>NC_053449.1:43644119-44377140 GCF_007990345.1 Gossypium hirsutum
CAAAGAATATAATCACTAGCCTCTAGACTGTGATCATAGACTTTTTGACAAGTTGGAATCTGAAACACTTTTGCAGACAATTTACTTTACTGCAATGATTAATGCAGTAATTAGTGGTAACATATATTAGAACTGTAAACTTAAGTAGCCTTATGTTGCGGAAACTAACTTTTAGCGCGTAATCTATTCTGTCTTTCCTATTGTTTAACTCAATGGCTATATTTTATAATTAAATCTGTCTGATTCTCACTCAAGGTCTTGACCAAAATAGTACTTCGGTCAAGGCTAAGAGACTTCAATTTTTTTCTGCTTTATACTAAGATTCCACCATAATTGCTTGCATTAAATAATCGGTGTTACCATTTTGTTGCAGAATCCTTGAAGAATCATCGAGCTATGGTTGATGACTTAAATGTGAAGAAGCCATTGAGTGTGGTGTCTGCTTTCGCCTTTGGTCAAGCATTGTGGTTGATTTCTGCACAACTAGCAAACGCAAGTGAAATTACTACCGGAGATGCTGTTTACGAGGTTGGAGAGTTATTTGAGTTAGGAATCCAGCTATCTTATCTACTTTTACTATTAGTTTTACTTGGGGTTGGAACCTTCTTTGTAATCCGTCAAGTACTTGTACGGAGAGAACTTGACCTTTCTGCTAAAGAATTGCAGGTAAGAAACTATTTTCCCATGCAAAAAAATGCTAATTAAATTGCTCTGCGATTTTGTCTATTTTACTTTTCTTAATGTCTATGATGATGATTTAATCAAGTTACTGTAACCAAATGAAAAGCAAAATGAGGAAAGACTTCCAACTCTTTGTTCTTAGCTTACAATGAATGTCAACTGCTCTTTTCCACTTACATTACTCCTGAATATGATTATTTTAATTTCAGGAGCAAGTCAGAAGTGGAGATGCCAGTGCAACAGAGCTTTTTGAGCTAGGTGCCGTTATGTTGAGAAGGAAATTTTACCCAGCTGCAAATAAGTTTTTGCTTCAGGCAATCGAAAAATGGGATGGAGATGATCAAGATCTTGCCCAGGTATGAGATCATTTGGATCTTCCATATCTTACAAGCAGAAGCACTTTGTTTTATTTTATAAATTCTACTTTACAGAATGTGATACGTATGTCCTGCCTTGCTGTTACAATCAATTATGTCAACCATTTTTTGCATGAACTTATCTGCTTTTAAGCATCACATACGAGTTTGCTAAGGAGATTCATTTGGATGATTGTGTTGAAAACTATTATCGACCATTAACATAGAATCATCCATTGATTAAGTATTCTTCTTCTACGAGTCATAAATCATGCAATAAGCAGTGCAATTTGTCTGCTTTGTGGTTTTAGTCAGAGGTCATACAAAAATGTGGTAATTTCTATCATGAAATGACTAAGAATCAATCGACAGAACATTAGTGAGAGAAACCTAGATCTAACAGGAATTATAGCTGTCTAATTCTGAAATTGCATGATATGAACTATTTATGAAACAAAATGATAAGTGGTAGCCTTTCTTTCTATCAATAAGTACAGTCTTGAAACTGCATTAGCAAGAGTTTTCCTTTGGTTTTTGGTACGCATTAGGTCAAACTCAGAAAGGGGATTAAATCATGGATTTTGACTGCCAACTGGACAAATGGAAGCCACTACCATATGCATTGATAGAATTTGTTATGTTGAATTTTCCCTTCAGTTTGTGTTCTTGATGTTCATGAGTCTGGTTATTCATTTGCTGGTCTTTTTTCTTTTTGCACTCATTGATGTATTGCAATATTGGATAGAACTTGTCTAGTTATTATGATATCCAGATATATTTCAATTTTCAGTCCGTAGTGTTTTGGATTAAGTAGTTCTAGTTCTAGTTGTAGTTGCTCAGACATATGATATTTGTCATTTGTACTGCACTTGTAAACTCAAAAAAGTTATTATGACACCGACACAGCAGTATGTTGGGCATCTATTTTTGGTTTCACTCTGAAGCATGTGTTGTGAAGGTTACCTATATGTGGTAAGTACCTAACTTAAACAAATACATAAATAAGGATACACAATACTTTTTTCGGGTCATCTTGATTTCGTACTTTCTTCTTGGTATCCTGATTGGTGCTCTGTTAACATGAAACTAACCTTAAGTATTTTGCGAACCATTGCATAGGTTTACAATGCCCTTGGTGTCAGTTACGTTCGGGATGGGAAGCTTGAGAAAGGAATCAATCAATTTGAAACTGCTGTGAAGATTCAACCAGGATATGTCACAGCTTGGAACAATCTTGGCGATGCATACGAGAAGAAAAAAGACTACAAGTCTGCACTGAAAGCATTTGAAGAAGTATTGCTTTTCGATCCTAATAATAAGATAGCACGTCCAAGGCGAGACGCACTGAAGGATCGTGTAGAAATGTACAAAGGAGTTCCTATCAAATCAAAAGACAGATGATTTTGTGAGGTTGCTGCATGTTTGGATATGAATTTTGGACAAGTGACTAAAGGTTTGTTCAAACAATTTAACACCCAGAAAAGGAATTATGACAGTTCTTTATATTACTGTTTTGATACAATCTCTATACCTCTATCTTCTCATACGGAAGATTCCTATCACCTACCTTGGCCATCTGAAATACCAGAACAGACGGCCATGGACAGATCTTTCGAAAGCATTGTCCTTCCAAGCTCAACTAACCAGCCGTTGGGAATATCTTTCCTCAAAATTGGCCTAAATGAGCTTAACTCCCTTCAAAACCACAATAGAAAAACCAAACATCTGTATTATTTCAGACGGTATAAAAACAACCCAGAAAAGAAAATAGATTTTATATATATCCACATTGTCACGGGCTTTGTGAATGTGTCATGGCTTGGACTTTAACAAAGCAAATGTGGGGTGTTAAGCGGAGAATTCACTTCAATTTGTTTGTCTGTATCAGCTTGAACCTCCAAACTTGAAAGTACTAAAGAATTATCCAAGGGATTAAAGTTGGAAAGTTATTCACGAGAGATAAGGAAACCTCAACTCAATGTTGAATGATACAATCAAGGTAGGAGACTTTATAGTTGAATACTCTCAAATTAACAATACAAATTAATTTACATCAATAGCTAATACTTAAATTTATCTAAGGAAATTTAAACTTTATATCATCTATATCTTTTAGAATTTAAATTAACATAATAGCTAAAACTTACTAGAGTGTTTATTGGGTTACTAGACTTACAGATTCACTTCTAAAATGCTCTAACAATTAGGTAATTCCTAGTTAGTTAAGTAACCTACTTTACTTGAATGAACGCCTTCTGTTGTTATGTGCGCCTCGGTCTTGAGCCTTTGAGCACATTCGATATCATTATCCACCACTTGTTTTAGAGATGCCCTCGTTATGTTTTTGAAATGAAATTGGTTTAACTGACTTCGATTGATTTCCAACCAGCCTCACTATCTGATAATCTCTTCTTTCAAACAAACTCCCAACCTATAATTCTACCTCTATTCAACTCCATGTGCCATAGGAATGATCGTAGATAAAATATCAACATTTTTTGAATATCCAAATCCACATATGCAAATCTGCCTAAAAATTTAAATCCATTTATTATCTGCAAATTATCCGGATATTGCTATGTATATATGAATCCAAATTAAATATTACCATCCATTGGATATCCAACTAAAAAAAAAATTCAAAATTTCCAAACATTTTTCGGATATCCAAATCTACAAAAATATTAATTTCAATCCACTAAAATTCTTTTTTATATATAAAACATCAAAATTATAAGCATTTGATAACCAGTGGATTCGAATATCCGAATATACATCCGTTATCTGCATAAACAATGAAGATTTAGATAATGAATATTAGAGGTATCTATCCGCATCTGTAGCGAATAATAATTTTAAAATATGAATCCAAATATTATATGAATCCGCAATACTTAAATTTGCAAAAGATAGATTGAATATTCGTGAATATCCAAATTCGCAATCTGAATTGTCATCCCTTGAGTATTGACAGCAACTTCAGTTTGTAGGCCACTTTATCTACTCGTCTTGAAACTTTGAAAGGACCCTTGTATCAATGGTGAGCTTTAGTAAATCAACAAGCTACTAGAATCCGTTGTGTGTAACCTGCATCCAATATTTTGGGCAAATCACAAAGTAATTGAGATGTACCTCCTTCTGTTTGAAACTCTTCCAAGTTCCAATGGCAATGCCATTATGCTTTTCATCTATGCACTTACGTCCGATTTCAACAACGTGCCACGTTGCTGTGGCTAACAATATTACTTCCAAGAACTTTGTTATCAGGTACTTGTATTGCCTAGTGGTGAATCAGAAATTTAAGATATCACATTATATGAATACATAATATGTTTATGATGAGTTTGCTCTATTTTAGCTGGCAAGATGTTTATTATGCATTAGTTAATAGTTTCTTTCAAACTTGTAGTTCATATGGGCAGCATTTGGAGGCAAGTACATATATTTGGAAGAAATGTTTTTGCAATTGCCAAATGTATATTGAAACTGGTTTAGAGAGAATAAAAATTATTTGGAATAGTTAAAAAAATACTATTAGATTATTATTGAATTAAAATAACCTTGTTTTTTATTAATTAAATAGTTTAGATAAAAGAACTTATTAAAGTGTAACACTTATTATAAATCTCTCTCTCTATATATTCAAGATATAAAGATTTAGAAGCAAAATTTTATTTTGATATATTTTGAAATTTTAATTTACAGCATATCTAGAAAGGAGTAACGCAGAGTGCTACAATCAAAATATAAATATTGCCATAAAACTTAAGAGCCAAGGAAGGCTAATGCCACATTCAAGAACTTACATCAGTCAGTAATTAAGAAATTCTGACAAGCGAGTAGATCCCAGAAAGTTGAAGGAAAAAAAGAAACAATATAGTATCTCACTTTCTTCCATGACAGTGGTCAATGGGCTCCAGCCATTCCGGTTGAGTTGAGAGGGAGTTGTGTTTTGGGATTGGGAAGTGCAAATATTGCCAATAAAGCACTAATGGCAGCCAAAATAGACCCCAATACAAAGGCTGGTAAGTTTCCGCCACCAAATGCTGCATCTATCGGTCCACTAATCACTGATATAATCATCTGTCACATTTCCCAATTCAACACCCTTTTTATTTTATGAATCTATTTTTAGTTGAAACAACTATATCATTCATCTTTTTTCTTAACACCAAAACGTTACAATTATTGTTTGAAATTCAATGTAAAATGAGCAGAGTAGGGGCAAAGAAGTTGATGTTTTACCTGTGGGATAACTATAGACAAGTTTAGTACTCCCAAAGACAGACCTACAATTTTTGGATCACCATCAAATTTAGTAGGTAGAATACATGTCTCATTATTCAATTTAATTAAAATGGTAATTACATATTCTTAGCGTATAGTTTAAAAAATGAGTCATGTGGTAAGTTTCTAACTCTTCCTCTCTCCGGTAAATGTACCATAGAATTTTTTTTATGGTAAGAGTTTTTCAATTCAAAAAATAAAAAATTAATTCTTGTAAATTATATTAAAGAGCAAATTGATATTTTCTTTTAAAAATTCATCTCTTTGTATTGTTAACAACTGGTGTGATTGACAGAATAAGCAGACAGTGAAGTGTGACATGTCACGTGTACCTTTTACTGACATATGATGACTAGTTTTTAACAGTAAAAATAGATAAAAAATTTAATAAAAAGATTAATTTGCTCTTTGATTTAACGTACAAGAATTAATTTATTCATTTTTAAAATATAAAAATCAAAATATAATCTATAAAAACTTTGCGTGTAAAAAGCTAGTATAAGCATTAAGCATGGGCACTACATCATTAACACCACTGTAACATACCTTGACCGCCACCTTCTTCAGAGCAATAGATGGATGCCAATGCGAATGGAATGCTAAATGTTACCTGCATCAAACATCATTATATTTATGGATTATTTTACAATTTCATGCTTATGGATCTAACCTTGGATAATTATTTTCATGTTCAAACACAACTCTAAATTAAAAATATTAATTTTTACTAATCATGATTGTTAAAATTGATTTAAAAAGTATTACTAATAAAAGGGTAAAAAGCCTATGGTTTAAGAAAAAAATGGGTGTAGTTTAGGTTAGCTAAATGATAAACTCTAAACCTTACTTTACTTACCTAACCTTCTATCATTCCATTTAAAAAGGGAATTGGGTATGTATTGTGAAGGCAACAATTTTCCTAAAACTTTTATAATCTTTAGCCAACCAAATTTGCATCACTTTTTTTTTTGTTCTTTCTTCTTTTTAACTCTGAACCTGCATCATTTTATATATAAGCAAAAATTAAAGTGGTGATGCATATTCAATTTTATTATATTTCAATGAGCCTCTACATTTTACCTTCAACAAAACATTGAGCCTCTAAAATTTTAAAAGTAAATCTTTCTTATGTCCATAAATTTTCCTAAAATTGTACTATCACATGAATTTTTTTTTTTAGTTTTTATCAGAATTAATAGTATCTTAACATTCTTGAAATTTATTTCAACTTTTATTAATATTTTTTGTTAATATTTTATAAATATAATTTGTTGTGTACTTGTCATGTTTTAAGTATATACCATTAATGTGTGTTAATTTAAAAGCCCAAATAAATTATAGAAAATGATCCAAAGAAGTCTGAAAATTACTTAAAAACCAACAGGTGATGATGATGAAGAAAAATAATTTGATGGTGAAGGTGTGTCCGTGATTTAATAGTGAATCACGGAGGGTGACTTAAACCTTTTTCCATTACGTAGCATCACACATTTATGAAAGAGCCGGAGATAAGTGTTAAGAAAGGTAAAAAAGGAAAACTAACCGCAAGTGGAATACCCAACAGCCCAAACAAAGCCAAGGCAGAGGTTTTGATGCTGGTTGGTGGAGGGGTCAAGATTTGTGGTCCATGTTCACCCCTCCATGCCTCCGCCACCTTGGTGACCCAAACCGTCGCCGCCAAGCATGCTGCCAATATCAAGTTCACCACCCCCCACATGTTCTTCACTCCACCTATCAACCGGCTCACAGGCTCTAACCCCAACGACGCGAACGCCAACACTATGGAGTTTATCATTAGACCCAACGCACCCGCACGCACTCCCTCGTCGTACAATTTTTGTTGGCTTGCACTCCCCTTCACTTTCCCTCCGTATACTTCCGCCCCCATCCAGTCAGTGTCGTACAACAAGAATGGAAACCACGCCATCCAATTAAGGCATGTCACCAGAAGCAAGAACCACATTGGTTTTTTCAGGGTCTTGAATGCCATCACTAACTCCGCAAAGAAAGCCCGCCCCGATGACCTTCCTTCGTTGTCCTCTTCGTCTCCAGCTTCCTTTCTTGTTATGGGTGTCTCTTTCACGGTGGTAATGGCGGTTATTGTGATAGACAGGAGGAAAACAATGTCAATTATGAAACAAGTTTTGAGGTTTGCACAGTAAACATCACAGGCGGTTGTTTGTGTGAAGGGTAGGAGCTTGTGGAGACCTGAGAAGGAACCAGCTGCGTAACCTAAAACGTTGCCAACAGCCATGAAAAACGAGAACCACGCATTGGCGATCCTCATTCTTTTATGATCATTCGACGAAAGGTCAGCCAAGAAAGCGCGGCATGGACCTTGTAACATGTTGTTAGCCACATCGAGGATCCAAAAACCTGTAACGAATATGGCGACGGCTCTAGGCTTTGTGGGATTTTGCAGTGAATCACCAGATCGGTGACCGATGTCTTTGGCGAAGCCAATCATGAAAACAGCGACGGCAACGAAACAAGCTCCAGCAGCAATGAAGGGTCGGCGACGACCGATGCGAGAGGTACAACGGTCACTGCTGTAGCCTACAATGGGTTGAACGACGAGGCCGGAGATGGGACCACAAAGCCAAATGAAAGCAGCCCAGACGTGAGGAACACCAAGGGTTTGGACATAAGGGGTTAGAAGAGAAAGTTGCAGAGCCCATCCGAATTGGATCCCGGCGGCAATGGCTGCAATCACCACAATATTCCATAGCGGGATCGGGGTGACGGTTTGACCTGTCTCCATGGCGCTCTTATCATACAGATAAAAAAGAATAACAAGAAACTGATGATTGATGGAAAAGTGCAATCAGCATATATGGTGTATATATGTCTTGATGGTGTGAAGTGTGAGTGAATCATAAATAAGATGATATTTATATAGGGCATAAGAAACTATAAATGGTTAAAAATAGTTAATAACTTTTAAAATAAATTTGAGTGTGTACAAGTATATACTATTTGTGGATTCAATATATGTATAAAGCTTGGTTGTAACGAGTCCAAGTAAGTTGCCCAATTGATGGAATCTCATAATTACATCTTTCCTATTTTGGCCTTCTTTTTTTTCGCTTTGGGTGAAAGGAACTTATTTAATTTTAAATTAAAGATTCGAGACTTGCGTCGAGGTTAAATGTTTATTCAATTATAGTACTTATTATTATTATTATTATTATTATCATATTTAATTTGTTTCTACCGCCAAATAAGCTAAATTCAATTGGCGCCATTTCCGTTGAAATCGTATGAGAATTTTGTATTAGGATTAATATTATATTTGGACGAAGTATAGAAATGTTGATTAAATTATTATTCGTGCTGTATTTTTGTTATTAAATTTTGGGATAAATTTTAAAATTATACATGTACTTTGGTTTAATGCGCAATTGTATATATAAGTTTTAATTTGGTGCAATTATACACATGAAACTTTAATTGTGATTTAAATGTATACTTGAAACTTTAATTTTGATTTAATAATGTGCATTTAAAGAAATAAATACATTAATTTTTATATTAGATAAATATAATTATTTATGTATACAATATATAAACATAAAATGATATTATATCAATAATTGTGTTAATAATTTACAATAATTGGATTAAATCAAAATTTCATGTGTAAAATTGCACAAAATCAAAGTTCAAATATGCAATTGCACATTAAACTATCTTTCCTGTATACTTTTGGGATTTATCCTTTAAATTTTTATTTTTTTATGTTAATCATTAATCTATTTGGAATCAAAATTTTTGGAGCCATTTAAAATTTGACGAAAATGCTAACATGAGTTTATTTTATTGGTTTGATAACAAATTTAACCCTCTAATACTAACACATTCTATCAATTTGATTTTAAATATAAAATAATTTTAAGACAATAGATATGCCACATGCCAGGAATAGGGGGCTTTTTTACGCAATTAATCCAAAAAAATAATTATTTATGAAATGGTCCAAGTAAAAAAAAATGTACGTAAATGACTTGTTCTCGACAATGACAGCCAATGCCGCCTGACACACCGGCGGCGACGTCCCCTCATTATTAGCCAATCATTGGCTTCTTAAAAAAATATTTTTTTTGGGTGATGCCACTATGTCAGGCAGCACAATTATGTATTTTTTAAAATACTCGTTAAAAATACAGGTATTCACAATGGAGAAAAAAAGAAAAGAAATTTTAATGGGGGTTATCGATATGTTAGGTGACACCCGTTAAAATATTTTTAAAAAATATTTTTTAGGTGTTGTCGTCGTGTCAAGCAGCACCGGTGATATTTTAAAAAAAATTGTAGAAAAAGTAGTTCAAAGCTTTGGTCATTGTTTTAGAAGATTTTGAGTCGGCTACTGGGAGATCTAAACTGTAGAAGTCAACAAGAAGGAGGAAATCTCTTTTTTGGTGTCGAAATTGGCACGAAAAGCCACTATAAATGGCGACATCGGTGGCATTGAGTATGACGGCTAGGGTTTTCAATTAGGAAGAAGAAGGAAAAGAAATAAAATAAAAAAATAAATAAAAAGGGCAACTAAGTATGATGGCTAGAGTTTTCAATTGAGAAGAAAAACGGAAATTTGAATGGGAAAGGAAAAATGAATATATGGAAAATAGAGAATCAAATATGGGAAAAGAAAGAGAATAACTAATATGGAAAATAAAGATATGTTTTTTTCCATAAAATATTAAATACCCTTTCATATCTATATTTTTCATCTTTCATTTCTCATATTTGATTCTCAATGTCCTTAAAATATTAAATTCATGTAACACCCCATACTCGACCCAATCGCCGGATCTGGGCTATAAGGTATTACACTCCATATTCAAATTCAATTACCACATTCATTATTACAATTCTCATTTTTAAAACAGTGCAAGACAAATAATATTTATAACACCGTTACTAATTAATTTCACAAATCTCAAGAATCTATTTCAATGATAAAACTTTAATATAAGGTACAACGATTTCACAAAATAACTTTAACCTATTGAATAATTACTTAGTATTGAAATTATATTCTGACCACTTAATTACAAATATAACTAAGACCCTTAGGCTCCACCTCTAGATCGCCCTGCTATATGCATATTACATCTAAGGAGCATGTCTATTTGAGCACTGCATATTCTGGCCTGGTGTTTCTTCGAATCCTCATATTTTCCTTTTTACCTGTAATACATAATGACACATATGTAAGTTCAAATGAACTTAATGAGTTATCCATACCTTACATCAATAAAATGCTAACAAGCTGGTGCTTCATGATTTAGAATTTAAGTCTGACTGCCTGAATTAGAATAGTTCGCCAATCTCATTGGTATAGTATTTACATCCCATGAACTGGCTCACTTGTACTCGACACGTAATCTTCATTAATACTATTGCTTATTTACTTTCTCATCCGAGAGATCAACTCAACTTTCTCGGCTATATTTGACCCACGACTGGCGACTTGAAAACAAAATATTTCAAGTTCGGCTAAACAACGCCTTACACACATAAAGCTCACTGCTGAGACTTTATAGATGTAGTATCAAAATACAGAACATAAAGCTCACTGATGAGACTTCATATATGTAGTATCAAAATACAGATTTAATAACATTTGACCTCTTGGCGGATTGTTCCTATGAATTCTACCTTCACTAGTTGCATTTGCGGACCTTTATGCATCTATTTCCTTGAGATATTGTGAAAGAAAACCCATGGGTAATTCTCATAGCGCGTCTCGCACCAATAAATATAGATAATTAGATATAAAAATCTTGGTGAATAGTTCATGTTGCAGACTGCTAGTAGTAGCTTGTCTTAATGGACTCAGATACATAGTACGATCCCTTTGGATTCTTGTTTCAGATTCAAAGATGAAGAAACATAACAACGAATTCATAAAGAAAACTTCCATTACGAGTTAATAAAGAAAATCAACTTATCTTAATCAAATAGACAAATCTGGCAGACTGTCGTATCCTGCCTCTGTCTCGCAATAACATATAACTCATTTATAATGGTCCACTTTTAGAAGTAGATAACATGAAGGTGAATTTTTAAGACCGAATCCCCTATTTGTGAAATCATTCTCGTAAGATAGTCTTGACGGACTGTCATATCTTGGACATACGGACTCATATAAACAAATAGCTCACTCTTGGCAGACTTATCAAGCGGATCCCATGTTTGTGGAGATATAGATAAGAACACATACATATATACAGATTCTAATACGCGATTTTATCTTGTGGACTTCCATTGGATTATGCCACTTAGACAAGTCGGGCGGATTCTTAACACGAACTGTCTCATGAACTTCCCTGATTCACACCATGACCATGGACTTGTATTCATTCATACATCTCATAAAGGGCTCTTTACATCCCATATACGGCTTTATTACTGGTGCACACCATTCTCCGTATAGTCCACCTGAACCTCTGCAAAGTCATATATCATTAATATTCATTTTCAATATAGTCTGCCTGAACCTTCGCAAATCCTCATTGTTAGTTTGAACATACAAGTATTCCCCCACAAAGACGGGGCATTTACCAATCACGGTTTGCATTTACATGCCATATTGGAGACAAATCACATATCATATTCCTTTCTTCATCTTCCATATCAACCACACTTCAACAACCCTCCACAACTCCACATAATTCATACACATGCATTTCATACACAAGCATTCAACCAATACTATTGTTCATACATGACACAAATTACGCCAAACATCTCATTCATACCTCATGGATAGATTTACAACCAATCACATCTTTTCCTATCTACACACAACATGCATCACAATATATAATCATTCGGCCATAGAATAACTCAACATTTGCACAACATTCAGTCAAACCTACTCAACACACTATATTGAAGGTAAACAAACAACCATTTAAGTTCTGAGTTCATGATCTCACCTGAAGGTTGACACCAAATCCAGCTAAGCTTTTCCCTCGCTACCCGAGCCTCTAGCTTACAAAACATAACAACCATTTTAGAATTTCCAATAAAGATAATTCATCACCATAAAAACCAAAATTCGTTTGAATACAGAGGCCATTAAAATGATTATCCACAACTTTATCCAAAATAGAACATAATCGGTGGATAGTTGAATTCCTTAACTTTCTTCCCTTTTCTTAAATCTGGGAACATAGTAAAGCTTACTAGCTTGAGAAATCATCAATTACTTATGCACAAACTTTAGCTACCTTCTTCCATGCAAACCACTCTTAATCTCTCTTTTTCAACTAGATAAGTGAAGAAGATGAAGAAGGAACAGAAAAAAATGAAAGAACCACACTAGAGAATTGTTGGATCTGGTGCCCTAAGTGTAGTATACTCGTTTGTACAATTATGATCTTTTCGAACAGATTGATTAATAAAATTATTCATGAATTAAATTAATATACTTTGTATTATTGTTCTTAAATATTTTTTCATGCAAAGCAAAATAGAAGCAAATGTTGCTCATTGATTGTCTAAATGTTTAATTAATACTTAGCGGTATTACATGGTCGAATCGTAGTTTAAAAAGACAACTTGTATTAGTAGACGAACTTAAACATGTCCTTAGTCTAATCGAGAATGAGCAAACCGATTGAAAGACTAATATGCCATCTATCAAATCTAACTGGGGAGATGTATTGTATTAGGCATCGGAACGGATGACTCCAAGAAGATAAAGGCATAGATGTGACTGACTGGACTAACAGTACATCAGAGATGACCCAAGCGAAATAGATTCTAAATCTGCTTATGAACTTATTCACTTATGATGTTCATAGTGTGACATACCTAAATCTTGAGTGAATGGAAAACTATGTATGCATGACTCATATACTTTGATGTAAGTAAAAGCATATGTTTAAATAGATAAGGAACCAAAAGCTGGTGCGTTGGGTGTACGGCTTTTGTAGTATGTAGCGTTATTCACAACAGTGGAATTCATAGCCCAAAACATTGGTAAATGATATCCTCACAAACATTGGTAAATGATATCCTCTCATTGGCATTGTATGGTTGATGAAAAGTAAATGTGGTCATGAGTTTTCCGTCTTTGTGTTGGATAACTTGATCACTATTTGATAGTGGTTGACTTTTCATGAAGGAAGATGTAATGGTTACCATGAGATAAAATACGATCATATTGCGAGAGCGAATATTATCCTAAAGAGATCAATGATATCTTATGAGTATAACACACTTATGACAAGGTCATTGGACGAGAATTGAATAGTCACTTTCGTAATGGTATGTCATTGAGGAGAGCTTAGTCATGATACTATAGTGGAATGATTTTGTGGCTAAATGAGTTTATAATTAATAGATGAAAAGCTAAAAATTAATTATAAATAATATGAGCCTTAACTATATATGTCCAATTTGTCCCTCTGCTAGCTTGTTGAAATCAGAAATGAATTACATGTTTGAATAGAAATGAACAGAATGAATAGGAAAAGAGAAATGAGAAACATTCAAGAATGGTTATGGTTTTATCCGAAATAGAGGAATAGAATAATTTGGAAATGAATGTAGGTTTCCAAAAATAGAAATGAAAATGAAAATGGAAACTTGCAATCCTATATAGGATTTCTTAAAAAATGATGGAAGAATGAGTTTATGTTTTTGGATTATTTTGAAACTCGAAAATTAAAATAAAACATTTAGTCCTAGTGAACATTTTGAGCCGTGACATATTGAACGATTTTTTTTGAAATTTTATCAGGGGTAAACTCGTCAAATTTTACTAGGGGTAAAATTGTCAAAAAAATTTATTGGGGCAAATAATGGATGAGAAAATTATTTAATATGCAAATATTAAATTTTATTTTGGAAAATAGAAAAATTGAATCAGGTTGGATCATATTACATAGTATTTGGTTAGAAAGGCCCAAGTACTTGTAATTGAACCTGATGTAAGAGTCGCCCAAAACCCATCATATAAGGAGGTGGGACAACAAAACCTTAGTATCATTAACTAGAGTTGTCGCCCCTTATATCCTAGTTAAACTAGGATATATATTTTTTAGTGGAAATAAATCTTTACAACTCTACAAGGCTTTTATCTTTTCTTCCTATAAATAGATGGCACTAGTAGAGCTAAGTAGACACCTTTTAAGAGATTGTTATTCTACCGAAAGATAGAGAGAATTTATTCTCAACTTATAAACATATTTTTTTAGAATAACAATTTTACAAGTTTCTATTAAAGAAGAGAGAATTTCTATTTTCACCCAAAAAGGAAAATTTTTTCTAGTTCTGTGTTTTGATTCAATTGATTCGAGCCCACACTCGAAGCAATTCATAGTATAAGAATAGCGGAGAAGATCATTTGGTTGAAGGTCAAAAAATATCAAGGATCCATTTATCCAAAAATGTATGTACGAATTTGATTAAGGTTTATTGGTATAAATATTACAAATCGAGTCGGTTTTTAAAATTGTAATTTTCCATTGTGCAAGAAAACCATTTTCAAATCATATTTTTTCCAACAAGAATAATGTCTCTCCCTTATATAGTACTCACACACTTCCTTCATCGATCTCAAATTGAACAACAAAATGTGCATATTCATAATCATCATGTCTCCCACTAAAAAACTTTCTAGTTCAAACTTAATAGAACCAAGGTTGAAATCCAACCTTTCCACAACTAGCCTGCCAGTTCCTCTTATTTCCACTAAAACCCGCTCAATCTGTAAGCTTTTCAAATTAGTCCCTAAGGTTACCATTCCAACTTAACTTAACAATTCAGGGTGTGACAATTCCCTTTCATATCTCTATTTTCCATATGGCCTGATTCAAAGAGCTATTGGAGAAGCCTGTCAGATTGAAGCCTGGTTGGCTCGATAATGAAGACATGACAACTTAGGCTAATATGGTAACTAATCTTAGAAGATAGAGGGAATCATATCTTGTAAAGATTAGATTAGATTTTATATGACATATCTTGTAAATCCATAAAATAAAGGGATATGGTTAATCTCGTCCGTCGATGTAAATGTATCTTGACCGTCAATTTTAGGGGAGCTCAACTATAAATAGAGAGCCTCCCCCTCAGTTCTACTCACTCCAGTTATTGTTTCATTATTCTTTGTGAATAAGAGAAATGAGAGCATTTATTATTCTCATTTCTTTCTATATTCGATTCTCTATTTTCCAAAAAATATTCAATCCCTTTTCATATTTGCATTTTACATATATGTTATTCTCTTTCTTTTCCCATTTTTGACTTTCCCTCTTTCCTCTATCTTTTTCCCATATCTTTTTCTCTCTCGTCCTTTTATCTGTCTCCTACAACTTTTTCTTTTCCACTGTCATCTCATTTAAGATTAATTTTTTGAAATAATATTTCATCCACTGATGGTAGCACTGTTAAATCAATAAGAAAAGAACCACCTATGAAGCAAGCATCGTCATGGGCTTCCCCTTTATTTTTCTTGGTTTTTTTTTCTAATTCAAATGTTTCTTTTCAACCTTTTTTTTTCTGTTTCACATATTTTTTTTAAAATTTCCACTAGTGTTGCTTGACACACCAGCGACACAAATTTTTTTTTTAAATTTCCTGACCAATGTCGCTTAACACATCGGTGGCACCCAATTTTTTTAAATTTCCTCGATGGCGCTTGACAGACCGGCAACACCCATTAAAAAAACATTCTTTCTTCTTTTCCCTCCCTGAACACACGTATTTTTAATGAGTATTTTAAAAAATACATACCGGTGTCACATGACATAGTGGCAACACAAAAAAAATATTTTATTTAAAAAGCCGATCATTGGCTAATGATGATGGGGTGATGCCGCCAATGTATCAAGCGGAACCAGTGATCACTGTAGAGAATAAGTCATTTACATACATAATTTTTTACTTAAATCATTTTTGTAAGCAATTAATTATTTGGGTTAGTTGCATGAAAAATCCGGGAATAGTGCAAATCGAGAAATACCTCAAACATCATTAAGCTCACTGCTGCGACATATTCACTCGACCCATAGATAGTGAAGGTACTCGCAGCCTTCAAGACAATTTAAAGACAAACTCGTGCAAGGGCCTAAGCAACTACCGAATGCAATATACAAGCAAAGTAGATATGCTGCATCAATCTTGATATGACATTCTCCTAAGTTACAATTTCAAAATGCACTAGCAAAAGCCATATTGATACTTACGAATGCATTTCACCTCAAAAAGTAATATGATAGTGTAAATAATAAATGAAAAGATAGCATAGGCAATTCAGGGGTATTCAAGCTTTTGTAAGAATAATATTAAGATCAAATTGGCAGAATCTATAAATATTAGAGGGTTAGATTTATTATTAGACTAATAAAAAAGTACCCACGTCAACAATTCCGTCAAATTTCAAAGAGATGTTAATGTTTGGTAACCAAAAAACTTGACTCCAAATAGCTTAATGACCAAAATATAAAAAATTAAAAGTTCGGTGATCAAATTAGAACGTGGGCAATAGTTTAGTGACTATTTTGTAATTTAAAATTATATTTTGTTACCTGTACTAAAAAATAACAAATTAGTCCCTACTTGTTTGATAAAATTTGATATATAATTGTTTTATATAATTAAAATATATAATTTAATTCATATTATTTTTAAAAAAAATTAATGAATTTACAAGTAAAGAATTAAAATAAGTATTTGACAAAGAATATATTAAAAAATGTGATATTAAAACAATCTTAAACGATATTAAAATATTTTTTAAAAATTAATTATGTTTTAACATTATTTCAAAAAATAATTAAACATCTTCTAAAAATGGTTAAATGTAGTATAAATTTTAAAAATTTGTTAACTTTATTTTTTAAATTAATTTAAATTTGTATTCCAATATTTATAATTATAAAAGTAATATTAATTAACATTCTATTGTCTTTAATATAATTTGCTATGAAATTTAAGGTATTTTATAAGAAAATTAAAATTTTAATTCTGCAAGATTTGATAAGAAATTTGAATGTAAGCTAATTAAAGTAAAAAATATTAATTTAATTTTAAATTTATTGTAATTTTGTATTTGAATTTTATTACTAATGTCCCAATTTTTTGATATAACAACATTTAAGATAAAATTTTATTAACATGTTTCAAATGTTTTAAACAATTCAAAGACTTGTAAAATACTCAAAAAACATGTTTCAAATGTATTTTAACTAATCCAAATGGTTTTAGTCAATACTAAAGAGTTTTTAAGTGTTTAAAATGTTTTAAAGGAATTTTGATGGATTAGTATTAGTCCTAGGGATCTATGTATCGATACATTGCAAGCGAATAGCCAAATAATAAAATTGGAAGGGCATGTATCGATACTTTGCTTCAAGGTATCGATATATGGCTATATGTATCAATACGTTGGTGTCAAAACGATCATCAACAGCTAGTTTTAAGCTAACTATTAATACCTGTAACATCCTAAAAATCGAGGGATAGTAGAATTGTGTTTGGGAATCGAGAGAGAGTGGTCATGCCCAAATTTTTGAGATTATCTACCTATTTAAGATAAAATTTTATTAACATGTTTCAAATGTTTTAAACAATTCAAAGACTTGTAAAATACTCAAAAAACATGTTTCAAATGTATTTTAACTAATCCAAATGGTTTTAGTCAATACTAAAGAGTTTTTAAGTGTTTAAAATGTTTTAAAGGAATTTTGATGGATTAGTATTAGTCCTAGGGATCTATGTATCGATACATTGCAAGCGAATAGCCAAATAATAAAATTGGAAGGGCATGTATCGATACTTTGCTTCAAGGTATCGATATATGGCTATATGTATCAATACGTTGGTGTCAAAACGATCATCAACAGCTAGTTTTAAGCTAACTATTAATACCTGTAACATCCTAAAAATCGAGGGATAGTAGAATTGTGTTTGGGAATCGAGAGAGAGTGGTCATGCCCAAATTTTTGAGATTATCTACCTATTTTTAGGAATAAAATGAGGTATTGGTTTTTTGCTTAAGTGTTACTGAAACGTTCCACGAAACCCAAATTCAAATCCCTTCTCTCTCACCATTTTTATTATTTTACAAATTTTGCCTTAAACCCTAGTATGTGACATGCCTTTTTTTTTAAAATAAATATTGCAAAATTATTTTAAGAATGAGGAAAAAGCTTAATGGTTAAAAGAAATATAAAAAAAAACATGAAAAGTAAATAAGGTCTCAAGTTTGAATCCTTTACTTTGCGAAATAATTAAATTTTGCAAAATCCCTTATTTTTCTTAATGTGTGGGCCATCTATACCCTTAAAATCTAAGTATAAATACAATATTTTATTGTTTTTTCCAGCCTTTAATTCAATTTTCCCTACCCTAGCCATTCACCCTCTTCCTCTCATCTTTTCTCTTCAATTTTCTTTCTTTCTCCCATTATTATCGTCACCTACACCTGCCATTTTACCATCTCTTTCTTCTTATTTTTGCATCAAGATTGTGCACCATTTCCTTCAATCTATTGCTGAAATTTATCCTCATCTAAATCAGCCCCAAATCTGAATCTTGAACCCCAAGATCGATCCCGAACATTGCCAAGAAAGTGTATTTGCTGTTTCTCTCAACTAGCTTGGGTAATATCTATTTTCTCTTCAATTTCTTGATTAATTTTGTCAATTAAAAACCAAAATTTCTAGATCTTGAATTTGAGGGATTTTAAATTATTTTAAAGGTATTTTTCTAGATTTTAATGAGATCTCAAACCTTTTTAAAATTTAGCCCTAATTTTGGCCACCATGGGTGGTGGTGCGTGCGCATATGTGCAAGAAAGGGGGTTGTTTTGTTTCTTGGGTCTTGCCCATATTTTCCTAGAATTAATTGTGTTTTTAAAGCCTCCTAATCATCCCTTAATCACATGTTAATTATGGAGAGACGTTCTTGAGCAATTAGTCAATCGGATCCCACAAATCGTGAAGCATAAGTACAATTAATGATAACAAGTTTGTTATTTTGACACAGTTGTTGGGTAAAGGTTATAAATTTATTAAATGAAGGAATTTAATAATTAATTAGCTACTGATTTTCTAATATATTATTGAATTAGGTGCTGACCGAAATGCCCCAAGTCATCCGTAAAGCCGAAGAATGATGGTACATATAGTTTGCATTAATACAGTGTAAGGAATCTAGCTAGTTTGGATTCATAAAATAGTTATAATTTCAATGATTGGTTTGAAATCATAAGTGGGTATTTGAGGGTTGGCTTAATGGTAAATTGATTGAATTTATACTGAATTTTGGTTTAGGTTCGCTTAAGGAATTATTCAGGAAAATTGGAATATTCACTAGTGTGCTGCGATGAAGCGAAAAATAAGGTGTGAGTCATAAACTCATAAAATTATTTGAAAATGTTAAATATCATGTTACATTTGATAAATTAGCTTTCCAATTGGATTGACTTAATAGCCAAATTATTGATTTTCTGATTGGCCGAACAAAGTATGTTTGACTGAACCAGGTATGTTTCGACCCTTAAAAGATTGACATGTTGATAAAATTTCTAGTTTGATAGTATAAATGTTTGATTAAGTTTGTAAATGCATATTTGAGTTATGAGATATGAGAATGTTTGACTAAATGATATAATGTGTTGAGATATTAAGCTTATGTATTATTTAAACGCATGAGATATTTGTTATATTGTGTACTGAAAATGGTGATATTTATGCACAATGAAAATCCCAAAATAAAAGTTATCAAATTTTACTTAAGCCTGATGTTATGCATTATCCGATGCCATGTAGTGTTATTAGAATATGCTACCTGTCCTTTTTTATTTTTTAATATTATATATGTAATATTGATTCAAAATGCAAAAAAATCATATATAATATATAATATATAAAAAATTAAAAAATTTAATTTTTTATAAAATTCTCAAATATATAATTATAAATTTTAAAAAGTCAAAACAATGTATAAAATTGAAAATTATTATAAAAATTATAAAAGGATTTAAATTTCAAGTAATTGCACCAAAAAAACCTTAAAATTTAAATACCTTCTTTTAAATTAATTATTTTTAAACTTTTTAAATATATTTTCTACAATTATTTTATAATTTTTACATTTTTTTACATTTTCTAATAGTATTATTAAGTTTAACTAATTTCTTTTCAATTATAAGTTTTTTGTAAATTTTATTTTTGTAAATTTTTTATAATATATATTTTTTGGATTATATATATTTTAAGAATTTTTTTATTTTTATTTCTATTTTTCATATTTTTTAATGTGTATATACATTTAATAAAAGAAATTTTTTTTTACATAAAGCCACCATGTGGCAGATTATCATTGGCTATCAGATAATGTCTCTAAAAAAAATGGACTAAGAAATATATCATAGGCATACTCTAGGTACTAAATTGGAAAGTGGTTGATATTTTAGGTACCAAATGGGGACAAAAAAATGTAGATACCAAAATGTGAAAATGGGTATACTTCAAGGGTCAAATTGTTAATTAGGTCATTTCTAAAATACCAATTCACCTATTCTAAATATTTTCGAACCTAAAATAAATTTATAATTAAAAAAAGCAATAGCAATTAACATTTTATTACCTTCAATATACTTTTAAATGAAATTTAAGTTCTTTTATAAGAAAAAGAATAATTTTAACCAGTTTTTAAGATTTGATAAAAACTTTAAATGTAAAATAATTAGAGTAAAAGATATGAAAATTTTAAAACTTAATTCATTAAAAATATCAAAGTAAAGAAAGAAATAAAATTTATTATATAATATTTTTTAAATATGCAAGAATTTGAATATCATAAATAAAAAATACTAATTTATTTTAGTGGCGTGATCATAACAATAATACTTTTTACTGTAACACCCTGAAATTTATAAGGTTAGAATTAATAAAATTACCAAGGAATAAGTTTTTGTTTTGATGGCTAATAGCTTAAAAAATCGTTTAGAGAACCAAGGTTTAAACCCTACTCTTTTCATTTTCTTCTATTATTTTTCAGTAACTAAGGAACAAAATTAAGCTTGTTTATATATTAGATGTGGTGGAAATAAGTTAACTATAGGTAGTAACCCAAATAGTAAGGCTTTGCATTCTCTTTCCCTCATTCCCAGGTTCAAGTCATGCTAACTCCATTTCCCCTGTTCATTTTTTCTTCAATTTCGGCAGAAATGGATTATTTGCCAAATTAGCCCTAAAAGTTTGAAATTCCTAGATATTTAACCTTTTTTCCAAATCATAGTAGAATTATAGTTTCTTTTTCCCTATATCTTCTCTCTTTTCTCTCCCATCTTCCTTTTCTCAAGTTTTTACTATCTATTACTGAGATTAATATTTTTGAATCCCAAACTTGGAATCAACCTCCGTTTAATCTTTTCTTTGTATCATCTTAGCGTAGCGCTGTCAATTTCATCCTTGAGTTACCAAGAACCAGTAGTTCAATTCAAACTCGATTATCGATCCCAAATTTCCATAGTTTAGGATTTTTGACTTTCACACGACCCCCACACACATCCATGCCACCCCTGAAACTCTCGGATGTTCGACTTTCACATGGCCTAGGGTCCCAACACGGTCGTGTCTTCTTTGTAGTTTGAATTTTCGAATGCCACACAGCCATAGTCTCTCACATGGCCTAGCCACATGGCTGTGTACCCTATCCACACGGCCTAGGGCTTCCCACACAGTCCGATTACACGGTTGTGTATCCTCTGGAATAAGGAATTTTCAATTTTGACCCAAAATTTTATGTTTTGATCAATTTAGTCCCTGAATTGGTTCCGAACTATTTCTAGTAAACTAAACTATGCAATTAAGTCCTTCATGACATGAGATATGCTAGAATCTATGATTGATCGAAGTAATGTTGTATTTAGTTATATTTATGAATATTTGCATGAATTATGAATAGCATATGTTATCTTTGTATTTATATACTTGCGATTGTATGGATGACATGCCCTATATTGTTCTCAAACTAAATACGTGAAAAGTTGATTTTGCTATTGATTTACCATGTGATAGTATATTAAATGCCATTAGATGTGATTATATTCAATATTTTATAATCATGGGTTGGAAAAATATGTACAGAGGAAGATCAAACAATTTATCTACAAGTAAAATGGTAGTGCAAAGTCACAACCATGCGACAGTTCCTATCTGCAAACTACTTTGTATCCACATCCAAAGGAAGATTCCATCTTTGGATACGACTGTGAATCCATAGCCAAAGGTCGATTCCAACGGTGAGTCGATGTTGTAGAATATACAGCCAAAAAGTAGATTTCATCTGCAGGAATTTTACTGTGAACCTACAGCCAGAGGCAGATCCAGAGGCAGATTCCAACCCTGGGGACTTGCTGTGTCTCCACAAAAAAATAGTAGTTATTATCTACAAACCAGTAGTAGTTTATCCATAACTAGGTGTGTTGGAGAAGGGAGTTCTTGGGAACTCCCATTATGGTGTGTAGTAGTGGGGTAGAATTTATTCAATTTAATCTCGAAACTGTATGACATCATTTAAATCATGTGCATACAAATTTGGAAAATATGTTACGACATATATGCGTGAATTTATTTATATATATGCTATTGAATATGATTATTGTAGGCAAAGCTGTGAATTTGGCTATCTAAAAAAATGTTATTGTAAGATATGATGTATTAATGAGTTGCATTTGAAAAACTGATACTCTGAATTGAGTTGCTTTCTATGATTATTTTCTGCAATATTAATTAATGTGTCTTAATAACTCTTGCATTGATTTTGTTGTAAATGGACTCAAATTGAGCGTCAAAGCTCACTCCCCTTTAAAATTTCATCCTTTCAGATAACCCACTAGGTTAGGACGCATGCACGATATTCGGAGGGTCTAAACACAATCCAACTTCTTTTCAATTTATTAAAACTTAATCTTTTGATTTATTTTATTATTTGAGGTCTGTAATATTTTATTTGAAGTGTGGCATGAGGTTTAGGAGTTAGGATGTTTTTATTGTTGCATGAAATTTAATTATAATTTAAATTAGAACATTAAATTTTTACTATTAATTGATTGTGTATGAACCCCAATTTTTATTAATACTTAAGTAAACACCATCTTTTTTTTTGCTGCTTGGTGATAATTAAAACGTTAAGAAATAATAAATCAACATCTAAACTAAGTTTTCTATCAAACTAAATAATTATTTTTTTTACATAAGCTTACCTCATGTTGGTTTTTCTTCCTTGTAAATCGTTGGATTCAAGCTATCGATTGGATTACTTTTAAAGATCACAATATCCAACAACTTATTTGGTATCTAATTGTTCATTTTGGTTCGGTTATAAGTGGCATGTAAATAGGGTTTTGGTTATGTATGTTATAAGCACTATGATTATATTTTGTGCCATTTTAAGTACATAATATGTGTATTGATGAGAATCCTAATTGATATTTTGGTTGGTTGTGATGTGTGATGGTTAATGCATGATTTGGTATCTAAATGCATTTTGAATGGTTATTTTGATATGTTTATGTTAATAGGTATCTTGGGATGTTTTGTACCTTTTGAGATGAAATCATGTTTTTGGTGTTTTGGTGACACTTGAATTTGGTAGCGTATTACTTGATGCCTATCTTAATCATTTATTATGGAATGACCATTTTGGTTTAGGTTACAAATGGCATGTACTAAGAGTTTATAAGGAAAAATGTATATAACCATGTTGTGTATGTTTAACTTTATAAAAATGGTTAAGGTACTTGCTAGTAGGTACTTTTGGTTTGGTATAGTCGTATACATAAGTGATATGATTTATGCTCTTGAAATTCTTGGTTACGTGTTTTTTGATTTGAAAATGATGTATGTGAATTGGAGTTTAAATGTTTAAATTGTGGTGCCAATGAGGGCACATTGGTTAGGCACTTAGGTTAAATGGTATATGGTATATTTTGGCATGTTTTGATGTAATTTAGGTAGGTTTAAGATATGGAAATGGTATGACTTGTGGCCTAAGTGTTTTGGATAGATATTGTTTGATTTTGAAGGCATTATTAGGTAAACACAGTTGTATGACCCTATATTTCACAACATCGATTTGTACATAGTTTGAGGACATGAGTTTGTAGAGTAGCACCACACAATCTGGCCACACGGTCATATGACCCATTTTTATAGTTTTTTTTCCATATTTTTCTGTTTTGTTCAAATTAGTCCATACTTGTTTCTAAATTAATCTTAAGGTTTCGTATGCTCAATTTAAGTCTTGTTTTCACATATATGCCACGAACAATGTTTGGATATTGATTATTGATTTTTAAATTGAATTTTGAACTATTTTGAGATATTATTGGTCTTGTTAGTTGTTGTAATATCTCGTGACCTTAATCCAGCAACAGAGAAGGGTTAGAGGTGTTACAAGATGCGTCATATGTCATAGCTAGTATCTTTACCGTTAATTGTATCCCATACTTTGCCTTAATTGATATGGGATCCACCCACTCTTATATATCTTGTGGAATGTCAGAAAAATTAGGTGTAGGGGTTAAAGGAAACAGCTATTTATGTAATCATAGTAAGCCCTTTAAGACAATCTGTTGTAAATAAATTCTGTAGAATATGTTCATTAGAGGTTCAAGGAGTAGTGTTTCCCATAGACTTTTGGAGTTACCTTTTGAGGAATTCAATTTAATTTTGGGTATGGACTAGTTATTTTAACATTAAGTTAGTGTAGGTTGTGTCTCTAAAAGGGTAAATTTAAAAATAATCGAGGGTAAAGAGATTGTCATGGTTGGGGAGCGTAGGGACTACCTACCCAATGTTGTATCTACTATGGTCGCCAAAAAGTTGGTTCGCAAGGGGTGTGAAGCGTACTTAGATTATGTGATAGACGAGAATGTTGATAGTAGCACCCTATATAGTATCCGAACCGTAGGGAATTCCCAAATGTGTTTCTCGTGGAATTGCCAAGATTGCCCTAGGATCGTGAGGTAGAATTCAGAATTGAATTCTTTTCAAGAACCGCTCCAGTGTCTATTGCTCCTTACTGCACAGCAACAAAAGATTTCCAAAAATAGAAATCCAACTTCAGGAGCTTTTGGATAGTGGGTTTACTAGACCCAATATGTCTTCATGGGGAGCTTCGATCCTATTCGTGAAAAATAAGGATGGTTCCCTAAGGTTGTGTATAGATTATCGATAGTTGAACAAGTTGACTATTGAAAATAGATATCCTTTGCCTAGGATAGATGATTTGTTTGAAAAATTTAGGGGTGCAACTGTGTTTTCCAAAATAGATCAAAGATCGTGGTATTACCAACTGAAGGTAAAGGAGGTTAATGTGCCTAAAATTACTTTTAGAACCGGTTACGACCACTGTAAGTTCCTCGTAATGCTGTTCGACCTAACCAAGGAGATCCGATGTCGTAACATAGAGAAAAAATAGAGAAAGTAAGAGATTGCCTTCAATGTTGCGACACAGGCTGAGGATGTCGCGACATACCCCTGAAGATGGCTAAAAAGGAGCATATTGGTTGCTATATCGCGACACAAGTCTTGGTGTGTCACGACATCGACTCTATAACAGAGAATAAAACATGAAGCATGGGCGTTTTGGTTTGCATAATGGAACTAAAAGCTCAAGAACGTCAGCTAACCTAGGGTTAAGGACGACTACTACCTGAAGGCTATAAATAAGCTTATTTGGCACATATTATGGACACCATTCCATTAGCTTAGATTCTCTCTTTAGGTTTAATTTTTGTTTTCTTGCTTTCTTTAGGTTTTCATAGTTTTAGTTTATTTGTTCTTTGTTTCTTTCAAGTATTTTGATTTATAAAGGAGATCAACTGTTGTGGATTCACGCTAATTATCAATATCAATCAGGATTTTCTTAAACTCTTTATTTCAATCCTTTCCCTATGATTAATTCTTCAATTTATTCCATGTTGTTTATGAAAGCCATAAGAAACAAATCCTTCTTTAGGGGATTAGCGAGTTGAAGCATGATCTCTTAATTGTTTTGTAGGTTTACTCAATGGATCAACTATTTGGGAAAGGTAGAATGTGAAACAAACCCTAGGCCTGACAACCCTAAGAAGTCATCAAGGTGGGAATTAACGAAAAATTGGTATTGCCCATTCGTGAACACCTTTACTCCAAGCTAGTATGACCTGTGAGGTTAGAAGATAAGTAGTCCTTGCTAACTTGTTATGTTAGTGGGAGATTAGAAGATCCTAAGGTAGCGACTAGTTGATTGACGAGGAACTCGAGATGACATTTGATTGGGATTGCTGAAGTGAGTTAATCATCCATCTTCAAATTTGATTCACTTTGTTCTTTATATTCTTGAAATTCAATTCTTTTATGTTATTTTATTTTATTTAAGAAACCCTAAAATTATCTCTTATATAACCAATTTAAAAGTATTAATTGTATCTTTAAGTGTTTAGGTTAAGATTGATTTAGTAATCGCCTCCCTTCGATACGATACTCGGAGTACTCACCTATTTTGTTGTAAAATCTATATTACAACTTGACCCGTATACTTTCAGATGCCATCTCATAATTCTTTATTTTATTTCACTATTTACACTTTGGATGTTTGTATGTTCAGAGGCGGTCATTATCTAGATGGGGAGAAATGTTAAATTTATACTGATCATAAGAGCCTTAAATACCTTTTCACCTGAAAAGAATTGAACCTTAGGCAACGGAGGTTGTTAGAGCTATTAAAAAACTATGATTGTATAGTTGAATACCACCCTAGGAAAGCCAATGTTGTAGTAGATGCCCTAAGCTGAAAACAAATGAGCAAATTAAGGACAATGTTTGCTAGGTTGGGTTTAGTGGATGATAGAGGTTTGCTAGTATAATTGCATGTAAAACCCACATTAATTGATGAGATCAAAGCTAAAAAACCCTTAGATATAACCCTGTTACCTTGAATTAAGCTCATGGATGAGGGAAAGACTGAGAACTTTGAGTTTAATGATGATGGTGCTTATGCTTTCGAGGAAGGTTTCATGTATGGAATGACAATGCTTTAAGACAAACCATACTTTGGGGAGTGCATGCTAGCCCTTATGCCATGCATCCCAGAGGAAACAAAATGTAGCGGGATGTGAAAGAGTTGTATTGGTGGCTAGGATTGAAACGTAATGTAATGGAATTTGTGGTCAAATGTCTAGCTTGTCAGTAGGTGTAAGTTGAACACCAATTCCCTTTTGGACTATTGCAACTGATTAAAATACCTCAGTGGAAGTGGTAGTGAATAACGATGGAATTTGATAGTGGGGTACCCTTAACACCCACTAAGAAAGATTCAATTTGGGTGATAGTAGACTAGTTAACTAAGTCAGCACACTTCTTACCTGTCCGTAAGGATTATTCATTGTAAAAGTCCAAGGGGAGCATCAAACTGATTTAGGAAAGACTAAAAGTGGCTTCCAATAGATAAAATTCGTATGCGAATTTAAAGAGAAAAGACATCGAGTACAGTGTTAATGATAATGTCTTCCTAAAAATATCCCCATGGCAAATGGTGTTAAGGTTCGACCAAAAAGGTCAGTTAAGTCCACGATTGTTAAGACCTTACCAAATCCTTAAGAGAATCAGTCTAGTTACTTACCAACTCGAATTACCCCCAAACTGGATCAAATTCATGACGTCTTCCACGTCTCTATGTTGAGATGTTACCATTCTGACCCTTTTCACATTGTTCCAATTTAAGAGATTGTGGTATGATCGGATTTTTCCTTTGAAGAAGAACTTGTACAAATTCTAGAATATGATGTAAATGTTCTAAGAAGGAAGAGAATCCCTTTCGTTAAATTTCTATGGTGAAACCATGGAGTCAATAAGGCCACATAGAAAATAGAAGATGTTAGAGTATGCCTAAAAACCAATCATGAGATGATTGTAGTAACATATTTATTTACCTCGTTTATTAATATAAGGCATAGCCATTATTATTTTAGTTTGTTTTCTCTGTATATAAATAAATTGTTTTATAATAATGTCTTAAAAATAATATGATTATTCTTAAAAGGTCGTTGAGTATTATTGTGGGCTTGGACAATAATAATGCATTAAAACTAATGTGTACTTGATTGATGACAAAGTGTTGTCATTCACATGAGATGTCAAAATCAATACATGAGTATGTGTGTTAGAGAACAACATATTAGACTGACCCACTATGATTATGTTTCTTGAATTATTATGTAATAGTCACAACATTAGTCATAGTGATTACTATGTATATGATCCTCAAACTTGAGATCATCATTATCCCAACATTATGAGTCATATATTCTGATACAGTCAAACGTCCACCATAATTGGGTGTTCTATAAAGCCTGATGTTGGATATACCACAATCTATGTAGTGGGATATGGTTGATCAATATAGAACTTGTCTGTCCTAGGCCACTTGATTAAGTGAAACTAGAAATGCATGACCTTGCTCGAATAAGTTGATATGAGATATCATACTTATTTGTTTTTCATAGTCCACTCAGGATATCAAGAAACATTAGATGGACTATGCAAGTGTGACTATTCCATGAGTTGTGTCCATTCTAGATATAAAGGACAAAAGGATTTGATACATGAAGGGTTAATCACAAAGAGATTATGTCAAATCATGACTTCTTGTAACTTTGGTAACAATGATGAATTGTTAAATGCCACTCATTGTTTGTAATATTAGAATCATTTCAGTATTACTGCTAACATTACAAGAACCTATATGGTCACACCCTATGGTTGAAATGAACGAAATCCAAACATAGTTGGTATTGTGGTTAGCTGTCACATTAATTAAATTGATTATAGAATTAATTTAATTGGGCAATTAAATGTCGAACAAATTATATGTACAAGTATTCTGTACACATAATGGAAAATATGGTTAAACTAATATATGAATTTGATTCGTATAAAATTTAATTAAAAGTAATTTATCGAAATCATTATTATAATTTTTATAATTATAATTTAGGATCGAATACTATTATAATTACTGTAATTGTAATTTTTTTGTCAAACATTATTATAATTATGGTAATTATAATTATTATATTCTGTTAATTATTATGATTTAATTTATATAAAAAATATCAATTATTCCCGAATTAGGAAATATAGGGTTTTTAAGAATAACCTAATATACCCAAAATAAGGTGTGTGTGTGTCTGAGGTCTAGTAGCCGTCAAGAGATATTTTTCTCTCTGAAAAAGTTTTAGAGAGTGCTTACCATTCGTTGTCACACCGGGTGGATTACGTAGAGGCCAAAATGTTTCGTGGCGGCTTGGAATTGACATCCAATTGTATAATCTGTTTCTTCAAATTTTCAAAAAATTAAAGATAATAGTTTATACCCTTTACACCCCGATTCACCCTTACACATGGATCCTTGGATGTGATTGCTGGAATTTATTTTTCGCTGCGCCATGGGGTGTACCGGTGATCCAATACAAGTCACATTTTGTCAACAGTATCCTTACCTATTCAAACCAGGTATATTTTGAGGAAAAAATTTCTTTAACGAGGGGAGAATTGTAGCACCCCAAAATTCATACAATTAGAATTAATAAAATCACCAAGAAATAAGCCTTAGTCTTAATAGTTAAGAGTTTAGTAAATTGCTTAGAGAACCAAGGTTCAAATCTCACTCTTCCAATTGTCTTCTATTATTTTTCAGCAACTAAGGAACAAAATCAAGCTTGTTTAGATATTAATTATGGTGGACATAAACCAAGTGTGGGCAACAACCCAAATTTGTACTCTCTTTCCCCCATTCCTAGATTCAAGTCACACCAACTCCATTTCCCCTATTCATTTTTCTTTAGTTTCTTTAGAATGGGTTATATGCCAAATCATCCCTAAAAGATTGAAATTCCTAGATATTTAATCTTCTTTCCAAATTATAGTAGAGTTATAGTTTAATTTTCCCTATATCTTCTCTCTTTTCTTCCCTTTTGCAAATTATTTGCTTTCTCTTGTTGAGATTAATATTTTTGAATCCCGAAATAAACCTCTGTTCAATCCTTTCTTTGTATCATCTTAGTGTAACATCGTCAATTCCATCCCTAAGTTGCTAAAACTGGTTAGTTAAATAAAAACTCGATTATCAATCCTAAATTTCCATAGTATTTTTACCCGATACTAATTTTTAGTTCGATTTAGTGAATCTTATACGAATTTTGTCAAAAATCTTAGTATTCTTGTTAAATATTGAGCCATTAATGATTTCTTGTGTGTTTCTTTGTTGAAGAACCTGACCTAGGTATCCCAGATTAGATTTAGGCACGTGGAATGACGTTTGATACCCTTAAAGTAGGGTGTGTGTTCTTTTATGAGAAAATCAAGGGAAAATTGAGCCTAGCTCAGACCACATGATGAACAACTAATTTGCAAAATTGTTAAAAATTTAGGGTTTTTCCATGAATGTTTTCATGTGACTTTTGATGTTTGATGGAATAAAATAAATCTTTGTTGATAAATAAACAAGTTTTGTAAAGTGATTTTTGTTGAAAATGCAATTAAGGACTTATTTGTAAATTGTGAAATAATGATTTGTATGAGTTGCTATGGGTTTATAGTGAATTTGGCTAGCATGGTATGTGGATGAAATTGCATGAATTTCAATTTACGGGCTTAAGGACTAAATTGTAAAGAAGTTAAAATAATAGAGGCAAAAGCATAATTTTTCAAAAGTATGTGTTGACTTTGTAGGGTTGTCAGGCCTAGGGTTTGTTTCACGTTCTTCCTTCTCGAAACAATTGATCCGTTGAGTAACCCTACAAAATAGTTAAGAGATCATGCCTCCATTCACTAATGGAAAGAATTGTAAAGCAAGTTCCTCATGGCTTTACTAAACAACATGGAAAGAATGGAAGAATTGATTATGGGGAATGAAGCGGAATAGAAAGTTTAAGAAAGCTTTATTGGTATTGAATAATACGAATCCATAGAAGTTGATCTTGCTTTAAAATCAGATCTCTTGAAGAAACAAATATACTAAACTATTAAAACCTAAGAGAAACAAGAAAACAAATCTAAAAACTTAAGAAAAGAATCTGAGCTAATGGAATTGTGTCCATAATGTGTGCCAAACAATACATTTTATAGCCTTTAGGTAGGCGTCGTCCTTAACCCTAGGTTAGCTGATGTACCCAAGCTTTATGTTCGATTGTGAAGACCAAAACACCCTTGTTTCGTGTTTTATTCTCGTCACAAAGTCAATGTCGCGACGCACTAAGACCTGTGTCGCGACAGAGCAACCAATATGCTCCTCTACAACCATATTAAGTTTTATGTCATGACATCCTCAGCCTATGTTGCGACATTGAAGGCAGTTTCTCACTTTCTTTATTTTTCTTTCGATGTTGTGACACTGGATCTCCCATATGGTGACATAGAGTCCAGCATTGGCCCGAAATGCCTTCTAATGGTCTCCTGGACACTCACGAAGTACATTAGCTCTCCCTTAGGCCTCGTTTGGCCCTTAAGATTAATAAAAGACTAGATGTGCACATTTTATTGAATGTAAGTAAAACTAAAGAAACTTAACTAAAAAATAATGAAAATGCTTATATTCAAGCTCCTTAAATGTGAAAACTAGTTTAATCTGCTACACTGAATTATGGTAGATCAATATCTAACTGATAAATAAAAAAAAATAGAAAAAGAAGTGAACCAAAATAGGAAAGATGGATAGGCCCATATACCATAAATCAGGTAACACCTTATCGAGCAAAAGAACTGATTGAAAAAAATGGGCAATATTTCCTTATAAATGAACAACGTGTAAATAACTATTTTAGAGGAACAATGAATACAGTCGTCGACACACAGTTCTTACAATGCAATTCTATATGGAGTTCAGGAGGAACTAAAGGTAAAAATAAAAAAGGACGACAATGAAGTGATGAAAGTAAGGACTCCGAAATGCAAAAGGAGCACATTTAGACCTAGATCACATGTCGCGACATCGGACAATTCTCAAAAGAGGTAAATTGTCCTCAACATTACGACACCAATGAAGGATGTCGTGACACCACTGCATAAAATTTGCTATCTGAATTTAAACTAATCACTAATGTTTGTTTAGTTTAGTTATATTAAGTTTGTAACTTTTTAACCCTCTACTACGTAGGATTAATTATAAACTTTTTAACCCTTTACTACGTAGGATTAATTATAACTCTTGATTATGTTATTATTTTCTTTAAAAATAAATCAATCACTCAACATCTACAACTGATGAAAGGCTCATTAATTTGCTATAAAAAGCTCATTAAATTTTAGAAAAAAAAGATTACAACAGAAGATTAGATCTGAGGAATGACAAGTTTTTGTGCAAGAATTTCAAGCCCATCTATTGAATTCTAGAAGAGAAACATAAATAAATACTTACAACAACTATAGCTTATACTTTTATTCAAGAACAAGGATTTGATTCCTTAATGAGGAACTATAAAGGAATATGGGAAATCGAAACTTTTGCTTGTTTCCTGAAGAATCCCTAATAATTCATGTGGTGTAGGAATTCTATCTAGCTTTAAAAGAGAGGGAAGCAAAAACATCATTCTATGATATGCGATCTTCTGTCAAGGTTAGAGGGGCTAATGTCCTAGTAACTGAAAGAAAAATCTATCAATTTTATGATTTACCATATTATTATCACGATTACATGTATAAAACAGATCTCAAGGAGTTCAAAAATTTCAATATAAAGGAGATCCTGAGAATTTTGATGGATGGAAAAGAGATATAGACATATCAGAAGGGTACAACAATACCCGAAACATTCAACCATGCATTAATGATGCCAAAAGAAAATATTTGGATAAAGTTTGTGTGTTCAAAAGTTTGGCCCACAACTGACGTGTCTAACATCAATCCAATCCATGCTATTATAGCATATGGAATACTGTACGTGGATATATAGGAATATGGTTGAATGTGTAAGAAATCTAGAAAAGTGAGTATTTTTCCCATCTAATAACAGACCTGTGCAAAAGAGCAAGAGTCCATATAAAGTGAATGGATAAAACAATGAATCCTCCAAAGAAACTGCTCGAAGATGATGTATATAAACAATTTTTCATATTGCAGAAAAAACAGAGTAAGAAAGGAGGAAAAAGGACTTCAAGAAGATGATGAATAGATCAAACTAATGTATTAGTTTTTTTTAGAAGTAGATAACATTAGGAAAACTAAATCAGTTTTTTTACTAGTATTTTATTTGCTTTTATTAATTTAGGGTATTGTAATTCATTATAATTAATAGATTTAAATTATTTATAAAATACCTCTACAAAGTAGATTCATAAAAATTATGAGCTTTCAATGAGCAAAGGAGGAAGCACCCACCAATAGCCTACAAAACTATAATGATCAATCAGGTAACCTTTTTCTTTATCTTTTTAGCGGCTACACATTGAGGACAGTGTGTTATCTAAAGTGTGGGGCTAACATAGGTGAATTTAAAATTTTTTTACTATTACACTATTAAATTTTATATATTAAACTTTAAATAGGCATTAAAGTAATTGAATGTACCAAATTATATAGAGAATACAAGGAAACGAGCATGCTAGAATGAATGATAAATTGTTGAATTTGTGGTTGTTTGATTGATAACAGTTGTGAATATTAAATACCTAGGGATGACATAAGGTATTGTTTGGAATACACCTAGGGACAAAAAGCTAACCCTTTTAATTATCTTTAGTACCTATTTTTTAGCCAGAAAACATTTTTTGATGAACCTTTATACAAAAAGGCGAGCCAAAATACCAATTTGTACTTACCCTTTTTCTTTGGTCTTGAACTACATGATTATAGCTTGTATTCTTTGTAATATACTGGACTTAGAGGTTTGACATCAAAAGTGGTAAGTCAGTTATACCTCATGCCAAGATTATATGTAAGTATGAAATGCCTATTCATCTGCTCCAAGGCTAACATTTGTAATATACTTGCCCAAGGGTCGTCTTTCCATTTATTATTTTGTTGGTTTTGATTGAGGACAAGCAATGACTTAAGTGTGGGGAAGTTTGATCTGTCGTGGTAAAATAGTCTAAGTGATCATGCATTTAGAAAATAGTCTTGGACCTAAGCCCTTTTCAGTATCAGTGACAGTTTAGGCCTTAGCCCATCTCAGTACAGTGTAAAAAATGTAGTAGGGCCATAGCCCATCACAGTATCAGTAGCAGTAACAGTTATGCAGTAGCAAAATCCTATGCAACCAGCCTCTAAACGCCATCTCTGTCCAACCTTACACTCCATGTGGAGATATAATCAACCCACCCATCCCTACACTCCAAGTAGTACCGAATGCGGCACAAAACAGTAGTTTGCAGCTGAGCTGCCAGTAAATTAGGCTTAAAGCCTTTCAGTACATTTCCTCCGAATAACAATTCCCAACCCAATGCAATGTAACATACCATGGATGATATGCTATTATGCAATTTCAGTATATATATTCAGTTTAGATATTAAAATGCTCAGTACAATTATCATTCAGTCAATTTCACACATTTAGGGGTCTAAGTAGCACTTAACGACCTTACAGTAGGTTCACAGTCGACTTGGGCGACTCGTACAACCTTAGTATCATTTCGATAATAATGGGCCCACATGCCTGTGTGTGCCCGTGTGGCCCTCTCGGCCCAAATTGGCCTTGGCCATGTGATCCATTTTTAATGTAACCAATGCTAGCTAAATATTCATATATGTTTTCACTATTTACTTATATGATCATTCAGAGCTGTCTACTTGAGTCGTTGTCACTAAATTATTTATATCTTGAGCTACAAATTCCAAATTAAGATCCGCTTGATGTTTTCAAAACTAGACTCAAATATCTTTCTACCATAAAATTTTTAGAATTTATAGCTTATAAAATAAGCACAATAAAATCTTCAAAGTTATCCCTATTCTGTTGTTTGACAGCTTCAATCTTTCCTTACTAAAAATCATTTATCTCTTACTACGAAATTTGGATGATATTTCTGTTTGTTTCTCTTGAAAATAGACTCATTAAGATTTAAATGTATAAATTTAAGCCCCTAATTATTTTTTACAATTTTTGATGATTTTCCAAAGTCAGAATAGGGGAACTCGAAATTATTCTGACATTGTCTAATTTTTTTTATATTTCATAATTTACAATTCCATTGCTTACACTATTTCTTCTATGAAAAACTAGACTCAATATTTTATTCAACCTCTAACTCAATTTCCACTATTTTTGATGATTTTTCAAAGTTAGACTACTGTTATTGTCCAAAACCATTTTAGTGCAAAATGTTGATTTCCAAGTTTATAACACCATTATTTTCTTTCTCTATAATTTTTCGCATCATTTTCTCTTATTTCTCTTAATTCTCGACAATAAGTAATTTTGACTTCTCACTGAATCCTCTTTTCTACGTTTCGGGTACACACATGGTATCGATTCACTGTGCAAAGTAACTCGAGTCTTCAAAAACCTATATTTGACCAATATATCCCTTAATTAATCACTTGATTCATCAATCAAACCAAATATCCCCAACATAAAACTTGAGAAACTAAACCAACGACGATTCAAAAACTTACCACGACGAATCTGATAACTAGTTGTCTCCACACACTAGAATATCCGCTTAAAACCTTTGAATATCACCTAAACGAGAGTAAAACGAACCCTTTGTTAATTGCCTAATTGAAATACGATAACCAAGGGGAAAAATTCCACTTACCGAAATAGATGAAGTCGAAAGTTGCACCCAAAGAGATGACTTGCAAAAAATACATTAAATGAAAAGAGAGGGGAAAGAGAAGAAACAAGATTCAGCCAAAGGGGTACAAAAACCAAAAGTGAACAAGAAGGGAGAAGACACGATAGAGAAAAAAATGTCTAACGTCAAAAAATTTGTTGGGAAAAAAAAAGAAAATAGAAAACTGATAAGAAGAAAATCTTATTTTGATAACTTCTCCCCAATTATCTCCTAAAAACACTCCCTATTAACCCACTAAAACATAACTACTCAGCAATCTAGTTTAATTTGAACTTCACCACGCCACACGCCTCAAACAAAAATTAATTCCCGTACTTGCGCAGGGACTCGAACACAGGACCTCCTACACACTACCACTCCGCTTAACACAAGACCAGCAGACCCATTCTGATAAATTTTTACCAACAATCAAATAAAAGCCTACTAAACAAGAGTAAGACCTAATTCATTCAAAATACCAAAATTTTCCCAAGCAAAGGCTTGAACTTGGGACCTCTCAAACACTCCCAGAACACAAAACCACTAAAGTTGATAAATATTTGTGTCATATTTTCACAATAACGAAATTAGAAATTTTGGGGCATTACATGTACAATCAAACATTAAACACGAGGATGACAACTAACCAAGGGTTGAGGATGACAACCACCCTAAATTCTATAAATAGACTCATTTAGCAATGTTACAGACACATTTTTCTATTGTATAATTTTCTCTTTAGTTTTTCCCTTTTCTTAGTTTTTAGATTTTATTCCCGTTCTTGTTATTTAATTTTTCAAATAGATCAGATTCTTGAATTACTATCGAACTCTATAAGGATTTTGCACTTAATCTCAAAACAAATTAGGCTTATTCTAAACTCTATTCTTGAAATTGTTTTCTATGTTAATTATTCAATTCAAGTTTATATTGTTTACTAGATCCATGAGGAACTAATTCTCTTGTGGGGGATTAGCGAGTGGGGGTGTGAATAATTAACTATTTTGTAGGGATTTCTTAACGGATCGGTTGTTCAGGAAAGGAAGAATCTAAACCCTAGGCCTGACAACCCTAGGAAGTCATTAAGGTGGTAATTAACCCAAATTTGGTATTACCTATCTGGGAACACCTTAACCTTGAACCAATTTGGACTGTGAGGTTGGAAGATAAGTAGTTCATACTGACTCAATATTTCAATGGACGTATTATATGATCCTGCTGGGGTATTGACTAGTTGATTGAACAAGAAACCTCGAGACGATAGTTGCTTATGACTACCAAAGTAAGCTAATCACCCTTTCCCGAATTTTATTTATATTTAATTATTTGATTTCTTATTTTTCATTTATTTACTTTTATTCCTTTTCTTATTATTTTTATTATAATTTATCTAACCAACCCTTCTCTTAATTCTTTGTACTATAATTCGATCAGAGTATTAATTTGATCTGTTTATATTTAGATTAGAATTAATTTAGTGCTCACCTCCCTTTGGTACGATCCTCGGAGTACTCACCTACTCCGTTGTAACTATATTACAACCTGATTAGTATACTTTCGAATATCATTTTCACATCTTTTGTGTAGGATTTCTACTCTGGACGTTGGTACGTCTAGATGCGATCTAATACAAAAATGGAAATGATGCAATATCGCAGATGATGCTGATGGTTTTACAAAGGGTCACTAAAGCCCGAACTAAATCCAAGAGCCGTAGATCTGTTGTGAAGAGACTCTGATTGAATAAGGCTGAATCTTTTAATGGTGTTGCTAGAACGACTCCTACAGTGGCAAAATATTGCATGGGGTCGACATAAAGAATTTTGAAGGATCTAGACTGTACTTCAGAGAAAAATTTGAAGGACACTATGTCCTTGCTAAGGGAAGAGGCCTATTCTCGGTGGAAGCCTACTGTAATGGGTAGGCAGGCTGAGCGCATAACCTAGGAATATTTCAAAGAGGCCTTCTAGAAGAAATATGTGGGCACTAGGTACATGGAGACCCATAGAATTGAGTCTATTGAGTCAGAGCAAGGTGAAAAGATGGTGTCACAATATGCGGCTGAATTTCTGAGGCTTAGTCGTTATGCCTAAGGAATGGTCACCATAGAACAAGAAAAATGTGTAAGGTTCACAAATGGGTTGCGTCCCGGTTAGTCCCGGTTTTATGGACCAAATTTAATAAATTGTAAAGTTTGTACAAGTTGATAATTGATTGTGAATTAGCTGATTATTGATAGTTCTATATATTTTTTACGTCAATTGACCACCTTCGGACGTACTAACGTCCAGAGTATGAATACTGCTAGAAAAAATATGGAATTGAGGCAGTTTCTGAAAGTATACGGGTCAGGTTGTAATATTGTTACAACAACGCAGGTAAGTACTCCGAGGATCGTACCCAAGGGAGGCGAGTACTAAATTATTTCTAACCTAAAAACAAATAGATCTAATTAGTACTTTAAATAAATCATATTATGATAAAATATAAATAGAAGTTTTTTTGGTGGGTTATAAATAAAGAAACAGAACAAAATAAATAAAAATAACTTAAGAAAACTAATTTATAAATATTATCAAATCTAGCTATCGATGATTAGCTTGCTTTGGTGGTTATAACTAATTTCTATTTTGGGTTTCTATTCAATCAAATAGTTATTAACCTAGTAGGATCTCTTAACCTTCCACTAAACTAATGAGTCAGCTAAAACTACTTATCTCTCGACCTCACAATCCAGACCAATTTGGGGGCTAAGATGTTCACGGATAGGCCATACCAATTTTGAGTTAATTCTAACCTAAATGACTTTCTATAGTCGTCAGGCCTGGGGTTTAAGTTCTTCCTCTCCCAAACAACTAATATGTTAAGAAAGCCCTACATAGTAATCACTTAATCAGACCTCCATTCGCTAATCCCCTATACAAGAATTAGTTCCTCATAGATCTCATAAACACAACCAACTTGACAAATAAGATATGCATAAAGAATAAATCAAGAGTAAGATTTAGAGAATCCTAAATTGTATTGATTAATGTAAGCGGAGAATCCACAAGATTTGGTTCGAATCTACAAATTAACTTATCTAAATAAGAAAAAATAGAAAAAAAAATTGAAATAAACCTAAAGCCTAAAAGAAAGTTAAAACTAAAGACTAAATTTACAAAGGAAAACTTAGAATATCAAAATTTGTCCTTTAACAAGTGTTTAATAGCCAATTTATAGAGTTAGGGTTGTTGTCGTCCTCAACCCTAGGTTAATTGATGCTTTTTTGTTTAAGTTTTGATTGTGCAGACCAAAATGCCCCTAGCTCGTACGTAGTTTCTGTATAAGTTCGATGTCCCAACACCCTAGTACCTCTGTCATGACATCAAAGGTAGTATGCTTAGGTACCAGGTAGCTTCAAGGGTGTGTCGTGACATCCCATCGTTGTGTCGCGACATCGAAGGCAATATGAAAATTCTTGCATTCTACTCCCTATGTTGTGACCTCTAATCCCCTGTGTTGCAACACAACAACAAGTATTGAGTTCCTATGCTCTTGTATGGTCTTCTGCACACTCACTAAATATGTTAGTTCGCCTTTAGACCTCATTCGGCCCCTAGGGTCAATAAAAGACTCAAAATACACTTTTTATTGAATGTAAAATAAACTTATAAAAACTCAATTATAACATGATAAAAGTGATTGTATTCAATCTCCTCAAGTGCGAAAACTAGTTTAACTTGCTACACCGAATTACGGTAGATCAAAATCCCCCACAGTTAAGTCATTGCTTGTCCTCAATCAAAGTAAAAGAAAAATAGAAACATAAAATACGAACCTTGAGTAAGTATAGTGCAAACATCGGTTTTAGAGTACATAACTAGGCATTTCGTATCTACACATAAGCTTGACATGATATATAACTGACTTACCACTTTGGACATCAAACACCTACGTTCAGTATATTACAAAGTATACAAGCATTAAGGTTTTCAAATGTATAGATCTATCCATAAACTATATAGGTAATTTAAATATCCTAGTAGAATACAAATGATCATAAATGTAATTATTTAATATGATATTAATTCATGAATAAGTCTACCAAGATCACATAGGATTTTTCGGCTTGTAACATTCTAAGGCTTAGGACAAGTGTGGAATTCAAGAACAGGAAGCATCAAAATAGTTTCAAGCATGAAAATAGTTTGACACATTGTATTCTTTCCTATTCTCCCTATTAGTAACTTTTGCCCGCTCACCGCCTTATTTCTCCTTCTCTCCCTTTCTTTATTTCTCCACATAGGAAGTTACAACATAATATAAGAATTAGGGCTAACTCACAAGTTTTTGTGCACTAATGAATGATTTTTTTAAATTTTGTGACTTTGCCACATTTTTTTTCTTTTTCAAAACATATCACCTACAAATGCTTTTAATTTTCAAGTACTTTTTCTACTCGTTTTGATTTTATTTTTGAATTTTTCTTTTGTTTTGCACATATTTGCTAACCTATAATTACTATATCACCTTGTTTCTTCCTATTTCACTTTGTTTTTACAAAATCCGCTTTGATGTATCTACTTAACCCTCAATAAGTATGGCTAGATGTCTATTTCACTTTGTTTTTACAAAATCCGCCTTGATGGTTCATTAATAAGTGTTTTCTGGCTTAAATATAGGTAATAAGGATGAACAAACAGGGTTAGTTTTTTAGCTCTGGGTATATACCAAAAAATGTCTTAGGTCATCACTAGATATCTCAATGTTTACAAATTTAATCAATCAAACAATCATAAATTTAACAATCTATCATACATACTAGCATGCTTGTTTCCCTGTATTATATATATCATTTGGTACATTCAATTGCTCAATACCTATTTACAACGTATTATATAGAACTTACTAGTCTAATAATAAAAAAATTAAACTTATCTACTATCATGCAAAATTTATAGTAAATACAATCAACCCATATGCATGCTCCTAACCAATCATTTGTATTTCTAAAAGCTCAAGCCCATAATTGACAATAAAAATTAAAGAAAAGCATAAAAATTAAAAAAAATTCTATGTTACCGACTACACTTTAGGTAACACATTGTCCTTAATATATAGCCCAAAAAAAATAAGTAAAGAAGTTACTCAGTTGATTGTGATGGTGTCGTACTTCTATTGGTGGGTGTTTCCTTCCATGCTTTATTGAACTCTCAAATTAGTAGTTTTCCTTTTATATGGGGATTTTACAAAAACTTATAAATGCATAAACTTTTTTTTCCATTCATCCCCCTCCTAGAGTCCTTGTTTTCTTCTCTCTTCCTTTTATCTTCTATAGAGTATTACAAATTGTTTGTATAAGTCGTCTCCTAGTAATTTCTTTTGAGGGTTCATCTCTTTGTCTAGTCGATCCATAATACTCCTACTCTTTTACATAATTTTGTTATTAGATGTTAATAGAATGTTCCTTTCGATTGTTTTCTTACGCACTTAATCATATTCTGATAGATACAAGAACCAATAAATATCTACTTCTTTTTCAAGATCGCATATATTAAAATGGCCTGCACCGGGCTAATTTTGGAGATATCTGTTGTGGGCCAAATTCTTGAACATACGAACTTCATCCATAATTTTTCTCTTGCAATCATTAGCGCTTGATTGAATGTCTCAGATATCTCTGTTCTTGTTTGATACGTCCATTATTATTCCCTTCAGTTTAAAATTAACTGCCTCTGAACGTTCTAACGTCTAGAGTGTGAATACTGCTACAAAATATATGGAATTGAGGTGGTTTTCACAAGTATACGGGTCAGGTTGTAATATAGTTACAACGAAGTAGGTAAGTACTCCGAGGATAATACCCAAGGGGTTGCAGTTTGGAGAAATATTAATAAACTAAAAAAATGAATTAAACCTAAATCTATTACTAAGTTCAAGTATCGGTTTCTTTTATCCCTTGTTTCAACTACCCGAGTTCTTTTAGCCTAGATCTAATTGTTTTACCTATTTAATTACTGATGTAGGGCTCTATTCAACCAGCTAGCCATCAACCTAGTTGTACCTCTCCATGTTCAACTAACCTAATGAATTAGCAAGAACTACTTATCTCTCGATCTCACAGTCTAGACCGGTTCAGGGTTGTAGTGTTCACAGATAAGCCATACCAATTTTGGGTTAATTCCCACATAAATGACTTCCTAGGGTCGTCAAACCTAGGGTTTAAGTTCTTCCTCTCCCAAACAATTGATCCACTAAGAAAACTTTACCTTTTAATCAATTAACAAGTTTAATACAATTGAAACATGTGAAATATAGGTAAAGTATAAATTGATTCTAATATTTACACAGACATTCAATTAACAATGTTAAGAAAGAGATATAAAGAATAGAATAAAGGAAATATATGCTCATGGATTTACCAATGAAAGCGTGTCTCCGAAACAATTTCCACTTGCGAAAGTCTCACTTTGGAATAGGATCTTTCGATTACAAGAACATAAAATAACCTAAGTAAAAACTAATAACAAAATAAGAAACCTTAAATATATTTTCTTTCTTCTTAAAATTGTCTCTTTAAACTAAGTTCAATGGCCTTTCTATAGGCTAAACATGGAATATTAAAGTGCCTAAATTATCCTTGAAGTCCTTAGAGTTTGACTAGGACAAATACTCCTAATTTTCCTCAAAAACACAATTATCTCATGCAGGGAGTTTTTGGGTTATGTAAGGGCAGTGTTGCAACATCGGATCCAATGTCGCGACACAACAGGGAGCATGTCGCAATATCGAGGGTAGTTGCGCTCTAGAACTGGTTTTTGGCAACTGTCTTCGACGTTGAAACATCTATTTTAGTGTCGCAACATAGGCATCTATTTTCGCCCAAATATGCATCTTTAGCTCCCAACTTGACCTACAAGACCATGTAACCTAGTTTAGATATATAAAATGTAATAAAATCTACTAGAAAGCATAAATTACTACTTTAATTATGAAAACCTAAATATATACTAAGATACTTTGATTTTACGATTAAACAAGCTAAAGTTATGTGTAATAAATAATGGTGTAATTTATGGAAGATTACTCCCCCACACTTGTTGCTTGTCCTTAAGAAACCAAAACACATATATTGGAAAGAAGAGAAAATAAAAAAATTAATACGAAAATGACTTGATTTCTTTCTTTAAACAAGCTAGAGTTAGTAAAGATGGATGTAAACAAGAATCTCACACCTAAACTTCCCCACACTTACCTTTTTGTTTGTCCTCAAGCAAACCAAGTCTTGACACATAGCATGCAATAAGAAGGCATCCCTTGGATTTTATTACTACTAAGAACATGATTTCCAAATATTAAACGTATAACAATTTTTATCGCACATGTAACTTAATCTTGATAGTTTGATGCCTTGAAAACTTTTTAAAGTAAATTAGGATTAGTTTACAAAGTTACATTACTGACAAGTTAGAAGTAATTCCCATGACCAAATGTTTAACAATATCACCATTAACATAAATCAAACATATATGTAGCAGACACACACATGTAAATAGAAAACATCTATTAAATAAAATTGTTAGCAATTCTGGAAGATTATACACATGGAAAGCTTAAGTCACATTGGTCTTCTAGGCTTGTAACATTCTAAGGCTTAGGACGGTATCTGTTTAAAGAAAGATATGGCTCAAAATGGTTTAAACACTAGAAATAGTTAGGCACATGACATTGTTCCCTCTCTTCCCCCTAAATGTCCCATCCAATCTCAACACCTTTTGTCTCCCTCTCTCACCTATCTTATATCTCCATGTAAGAACATACATTATAGTACTAGCAACTATGGTCAGTTTAACGAGTTTTGGTGCACTGATGACAGAGTTTTCTCTCATTTTTTGACTTATTTTTGTCACTTGACATTTTACTTTTTTTTCAGTCACAATGCTTTTGTTTCCGTTCTATACTTTTTCTTCTCATTTTCAGTTTTGACATTTTCTAAAAAGAATTTTTTTGCACAGTTTTGTCTGACTTATAATCAATATATCACATTGTTTCTTCCATTTTCAATTTCTTTTTTTTAAACCACCGTGATGTAATACCTAAACCCTCAATATCTATGACCTGACGTCTATTTTGTAATGTATTAAAGGACAAAGGATAGGGAAGAGTTCATGTAGCACCTCTTACCCGAGACCGTTGCTGGAGTAGAGCACGAGGCGTTAACTGACTTAATTTACTAGTTCGGAGCATAAAAATTTGCTTTTAAAATTAATTTCACTATTCACAACATAACTGTTCACCTACGCGACTGTCACTAATTTAATTATAACTCGAGTTACAAAACCGAAAACTTAGATATGTAAATTTTCCCTGAAACTAGACTCATATATATTCTTACCATAAAATTTTCCGAATTTTTGGTTTAGCCAATTACTACAGTTTATTCATTAAAGACTCCCCTATTTCACTATTCGATGGTTCAGAACACCACTCACTGAAAATCAATTATCTAAAAATATAAAATTCCTTTGCTTACACCGTTTCTTTCATGTAAAAATAGACTCGATAATCTTTAATTCTATATCAATTCCCTTTCTAATTCCATTTATACTATTTTTGGTGATTTTTCAAAATCACATCACTGCTGCTGTCCAAAAACTGTTCCATTGCAAATTTTTACTCTTTTATAGTTTATTTGTATTAACTACCATTTAAGCATACATAACACCAAAACATGTTATTAACTAGACATTTCAATAGCTAATTTTTAGCCATATCATATAAACATATTCAAAATGACTAAGTCACTATACATGTCATAACTTTACACGTTTTGAAATCACATAATACCGAGATGTCGGTTGATAGTGTGACACAAACACCGACGTCTTGGTCATCCCCGAACTGACTTGGCGATACTATAAAAATAAGGAAAATAAAGAAATTAAGCATAAAACTTAGTAAGTTTACAAGAAAATGAATAACATTTTTCATAAACCATCATACACATAAATTTTCATCAAGCACTAGGATCTTTACTTTCTTCTTTACTTACTCACTTACTTGTTTACTTACTTACTTGCTTAAATAACTCACGATTATAACTTACTCTTCACTTACTAAAATTTTTTTCTCAACTGATAACCGAGATATTCTCAATCCTTTATAACTCACCTGAATCTAGTTATCATGCTTTTGCTTGAACTTTCATGTAACTTAATTCATTTTCTAGCCCGATGAATCACTTGGAATACTAAGGATACTCGGGTCTCTTGTCTGAATATAACATTCCAAAGCTATGTCCCAGACATAGTCTTACATGGGATGTTTCCTTTACTGCCAATGCCATATCCCAAATATGGTCTTACGTGGGAGTTCTCATATCAGTGCCTATGTTATGTCCCTAACATGGTCTTACGCGGGACCTCTCATCTCAGTGCCAATTCCATGTCCCAGAAATGGTCTTACATGGGGCCTCTCGTAATCTCAATGATGCCAATGTCATGTCTCAGACATGGTCTTACATGGGATCTCTTTACCCAAATGCCATGACATTTGTTTCCAATACTTTCCTAATGTTTCAACGGGGCTTGTATCACTAATTCTCTGTCATCTCATACTTGAGTCAACATTAAATAATTCCATGAAGTAAATACATAATTGTTGGAAAATAACAATATTAATAATAATTATTGAAATATTGAATTTATTTACCGTAAACTTACCTCGGTACAAAATTTGACCAAATCTAGCAATTTAGTCTTCAATCTTTTTCTTTCCTCAGTCTAACTCAGGATTTCGTTCTTCTTGATCGATAATAGAAAATTTAGCTTATTAAATATTCACATTTATCAAAATAGTCCTTGACTCAAACTTTGGAAAAATTATAATTTTGCCCTTAAACTTTTGCATATTTACACTTTTATCCCAAAGCTCGAAAATTAAACTTCATCTCTTATTCTTATGTTTTATCACATGTTGAACATTTTTCCTTTCTATGACAACATCGAATCCCCACTCTAACATTTACTTATAAACATTAGGTATTTTTACCTATTATGTCGTTTTACTTGTTTTCACTTAAAATTGCTTAGCAAAAGTTGTTTAACATAATTTCAAGCTTCATATTCTTCAACTCACTGTCATCTTTCTGAGCTTTACAGATTTCTTCAAGAAACATCGGTTTAGCTCTCAACTCAGCTAAAATAGAACTGTCATTTGATAAAGCCAAACTAGTATTCAAAGCTCTAAATGTAAATAAAGACTTTCTACTCAATGCATCATGAACAGCATTTGCTTTACCTAGCTGATAGTCAATCACTAATTCATAATCTTTAATCAATTCTAACCATCTTCTTTGCCTCAAGCTTAAATATTTCTGAGTCATCAAGTGTTTCAAACTTTTATGGTCAGTGAATATTCGGCACTTCTCACCGTACAAATGATGTCTCCAGATCTTCAACGCAAACACAATAGCAGCTAGCTCTAAATCATGCGTCGAGTAGTTTTGCATCACTATAAATCATGTGGCTTTAACTATCTAGAAGAATATGCTATTACTTTACCTTTTTGCATAAGTACACAACCCAATCCATTCAAGGTTGCATCACTATAAATCACAAATTCTTTACCCGGTTCTGGTTGTACTAAAACAAGAGCTTCAGTCAAGAATGCCTTTAACTTGTCAAAACTCTGCTGACACTTCTCAGTCCATTCAAACTTGACATCTTTCTGCAACAACCTTGTCAACGGAGTAGCTATAATGGAAAATCACTTTAGAAATCGTCTGTAATAACCAGCTAATCCAAGAAAACTTCTAACCTCTGACACATTTCTAGGTGGCTTCCACTCAACAATTGCTAAAATTTTACTCGGATCAACTTTAATACCATCACCTGAGACAACATGTCCAAGGAATCTGACTTCTCGAAGCTAGAGCTCACTTTTACTAAACTTGGCATACAACTGATTATCTCTCAAAATCTGTAAAACTGCTCTCAAATGTTCGGCATTTTCAATCTCATCAGAAGAATAAATCAGAATATCATCAATAAACACAACTACAAACTTGTCCAAGTACGGTCGAAAGATTCGGTTCATTAAATCTATGATATGGCAAGAGCATTAATCAAGCCAAATGGTATCACAAGAAACTCATAGTCACCATACCTAGCCCGGAAAGTAGTCTTCGAAACATCTGACTCTTTAACCCATAACTGATAATAACTGGATCTCAAATCTATCTTGGAGAACACAGTGGCTCCATTCAATTGGTCAAACAGAACTTCAATTCTAGGCTATGGATATTTATTCTTTATTGTTACTTTGTTAAGCTGCCGATAATCTATACACAACATCATCGAACCATCTTTCTTTTTCACAAAAAGCACTTGTGTGCCCCATGGAGAATAACTAGGCATTACAAAACCTTTATCGGTTAATTCCTAGAACTGAGCTTTCAATTCTTTCAATTCCAACGGGGCCATTCTATAAGGAGCAATAGAAATGGGAGTGGTACCTGGAACCAACTCAATACCAAATTCAACTTCTCTAATAGGAGGCAAACCTAGTAATTTTTCCAGAAACACGTCGTAAAACTCACAAACTACTAGCTAATTCAATTTTCAACTCTGAATCTTTAGTATTCAATACAAAAGCAAGATAAACTTCATACCCTTTTCTCAAACATTTTTGAGTAGACATAACAGAAATCATGGTAAGAGAACTATCAGACTCTTCTGAATTAACCTGAATAATATCACCGTTTTTGCATTTCAATAATATATTTCTTTCCACAATTCACTATCACATCATGAACAGTCAACCAATCCATACCAAGAATCACATCAAACTCATCAAATGGCAATAGCATGAGATCGGCCGAAAAATAGTGACCTTTAATCATCAAAGGGCAATTTTTACATACTTTGTCTAAAAACACATACTAGCTTAAAGGATTCAATACTTTAATCACAAATTCGGTAGATTCTATAGGCATGTTCATATTAGGCATCAATCTCATACAAACATAGGAATGGGTTGAACCTGGATCAATCAAAGCAATAACACTAGCATCATAAAGAGAAAATGTACCCGTAATCACATTGGGAGAGGATGCCTCTTCGTGAGTGTGAATAGTATAAGTCCTGGCAGGTGCTCTCACATCTGATCTAGCTGCCAAGTCTTTAGACATACCCCTATTACTTACTCCAACTCCCAAATTCCTCTATGGTCTGCCTCTAGTTGGAGCAGTTCTCGATCTTGCACTCGATATTACTTCCCTTTTAACATTTTTGGGACAATCCCGAATAAAATGATCTAGTGCACCACATCTGAAACAAGCTATATCCCAGACATAGTCTTACATGGGATGTTTCCTTTACTGCCAATGCCATATCCCATATATGGTCTTACATGGGAGTTCTCATATTGGTGTCAATGCCATGTCCCAGACATGGTCTTACGGAGGACCTCTCATCTCGGTGCCAACGCCATGTCCCAGACATGGTCTTACATGAGACCTCTTGTGACAGCCCTAATGTGACCCTAGTCGGAAAGTGGTTTCGGGACCACAAAACCGAGTCGTAAAAATAATTAATTGTTATATTCTATGCTTATTATGTGTGTACATGCATATGTCGACGTTTCATTCCCTAATTTTGCCAATTGCATGAGAAATTATTAAATAGGGATCAATATGAGACATGGTGAAATATGATAGACTAATTTTAAATGGTTTATTAGTGCATGTCAACACAAGGGTGGACTTGCATGTCAAATTGCCCAATTTTCTTTATAGTGGCCGGCCAAGATGGGTGTTGATGGGCAAATATATATGTTTAATTAGTTATTAAAATAAGAAATGGCATTATGTGAGAAAAAAATAATATTAGTGAAATAAAGTAAAGAAAACAAAGAGGAAGGAAGGCTCATCTTTCATCTCCTTCATTGCCGAAATTGAGAAAGGAAAGATTGAAAAAAAGAAACCAAGGCATTCGGCCATGGCTAGTTCAAAGGAAAGGTATGCATTGTGATTTTATTCTAATTGATGTTGAGATTAAGTTGATAAGTGTATAGTCTAGTTAACCCATAGCTAAATTCATGAATTCATTGTTGGGAGATAAGAATGGAAGTTGTCGTATGTATGGGTATATATGCACTTTGGAAAGGAGATTTTTGGGTGTTATTTGAGTTCTCTTTATGTATGTATGTGCATGAGTATTCGGTCATGTTATAGATTCATGTTGAAAAATGTTAATGCTATATGTGTCATATAAATGTACTTGTGAATGAACTTGAGAATATCTAAATTATAGGTTGGAGGTGCCGAATGTAGTGTTGGATGAGTTTTAAAGAATAAAAATTTAGGTGACTAGAGGTTAATGACATTCGGCCAAAGGCTTGTGTGCTAGCAAAATCGGTATAAATGTTGTTCGATGTGTTGAATTGAGTAAGTTAGATGTTGGAACACTTAAGGATTTGGCATCTCTATGACATTAGATATAAATGTATGAAAGGCTAAGTTTAAGTAGTAAGGCCGAATAGGTTATAGATAAGGCACTTGTGAGTCTTTGGCCAAGCAATTTGCAAATTAGATTAGGGTTCTTGTGACATTTAATGTTGAGTTTAATTTGGTATATTCGGCCATCTAATTAAGTATATAGGTGATGTTGAATTTAATCTTGCACATACGGCTATATGGGTGTACACAATTGTGATACTATCCTTGATTGGATTATCGACAATAGGGTGATAGTATATGGTTGTTAACCAAATAGTTCAAAAGCATGGGGTAGAAAGATAAGAATTGGCCATGTGTCTCCTATGCTATGAAATCATTAATATTTTGATATAAATATTTAGCAAGACGGTTAAACTAGTTAATTTATCGATTTAGCTCAAGAAGTTAAAGGGGGAGAGGCAAGCAAGGGAAAAGGAAAGAACATCGAGTAGCCGAGTTGGAATCATTTTCCCCAACATAAGGTAAGTCACCAAGCATATATTTTGTATTGATCTAAATAGACATAATGTCTATGTAATTATACCGAATGGAATGATAAATTTATATATATGTATGCATGTGGTGATGAAAGTGTTGAATGAAAAGAAAAGAGGTGAGATGTATTGAGTTGTTGATTTCGGCACTAAGTGTGCGGGTATAAACATTTATGATCATGAGATTGGCACTAAGTGTGCGGGTTTAAATTGTACAGCACTAAGTGTGCGAGTTTGATTATATAGCACTAAGTGTGCGAGTTGATTATATAGCACTGAGTGTGCGGACTTAATATATATATTTTTTAATCACTATGGACACTAAGTGTGCGACATTATTGAGTTGATCACGGACAGCGGATCGGGTAAGTACCTTGAGTTCATGGCTAATAGGCGCTATGTTTATATTTGGAGTTGAGCTTGGTAAGTTTGAACCTATGTGACAATTATAATTGAAGTCACGTACATAAGATGTATCGTGGAATAGGTGAAAGGTCGTTTAGTTGTATGATTCTAACGAAAATAAAATGATGTATGAAAATGCCTCAAATATCCTATTGATTAGTATATGGAATGTGAATGCATGACTTGGTATGAGATTGAACCGATAGGTCTAAGGAACTATGGCATGGTTCGGTATGGATGGAGTAACTAGCCTCGTTCCATTTTGTTTCCTCTTGTGATAATGTTATTAATGGATGGTAGTGCATTGCTTATGACTTACTGAGTTATATACTCACTCGGTGTTTCCTTGTCACCTACTTTAGGTTTCTTGGACTCGTCTTTTTGCGTGCTCGGGACTGTCATCGAAGTCATCACACCGGCTAGCAACTTTTGGTATCTTCTTTTTAGTCGGTCTAGGAGAACATTTCGGCATGTATAGGCTAATATGTTTTGTTGAAATTTGGTATGTAAACTTTTAGCCATGCGAAAATGGCATAAATGTTTGGTTGGATTTGGTTCTATAATGTTAGGTCGTAAGTCTTGGTAATTCGATTTTTATGCCATATGTCATGGTTGATTATTTTTGGTGTTAAAATTCATGATATGGCAATAGTGTAGTAGGGAGATGTTTGACAATGATTAGCCTTTGGCATGGCTAGTCATGATCATAATTTGTGATATGTATGATGAATTACTAGTTAGATCAAGGAGAAATCACGAAATAGGCATAGTTGCTTTAGTAACAGATGCTGGCAGCAGCAGTGACGTGAGATTGAAAAATCACTAAAAATAGTAGGAATGGAATTAATTAATGAATAAATTATGTAATCGAATCTCGATGAGTATATTTTCATATAGAAGAAACGAAATGACCATATGAGCTGTATTTAGGAGATAATTAAACTTTTGTGAAACAGGGCCAGAGCGATTTCTGGATCCCTTGTCCCGACTTTAGAAATTCACCCTAAATTAATCAGAGACAATTAGAAGTCATGTTTTATATTTATAGATTCCCTTTTGAGTCTAGTTTCATTATAAACCAACGGCATAAGTATTGGAGCTTTGTAAAGGGAGATATCCAAGTCGTAATGCACAAGGGTCAGAGTAGTCAAACCCAGGAATAGGGACGAATTTAACTAATAAACTGTACCAATTGGCCCGACCAAAAATTCTACAAAAATTCTACCATATAGATATATGAGTCTAGTTCCGGGGAAAATTTACGGAACTGGATTTCTAGTTTCAGAACTTAAGATATGATTTTTAAAGCGACTAGTACGCAGATTGGCAGCTTATCTGGGAAATTTTTAATAAGTGGTTTGAAGTCTGTTAACACCTTGTGTTCGACTCCGGCGACGGTCTCGGGTTTGGGGTGTTACATTTGATTGGTATCAGAGCTATGGTTTAGTCAGTTCTAGGACTGCCATAGCACGTATGAGTCTAGCTATACATGCCTTAATGTTAATGTTTAAATGTGTGATAACTTCTGACGGTTAAAATTTATGTTTTGATTAGTAAATGGATCCCGGTGTAGAGAGAACCTTGGCGGATGACGTTGAAAGTGTAGCGGCTGCTCCTACACAAGGGACGTCGCCTGTTGAACCTCAGTCATCTGCGAATAATCAAGGTGAGGGGGCTAAACAAGCCTTCTTTACCATGATGAATGAGTGGGTCGCGCAATATGCCCGAACCAATCCGGCTGTCCAACAATTCCCGAATTTGAATAATCCACCCCAAGAGCCCGTAATGCCATCAGTTACTGATCCTGTGAGGCTGAGTAAGCCACCTGTAGACTTGATTAGGAAGCGCGGGGCCGAGGAGTTCAGGGCCATAGTTACTGATGATGCCGAAAGGGCCGAGTTCTGGCTTGATAACACCATTCGGGTGTTTGATGAACTGTCATGCACACTCGATGAATGTCTAAAGTGTGCTATATCCTTGTTACGGGACTCAACCTACTATTGGTGGAGGACCTTGATTTCCATAGTCCTAAACAAACGAGTTACTTGGGATTTCTTTCAAACGAAATTTCGAAAGAAATATATTAGTCAACGGTTCATCGATCAAAAACGTAAGGAATTCTTGGAACTCAAGCAAGGCCGTATGACAGTATCCGAATACGAACATGAGTTCGTAAGACTCAGTCGGTATGCCCGGGAGTGTGTGGCTGATGAGGTTGCTATGTGCAAAAGATTCGAAGAAGGATTGAATGAAGATTTAAAGCTACTAGTGGGTATTTTGGAGATAAAAGAATTCGTAACACTAGTTGAACGAGCCTGCAAGGCGGAAGAATTTGGAAAGGAGAAGAAGAAGGCTGAATTTGAAGCTAAAGATTATCGTAAAAGATTGACGGGTAAAGCTCCATTCTCGGCTGTAAAGAAGTTCAGGGAGGACACTAATAAATCGAGGATGACGGCGGGAATTTCCATTAGAGCGCGACCATCGACGGACTCCCTAGCTACTTCGGTAGCTAGGGTGAGCAATAATCGTCACGAGAAACCTAAATGCCCCCAATGGGGAAGACGACACCTAGGTGAATGTTGGGGTAAGTCTACTAACAGGGCCTGTTACGGATGCGGTTCGAAGGACCACTTCATTAGAGATTGCACGGAGCTTGATGAGAAGAATAAGATTCAAGGTGCAAGACCTAGTGGAGTGACAACTAGAGGTAGACCACCGAGAATTTTAGGAGGTAGGGGTGGTAGTCAGAGAGGGGCCTCTGATACGGCTGTTCGAGCCGAGAACCGTACTCCTGCTAGAGCATATGCCATTCACGCACGAGAGGAGGCATCCTCCCCTGACGTCATCACTGGTACCTTCACTCTCTTTGATACTAATGTGATTACATTGATTGACCCTGGCTCTACTCATTCATATGTATGTGAAACCTTAGCATCCAGTAAGACTCTACCTGTTGAGTCTACTGAGTTCGTAATTCGAGTGTCAAACCCTTTGGGTCAATACGTACTTGTTGATAAAGTGTGTAAGAGATGCCCTCTAATAATCCGAGAATCCTGTTTTACGGCCGATTTGATGCTTTTGCCGTTTGACGAATTTGATGTTATTCTTGGTATGGATTGGTTAACCGTACATGATGCAGTGGTGAACTGCAAAAGAAAAACCATCGATTTGAGGAGTGCAAATGATGAGGTAGTCCGAGTTGAGTCTACCGATTTGAAGGGGGTGCCAGTGATAATATCTTCAATGACCGCTCAGAGATATGTGAAAAAGGGTTGTGAAACATACCTTGCGTATGTATTTGATAGCAAAGAGACGGAAAGGAAACTTGAATCAATACCGGTGGTTTGTGAGTATTCAGATGTTTTTCCTGAGGAGTTACCGGGGTTGCCACCGGTTCGAGAGGTGGAATTCGGCATCGAGATTGTACCTGGTACCATGCCAATCTCAATAGCCCCGTATCGTATGGCATTAACGGAATTAAAGGAATTGAAAGCTCAATTGCAAGAATTGACGGATAGAGGCTTCGCTCGACCGAGTTCTTCACCATGGGGCGCACCAGTGCTATTTGTGAAAAAGAAGGATGGAACCATGAGGTTGTGCATTGACTATCGTCAGTTGAATAAAGTGACCATAAAGAATAAATACCAGTTGCCACGTATTGATGATTTGTTTGATCAATTAAAGGGAGCCTCAGTATTTTCCAAGATAGATTTGAGATATGGTTATTATCAGTTGAGGGTTTGAGACTCGGACATACCCAAAACCGCTTTTAGAACGAGGTACGGTCACTACGAATTCTTAGTGATGCCGTTTGGGCTCACTAATGCCCCTGCAGTATTTATGGATTTAATGAATCGAGTATTCAGGCCATACTTGGATCGATTTGTGGTTGTGTTTATTGATGATATTTTAGTTTATTCACAAGGTGAAGCCGAACACGCCAAGCATTTGAGGTTAGTATTACAGATTTTGCGAGACAAGCAGTTATACGCAAAATTCAGTAAATGTGAATTTTGGTTGAGAGAGGTTAGCTTTTTGGGGCACGTGGTGTCCGCATCGGGTGTTAGAGTGGATCCGAACAAAATTTCGGCCATACTCGATTGGAAACCTCCGAGGAATATTACTAAAGTTAGGAGCTTTTTGGGACTTGCCGGATACTACCGACGGTTTGTAAGGGGTTTCTCGATGATAGCTGCACCGTTGACGAGACTACTCCAAAAAGATGTTGAGTTTGAATGGACAGAAAACTGTCGGAAGAGTTTCGATCGACTAAAGACCTGTTTAACCGAAGCTCCAGTGCTAGTACAACCGGAGTCCGGCAAAGAGTTTGTCATTTATAGTGATGCATCCTTACTTGGGCTAGGTTGTGTGTTGATGCAAGAAGGTCGAGTTGTGGCTTACGCGTCGAGACAATTAAAGCCGCATGAGAGAAACTATCCGACCCATGATCTTGAATTGGCGGCCATAGTGTTCGCCCTGAAAATATGGCGGCATTACTTGTTTGGGGAAAGGTGTCATATTTATTCGGACCACAAAAGTCTTAAAGATTTGATGACTCAAAGAGATCTAAATCTGCGACAAAGACGTTGGCTTGAGTTGTTGAAAGACAATGAACTTGTTATTGATTATCACCCGGGAAAGGCTAACGTGGTTGCCGATGCTTTAAGTCGGAAAGCACTGTTTACTTTGAGAGCGGTGAATGCTCACTTGTCCGTCTCACCCGATGGGGAACTAGTAGCTGAATTAGAGGCCAAACCATTATTGATTCGTCAAATACTTGAATTCCAGAAAGTCGACGTTGAATTGGTCACTAAATGAGCTGAATGTGCTTCGAATAAGGAATCGGAGTTTCGGATTGACGATAATGATTGCTTGACGTTCAGAGGTCGATTATGTGTTCCAAGAAATTCAGAACTTATTTCAATGATTTTGGACGAGGCTCACAGTAGTCGAATGTCAGTCCACCCAGGTAGTACTAAAATGTACAATGACCTGAAACGTCAATTTTAGTGGCCCGGTATGAAACGAGACATTTCCGAATTTGTTTCAAGGTGTTTGATATGCCAACAAGTAAAAGCGGAACATCAAGTGCCGTCGGGATTACTTCAGCCGATCATGATACCCGAATGGAAGTGGGATCGGGTAACGATGGATTTTGTATCTGGATTGCCATTGTCATCAAGCAAGAAAGATGCAATCTGGGTTATTGTTGATAGATTGACCAAGTCTGCTCATTTTATCCCTGTCCGTACAGATTTTTCGCTCGATAAATTGGCAGAATTATACTCCTCCCAAATTGTTCGATTGCATGGGGTACCTACTTCTATCGTGTCGGATAGAGACCCAAGATTTACATCGCGATTTTGGAAAAATTTACAAGAAGCGTTGGGTACTAAGATGCATTTTAGCACCGCATTTCATCCCTAGACTGATGGCCAATCTGAACGAATAATTCAGATACTCGAGGATATGTTGAGATGTTGCGTCTTATTGTTTTGTGGTTCATGGGAAAGATATTTTCCTTTGATCGAATTCGCTTACAACAATAGCTTTCAATCAAGCATTAAGATGGCACCTTACGAGGCCTTATACGGTCGTAAATGCCGTACCCCATTATTTTGGACTGAACTTAGTGAAAGTAAAATTTTTGGGGTTGATTTGATTAAGGATGCTGAGCAGAAAGTTCGAGTAATTCGTGAAAGTTTGAAAGCCGCTTCGGATCGTCAAAAGTCGTATGCGGATTTGAAAAGAAAAGACATTGAATATCAGTTTGGAGACAAAGTATTTCTCAAAGTTTCACCCTGGAAGAAGGTGCTTAGATTTGGTCGTAAGGGCAAACTAAGTCCGAGGTTCATCGATCCGTATGAGGTATCTGAACGAGTTGGACCAGTTGCATACCGATTAATTTTGCCCCCTGAGCTTGAAAAGATTCACAACGTTTTCCATGTCTCGATGCTTCGACGATATAGGTCCGACCCGTCGCACGTAATCACTCCATCTGAGATCGAGATTCAGCCTAACTTGAGTTATGAAGAAGAACCGGTTCGCATTTTGATGTGTGAAGTAAAAGAGTTGCGAAATAAAAAAATCCCATTAGTGAAGGTGTTGTGGCATAAACACGGAATTGAAGAAGCCACTTGGGAACTTGAGGACTCTATGAAGGATCGATATCCAAAATTATTCACCGGTAAGATTTTCGGGGACGAAAATTTCTTATGTGGGGGAGAGTTGTGACAGCCCTAATGTGACCCTAGTCGGAAAGTGGTTTCGGGACCACAAAACCGAGTCGTAAAAATAATTAATTGTTATATTCTATGCTTATTATGTGTGTACATGCATATGTCGACGTTTCATTCCCTAATTTTGCCAATTGCATGAGAAATTATTAAATAGGGATCAATATGAGACATGGTGAAATATGATAGACTAATTTTAAATGGTTTATTAGTGCATGTCAACACAAGGGTGGACTTGCATGTCAAATTGCCCAATTTTCTTTATAGTGGCCGGCCAAGATGGGTGTTGATGGGCAAATATATATGTTTAATTAGTTATTAAAATAAGAAATGGCATTATGTGAGAAAAAATAATATTAGTGAAATAAAGTAAAGAAACAAAGAGGAAGGAAGGCTCATCTTTCATCTCCTTCATTGCCGAAATTGAGAAAGGAAAGATTGAAAAAAAGAAACCAAGGCATTCGGCCATGGCTAGTTCAAAGGAAAGGTATGCATTGTGATTTTATTCTAATTGATGTTGAGATTAAGTTGATAAGTGTATAGTCTAGTTAACCCATAGCTAAATTCATGAATTCATTGTTGGGAGATAAGAATGGAAGTTGTCGTATGTATGGGTATATATGCACTTTGGAAAGGAGATTTTTGGGTGTTATTTGAGTTCTCTTTATGTATGTATGTGCATGAGTATTCGGTCATGTTATAGATTCATGTTGAAAAATGTTAATGCTATATGTGTCATATAAATGTACTTGTGAATGAACTTGAGAATATCTAAATTATAGGTTGGAGGTGCCGAATGTAGTGTTGGATGAGTTTTAAAGAATAAAAATTTAGGTGACTAGAGGTTAATGACATTCAGCCAAAGGCTTGTGTGCTAGCAAAATCGGTATAAATGTTGTTCGATGTGTTGAATTGAGTAAGTTAGATGTTGGAACACTTAAGGATTTGGCATCTCTATGACATTAGATATAAATGTATGAAAGGCTAAGTTTAAGTAGTAAGGCCGAATAGGTTATAGATAAGGCACTTGTGAGTCTTTGGCCAAGCAATTTGCAAATTAGATTAGGGTTCTTGTGACATTTAATGTTGAGTTTAATTTGGTATATTCGGCCATCTAATTAAGTATATAGGTGATGTTGAATTTAATCTTGCACATTCGGCTATATGGGTGTACACAATTGTGATACTATCCTTGATTGGATTATCGACAATAGGGTGATAGTATATGGTTGTTAACCAAATAGTTCAAAAGCATGGGGTAGAAAGATAAGAATTGGCCATGTGTCTCCTATGCTATGAAATCATTAATATTTTGATATAAATATTTAGCAAGACGGTTAAACTAGTTAATTTATCGATTTAGCTCAAGAAGTTAAAGGGGGAGAGGCAAGCAAGGGCAAAGGAAAGAACATCGAGTAGCCGAGTTGGAATCATTTTCCCCAACATAAGGTAAGTCACCAAGCATATATTTTGTATTGATCTAAATAGACATAATGTCTATGTAATTATACCGAATGGAATGATAAATTTATATATATGTATGCATGTGATGATGAAAGTGTTGAATGAAAAGAAAAGAGGTGAGATGTATTGAGTTGTTGATTTCGGCACTAAGTGTGCGGGTATAAACATTTATGATCATGAGATTGGCACTAAGTGTGCGGGTTTAAATTGTACAGCACTAAGTGTGCGAGTTTGATTATATAGCACTAAGTGTGCGAGTTGATTATATAGCACTGAGTGTGCGGACTTAATATATATATTTTTTAATCACTATGGACACTAAGTGTGCGACATTATTGAGTTGATCACGGACAGCGGATCGGGTAAGTACCTTGAGTTCATGGCTAATAGGCGCTATGTTTATATTTGGAGTTGAGCTTGGTAAGTTTGAACCTATGTGACAATTATAATTGAAGTCACGTACATAAGATGTATCGTGGAATAGGTGAAAGGTCGTTTAGTTGTATGATTCTAACGAAAATAAAATGATGTATGAAAATGCCTCAAATATCCTATTGATTAGTATATGGAATGTGAATGTATGACTTGGTATGAGATTGAACCGATAGGTCTAAGGAACTATGGCATGGTTCGGTATGGATGGAGTAACTAGCCTCGTTCCATTTTGTTTCCTCTTGTGATAATGTTATTAATGGATGGTAGTGCATTGCTTATGACTTACTGAGTTATATACTCACTCGGTGTTTCCTTGTCACCTACTTTAGGTTTCTTGGACTCGTCTTTTTGCGTGCTCGGGACTGTCATCGAAGTCATCACACCGGCTAGCAACTTTTGGTATCTTCTTTTTAGTCGGTCTAGGAGAACATTTCGGCATGTATAGGCTAATATGTTTTGTTGAAATTTGGTATGTAAACTTTTAGCCATGCGAAAATGGCATAAATGTTTGGTTGGATTTGGTTCTATAATGTTAGGTCGTAAGTCTTGGTAATTCGATTTTTATGCCATATGTCATGGTTGATTGTTTTTGGTGTTAAAATTCATGATATGGCAATAGTGTAGTAGGGAGATGTTTGACAATGATTAGCCTTTGGCATGGCTAGTCATGATCATAATTTGTGATATGTATGATGAATTACTAGTTAGATCAAGGAGAAATCACGAAATAGGCATAGTTGCTTTAGTAACAGATGCTGGCAGCAGCAGTGACGTGAGATTGAAAAATCACTAAAAATAGTAGGAATGGAATTAATTAATGAATAAATTATGTAATCGAAGCTCGATGAGTCTATTTTCATATAGAAGAAACGAAACAACCATATGAGCTGTATGTTAGGAGATAATTAAACTCTTGTGAAACAGGGCCAGAGCGATTTCTGGATCCCCTGTCCCAACTTTAGAAATTCACCCTAAATTAATCAGAGACAATTAGAAGTCTTTTTTTATATTTATAGATTCCCTTTTGAGTCTAGTTTCATTAGAAACCAACGGCATAAGTATTGGAGCTCTGTAAAGGGAGATATCCAAGTCGTAATGCACAAGGGTCAGAGTAGTCGAACCCAGGAACAGGGACGACTTTAACTAATAAACTGTACCAATTGGCCAGACCAAAAATTCTACAAAAATTCTACCATATAGATATATGAGTCTAGTTACAGGGAAAATTTACGGAACTGGATTTCGAGTTTCAGAACTCAAGATATGATTTTTAAAGCGACTAGTACGCAGATTGGCAGCTTGTCTGGGAAATTTTTAATAAGTGGTTTGAAGTCTGTTAACACCTCGTGTTCGACTCCGGCGACGGTCTCGGGTTCGGGGTGTTACACCTCTCATAATCTCAATGATGCCAATGCCATGTCCCAGACATAGTCTTACATAGGATCTCTTTACCCAAATGTCATGACATTTGTATCCAATACATTCCTAATGTTTCAACGGGGCTTGTATCACTAATTCTCTGTCATCTTATACTTGAGTCAACATTAAATAATTTCATGAAGTAAATACATAATTTTTGGAAAATAACAATATTAATAATAATTATTGAAATATTGCATTTATTTACCTTAAACTTACTTCGGTATAAAATTTGACCAAATGTAGCAATTTAGTCTTCAATCTTTTTCTTTCCTCAGTCTAACTCTGGATTTCGTTCTTCTTGATCTATAGTAGAAAATTTAGCTTATTTAATATTCACATTTATCAAAACAGTCCTTGACTCAAACTTTGGCAAAATTACAATTTTGCCCCTAAACTTTTGCATATTTATACTTTTGTCCAAAAGCTCAGAAATTAAAATTCATCTCTTATTCTTATGTTTTATGACATGCGAACATTTTTCCTTTCTATGAAAACATCGAATTCCCACTCTAACATTTACTTATAAACATTAGGTATTTTTACCTATTATGTCGTTTTACTCATTTTCACTTAAAATCGCTTAGCAAAAGTTGTTTAACATAATTTCAAGCTTCATATTCCACCATAAAACATCAAAATAAACACATTTCACCTATGGGTATTTTTCCAGATATAAACTCTAGTTTAAATTATTGCTATAGTAAGCTAAATCAAGTTACCGGAACTCCAAAAATGTAAAGAACATTAAAAACGGGGCTTGGAATCACTTACTACGGAGCTTGGAAGCTTGAAAACACTAACTATGGCTTCCTTCCTTGTAAAACTCGGCCCTAGCTTGAAGATGGACAAAAAATGGGTTTTAATATTGTTTTTAATTCATTTTAATAATTAAATGATCAAAATGCTCTTAATGAAAATCTTTGGAAACATGCCTAACCATGTCAATTTTTGTCTACCAACTTAACCAATGGTCTAATTACCATATAAGAACCTCCAATTTAAAATTCATAACAATTGGATACCTCTAACATATAGAACTCAACTTTTACGCTTTTTACAATTTAGTCATTTTTACTAAATTGAGTGGCCAAAGGTCGAAATTTTTGAACAAAATTTTCACAAAATCATTCCGTGAAATTGTAGACCATAAAAATATAATAAAAATAAATTTTATCACGTCAAATTTATGGTCCTGAAACCACTGTTTTGACTAGGCCTAAAATTGGAATGTTACAGTTCAAGTTTTATATGTGGTCTTTGGGTTTCAATTTTGTTGGTTCATCAGAAAGGAGTATTTAGGCCCAAATAAGGAGACTAGGGATTCATAGCATTAAGGTATGGTCATTTGAAAACTAACTATTCAAACAATGCCTTAGGTCATCCTTAAGAATCTCACCGTACACAATTTCTTTCATGCTTTAGATTAAACAGAATGAATAATAATCAATTCAAGCATTCATGTCTCTACGACTATCTATAAGACTTATATATCATATGGCATCATAAAAAATTCTTACCTAGGTGTTTCTAATTTGTTATGCAGTTTAACTAAGTAACCTAATCAATTTCCCTTTAAAATAATCAAATTATCTCATAACAATAAAAAATTTCATGCTTGAAAAGAATCATTACATGCTTTATTATTTTTAACCATTATTCGCAGTATTTATATAAACCAAGCACCATGTACCAAAACAATAATATTTTTTTTAAATAATTAATAAACTAAATCAAAGTAAACACACAAACAAAAACACACACAAATTAATCCTATCTAAGTCAATTCCAATGATGTTCTTATTTTGGATCGACACGACATCCACGTTACAAGCCATTTGGTACAAAATCTGAGCCAACCCCAAATTTTTTTCTAGGTTATTATTGCCTCGACCTTCCTCCCTTCTATGTCGCGTGAAGTTTTGGTCACTCGAGCTTTGTTTCCACTTTCAGATGAGAATAAGTTGAACTCATCGATCTCTTCGACTAGTACCTTCTTTGCTATTGCCAGAAAGTTTATTGGCACTTCTAAACTTTCATTTAGAATCGGTTTCAACTCCATGTTAGTGGTTACTTCTACTTTTACATCAGCAGCTAAATATACCATTATGTTTGATTCTATGTCAATTGGATTGGAGGCTACTTTATCCATATTCAATTTATCCCAAGGGTCTTCGGTTCCAAACTCTTGTTGACTGCTATTGTCAAATTTATGGTGATCAACTATAATATGGAGATATTCAGGATTAAGTTGGGAACATCATGCAAGACCTCTTCCCTTGGTGGTAGCACCTCATATATTTCTTGAAGAATTTTCCTTATTTTTTCCATCATGTCTGACATGTTTTATAATCTTTCAGAGTTGGATGGCTTAATAGTTTCGTATGAGGGCATCTTATGCAAATCATAAGAAGGGTAATCGAAATGTTTGAGCATATCATTGACTTTGTTACACGACTCAGAAAGAGGCTTGTATGAGTACTCATTGTCCTCACACTCGATATCATCGCTCTAGTGGTTTACTGTGGCTACCTTAGACCAACCTATTATATAGTTCCATTCGTCGTCCCAAAAAGTCCTTACATCATTAAACCACCTGAAATCAAATTTTTCCATAATTAAATCTTCTAGTCAACAAGGTAAGTAAAAAATTTTGAGAATAAAAATAACATAATTAAAGGATATAAAAAATAGTACACTACCTAGTTCGTTCATCTTTAAACTAATACTATTTGTAAGTAATTGATTCAATAACAAATATAACCTAGTTTCACCTCTTGACGTTCAACTAACCTAATAAGTCAACAAGAACTACTTATCTCTCAATCTCACAGTCTAGACCGATTCGGGGCTACTATGTTCACTGATAGGCCATACCAATTTTGGGTTAATTCCCACCTAAATGACTTCCTAGGGTCGTCAAGCGTAGGGTTTAGGTTCTTCCTCACCCAAACAGCTGATCCGCTAAGAAAACTCTACCTTTCAAACAATTAATAAGATTAATACAATTGAAACATACAAAATATAGATAAAGTATAAATTGATTCTAATCTTTACACAAACATTCAATTAACAATGTTAAGAAAGAGATATAAAGAATAGAATAATATAAAGAATAGAGTAAAGGAAAGAGATACTTATGGATTTATCGATGAAAGCATGGCTCCGGAACAATCTCCACTCATAAAAGTCTCACTTTGGAATAGGATATTCCGATTACAAGAACATAAAATAACCTAAGTAAAAACTAATAAGGAAATATAAAAATACCTAAGTATTTTTTCTCCCTAAAATTGTCTCTTTAAACGGATTAAAATGGCCTTTCTATAAGCTAAACTCAGAATATTAAAGTTCTAAAATTATCCTTGAAGTCCTTAAAGTTTGACTAGGACAAATACTCCTAATTTCCTTCAAAATTGTAATTTTCTCGTGTAGGGAGTTTTTTGGCTTCACAGGGGCGATGTTGCAACACAGACCTGTAATGTTACAACATCAGATCCGGTGTTGCAACACAGTAGGGAGTGTGTCATGACATCAAGGCCAGTTTCACTCTAGAACTTGTTTTTGGCTTTTGTCTTTGATGTTGAGACATCAGTGTCTTGGTGTCGCGACTTAGGCTTCAGTTCTGGCCCTATTATGAATCTTTAGCTTCCAAGTTGGCCTACTAAAATTGTGTTAGGTATGTTTTTTATAATCAATGATGAATTAATTAATTCTAAATCTACTAAAATTCTATTTTAGATACGTTAGAGGTTAGTAAATTCTAACTGTAAGTTACATAGGGGTGTCAAGACATCCCTTTTGGTTGTCACGACATTTAAGGCAATTTACCTGTGCTGAATTTTGTTCAGTTTCATGACATACGGAGCTGCTGTCATGACATAGGGAGAAATTTCTACCATACTTTTCTTCCAAACTCAGGATTCTTTTTTGTTTCACTTTCTTCATCCGTTTCCCAGTCTTTTCCCATGATTTCTTCACTTTCAAATTGACTATGTAAAGCCTTATATTGTAAGGTTTGGGTGTCAATTACTTCTTTCGTTATTTTCCCAGAATAATGTTTTACTCTCTATCCATTTTCGAGAAAAGGTTTCCCTCTATTTTTTTTATAAGTTCTATTGCCCCATGAGGTGTCACTTAATTTATAGTGTATGGGTCGGCCCATCTTGATTTTCACTTTATAGGAAATAATTTTAGCCTTGAATTAAACAAGAGAACTTTTTTTCTGGGTAGAAACTCTCGTTTTTGTATTTTAGCATATGTCGAAGTCTACTCCTCTCTTTATACAATTTAGTGTAATCGTAAGCCATAAAACGGAATTCTTCCAATTCTTGCAGTTGAAATAATCTTTGTTTCTTGGCTAATGCCTAGTATAAGTTCAATTCTTTCTTGGAAAATGACAATTTTTCCCTTAAACTAGTTTGTTAGGGGACATGCCTAAAGGAGTTCATATTCTATTCTGTAAGCCCACAGCGCATTATCTAATCTTGTTGCCCAATTTTTCCTACTTGGATTTACCTTTTTCACAAAAATTTGCATAATTTCCTAATTGGTTACCTATGCTTGGCCATTAGCTTGTGGATGATATGTTGTTGTCATTCAGTGTCTCATACTGTATTTGGCTATAGCAGCTTCAAACTGTTTACTGCAAAATTGGATCCATATCACTCACCAACGTACGAGGTGTTCCAAATCTAGCGAAAATATTTTTTTCTCAGGAATCTAACTACTACTTTTGTGTCATTTGTAGGTAACGCCACTGCTTCCAGCCATTTAGAGACATAACCAACAACCAACAAGATGTATTGATTTTTAAAAAAACCTGGAAAGGATCCCATTAAGTCAATACCCTAGACATCAAATACCTCTACTTCAAGTATCCCTTTTTGTGGCATTTCATCTCTTTTTGATATACTTCCAATCCTTTGACATCTATTGTATTCTTGTATGAATTCATAAGCTTCTTTGTTCATAGTTGGCCAATAAAATCTCGATTGTAATATTTTTTAAGTCGTTCTTTTTTTGTCAAAATGTCCCCCACATGGTGATGTATAACATCCCTGTAAAATATGCTTTATTTCTTCTTCTGCTACACATTTTTGAACAAATTGATCTACGTATTGCTGGAATACATATGAATATTCCCAAATTTAACTTTTTGATTCATGCATGATCCTCTTCTTTTCCTGCCATTATGCTTTTGTTGGAAAAAAGCCTCTGGCAATGTCGTTCACATAATTTGTAAACCATGGTGCTTTATTATTTTTGTACCCAACCTTATATATACCCGGAATAGCTGCTCATCAATAAAGGTTTCTTTGATTTCTTTAGAACTTTTCTCCTCTAACTAATTTTCTATTCTGGACAAATGGTCTACGATTTTATTTTTCGTTCCTTTTATATCCATTATCCATAGATCGAATTCTTGAAGCAATAACACCCACCTCATTGGTCTAGATTTTCTTTCTTTCTTTTAAATAACATATTTTAATGCAAAATGATCATTGTAGGCATAAACTCTATCTTCCATTAAATAAGGGCGAAATTTTTCACAAGCGAACACAATAGCAAGCATTTCATTTTTGGTGGTAGTATAATTGCAATATGCTGAGTTGAGTGTCTACTTGCATAATGAATAGTGCCCAATACATTATTTCTCTCTTTTCCTAACACTGCTCCTACAACATAATCACTAGCATCACACATTATAATAAAAAGTTCTTGTAACACCACTAACCCATCTTTGTTGTCGGATTAGGGTTGTGGAGCATTACCGCACAATTGCAAACATTCAAAATTTATATCCTTCAACATGTTATTAATATCATAAACCATTTATACACATGCATATTGTCTATAAATTGAGCCTTTGAGACCCTAAAATAGCTTAGCAGCAATTCGAGACTAATTTCAAATAAAATAGGAAGTTTTGGACAAACATGCAAAAATTACAAAACAAGGATCACATGGTCGTGTGGCTCACACGGTTGTGTCACACGACCATGTCCCCAGCCGGGTAACTTTCAAACTAGGGACACACGATCGTGTCCCAGCTCGTGTCCTCACCTATGTAACTCACTGAGTAGGGTCACATGGTCGTATCACACGCCCGTGTGTCAGACCATGTGCCACACATGGCTGTGCCACACGTACATGTCCCAAGCTGTGTGAACCAAAAATGCACCTAAAATCAAACCATTAAATGTCCATTTCATAAAAAAAATAATGTCGCCTGGTAGCAGCAGAGCGTTGCCAGGTAGCACTCCTTTTTCTCCAAGATTCGGGCTATTTTTTTCTTTTTTTTATTTGTGTGTCTACCTTATTCTTTTGAATATTATGGCAGTAAGGAGTTTTCTGAGTGTGTTGCTTTAATTGTGTGTCCTGTTTTCAAAGTCTTTTGGTTCTTTCGGTGGTTGTACGGTGTTTCTAGATTGACGTCATTGGTTCTGACGTTGAAATTCGCCAAATAAGACATTTTTCGTGCAAGGCTATTCCTTCAGTTCTTGCAGTGATTTTTGTCTGATCTTCACCTTTTCGTTCGTTTTGATTTTTTTGCGTGAGATTAGTGTTCACGGCGAAGTATACTGCAAGGATTATCAGAGATATCTCACTGAATTTTGTGGGTCTCATGGTGGCCTGAAATTTTTGATCTTGTTGACTCCTATACATCTCACTGTCGTTGTTTTGCATGAAATAGGGTTTTACTAAATCTTTCGCATATTTTGCATGTCTTCTTACATGCATGGTTTTTTTTTGTACGTTCCTAACCCTATTTAGATACCTGAGTTTGGTTGGCTCATCTTTTTCGTCCTCGGCATGGATTTCTTTGTGTTTCGTGGTGGGAGTTTATTTTCTTTTAATTTTTTTATCTGTGGCTGATTTCCTTGAGTCGTGGATTTAGTGATCTCGCACTATTCTATCCTTAGGCTGTAATTCCTACTTACGTGCTTTTTGATTTGCTTTGTATTCGGGTTTTTCGTGAGATTGTCTATATCTTTTCTCTTATTTTAGTTTAGTGCTTGTGGTCTTGTCTTTTGTTTTTATTCTTTATTCGTAGGGTCTCCGTGTCTGTGGGTATAGTTTTGGTGCATTCACCTTTCTATTTCTTGATTTTCTTGGTAGCGTTCTCTTGGTTGATCAATGGAGGAAAGGCCAGAGAATGATACGACAACAATGACAGATGAGATAAATAACCCAGCTAAGATCAATGAAGATACTTAGCTGGAACTGTCGTGGGGTTGGGAACTCGGGGACAGTTCGTGAATTGAAGCAACTCTTCGTTGTAAACATCCCTGATATTGTCTTTTTTTGTGAAACAAAAATTCATTCTAACAGGTTTTCTCATATTCGCTCTATATGCAGAATGGATGAGTGTTTAGCTGTTAATGTAGAAAGGAAAAGCAGTGGGTTGGATCTGATGTAGAAGGAAGGTGTGAAAGTTACGGTGCAAAACTATTCCAAATACCATATTGATTCGTTTGGTTAGCATGAATGATGGTGAGATGTTTACATTTACTGGCTTTTATGGCCAAACGGCTCCAAATTTAAGACAACAATCTTGGGATATGCTGAGAAGGGTAAAGAGTACGATCAATGAAAGATGGATCGTATGAGGCAACTTTAACGCTATCCTGGACAATTCTAAAAAAAGATGGTCGTAGAAAGCCTAAGGCTTCGATGGATGATTTTTTTGATACCCTGGAGGATTTAAAAATGATTTATGTTAAAAATTGCAATGGTTGGCTCACGTGGACTAACAACAAAGAGGGAACCAGGTTAGTCAAAGATAGGCTAGACAGATTTCTTATTTCTGAGGATATGATGGAAAAAATGTCGCTTCTCACTTCAAATATAGTGCGCCAATCAAATTTTAACCATGAGGCTATCTTATTGGATACGAATAGGACCAAGCCAAAGGAGAAAAGTAATGATCCTAGGTCTTGGTTTAGATATGATATATGTTGGGCGAAGGAGTAGGAGGCTAGAGATATCATCACTAGTATTTGGTCTAATAGGGAGTGCAATTCTTTGGAAAGGATGGAGTTGATACGAGAAAGGTTGGGTCCCTGGCAATACCAGCGTTATAAAATTAAAGGGCTAGAGAAGGAGATTAGCAAGCTCATGGATGGTCCCAAGATGAGAGATCAACAAGTTAACACAAGAATGACCGTGGGTAAACTGGGCCATTTATATGACGTGGAGGAAAAATATTCAGCGCTTAGGGCGCGCTCCCAGTGGCTGAAGGAAGGGGATAGGAATACCCACTATTTCCATGTGCAGGCTTCGAGTCGTAGAAAAAAGAATAGCATTGAGAAATTTAAAGATGCGTATGGAGACTAGCATGAAGATAAAAAAGTGATTTGCAACATTGCATGGAACTACATCAATGATCTCTTCAAGACCACTATAAATTTGGAAGATGCGAGTGATTTACATGATGTTCCCGAATGCATTACTGAGGACATGAATAGAAGTTTGAACAGAGAGTTTAATGATGAATAAATTTTAACGGCTTTTAAACATATGGATCCTCGTAAGGCCCTAGGGATTGATGGGCTTTTGGGGAGCTTTTTCAATGATCACTGGCTTACAGTGGGTAAAGATGTGCTAAGCTTGTGTCATGATATCCTTAAGGGCAATTAGAGTATCGATTTCATTAATGAAACGTTGTTTGTTTTGATCCGTAAGATTAAGAATCTGTGAGAAATGGCTAACTTCCGTCCAATTAGTCTTTGCAGGGTGATCTATAAGATTGTTTCCAAGACTCTTGCTAATCGGCTCAAAGATGTTCTCCTCTTATGCATTAGCCAAAATCAAAGCACCTTCATTCCTAATCGGATGATCCACAATAATTTTTTAGTTCCTCATGAGCTCATGCACTACCTCCGTAGCTCCAAAAATGGTCCGAATAAGGGTTGTGTGGTCAAGCTCGATATGAGTAAAGCTTACGATCGAGTGGAGTGGAGCTTCCTTGAGAAACTGCTGATAAAAATGGGTTTTTTCAAATGAGTAGGTTAATAAAATTATGGACTGTGTTTGCACTGTCCGGTATAGAGTTAAATGTAACATGACTCTGTCCGAAATTATTACCCCAAAAAGGGGTCTCCGACAAGAGAACCCTCTATCCCCTTATCTATTTCTCCTTTGCATGGATGCTCTATCCCGTATGCTGATTTATGCCCAATAGACTAATAAAATTAAAGGCATCCAGGCTAGTAAGGATGGTCCTATAATTAACCATATCTTTTTTTGCTGACGATGCTCTTTTGTTTGTCAGGAACAAACAAAGTGAACTGGAGGCGTTTACAAAGATCTTGGAAACCTTTGAGAGGATTTCTGGCCAAAGCATCAACTTGGATAAGTTAATGGTTTACTTCAACCCAAACACTCCCATGTCACAATGCACGACTTTAAGCAGCTTACTCAAGATGAAGGTGGTGACCAAGCTTGATAGATATCTTGGTCTCCCCATCTCGATTGAAAAGACGAAGTCGGTTGCCTTCCAAAGTATATTAGATCGTGCTGCCAGTAGGATCAATAGTTGGTCAAAGAGATTATTGTCAAATGGTGGTAAGGAGATTTTAATCAAGTCAATTCTTTAGTCAATCCCTACATATGCATTCTCAATGTTCTTTGTCCCTAATGGCATCCTTGAAGAGCTCTAGTCCATGATTTTATAAGAGTGGTGGGGGGAAAGGATAAGAACAAAGGGTGGAATATGTTGTCTTAGGACCGGATGTGTTTTTCAAAAGGCATGGGGGCCTTGGTTTTAGGGACTTAAGGCGTTTTAATGTGACTTTGTTAGGTAGACAAGTGTGGCGGCTCATTAGTTGTAAAGACATGTTATGCTACAGAGTTCTAAGTGTAAAATATTTTCTTGAAGGTGATGTTCTCCATCCTAAGCGAATTGACAAGCCCTCGTTTACGTGGCAGAGCATTGTTAGGGTTGCTAGTATACTGTATGAGGGATTCGGTTGAAATGTAGGCAGTGGTAGTAAGATCGATATTTGGCACGACAATTGGGTCTTTGAAGGGCTATCTAGTGATTCTATTTATCTCAACAGAAAGGAGGTCTAAGAGAATAAGTTAAGAGATCTACTGAATGATACGAAAGATGGCTGGAACGAGAGACAGATTAATGAGATCTATGGTGATAATTTGGGGGACCAAATATGCAAAATCCTCATTCTTCATAATGGCCCTAATGACTATCGTATTTGGTTCCATAATCCCCTTGGCTCATATTCCACCAAGTGCGCTTACTCCTGGCTGACCCTGAAAGCATGCGGGGTTTAGCCGCCATCGGTTTTTCTGGAGGCTTACGTGGAAATTGCAAACTCTACCGAAAGTCAAAATTTTTTGCTGGCGCCTGGGGCACGACATCCGTCCTACATATGAGAAATTTTTGGCATCTGGACGGAGATCAACAGCATTTTTCTGAAATGTGGGATTGAAAAGCAGACCCTCCTTCATGCGATGAAAAACTACCCAAGGGCTCGGGCAGTGTTGGTTTATGGTGGCCTTAATAATAATTTGCTCGAGGGAAGCTACTGTCGGTGTGTGGATTGGATTGAAGACGTGGCTTGTATGCTGGACAAGAATGCTTTTTTTGATTTCATCACGGTGCTTTGGAATATCTGGAATAGCCGGAATAATAGAGTCTTTCGTGATATGGAGGAAGAAGCTAAAGTGACTTGGGAAAGAGCTTCTGCGTTAAGCCAGGATTTTCACATTTTCAACCTTTTGGAGAAACCGGTGCTCCCAAAATCGATTGTGGAAAAAGTTTGGAAGAAGCTAGGACAGGGGTGGTTAAAATAAATTTCGACGCCACTGCGAATGGTAGTAAGATGAGTTTTGGACTTGTGGCGAGGGATCATAATGGCTTTGTCCTTAACGGTCAGGCGGGTGTTATGGATAAGAATGTAAAAGGGGAATGGGTTGAGCTACATGCGCTGGAAGAAAGTATTAGTTTTGCACGAACAAAAAATTGGCTAAAGCTGGAGTTTGAATCTGACTACGTCAACTTGGTGAATCGGCTAAATAGGACGAAAGCTGACTTTTCAACCATGGGCCATCGAATTCAGGAAATTTTTAAACTACTGGATCCATTTTCTAGCGTTAGCTTTGTTTGGGCCTTGTGTTGTTGTAATAAAGTGGCAGACTATCTTTGTAATTGGGCCATTATTAATAATTGTACCAACGATTTTAATATGGATTATCCGTTGGAAGTCCATGATATTATTTTAAGAGATGCAATAAATTGAGGTTGACCCTCGGGTCGTTTTCTATAAAAAAATGTCCATTTCATACCTAATCACCTAAAACATATAAGCACACATTAAAGGGATTCAAACATCATTCAATCATACATAAACATGCCATTTCAATCATCCTAAATTACCTAACCAATGTGCCATTCAAAGGCTTCATAATTGCATCAAACATCATTTACCAAATCAAGTCAACCTTACCTCATTTATTGTATAAAAACCTAGTTCAAATAACTGCCAAAAAACACCACAAATGACCATTATCAAGTCATGTCAAGCATACCAAAATAACCTTATATACATGCACTTATAAGTGACCAAAATGACATACTTTGGTAAGACATTTTAATTAGAAATTAACATAAACTTCCAAATCACCATTACATTACACCCTATACATTTCAACCACCAATTCATCTATACAAATATATACATGGACTACCCTATGAGATACCAAAAATACCAACTTAAGTGGATAGTGTGAGCCGATTGAATGGTCCCTCCAAAATCTCAACAACGATTATCTACAAAACAATCCATAAAAATCGAAAAGCTTACAAAGCTTAGTAAGAGCATAGTATAACATTTAATCTAATACAAATAGATATAATTCATATACTATGCGTTTCAAATTTACTGGGTATAAACAAGGGCACGTATGTGCAATCATGGGTACCGAAGTACAAACAGGGGCATAAATGTCCAATCAGGGGTACCAAAGTACAAAAAGGGGCATGAATGTGCAATCAAGGGTACTGAAGTACAAACAGGGACACGAATGTGCAATTAGGGGTACCAAATTACAAACAGGGGCACATATGTGCAATCAGTGGTACCGAAGTACAAACAAGGGTACGAATGTGTAACCAGACAATAGTTATATATAAACATTTTATCTAAAGAACGATAATATAAGAGGACAAATAGAATTTCATTTACATACTAAAATACTATGAACTTACCCACGATTTGATTTTCGGTCAAATACGTAGGGACTATTCTGTTATTTTCCCTTTTCCTAGATTATTGTCTCTCTGATTCAAATCTTGATCTATATAATAATTAAACACAAGATATTAATATCATACATATTTCACATTTCATTCAATTTATATGACCTTTAACCTTTCTTTAATTAGCAATTTTCTCAAAACTTTTACAACTTTTACAATTTAGTCTTTTAACTCGATATTCATCAAATTGGCCATTTTCTAAGAACCAAATTATAGAAAAATATTCTAGGCTCTTTAAAAGTCCTATTATACCTCAAATTCACTATCAAACCTTGAAATTTTGACATTTAAACAATTTAATCCTTAAATCAAAATATAACAAAAATCACTTTACAAAACATCCAAATACCAAAATCAAAGCTTCAAACACATAGTTATCATCAAAAACATTCAAGATTCATCAATCGAAACTTCCAAAATTTTTAATAGATTCAAAAACGAAGGTACGGGTTAGTTGGACCTAGTTGCAACGATCTCAAAAATATAAAAAAATAAAAAATCAGAACTAGAATAAGCTTACATGCAAGCAATGAGAATGGCCGAACCTAGCTTGATAAAAATGGTGTTTTTTCACCCTAATTTATTGGTTCCTTCATTTGTGGAAGATGACAATATTATTTTACTTTAGTTTTATTACTAATTTACAATTATACCCCTTTTTATTTAACATACAACTAACTAATTCAACATGTAAAGCAGTCCATTTGACCTTACTAAGGTCTAATTACCACATAATTCCTCCATCCTTTATTAATTAATCCATCTATCTCCTATAATTCAATTATAACTAGATTTTTCCATCTTTTGTGATTTAGTCCTTTTTCTCAAATTAACTAAGTAAACGATAAAATTTATTCACCAAAATTTAATAAAACTCTAATGACTCAGTAAATATTCTATAAATAACCTTTCTGAGTCGACAAAATATAAATTTTTGTCCTGAAACCACTATTCTATCACACTAAAAAACGAGTTGTTACAGTTCTGCCCAGTTAGGAGTAAAAATTATAGGTGCAAGATAAGTTTTTCTTTTGTTACCTCAAAAGCTTTGATGTAATCTTGATCAAATGTAAAAGGTGTCTCCTTTTGAAGAAGTTGATTCAATAGTCTACAAATGTGAGCAAAGTCTTTTATGAATCGCCTGTAGAACCCAACATGTCCCAAAAAATTTCTCACTCCCCAAATTGTTGTAGGATTAGGAGGTTTTTTTTATAACTTCAATCTTTTCTTTATCTACTTCCAAACATTTTATTAATATATGATGTCCTAGAATCAATCCATTTTTCACCATGAAATGACATTTTCCCAATTAAGTATCAAATTGGTTTATTCACATCTTTGTAAGACATTTTCAAGGTTATCTAAGCATTCCATAAAAGAATCTCCGTATACTGAGAAATCATCCATGAGTACATCCAAGCCCACTCCTAACATATCAACAAAAATGGCAGTCATACATCTCATAAATGTCAGTAAGGCATTACATAATCCAAATGGCATTCATTTTAAAACATGCATGCCAAAAAGACATGTAAATGTGGTATTTTATTGATCATTATGGTGTATTAGAATTCCATGATATCCAAAGTATCCATCAAGGAAGCAATAATACACTTTTCTAGCTAATTTATCCAGCATTTGATCAATAAAATGAAAAGAAAAATGATCTTTTTTTGTTGCATCATTTAGTTTCTGGTAATCAATGCATACTCTCCAACCAGTGACTAATCTTGTTCGAACTAATTCATTCTTATCGTTCTCAACCACTGGTAATCCCCCTTTCTTCGAGACACGTTGTATAGGACTAACCTATTCACTGTCAAAAATTACATAAACAATACATGCGACTAGCCATTTGAGTAATTCTATTTTTATCACTTCTTTCATAGCCAGATTTATCCGACATTGTGCATCTACCACATACTTTTTCCCATCTTCTAAACTGATCTTGTGCTGACATAGTGCATGATTTAATTCCCTTAATATCGACGAAAGTCCACCCGATGGCTTTTTTATGTGTATTTAATACACTTAATAATGTCTCTTCTTGCTCAAAACTTAATCTTGAAGCTATAATTGTAGGTAAAGTGTTTTGCTCCCCCAAATACCTATACTTCAAATGTTCTGGTAAAGGTTTTAATTCTAATTCAAGTGATTTGATAATGGAAGGAACCATTTTTGTTACACTGGAAATTATTTGTTCTGGTTGTTCTCTACTTTGTCGCCACCAATCAAGTTGAAAAGCTATGTTTTTGTTTTCTTATTCTGTAAAATTTGTCCAAATTCTCTCTTCTAATTCGTATTGACCATGCTTAGCCAGATCTGTTGTGATTAACTCCAGTTTATTGTGCTCTTGCTCTTTTGGCTTAACTTTTACTAGCTTTACATATTCCAATTCTTGGTGTATGCCCCAAGTAAATTCATTCTCACTTAATTTTTACAATATTTCCATGACTTCCTTTCCCATTTTAGTCCAAATACTTCCCCCAGTTATAATGTCAAATTTTCGCCTATTCTGATTATCCAATTCATCATAGAAATGTTGGATTCAGACTGCAAAGTGTATGCCTTCTGCCAGGACTAATCTAAGAATTTCTTTAAATCTTTCCTAAGCTTGCCCTAATGTTTCAGCAACATGTTGTTTCAATTTAAATAATTTCTCATAAGTGTTGATTACCTGAGTCATAGGCAGAACCCGACAAAGGAATAATTGTACAAAGCCAATCCATGTAGTGATTGTATTAGATGGGAGTGCATTTAACTAGGCTTTTTCCTTTCCGTCTAACACGAATGGAATTAATAATAATTTAACAGCTTTTGATGGACACCAGAATACATGACGGTGCTGCATCCATGTTCATACTGCCAGAGAAAGGCTATGGGATCTTCTTTTTTATAATCATTAAACCCGACATTATAAGAAATCAATGTTAGTAACGAAGGATTCAATTCAGAATGATGACTATGAATGATAGGTTGGGTAATACTAGGTCACAACCAGTTCACATAAAAAAAATGTTCCTAACGTTTGTATCATGCTATTAAGGTTACTTATCATACACAGAAAGAAAATTTTATTTCATCAACTTCCCTTGTAAGTTGTTTCCTCTACCACCTGCAGAACTTAGCTATTAGTCTTCTTGGATACATAAGTAACTTTATGAATATTTCCCTATATCCTAGAATTAGTAAAGAATAAAAATAAAAGAAATGTTGATAAATTTGAAATTCACAAATGTATCTATAATTTACATATTTCCTAATTATTCTATTAAATGCAAAGACAAAATTAATCTAGTGACGTTGTCTCACTGACAACGACGCCAACAACTTGACTGCCTCTAGACATACGAATGTACAGAGTGTGAATACTGCTATAAAATATATGGTATTGAGGCATTTTTCGCAAGTATACGATTCAAGTTGTAATATAGTTACAACGAAATAGGTAAGTACTCCGAGAATTGTACCCAAGGGAGGCAAGTACTATATTAATTCTAACCTAAACACAAATAGATCAAATTAGTACATTAAAAAATCATATTATTATAAAATAGAAGTATTTTGGGGGTTTTATAAATAAAGGAACAAAATAACATAAATAAAAAGAACTTAAGAAAACTAATTTATAAACTTTATCAAATCTACCTATGGGTTATTAGCTCACTTTGATGGTTATAACTAATTCCTATTTTGGGTTTCTATTCAATCAACTAGTCATTAACCTAGCAGGATCTCTCAATCTTCCACTAAACTAATTAGTTAGCAAGAACTACTTATCTCTCAACCTCACAGTCCATACCAATTTAGGGCTAAGGTGTTTACGGATAGGTCATACCAATTTTGCGTTAATTTCCACCTAAATGACTTTCTAGGGTCGTTAAGCCTAGGGCTTAAGTTCTTCCTCTCCCAAACAATTGATTCATTAAGAAAACCCTACATAGTAATAAATTAATCACATCTCCACTCTCTAATCCCTCATAAGAAGATTAATTCCTCATGGATCTCATAAACACAACAAACTCGACAAATAAGATATGCATAAAGAATAAATCAAGTGCAAGATTTAGAGGATCCTAAATTGTATTAATTGATGTAAGCGTATAATCCACAAGATTTGGTTTGAATTTACAAATTAGCTTCTCCAGATAACACAAAATAGAAAAGAACTTAAATAAACCTAAAGCCTAAAGGAAAGGAAAAACTAAAGACTAAATTTACAAAGAAAAACTTAGAATATCAAAATTTTTCCTTTAACAAGTGCTTAAGAACATATTTATAGAGTTCGGGATGCCATCATCCTCAACCCTAGGTCAGCTGACGCTCTCGTGTTTAACGTTTAATGTTACGGACCAAAACACCCTTGGCTCGTAAGTATTTTCTGTATAAGAATGTCGCAACACTCTAGTGCTTGTGTCGTAACATCGAAGGTAGTATACTCAGGTTTGGGTTAGCTTCAAGGGTGTGTCACGACACCAAAGGCAGTATGTCAAATCTTGCATTCTGCTCCCTATGTTGTGACCTTGAATCCCCCGTGTTGCAACACAACGACCATTATTGATTTCCTATGCCCTTGTATTTTCTACTACACACTCACTAAATATGTTAGCTTGCCTTTAAGCCTCATTCATCCCCTAAGGTCAATAAAAGACTCAAAATAAACTTTTTATTGAATGTAAACTAAACTTGTAAAAACTTTATTAAAACTTAATAAAAGTGCTTGTATCAAAAAGTAGTTTAATTTACTACACCAATTTACGGCAGATCATCAATCTACAGTTAACATCGAATTGGATTCGTCGAGAGGGAAAGAAAAATTCATAATCGTTGACGAGTAGTTTAGAATTTCGGTTTGTATTTCTATGATTTGGGAACACTTAATTTTCCACATGCGTATTCCATTTTTTATTATATGGTATTCAATGTAAGTTCTTGAAGATTACTTTAATCAAATTAATGTGATTGAGGTTGAATATCGAAATAGAGACTAAATTGAATAAAGTGCAAAATTTTTGTATTACTGGATATGTGATAATTGATATGAACCTCTGTTGAATCATGTTATATATGTTATGAAATTGTTTAACGTTAATGGATTGTGAATATTTAAATGTAAATTGAACTATATATATTGAATTAGAATTTGATACCATATTCATTGTTCGGACCGAGTTAGATATAGTTGGCATGCCATAGGGTTAGGTTATTGATTAAAAATAATCGATGTTGAACAATTTGGGGTGGTACATTATATACTTGATTCATTGTTGTCGAGCAATCTGAAGTGACGATTTATTTCGATTAAGAAAACCATCATCATCGGGCAATCTGAGGTGGTAGCATATATTTCCATAGCGTTATCAATGTCGGGCAACCCGGGTGATGAATCTATGTATCTATTTCTGAGTTCGTGTTCATTAATATGATTATAAACTTATATATATGATATGTGATATGGTATATGCCATGGAAATATAATATGCGGTATAAATTAAAAACGAGCCTTAGGGCCGATTGTGTATTAATAAGCCAATAGGCTCTGAAATAGAATGGAATATGGTATGAAGTAAAATGTACTTGTATATACATGCATACGAAGGATGAAAAATGAATGAATATGATTGTAACTATATATAGTGACTGAAATGAATCTAATGATCTATGAAAAGGTTAAGAATTTGATAAACTTGTATGCATATCTAATGAGTTAGTATATAAAATTAATTGTATACTTTCGATTATGTAAATGAAAGTTTGTTACATGAATTGGTAGAGAATTAGATTAGAATTTGAATGTTTACATGTTGAATAAGTTTATTTACTTTGTCTTATATCATAGATTTATCACTGAGCATATTTGTTTAGTGTATGATATGTTGAATAAGTTGAGAGGATTACTCAACATCCAATAATTGATTTCTCAGCAAATTTTGTTTTTTTTTTATTTCTATTGCCAGTTGGCATGTACCTAATAGGTTGAGTTATATTGAATTTGGTGTATTAAAGATGATTTATGTTTGTTATGTATATATATATATGCAACTTAGATTTGCTCTAGCTTGATTAAGATATGATATATGAAATGGTAATATGATTAAAATGTTATGAATGAATATATATATGCTTGCATCTCTTATATCATGAATGTTAGATTAGTTTATGAGAATGATTGGATGATTAGAAGTAAATGATGAATAGAAAAGGATGCTTATCTGTATAAAAGTGTTATGACTCAATATTGAACCTATAGGTATTGTATATTTGGTTAAAATGAGGTGGAGCCTACAGTGATGAATTTTTAGTTGGATTGAAAATCAAAGCTGGAATTTGAAAGATATAATAAATTAAATAAAATGCAAAACTTTAGGAAAATTGTACAAAATGAATAAAAGATTTTACAGCATGAAGTGAGATATTTTATAGTTATAAAGGTTGATAATGTGAAATAAATTATCATATAGATCAAAAATTGAATCAACCGGATGATTATCGAGGAAAAAGGGAAATTTATGGATTAGTCCTTGATCTTTTTTCTCTTGTTGTTTTCATCTGGTAAGTCATACGGTACAACCAAGTCCATACTGTTGTTGTGTTATGTTTAATTATGTAATGATTTTTTATTAATAGTTATGAATTGTGATATAAATTGAGGTTAAATCCCGATGAACTTAGTAACAGTCTCATACACGAGGTTACGAGTTGATGCTCGATGGTACTGAGCTCCAGCACTTGTTGCAGGCTTGATGAGACATGTACATTAACCCCTGACCAGGCTATTTGTTGTGTAGGTTTAACTCAAATAGGTAAACAAACACTTATTTTAACTTGTGTACTTAGTTCTTTTACAATGTTTCATCGGGTAGAAATAAAGGATAGAAATGTGAATATATGAATTTGGTGTTGGCAAATGAATGAACTTGATATGGATATGTGGTAAAAATTGAATTATGAAGGAAATATGTACATTTTAGGTTATATGTATGGTTTTAAGTTCTAAACCTTACTTATTTGATGATGTTGTATTCTACCTATGGGCTTTGCAGTACGGTGCCTTGGTGTGGAGAAGTTATCGCTCTATCAAGCAACCTGATGTGGTGTAGTTACTCGTGTATCTATATATTATTGTTAGTTCATCGGGATAACTACTAAAAGAAAGTACATTGATTGACTTCATGAGTTTCTTGGAATGATATGTTTGTATGACTATTTTAATGTTAGGTGATGAAATTGAATGAATGACGAGTATGTGTTTAAAAGTTGTATGGAAACAATATCAAAATATCTGGAAAGTTTATAGTTTATATGTATGAAATGCTCGTTTTCTAAATATGACTTGTGCTGAAAATGCTATATATTTAAAAGAAAAAGATATTTGATTGTGTATGTGATGAGCTAAGAATGTGCTTATGAATGGCTATGATCAATCGATTAACTTGATTCATACATTTTATAGTTTTGACTGAATGATACTGTTATGTATTGTATTGAATGGATTGGGAAGATTATGTTATTAGAATTCATGATATACTCACTTTGCTTTTGTAAAATTCCTTACAGGATATCATATTGAATTAATTATATTACTTTAATTAAATTTGATTTGAGGTAAAACAATAGATTATGTACCTATGAGCTTATTATGCATGTTAATGCTTACCCTGTTTAATTTTTCCTATCTTCTGTAGTTACTTTTTGGCGAAACTTGGCTACCGGATCATCTACAAAGCTCAGACTATCTAACGTCTTTTTTGGTAGTCTTTTATTAATTTTCCCAATTATAAGTGGCATGTAATAGATGTTAATATCTATATGTGTTTGAAGCTGAATTTAGCCGATTTGATCTTTTGTGATGTATATATGTATATATGTGCAACTATTATTGTAAAGTTGATGATGTGGTTTTGCTTAGTTAAATGGTACATATGTCCAAATGATGTGAAGGAATGTATGCTTAATCTGAATATGTACTAGTTACTAAAAGGAGATAAAAGAATGAATGCATATATATATGTACAATATGTAAAAGAGAATGTTTGTATTAGCTTGATTATATACGGCGCTAATAGTAGCATATCGGTTAGGCACTTAGGAATGTTTTCAAGTCATGTTTTGGAAAGAAATATGCATGTTTTAATAGGTAATGAGGTTGATTGAAGAATGCATTTGAGGTCTTATTAAATGTTGGTGGAAACTACGCATTTTTGTGATTTTTCCTGTACACACAGTTTGACACACGATCGTGTGTCACACGGGTTAGTGACACAGCTGCGTTCTCTGTTGATTTTGGATTTCATATTTTCCACATGCACATAGATGATTACACGGCCAAGCCACACGGCTCTATGACCTTTGTTTACTAAAATTTTCATTTATTTTGTAAAGTTTTCAATTAAATCCTTATTTGATCAAGGTTTGTTTAAAAGCTTTCATATGCTCGATTGAGATTGAGATTTTATTATTAATCATGTTATACTTGTAACATGAAATGTTAATTGTTTGAATTGAATGTTAAGTGTTGGATTCTAGTTGTAATTTTTTTGTTATTTGACAGGGCATCCTATAGCTTAGGTCCGATGGCTGAACAGGGTAAGGGGTGTTACATTTATTGGTATCAAAGGTACGGTTTAGTAGATTCTAGAACTGAACATAGCAAGTTAAGAGTCTAGAAATTACTTGCGACATATAACGTGTGATAATGTGATGCTTTTGATCTGATCTGACCTTATTTTCTTATAGATCTAACAGATGTTGATCGCTTCTAATTGTGTCGTTACCGATGAAGTTGAAAGTAATGTCCCAGCTCCCGAGCAAGGAGTGAGTATATAATGTGCCAGTTTTGCAGATGTCCAAAAATGAGGTAAAGAATGCCACCTAAATAGGTCATTGGTATAATGAAATTTTTGTGAGCCAATCATGCGACTCTGCAACCTCCACCCCTTATTGTGCTTCCCCCGGCACACCTTGGTCCTAAAAGTTCCACTCTCATATGTGTACATAGACCTCCCATAGATAAGATCCGTAAATGTGGGGCCGATGAGTTTAGAGGAAAGACAGATGACAATCTAGATAGGATTGAATTCAAGTTAGAAAATATTTAGAGAATATTTGATGAATTGGCATGTTCACCTGATAACTACTTATGATGTTCAGTATTATTGTTGAAAGATGAAGTGTATCAGTGATGGTACAATATTAGCCATTGTACTGAAAGAGAAACTTAGTTGGGAAGTTTTTCTAGACTAATTCAGAAAGAAATATGTTAGCAAACGGTACTTAGACAAGAAAAAGAAAGAGTTTCTCGAGCTAAAATAAGGAAACAAGTTTGTATCAGAATATGAACAAGAGTTTGTATAGCTTAGTAAGTATGCTCACGGGATTGTACCAACTAAGGAAGAAAAGTGTGTTTGTTTTAAATATGGACTAGATGATGAAATTAAAATACGGTTATAGCAATGGAAATACAAGAATTCATGGATTTCTTTGATCGAGCGCAAAAAATGGAAGAGATTTGTAATAGTAAGAAAAAGGCTAAAATGAAATTTTGTGACTCTAGTAAATGAAATGTATCTAAATCAATTTTAGCTCCACTCTCAAAGAAACTAAAAGAACTTTTTGTCGCAACGTCACATCATCTAGATTCACAGGAAGAAATAAGTCGAGACATAATGATTCAAGATTCCAATCAAAACTTGTAGTCAGTGTTGGTAGTGTCCATAATGATGATAAATTTTTTTGTGATCATTGTGGAAAGTTCCACAGGGGTGTATGTCGAGTTATAACCGGTGCCTATTTTTGATGCAGATCTACCGAACATTATTATGCGATACTGCCCAAAGAATTTAGGCATTAATAAAAACAAATTGATAGATAGATGTTCATTTCTCAGAGAGGCAAACAGCCAGGGTTGAGCAGTAACACTGGAACTACTCGAGATGGGACAAAAGATAAGGCAAATAGATCTAAGACTAGGGCAGCTACTAGAATATATGTCGTTTGAGCGAGAGAAGTGGTTTCTACCCCAGATGTTATAACTGGTACTTTTCTCTTTTTGATATTAACATATATATGCCTTGGTAGACTCTGAGCTGGCTTATTCTTATATTTGTACTATTTTAGTATGTGAAAATAATAGTCTAGTAAAATAGACTGAATTTGACGTTAAAGTAACTAACCCGTTGGGTTAGAATGTCATAGTCAGATAAATTTGTAAAAAGTGTCCATTGAGAATTTAGGGTGTTGAATTTTCTTGCTAAACTGATGTTCTTACCGTTCCACGAGTTTAGTGTAATACTGCGAATGGATTGGTTAAGTTTTCATGATACTATAATGAATTGTAGGTAGACACGAATTGATTTCATATGTTAGATTAGAGAGTTGATTACTGTTGAGACAGACATAAATGATTGTGGTATGAATATTATTTTGGCAATTTCTGCTCAGATTTATGAGATAGATGTTCCAAATATTACTTCCCAAACTTGATATAAACAATGTGAGAATCTAATAACATCGCTTATATTAGCGATCACTCAGTCGCTTTTTTGATCTAATGGACAAAATTTGCTAGCTATATTTGAACAAAATTGTTGCTATGTTATCGGTGATATTCAATCTATGCGAGAAATGAGATTGAACATGATCATCATTGGAAAAAAAAATGTTACAAATTTTACGAGATAAACAAGTATTTATGAATATTAGTAAATAGGAATTCTGATTTCGAGAAGTAAGTTTTTCTATATAATTTGATAACCATTAAAAATATTTGAGTCACTTCGAATCAACTCTTGATAATTGCGAACAAGAGAATCACCGAGAATTATTACAAAAGTGCATATTTCTCTAGAATTCATTGTATATTACAGATGATTTGTTAAAGCTTTTTCTTGATAGATTTACCATTGATGCAATGTCAGTCTTGCTTGATTGAATAAATGTCAAAAGAGTTTTGAACAGACGAAAGTTATGTTAGCAAAAGTTCTAGAATTGAATATAAGATAGCATAGATGTCGAGAGTTATTAAAAGATTGTTATCTGATCATCGATTATCATCCGAGTAAAAGCTAATGTGATGAATGATCTGCTAAGTTCAAAATTTCTAAAAAAAATTAGGAATAGTCATTAGAATTGAGAATGTGATGGTCCTATTTTAGTCGAACTGAGAACTAAATTGGTATTTTATAGAGAATTCAATATGTAACACCCTTAACCCGTCTCTGTCACCGGATTAGGGTTACAGAGCATTATCATACAAAATAGAACATTAAACTTTAAAAACAGAAATAATTATGAAAATTAAATGCTAACATTTAAAAACTCGACATAATTATAGTAAAAGTACAATTACGGGCCTTAAATTGAACCTAAGGGCCCTAAAAAAGCTTGGGAACATTTTGGGATCAATTTGAAACAAAAAAGAAAGTTTTGGAAAAAAATTGAAAATTCTGAAAACATGGGTCACACAGCCATCTGGCTAAGCTGTGTGACATAGCCCAGACCATGTGAGCATTCGAAGTATAGACACATGGCCGTGTTCCAACCTGCATGTCTGCCAGTGTGGGTATTCAAAATAGGGCCACACGGCCCTATCTCAGACCTTGTGCCAAACCATGTGAAACATGTACCTAAAATAAATTAACACACGGCCGTATGGTGTGACCGTGTGTGTTGCACGACTGTATGACAGCTCGTGTCCCCAACTGTGTACTCTGTTTAACCCCTAATGCTAGCTAAAAGAAACACTAATTCCTGCACACCAAGACACACCATGCATAGCTTGTTTCACATGGTTAAAAACACCTTCAAACACAATCGTTCTTCACCTTTACAGATGATTTGGGGCATTTGGGTCAGCACCTAATTCAATAATATACTGGAAAATTAGTAGCTAATTAAGGATTGAATTCATTCATTTAATCATTTCATAACCTTTAGCCAACAACTATGTCGAAGTAACAAACTAGTTACACTTAATTGCACTTACGCTTCGCGATTTGTGGGATCCAAATGGCCAATCAATCAAGAATGTTTTTCACTAATTGAAATGGGTTTAAAAGATGATTAGGAGGGTTCGAGAATTCAAATTAATGCTGGAAAAATATAGGAAAGAAACAAGAAACAAAACATCCCCCTTTCTTGCACATAAGTGCACACACCACCCCCCATGGTGGCCAAAATTGGGGCTGAATTTTAAAATGATTTGGGATCTCATTGAATTCTAAAAAATACCTTTGAAATCATTTAAAATCCCTAAAATTCTAGATCTAGAAATTTTGGTTTTTAAATGAAAAAATTAATCAAGAAATTGAAGAGAAAAAAGACCTTCCCCAAGCTAGTCGAGAAAAACGGCAATGGCACTTTCTTGGCAATGTTAGGGATCGATCTTGGAGTTCAAGATTTCAGATTTAGGGCTGATTTTAATGAGAAAAAATGAGAGAAATATGGTGGAGAATATGTTAACAATTTTTTTGGCAAAAAGAAAAAAAAAGAGAAAGATAAGGTAAAACTAGGTGTAGGCGACAACAATAATGAAGGAAAAGAAAAAATATTAAAATCAAAGAGAAGGAGAGGAGGAGAGGAATAGCTAGGGTAATGAGGAGGAGGATTAAAGGCTGATTATTATTGAAAAATTAATATTTAAACCTAGGTTAACTAGGCTTGGATAGCACATACATTAAAACAAGGGGTTTTTTTCAAAAAATTAAATTATTTGCATGGGAAGGGAATTAAAGTTAGGACCTCAAGGATAAATTCACTAATGTTTAACCATCAAACCAATAACTCATTCTTGATATAATTTGAAATATTTATTTTGAAAAAATAATTCATGTCACATACTAGGGTTTAAGGCAAAATTTGCAAAATAATAAAAATGATACGAGAGAAGAGATTTGAACTTGATTTTCAAGAAACGTTACACTAACACTTAATGAACAAACCAATACCTCATTTATTTCCTAAAAATGCATAGCTAACTTAAAAAATTAAGGCATGATCACTCTCTCTCGATTCACAAACCCAATTCTACTAACCCTTAATTTTTGGGATGTTACAATTCTCCCCTCCTTAAGGAAATTTAGTCCTCAAAATTTTCTTGGTCACAAAATATGTCACCCCTTTTCCTTCTAACCATGCCACCAAGCTTTAGCTATGCAACTTTGATTCCAACACAATTCCAGATAATGTGTCTCCTTAAATTCCCAACATATATTTTGCATATCTAATTAAGGAAACGTTACTAATAGATTCCTCTACCCCAATTCCCAATTTTGATAGAAACTCTATTGGATTACGCTTACCACAATATCTACAAATAGGAATCCTAGCTAATCTAACAGTTTCTCCAGTAATAACTACTACAACCTTTCATTGAGGTCTGACTCATCTGGCCCACTTGAAAGGTCACGGATTTGGTCCAGTGGAAGCAGACTCTCTCCTTTTGTGAACTTTATTCTTTTCCTTTCTTTTGCACTCCAAGCGTTTAGTCTCTTCCTCTATATTAGTCCTTTCAACCATAATCTTGAAAACCTTTTCTAAAACTCCTAATATTGCTTGGGACAGACAATGCATCATCCCCAACCTCCTGGTTTTCGCCTTCACAAGTAGGCGCAATCATGATGTTAGTCTTCTTAGGGTTAGGCACAATTTCTTGAGAAGCAAATGACTCAAATTGGGTAGCTCAACGCTGAGCCCCATGGTTCCTCATTCTAAGATTTTTAATTATGTATCCTATGGTCTTAAATTTGACTTACAATTTCAAAAAAAATAATCACTAGCTAACTTCAGTCAATTTTAAGTTTCCTATCTTATAGTTTCAAAGAAAAATTAAATACTAACTATTTTAGTTCTATGTCTATAGTAATACACCTCAAGTGTTGACCTATAACTTAACAACATCTATTCTATGACAACTGGCATCGGAGTTTCAGACCTGATTTTCTTTGTAGAATATCATTTTCAAAATTCTCTATGGCTAGTTTTTTCCAAATTTCTCCTTTTTCATGTATGCATGCATGCTGACTTACTTAAGTAGATTTAAAAACTCAGTCTGAGGTTTTGAACCAAAGCTCTGATACCATTAAATGTAAACTACCAAACTCGACCTAGACGTCATGGCTAGATTGAAAAGGCTACATTAGCCAACGAAATGGCTAAGCTAACTTACGCTACTTTTTAAGACTTTAAATAAGCTCATTTTAGAGAAAATTGTAGCTGTACTTTGAGTTAGCTTAAAAGCATTCATTCACTAGGTCGTGTATGCTTAGGATTCATTTTATTGGTGACAGTGTTGTTTTAGAAAAATCGTCTACTTGTCACTCTTCTTTAAAAAAACAACTCAAAGTTAAACTAATGCAGTAGAAAAACCATTTTTCAAGTCATTTTGGAAAATTACTTGCCATATCGATTTATTTTTCAAAAACAGGTCCTTTGTAATGTAGTGAAAACTAAGGAATAGTATCAAATTTTACTTAAGTCCGATATCATGCATTATCCAATTATTATACTTGAGTAATACATGCATGCCAAAATCCCCAAAAGAAAAGTTATAATTAAAAATTACAAGCCAAAACCAATAAAAACTTAATAATACTTAATTAAATAATAATAATCTGATGTCCAAGTTGATTCTTCGACTGCCGAAAACGGTCCTAATTTTGAGGTTTACCTAAAAACTTAAACACTATTGGAGGCTGAGCTTATGAAAAGCTCAGTGTAAGTCGAATAATTATTTAAATGGGCAAAAAATGAAATACAGTGAAACATATTAGCATTAACAGAAGAAAATAGAACCATCATAGGAATTTCTTGTCATTACGTAGCCATTATCAAATTGGTGTCAAACGGTGTATTAGTATAGGTCAGCATTCATTTGAGTAACAATCATTAATTCTGATACCATTGAATACAACAAAATACAATGCTTAGCATAAATCAATAACATTTGAATATGTCATGTACATGATGTAATGCAAAAAGGTTCCTACCCATACCATCCGCTGCACACCACGAGTTTCCCATAACCCATCTGCCAAACTCTGAAACATTATGAGCATAGCTCGATGTGGTAAAACCACCGAATAATCAATAATGCAGAAAATTTTTCGGATATCAAATAATGCGATACAATCGCCAATAACATTTAATATTCCATAAAATCGTCAATCCCCTCAGTACTCTAGGTACAATGCACTGACCATGAATAATGCGGGCTTAATATGCCGACAGTACTTTACGGAACTCCTCTGTCAACCACAAAATCCAAACCCAATGCATATGCAATATGTCACACAATCTCATACATAACCATATCATAATACTTTTCACATTCATTTGACATGCTCAACGTATCCTCAATAATCACATGCTTTTAGTAAATGGAAACAGTGTTCCAATCTTTTAAATTATCATTGTGTTGGTATCAATCAATATCATTCAATTTCCCATACTTTACGGATTTACATTGTGCATAAATAGCACCCTTTTCAGTACACAATATAAAAAATATCTCATGCATTTAAATCATACATAAGCTTAATACCTTAACACATTATATCATCCAGTCAAACATTCACATATCTCATAACTCAAATATGCAATTACAAACTCAATCAAACATCCATACTATCAAACTAGCAATTTTACCAACATGTCAATCTTTTAAGGCTCGAAACATACCTGGTTCGGTCACTCACAAAATTAATAATTTGGTGTAACACCCCAAACTCAACCTAGACGTTATGGTCATATCTAGTAATGTCACACGATAGTGTTTTTGAAACCTCGTTGTTATGTTGAAAACATTTCGTGTTATTATCTTTAGTAAACGTTTGTTAGAACTTAGGAAGTCATCTTTATTCATTTAAAACATTTGTTTTAAAACATCCCTCATTGCGGAAACTTTAATAAAACAGTCTAAGTGATCATGCGTTTAGAAACTACTTTAACTTTTTGAAAACCAAATTTCCTACGACCAGCAGGTATAAATCCATAAAGTAAAATAAATAAATAAAAACCCAAAATTTAAAACCAAAGTCCCAGAGGGTCCTTAAATTACAACTCAAATCATCAATAATAATTAAATCATAAAACGTAAACTGAAAACCATAAAGTCCAAAAATTTCTGTGGTCACCGCTGAGTCCTTCGTCACACCAATCCGTCTAAGTCTGGGGATTACCTACGCACTTTAAACAAAAAGAGTGAGCTTACGTTAACTTAGTGTGTAATCCCGCAGAAACAAACAAACAATCAGTATTCACAGTGCACAGTTGAACAGTCTTGGGACTAAGCCCTTTTTCAGTATTAGTGATAGTTTGGGCCTTAGCCCATCTCAGTACAGTGTCAAAAATGCAATGGGACCTTAGACATCACAGTAGCAGTAGCAGTTATACAGTAGCAACATCCTACCCATCAAGCCTCTACACACCATCTCCATCCAACCCTACACTCCATGTGGGGATAAAATCAACCCACCCATCCCTACACTCCAAGTAGTACCAAATGCAGCACAAAACAGTAGTTTGCAGCAAAGCTTCCAGTAAATTAGGCTTAAAGTCTTTTCGTACACTTTCTCCGAATAACAACCACCAACCCAATGCAATGCAACATACAATGGATGATATGCTATTATGCAATTTCAGTACATATATTCGGTTCAGATATTAGCATGCTCAGTACATATATCATTCAGTCAATTTCACACATTTAGGGGTTTAAGTTGCGCTTACCGACCTTACAGTAGGTTCACAGTCAACTTGGGCGACCCGTACAACCTTAGAAACATTTAGGTAAAAATGGGCCCACACGCCTGTGTGTTCCCGTGCGGCCGACTCGGCTCAAATTGGCCTTGGCCATGTGATCCATTTTTAATGTAACACATGCTAGCTAAATATTCAAATATGATTTCACTATTTACTTATATGTTCACTCAAAGTTGTCTACTTGAGTCATTGTCCCTAAATTATTTATATCTTCAGCTACGGAATTTCGAATTAAGATCCGCTTGATGTTTTTGAAACTAGACTCAAATACCTTTCTACCACTAAATTTTTAGATTTTATAGTTTATCAAAAAAGTACAGTAAAATCTTCAAATCTATCTCAATTCTGCTATTTGACAGCTTCAACCTTTCCTTACTAAAAATTATTTATCTCTTAATACGGAATTTGGATGATGTTTCTGTTTGCTTCTCTTGAAAATAGACTCGTTAAGGATTTAAACATATAAATTTAAGCCCCTAATCCTTTCTCTACAATTTTTCGCATCATTTTCTCTGATTTCTCTTATTTCTTGACAGCAAGCAATTTTGGCTTTTTGCCAAATCCCATTTTCTACGTTTCGGGTACACACTTGGTATCGTTTCTGATGCGTAAGCACTCCTAAGCCTCCAGAACCTCGCTTGAGTAACCACGACTTCACACAATCACAACGTCGATTCAAAACCACAAGCCTCTTGATTAACTCCTAAACACTAAAAAGGAATCCCCTTTTAGAGATTAAATAAGAATGATTAACAATAGACAAAACCGTTACTTATCGAGTACACGCAACCAACAATGAATAACCAAATCAATTGGAAAATAAAGAAAGAAATGGAAGGGGGAAAATAATGGAAATTTTGGTAGCAACTAGGGGAAAGAATAAGCAGAGGAGGGAAAAAAGAAGAAGAAAATGTCAGAAAAGGTTTGGGTAATTGGAGAGAAAATCAAAACTCTACTTTTTTTCTGCAACAAAAAGATAATCAGGTTATTTTCTGATAACCACTCCCCCATTCTCTCCTAAAATCACTCCCTATTAACCCACTAAAACACAACTACTCAGAATTTTGCCCCAACAAAAATTTTAGCCGAACTTGGAGCAAAAATATTGTCTCCACTCCATTACAGAGAATTGAACACAGGACCTTCACACCAACACTCCACTTATCCACTAGACCAGCAGGCTCATTCTGTTAATTATTTGTCAAATTTTACTTAAAAGCCTACTGACCAAAGATAAGGCTTATTCATAAAAATACTAAAATTTTCCCAAGTCCTGGCTTGAATTTGAGACCTCTCACACACCCAGGACACTTAACCACTGAAGCAAATACACAATTGTGTCACACCTTCACAAGAACAAAAGTAAAAATTCTAGGGCGTTACATTTGGCTATTAAGACAACTCAATCAGCAAGTTAATTTATCATATATAACATGATATTTAACATTTTCAAACAATTTTATGAGTTTAAAACTCACACCTTATTGTTCGCTTCCTCGCAATACACTAGAAATTCCACCAATTTTCCTTAATAATTCCTTAAACAAACCCATACCAAAATTCAGAATAAATTCAATAAATTTACCATGAAACCAGCCCCAAACACCCACTTATAATTTCAAACCAATCATTGAAATTATAACTATTTTATGAATCCAAACTAGTTAGATTCCTTACACTGTATCGATGCAAACCGTCCGTACGTTATTCGCTTTTACGGATGATTTGGGGCATTTGGGTCAGCACCTAATTCAATAATATACTGGAAAATAAGTAGCTAACTAATGATTCAATTCCTTCATTTAATCATTTCATAACCTTTACCCAACAACTATGTCGAAATAAGAAACTAGTTACCCTTATTTGCACTTACGCTTCGCGATTTGTGGGATCCGAATGGCCAATCGATCAATAATGTTTTTCCCTAATTGAAATGGTTTTAAAAGCTAATTAGGAGGGTTCAAGAACTCAAATTAATGCTAAAAAAATATAGGAAAGAACCAAGAAACAAAACAACCCTCTTTCTTGCATATAGGCTCACACACCACCACCCATAGTGGCCGAAACTAGGGCTGAATTTTAAAATGGTTTGGGATCATTAAATTCTGGAAAAAAAACCTTTGAAATCATTTAAAATCCCCAAAATTCCATCTCTGAAAATTTTGATTTTTAATTGACAAAATTAATCAAGAAATTTATGAGAAAATAGAAATTTCCCAAGCTAGTCGAGAAAAACAAGATCAAGAATTGAATCAATCAAACGATAATCAAGGAAAAGGGGAAATTGTGGATAAGTCCCTAATCTTTCTTTTCTTGTTGTTTTCATCTAGTAAGTTCATACAGTATAACCAAGTTCATACCCTTGTTGTGTTATGTTTAATTATGTAATGATGTTTTATTAATAGTTATGAACTGTGATATAAATTGTGGTTAAATCCCAATGAACTTAGTCAAAGTCTTGATACGAGGTTACAGGTTAATGCTCGATGGTATCATCATGCATTTTAACTAATAATAATCAATAGTGATGAAGTTTTGCATCTTTTACGATTTCATCCTTTTTTCTTAATTAAATACTCAATCGCTGAAATTACCGAACCAAGACTCAATTGAACACTATAATAACTCGTAAATATTATAAAATAATATTTACTGACTCAATCATCGAAAATCGAGGTTCTGAACCCACTATTTTCAATATTATTGAAAAAAGGGATATTAATGGTACTTCTCAGAAAAATATCTATACAAAGCCTACTTTCAACGAATTCCTTTTCAAACAAACACTTAATATTTTTCCCAGAATGGCTATTCATAAATACTACTCTTTGGCGGATAAGTACTAACTGATCTTACATTTGGCGGATACTCATGTCGAATTTGATAACTAACAGGCTACCAATCAAATCATATCCCAAATCAAATCCAAATCAAACTCATACTGATAATGAAATGTTCCAGATCATCTAGAAGAATTCCAAACGTCTATGTTTCATAACACAAGAACGCCCAAATTGACAAACGACTCAGGTTCCAGATAACCTAAAAACGAGACACGAAACTATTCAGATATGGCGGATATCAGATAACTCAGACTCCACCCCTTCAAAGTATAGACAAACTCATACCAACAAACACTTAAACCTTTCATAACGAAAAATATGCCAATATCTTATACTAACAGACTACATTGACAGCTTCCTTATTTAGAAATATAGATACATACTTTCTTTTAGGAAACTCCCCTTAAAACTCATCCAATTTCATCACTAGACTAATCAACCAAGTTAACTTCAGACGTACCAAATCCTTATCATAGAATTATCTATCGAATAAATTTTAGAATTTACCCAAATATTACCACAAGGGCAGATAACCAAATTCTATCACACAGACATCACTGAATATGCCACATAGGCATTATAGGATTTGCCACAGATGCAATACAGTATACACCACTAAGGCTTAGCAAATCATGCCACACAAGCATCACATAAGTCACGTGTTTACTGTCACTATGGACTTTCACAGAAGGTGGCATGGGTTTCTCCCTCATGGTCTTATAGATATCTTCATGTTGTGATCTGCCAGTCCGGTTTACAACTTACCGAAAGAATCACCATGAATATTCTTATTATCATATTATGTCATAGGTCTCAGTCACACGGACTTACACATCCTTATGTCGTGATCTATCAATCCAGTCTTCATCTTACTCGAGGCATCACCATTAGTTTTTTTCGTTGTCATATAATGTCATGGGTCTCTTCCACATGGACTTACACATATCTTTTTACCGTGATCTGACAGTTTGGTTAACAATATAACTAACCTGCCATAGACATTAAAAATGGATTTTTACTCAGAAGTTACTTACCCAAATATTGTTTACATACCTGACTAATTCTTACTTTCTCATATCATATTTCACATGCATACTTACCATTTAACTTTTTATTCAAACAATATTTCACACATGTCATCCTTTCATATGCAGAATCTTTATAATACTTTGTATACACACTTACCAGATATTCGAGATGTTATTATCATATATATCTCTACTTGAACAGTACATATGCAGGAGCCAATATAGAGACTCACCTGATACTTACCTATATTGTAGCTTGGAGTTCCAAACTCATACATCCTTCTTGAACCGGCAGCAGCAGCAAGTGCTAAAAAGAACATGGGTCCACTATTAAAACTCGTTTACATATAATTTTTTATCATCTCATCTACAAACGACCCCCATGCAGGGTCTCTTTCTCATATCATTTTATTTATATGCTTCTTGACAACTATATTCTTTCAAAAACTTAACATGTAGAGCTATCAGATGTAGAGCTATCAGACTTACCAGGAGGTGGAACACCCACTAATTAATTCAAAAACCTTAGCTTTCAGCTTAATAAAGGAGAAGAGAACATAATAATTTAAGAAAAACTAAAGAGTAATGTTGAAGGAAGAAAAACCATCCAAACAAACTCTTCTCACCATATATATATACACTCAGTTTCCTTTAGTGGAACTTAACAAGTGTAGATTGTATCCAGAATTTGTCCTAATAAATGGCCTATAAGATTCGGGAGAAATGTAAGTAAGAATCCTATACAAATTTTATTTAAACAGTCAATTGAGTTAGCTCCTAACCAAATCACGTTACAAAACCCAATTAGCACAGTGCTCAGGCAAACTGGCGTGCTATACATTTGGCGATAATTCTCACCAGGCTTACTCTTTGATTATCATACTATTTTCTTAAGTAGCAGAATACCCTGAGATAAAATCTTTAATTACTTCTACAGTGGATACTTTATTCCAAACTATAATCTTTCAGAAGATTGTTAATTGGCGGATTATACTACGCCAAACAAATAACTTGGCATCTACACGAGTGTGACAAAAAAATTGAGTTCAAATAGATAAGGAATCGAACTCTAATTTGTTGGGTATACGAATTCTACAATATGTAGTGTCATTCAAAATAGTTGAATTCATAGCTCAAGATATGGGTAAATGATTTCCTCTCATTAACATTACATGGTTGATAAAAAGTAAACGTGACCATAGGTCATTAGTCTTTGTGATGAATGACTTAATTACTATTTGATAGTAATTGACTTTTCATGAAGAAAGATGTAATGGTTATCATGAGAAAAAATAGGATCACGTTGGGAGAACGGATTTATCCCAAAGAGATTAAGGATATCTCATAAGGGTAATACACTTATGATAAGGTTCGATTTGCTTTCATAATAATATGTCGTTGGGGAGAGCTAAGCCACAGTACTATAGTGGGATGGCTTCATGACTAAATGAGTTTATAATTAATAATTGGAACTTAATTATAAATCATTTGAGCCCTAATCATATATGTCCAATTGGTCCCTCCACTAGCTCGTTGAAACCATAAATGAATTGCATGTTGAATCAAATGAACAAGAATGGATAGAAATGGGAAACATTTGGAATAAATGTGATTTTCTCCAAAATGAAAATGACATGGAAATGAATTTATGGTTTTTTAATTATTATTTAATTAAATAAATAAATAATTGAAGTTCAAAAATGCAAATAAATTATTTGGTCATAGTGAATCCGTTGAAGGTAGAAATATTAAATATATTTTCTCATAGATTATTTTACAATAAAGTCATCATGATTTAACAGAATTAGAATTGGATTGAGACAATTATTTAATTGAAATAATTTATTTATTTAAATTAATTTTAAGATGTTTATTTTGGGAAATAGAAAAACAAATATCGAGTTGGATTGAATTATAAAGTACTAGGTTAAAAGTCCATGAAGTACTTGTAATTTGACCCGACATGGGAGGCGCCCAAAAGCACCTCATGTTTAATGCTAGGGATAAAAAACCCTAGTTTATTTAACAAGGGTTGTCACCCCACCTAATCCTAGTTAGACTAGGAGTTTATTCTCTGATTATAAATTATATTTTTCAAAATCACAATTCTATTGGTTTCTATTGAGAGAGAATTTTGCTTTCCCACTGAAAATAAAGTAAAAAAATTTATGGTCCTATGTTTAATTCGAATTAGTTTGAGCTCACACTCGAAGCAGTTCGTGGTACAAGAATAATGAAGAAGATCATTCGGTTGAAAGTCGGTAACAACAAGGATCCATCTCACTGAAAATACAGGTGTGATTTTGGTAAAAGGTTTATTGCTATAAATATCACAAACCAACTCAATTTTCAAATATTTTATTTTCTATTTTACAAGAAAACCATTTTTCAACTGGATTTTTTCCAATAAAATCAACAAGACAACATTGCGACATTTGAGAACATGAAGGCATGATGTTGATCATTGTGGTGCTAGAGGACTTGAATACAAAGACGTACATTGCAACATTGTTAAGTCATGACATTCAACATAATGCTGCAGGGAGATGAAAAGTCACGATGGGGCACAACTTCGTGACATTAATCCAACTATTAGAATAAATAACATTTACAAAAGGGTATTTGATGGCAAATGAAGGAAATTTTGTGCATATTACCTTAACATTGTCTTAAAATGAGGGTTAATTTTCTCATTTAGAAATTTTAAACTCCTACACTATAAATATTTATAGTTTTCTAAATTTTTAAAGTAAGGGGAGAAGAAAAGAAAATATAAATATTAGATAAAAAAAATACTTAGAGATTAGAGCTTTAGTTTTCTTTATTAATTTGTAGTGGATCTTTTGTTATTTTTGCTAAAATGACTATTATCTTTGGAGCTTGGATGCAAGAGTAGATGATTAGGATCAACATTCTATGTTTAGCTTATGGATATCTTGTAATGCCTTAAAATTTAAAGGTTAAGACGGAATGAATAATCAATAAATAAGCCTTAGTCTTGATGGTTAAGAGCTTAGGACATTGTCTAGACAGCCAAAGTTCAAACCCCACTCTTTTCAATTTTACTCTATTATTTCTCAACAACTAATAAGCTAACTCAATCTAGTATATATATTAAATGCGATGGAAATAAACCAAGAATTGGTAGTAACCCAAGTGGTAAGGCCTTTCATTTCCCCCTTGTCCTTAGGTTCAAGTTAAGCCACTCTCATTTTTATTTCCACTTTTTGGATGAAAAGAAGGGCTAATTGTCCAATCAACCCCTCAAAATTTTAATCCCTAAGTATTTAATAACTTCTCCTAATCCTACATTGATTTCAATTCCTTTTCAACCCTAAATTGAACTCATTTTCTTCCCCATTAAAACCATAATCTTATTTTATTTTCCTTTTCCTTTTCATAGAAATCCTACATTCTTTTACTAAAAATTAATTTCTTGAAAACTCGAATCAAGATCAATTCCTGTTTAAACCCATTTCTTCATCAATCGTCGAATCTACCATCAATAATCTTCAAAATTCCATCTAAGATCAATAAGCATTCTAGTTCTAATTATGTAGAACCCTAGAATTCTGGAATACCATCATTCCTGAAAATCTTTCAAAATGGTTACAAATATTTTTATGAATTTTCTTGAAAATCTTGGTAATTTCAATAAATCTTGAAAGTCGACATTAATTCTTGCGTATTTGTTGATCAAAATACTCGCTATAGGTATCCCGAGCCAGACTTGGATGTGAGATCATCATGTGAAACCTTAGAAGTCAAGTGTATGTTCTTTTACGAGAAAATCAAGGCAAAACTGAGCCTAGGTTAGACCACACAGCCAGCCACATGGGCGTATGGGTCGCCCGTGTGGACCATACGACCATCTTACATGGCCATGTCCCCTTTAAACCCTAGGATTTTCGAAATGTTACATGGCCATAGTCTCTCTCACGACCTAGCCACACAACCGTGTACCCCTTCCACGTGGACCAGGTCCAGTCACATGGTTGTATGTCCCTTGTAACTTAAAAATTACAGTTTTAACCTAAAATTTTATGTTTTGATTAAATTAGTCCTTGAATAGGTTCCAAACTATTTTTAGTGAATTAAATTATGCAAATAGGTCCCTAATGGTATGAGATATGCTAGAATCCATGAATGATCAATTTTATGTGGTATTTATTTATATTTATGAATATTTGTATGAATGACGAATATTATATGTTACCTTTGAATCTATATACCCCCGATTGTACGAATGGCATGCCCTATATTATTATTATCATACAGAATACTTGAAAAGCTTGAATTACTACTGATTGACCATGATTTAGAGTATTTAATATGCCTTAATACATTGCATGGGTTGGGTTGTTATGAAGGAAGGAAGTTCAAGCAGTATATTTGCAAGAAAAATGACAACTACAAAGCATAGCCATGTGGCAGTTCTTATATGCAAATCATTATGTATTCACAACCAAATGGTTAAATTCCATCTATGGGTAATATTGTGAATCCACAGCCAAAGGCCGATTCCAACGACGGGTTTATGTTGTAGAATCTATAGCAAAAAAGCATGTTTTATTTGCAAAATTTTTGTTGTGAAGCCACAACTAATATGGCAGTTGTTATCTGCAAACCAACAATGGTTTATCCGCAATGTGGCATAAAGGTAGACGAATTTTGGGGAACTCCTACTGTCGTGTGTAGCATTGAGGTAGGAATTGTTCTGTTTAAAACCCGAAACTATATGGCATCATTTAAATCATGTGCATACAAATTTGAAAATTATGTTATAATACATATGCCTGAACCTATACACATATGTCTACACATCATGGAATATGATTATCGTGGAAATTCTGATGATGGGATTATCCTGAAACTGTTATTGTGATTTCTGATATACCAGTGATGGTTGCATTTGAAAAACCAATATTATGGATTGAATTGTTATCTTTGATTATTTTATGCAATGTTAATAAATGTGTCCTAATGTGTCCTAATGAGTGTCGCGTTAATTTTTTTTAAAAAATGGACTCATACTGAGCGTCAAAGCTCACTCCCCCTTTAATTTCATCCTTACAAAAAAATCCACTAGGTTAGGACGAAGGCATGGCATCCAGAAGGTCTCGGCATAATCCAACTTATTTTCAATTTATTAAAATGTATTCTTTTGATTTATTTTATTATTTGAGATCCATAATGTTTTATTTGAACTGTGGCATGGGATTTAGGACTTAATATGTTTTTATTCTTGCGTGACATTTAATTATGAACTTAATTAGGACATTAAATTTTCAGTATTAATTAATTATGCATGAACCCTGATTTTTATTAAAAACTTAAGAGAATACCATCTTTTTTGCTGCTAGAAGATAATTAAAATGTTAAGGAATAAACAACATCTAAATTAAGTTTTCTACTAAAATTAAATAAATGTTTTAAATAAACTCTTTTCAAAAAACTCTGGTAGCACTATTAGGTCATCTCGGTGGCTAATGTAATCTTCTAGATTTGGGTCTAACGTCTAGGCCAAGTCGGGGAGGTTACATTTCTTTGCCCATGAATAAGAATTTCTAAACTCTTACCTTTTTAATTTTTTGCAAATTATTTGAGATGATGATTGGAACTGTGGATGTTGTATTTGTTAATCCAATGATGAGCTAAATTGTGTAGCGGTTTGTTGTGAAGTTGAATGTTAATTGAGATGATTTACATATATAAGTAAAGATTGAATGTATTGCTTGATTGAATTGATGAACTAACTAAGTTAGCTTAATGACTCTAACTGAAGATCTAGACAAATGTGACTGAGAGGTAATTTTGTTGTGTAGAAATTGCTAGGGATCGACCCGATTAAGCAACAAGTAACAAAAATAACGGAATAAATTGAGAAATTGAACACACAAATTTAACGTGAAAAAATCCCTCCAAAGAGGATAAAAAACCATGGGCAAAGATAATTTTACTATAATGGCAAAAGAACGAAGAGTACAAAAGATGGAGATAAAAACTAAACCCCGAAAACCCAAAAACAAAGAACTCTCAAAACGTAAACACAAAATTCTCTAAATGTGTTATGAGTTCTAATCTCTAATGGGTGTCTTTACTAAGGTTGTAAAAGAGCCTATTTATAGGCTAAATTCATATGTCAAATAATAATAAAATAATCTAAACTAATCAGTTTTTGACTGAAACAAATAAACAGAGTTTAACTAAAAGATTATTTCTCAAATTTGATTGAAAATAGGAGTCATACTTAACAGAAATCAATTCCATCTTACCAAGCATTGAGATCGAAATGATAAATAAATGCTAGGTGAGACCGATAGGAGACCTTAGAGGTAGTTCTTAAGATTGATTGAGATGAAGAAGAGATTTCATCTTACTTGCATGTGCCATTCGATTGATGTTCAGCAGAATAACAAACCATGACTCTTTGCATTTGATAATTCAAACAAAACGAGTTGATTTACTTCTAAGTAGAATTTTATTTTGCTTAAGTAGTCTTGAATAGAATTGGCCTTATTACTTGTGTTGATAACTCGATGCTTAATTAGATTGGTTCTTATTTGATTAGCGAATCAATAATTTTTGATAAATTTGATAATTGTTACTTTTCCTTACAGATACGATCTTTGGAATACTTGCATATTTCATTTTAAACAAAACTATATTATTACTTGAATCGTATGCTTGTTAAGTACTCATGCTTTTAATTTATTGAAATCTATTTTTGAAAAGTACGTTTTAAGCAAGTCAATCAACATGCATTCTTTTTAGTTGTTCTATTTTAGATTTGATTTTTTTTCACTTTCTATTATCCTTTTTTTTCTCTCTTTGTTTATTATTCTACATTTTCTTTTTGTTTTCAATAATTTTGAAACCATTTAATATTGTTGGGATCGACCCGATTAAGCAACAAGTAAAAAAAATAACGAAATAAATTGAGAAATTGAACACACAAATTTAACATGGAAAAACTCCTCCAAAGAGGATAAAAAAACTACGGGAAAAGATAATTTTATTATAATGAAAAAAGAACGAATAGTACAAAAGATGGAGATAAAAAATAAACCCAAAAACTTGAAAACAAAGATCCCTTAAAATGTAAACACAGAATTCTCTAAATGTGTTATGAGTTCTAATCTCTAATGGGTGTATTTTCTAATGTTGTAAAAGAGCATATTTATAGGCTAAATTCATAGGTCAAATCATAATAAAATACTCTAGACAAATCAGAGTTTGATTAAAACAAATAAACAGAGTTTAACTGAAAGATTATTTCTCAAATTTGATTGAAATAGAAGTCATACTCAACAAATCTCCACTTTGACTCATATTTCCACAATGCCATTTTTGCCAAAGCCCGTCATAGGCCTATCTTGAATTATGCAAAGAATTGATTGAGTCGAATTTGTGCTTAAAAACTAGAAGACTTCTAGCCTTCGACTTGTACACTGCCAAATTAAAATTAACCCGAATTTGATTTTCACAAACACATTGCCCTAACTTTTCAAAACCTTCATCCAAAAAAGAACCTCTCTTCAACGAAATGGTCATTCCTTTTTTCCTCCTATGACCAAGTTGCCTCCGCTTTAAACAAGTTGAATTCGACTTCGCAACGGATGAGGGACGTCCGATTTCACCGGTCACTGTAAAACCTTCTAGAATATAAAGACTGCCAATTTTTTTACCTTTTAAAAAAATAAGAGCTCCAAAAGATACTTTAATGTCCCTCGACTCGATGTTGATTTTGCATCATTTCAAGTCTAAAATACTCAATGAGATGAGATTCTTTCATAAATCAAGTACATACCTGACATCTGAGAGTGTCCTAATCGCCCCATCGTGTATCATAATTTTAACATTACCAATATCAATTACCTTACTAGATGAATCGTTTCACATGCGCACAACTCCACCTTCACCCTAACTGTTTACAATAACAACACCTTTTGTCTCATTTCTTTGATGCTACCAAAATGGAAGCTTGCCTATCTACCTTGCTATCCAAACCAAACTCATTGTCAAGTTTGTCTCTACTCAACAAATGACCCTTCACATCTTCTAACGAGAGTTTGTCTCTACCATAAATCAGGATCTCCTTGAAAGACTTGCATGAATGGGTTAAAGAGCACAATAATATCATAGTCTGATCTTCATAGTCAATATAAACCTCAACGTTCTTTAAATCATTTAAAAGAACAATGAATTGATTGATGTGACCTCTAAAAAGCTCACATTCGTTCATGTGAAACGTAAATAGACGTTGTTTCAACACTAAACGGTTAGCCAGAGACTTGGTCGCATAAAGAGTTTCTAACCTTTTCCACAATGCGGATGAGGTCTTCTCTATCAATACCTCCTACAATACCGTATTCACGAGACACAACTGGATTGCAGACAAAGCCTTTTCATCAAGCTCTTCCCATTCTGTTTGATTTAGATTCTTAGGCTTTTTCCCGATAACAACCTTTTTCAAGCCAGTTTGAACTAGAATTGTCATCATCCGAACTTGCCACGGATTGAAATTTATCTCACCATAGAACTTCTCAATTTCAAACCTTGTTACTGCCATCTCTAAATGGGCTAATCTATGAAAATTAAACTAGCTCTGATACCACTTGTTGGGATCGACCTGATTAAGCAACAAGTAAAAAAATAACGGGATAAATTGAGAAATTGAATACACAAATTTAACGTGGGAAAAACCCTCCAAAGAGGATAAAAAAACTACGGGAAAAGATAATTTTATTATAATGAAAAAAGAACGAAGAGTACAAAAGATGGAGATAAAAACTAAACCCTGAAAACCCGAAACAAAGAACCCTCAAAATATAAACACAAAATTCTCTAAATGTGTTATGAGTTCTAATCTCTAATGGGTGTATTTACTAAGGTTGTAAAAGCGTCTATTTATAGGCTAAATACATAGGTCAAATAATAATAAAATAATCAAGATTAATCAGAGTTTGATTGAAACAAATAAACAGAGTTTAACTGAAAGATTATTTCTCAAATTTGACTGAAATAGGAGTCATACTCAAAAAATACTAATTTTAATAGTATCCAAACAGGTAAAAGACTTTAATTTTGACACTTCTTCTAAGAAGATAAAGAGGGTTTTAGTCCTACCATTTTTTAAGACCTTGCATTCAGTGGAAGGGGGCGCAAGCATAGGTTTTAACAAGACTAGTAATTTATGTGTGCGAGAGCGAATGAGTGAGTGTTTGGAAAACAAATTGTACTAGAATATTTTACACTATATTTGGATTGGGGAAAGAGGAAGGAAAGTTAAGAACTCAAGGGAAATTTTTTTTTCTATTATTCGGATAACATGATTTTTACATGAGAGGAGTTGAGAATTCTCACTTTCCTTACTTTTTTTCTCTCTTTTTTTCATACCCAATTTGGGGGAAAGTGAGAAAAGAAAATATAATAATATTTTATTTTAAAAAATGTTATTTTTATCTTTTATTTATTTTAATGACTTTTTTACTTTGAATTTTTTCCTATTAATACATTAAAAATTTTCTCCTTTTTAATATCTTATTAAATTATTGTAAAATTTTCTATTATTTTTTAAATTATTTTTTTGAATAATTATAGCTCTTTAAGAATATTACAACTCTTTTTACTTTTTAATTTTGTATCAAATTAATAAACCATCAAATTGAATTCTACATTCTAAAATTATTGAGACTATTTTTTTAAAAAAAATTGTAGCAAATTAACAATTTTATAAAATTAATTTATATTTTTTTAACACTTATACCTATTATTTTAAGAAGAACATTCATTTTTTTATATTTTTTAATTCAAATTTTTTATATTGGGATAGGGGATAGGAGTCATGTAATTTGAATTCGTGTCAAACGAGTGTCTAACAAGAACTTTAATTTTATTTTATTAATATATATTATTTAAATAAGATTATAATTGTAAAATTTATTTAAGCAAATTATTTCCTTTCTATGTTTTAACCAAACAAAAATTGAAAATTACTTTTATTTCCTTTATTTTATTAATTTTAGCTACTCAAATAGGGGGAAAATGCCTTTCTTCCCTTCTTTTTCCTTTGCTTTTTGTTCATTTTTTTCTCTTTTTTATTATTAATTTTCAAAACACAAACTTTCGTTGGAAGAAAAAGTGCATGAATTGAGTTCAAATTTTTTTAAAACCCTAACGATTGGGAATGATGAAGGACAATAAAAATGTGTTACGAACCATTGGAGAACCATACCTCAAAACCTAATTATTGAGGTAGGAGAGCCTAGGATCCATATTAAACTCCATTAGGAAATTTCTTATTTCCTTACGTGGGATTCAAGTCTCATACCTTGCAATTGGAACATAACAATCCACCACATTCCGCAGTCCCGGGGCCCACGCGGGTTGGCTTTGCACTAGCTTAATCTAGCTCCGGGTGAACACTGCAATGCCGGCATCACCACCTGCGCCGCACGATTGCAACTGAGAAGCATGATGGCTAACACTGATACCAGTTGATACAGACTTTTGGAAAACCATACTCTAAAAGCTAGCTATTGAGGTTGAAGAGCATAGGATCCATATTAAACCCAACTAGGAAATCTCTTACTTCCTTATGCGGGATCTAAGTCTCATACCTTGCAATTGGAATATAACAAAATGAAAATTAATAAAGAACAGTTTAATAAAGTTTAATAAAATAATTTTTATAAAATGAATTTTAATTAAATCATTTTATAAGACAATAAATTAGAACATGTGACATGATTTAATTGGTTGGAGAATTTTCTTAAACATCAGTGAAATTTGGAACTAAAAACTATAACAAATTAGCTAAATGATAGAGGTCAATTTGTAAATTAAACTTACCTATTACTTCTCATTTAATTTTAGGATATAAGTAATTTCAAAATATATATTTCTTAAAAAAATAGGATGTAAAAAAGGGCATTTAATTCTTTTATCCTCTATAAACAAAAAAAAAATTATTTTATCCTAATTTTAGACGTTTCACATATCTTATCACTTTCTCCAATTTTTCTCATCTCTTTTCCTTTCTCATTTATTTAGCTATTAATTGTCATGTTTGCTTTTCCCAGCCATTAATTCTATCATTTATTAGTTTGGAATTAAATTCAAATGTTTGACTTTTGTTCTTATAATTTTCATTATTTTTGTGGTCCATTACATTTTATCAAAATGAAGCTCATTATATCCGCTCGATTCATATAAGATTTTGGATATCAAATTCCATTTCACCGTCAACAAACTGATTAGTTTTTTGTTTGGTTTATCATGTTTGAAGGGTTTACATTATTTTTTTCTATTTTTAGGTAATGTTGTTTGGGTATAACTATGGTGTTTTCACCCATTATCAGGTGATATTTTGTTAAAATTTCCTAATAATAATAATTCCAAATTTTAAATTTGGTCAGGAAGAACTCCACTGCCATTTTTTTCAATGGCCCTTGGTTCTTTTCATTCTTTTTTAAGATAATACTTGTAGGATTTATTACTCACATGCTATCAAAACTTTTTTAAACGGAAAAGAAGAAAGACAAAACAAAAATAAAATATTCTGAAACAACAAACAACAAGAAAATTCAAAAGAAATTGCTAGAAACAAAGACTTTTCAACTCCTTCCAAAGCCAAAACAAGAATATAGCTCATCCTCGTCGCACCAAAATCCTCACCGTCTCCCTTCTCCACTTATTTTTTAGCCATCGCTTCAGTGTGATGTAGCACTGCTGCTGGAGCCTCTTTCACCCAATACGTAGACAAACATAAATGTCACGACACATTAACACTGCACATCCTCCTTCAAACAAAAAAAACTCCACCATCACCATGTTTTCAACGTATTAAGTCTCTATTGCTATCCCAAATAGTTCAGCTATCAATTAAATTTTATTTCTTTATTTTTTAATAAATTTTATGATTATATATGTTAATAATAATCTTAATTATTTAAAATATTATTATATTTTAAAATTTTTAACAATTTTTTATTGATTTAAAATTCCGTTATGTAAACAAATGTTTTAATTTTTTTTAAATGTTCTAATGTGTTTTTAAAATGTGTTGTTCAAAAATATTTTAAATTTTTTAATATTCAAAGTTGTTTTTTATATTTATTTTGCATTTTCAAAAGTATTTATATTTGTTTATAGCATTATTTAATTTGAAATTTAATATTTTTATAGATTATGTTAATTTTTAATTTTTTTAAAGAGGTTAATTTATAAATTTAATGATATTTTAGAATTTCTTATAAATTATATATATTTTAATTTCTTTATGGTTTTTATAACATATTTAATTAAATTTAACTATATATTTAAATTTATTTTTAAAATAGATAATGTCAATTACATAAATATTTGAATAATGTGTTCAAATTTTAATAATATTTTTTTTGCATTAAACTATATTTTGTTAACAAACTTGTAGCTTTTAAAATTCTAGTTTTTTTAAATTTTACATTATTTTAATTTATTTTTTAAACACTGTCCTTTTTTAAAATCTGATTAAATTTTACATTTTTCTTGTGATGGTGATTTGCCTTGAAAACTTAGTTGATTTCTAATTTATCTATTACTCAAAATTGATTTATAATCTAGTAGCAGCAAAAGTGATATCTAATTTAGTTTTAATAAAAATCATATTTCATGCATAATCTAAATCTATAGTTCACCATCCTAAAATTGAGTTAAATATTATGCATGCTACATAACCCAAAGTGAAAGTCACATGCCACAGATTGAAATAAAACAATACAGTTCCCAAATTAACAAAAATTTCAAGTAGAAAATCTAAAATACTTCTTAATAAAAAATTAATATCTGCCGAGCCCTCCGTATGCCGAGTTTGCGTCCTATTTTGGTGGGTTATCTGTAAAGATGGAAATAATGGGGGAGTGAGCTTATGGAGCTCAATGTGAACTCAGTTACAAGGAAACCAGTGCAACCAGTAGACAAATCATGTTGAATATCAACTCATAGAATAAATCACAATTAATTAGCAATACAGAATATCGATAATTCAAATCAACTAATCAACATAATATCTCAATGTTCATAGTCATGTATATGTCTTATGAATGCAATACAATTTCAATTTATTAGAAAAGGTTCCTACCCCACCGATACACACCACATTAGGAGTTCCCCAAAGCTCTTCTACCTTTACTCCACGTGTGAATAAACCACTGATTGTTGCAAACGAACTGCTAACGATAAGAGTATTGGTGGATGAATCATCCGTCTATGCAGATAAAAGTTGCAAATACATTGTGAATGAACCACTGATCGTGCAGATAAACTGATGACTAAAATTATTGGTGGATAAACCATCCATGAGTGCAGATAAAAGTTGATTAATATGTTGTGGATGAATCACTAGTCAAGTAGATAACTGCCAACTAAAATAAGTTGTGAACAAACCACTAGTTGAACAATTTTTTTGCCGACTACTTCCTCCGTTCAAATTGTCTCACCCCATACACTGCAACATGACATGCTATAACAGATCAATAGGTAGCAATAACATGCTTATAACAAATATATATATATATAAAGTAGAAATTATCATGCTTATAATGAATCATGAAAGTAGCAATAGCTTGCTTAACATGTACTTGGTTTAACGGTAGTAGTAGGCATGTATGTCATGTAATTAGTAACACTATGGTATGGAAAACATTGTTAGATCATTAGAATTACAGTGACAGTAAACATGTAATATTTTCATATCATGCATATACAGTAATAATCCAATTAATCAAATTTATGGATTCCATTGTTCATATTATCAATGACTCAATTGAATGAAATAAAGCACTAAAAATAGCTCGAGGTCTATTTAGGGACTAAACTGAACAATTCATAAAATTTTGGGTAAAACTATAAAATAGAGGTCACACAGTTGTGTGGTCAGGCTGTGTGGGATGCTATAGACCGTGTGAAGGGGTTACACGACCATGTGGCCAGGCTGTGTAATAGACTGTGACCATGAGGAAAATGCAAAAATTAACCTATAAGGGAGACACGCCCGTGTGAATGGGTCTTGGCCGTTTGTTCAGGAACTAGCCTAAGGTTTCTAGGGCACATGGTCGTGTGGAGGGCTGTATGGTCCTCCCGTGTGGCCCAATTCTCCTTCAAACCAAAAGTAAATCAATTTTATATTCTAAATCAATTTTTGCATTCTAAATGTTGGAACTTTCCAACTAGTTAAATTCCTTAGAATGTTAGAATTTTCCTTCAAACCAAAATTCCCTAGTAACTTAATTTGGATATGCTATGCGAGGAAGATTGCAAATGTGAACATGCTTGTTGTATGGGAAATATGAGAATGTGATTAAATGCCTTATTAAATTAGTAAGAATTAGGTTTGTATATAGTTGTCATGCCAATAGGAAGTAGCAATACTATTTTGAATATCGATTTACTCACCAATCAAATAATCTTGTGGATAGTACTAGTTGAGAGTTTTGACTAAAAGACTTGTCGCAATGCCGTGATAAAATGAGTCACTGACTGAGAGCCTTGTCAAAAATGTCAAGTGTGTATATTGATATATATTGTGTTAATACCGAATATTTGTCCCTTGAATTCCACCATAATTTACTAAGGTTAAACTACCGAAAATCGTATTTGAATATGAAATCATTAACAATAAATGGAATATAATGAATGATTCAATTGTGGCATTAAAATATAAATATAATTATTTGGTGTGATCATGGATTGATGATTTAGGCTTATAAGAAAAAGAAAGAAAGAAAGAACTATGAATGAATTTTATATAGAAAGAAATAGTCATTAACTAAATGAGGAATTGATTCTTAGGTGGAAAATTGAATTTTTGATGCGTTAAGTATTTGAGAAGTTGAATATCTAAATTGGTAACATACTGTGTTAATAAATGAAAGGTAAAGTAATGCATAATGAAAGTGGATATCTTTGTAAAATAGTTAATAAGAGAATGATATCATAAAGTGTGTTGTATAAGAAGTAATTGTTAAAAGATGATTGAAAGATGATTTAATGCTAAGTTTGAGCATAAAGACTTCCAGACATATTTGGAAAGGAAGATGTGGTAATTGGCATTAAGAATTGATAATGAAAATAATAGAAGAACATCACTTATAAAGAAGTACAATAGTTTGCTTAAATTTTGTAAATGGCTTGGAATATAAGTAAATGTTGCTTGACTTAAAAGTTAGTAACATATAATAGCTTGTAATGATGTTTAAGCTGATGTATCTAATGGTAAGGTTAGAGTAAGTAAAATAAAAATTAGAATTGAATATAGAACTTGAATTTTATGCAATATAAAGTATTAGTAAATGATCTAAATGTACACTAAAATACTTAAGGAAGCAAAATATACAAGGACCAATAACATTTTACTTATGAGATCATATATGTAACTAATGTTTTAAATACATATATAGGGTAATGTAGAATTCTCTTAAGCACTACTAATCATACAGTTATGCTTAACGTGTGTAATTTATGTTTCCTTGTGCAAGTTACAGTTGATTTGAGACAAAGGCCTCCGAGTTGCATCAAAGGTAGAGCCACACTCTTTTGTTGTAAATATTATCTATGATTTAACTATTTTGTTTTGTACTATATGAATAGCTCTAGTATGATATGTAGATAAGCAAATTAGTGATAAGTTCTTTTGGATAAAAACATTAGTTGAAAGCATTTGGCTATTATGTTTAAATGGTACGCTTAATTAATATGTTATAAGTATATGCAATAAGACATTTCTCCCAAAATGAAGGAATGCATGTGAAATGAGATAAATGGATTAAAATTTTTATTATATATTGATTGAGATAAGCATAAATATGTTTAATGTATTTTTAATAAGGTTTAGATGGCTTGAAAGGTTGAATTAAAGTTTACATTACATAGAGGTGCATTCGAGCATCGAATGTGATGTCACTTGTCAAGGATTATCGTCAATCTGGGTTAGGGGTGTTACAAATGTGGAAACTCGACTCAAGAAAATCCTAAATCTCCAAGTTTAGCAAATCGTAAATAAAAATACTCAACTAAAATTCTTTTCATAATTGTATGAAATATGTGGGGGATTGTTGGGAGTTTTTACATATTTCATAGAATTCTTACATCCTTTAAAGAAAACTCTTGAGATTATGTTTATATAGCATTGCTTTACATTGTGCCTATAATAGCCAAAATAGAAGATAGGCACATGCGCACGGGAGTTGAGCCTAGAAGCTCAATTCAATTCAAATGGGCCGATTTCCTCCCTGAATACCAGGCTCGAGTTCATATTTTCTTTATTTTTAAATTTTAGGTATGCATGGTACTTATAAATACCATGCATGACTGGACTTTCAAAATCGCTCAAGTTGTGAATCTTTGCTCTCCCCTTTCTACACTTTTTGCATTTTCAAAGCTTTTTTCCTCTATTATAGTTGAGTATTTAATTTATAAGTTTTTCATGTTTCCTATTTACTTTCAGTTAACAAAAGTGCATGTTGAATCCTAAGGATACGCAAATCCGCAAAATATTCTAATAAGTTCATGTTCCTTGTTTACCTTCGGTTAACAGAAATGTTTGTTAAATCCTGAGTGATACATGAATCTGCAAAATATCCTTAAGGACAGTGCTAGCCACGTCTCAAGCAACATCTACTTGTTCCTAACCTCCATTTCTACAACAGATAGAAGGACTAATTTCCAAATTTATAAAGAGTACAAAAACCAATAGCATATTTTAACCTAATAAGTTTCCACTTTCACACAACTATTTGGTTCTTTATTTTTGCCTCTAAATTGACTCCCAAGACTTCAAAGCTTTCATAAATCTTTCATAGTCTTATTTCTTTCTAGTAGCTCATTGTTTGAAAATGCATATTATCATTAATTCTCCTAATCTCATTTATTTGTTGTTCTAGTTCCCCAATTCTAGCCTTAACATCACACACACACACACACACACACACAAAAAAAAAGCATATTATTTCATCTTATCCCACACTATTAAAAATTCCTCTTGATTTATCCCTCGAGGTAGAAAAACAAGATCGAACTCATCATTCGACCAAAAAGCTTGAATGCAAAGTACGTCAATGGACTCTGTAACAGTCTCTTGAATAAGTATAATATTGATTCTAATCACCACAATTTGTTTCAATAACACCTTCTATTTTGCAGGACCTCCCACACCCCAAATGTTGTCCAAAGGCTTCTCCTCGATTTTAATTGACATAATACCAAATTTAGACCTCAACATTTACATCTTTTATCAATTTGATCCTTACTCTTTTTTGAGCTAAATTTGGCCCTCAGTATTTTAAAAGAAGTCATATTTGACCATCAGCCTTTCGAAAAGAGTCGAATGATGTTGTTTTAATGGAAATACTAACTAAAATATTAAATTTTTTTAAATATAACATCCCGCATAACAATTCACATGTATTTCATGCTAATTTTTTAAAATTTTATGAACTTTTTATATATTCTTTTTGAACTTTTTTTTATTTTTTTTATTTTTAAATATTTTTTATAAATTTTAAACTATTTGTTGGTATAGCATATAAGAAAAATAGTGTCATATCAGCATGAAGTACAGATGGACTGCCACGCAAGTTACTCCAACATTATTAAAAAATTAATGCTTTAATCTATATTTTTGTTAAAAATTTATTTAACTTTTTTTAAAAAGATTGAGGATAAAATTTAACTAAAAAGATTAAATTCACAAAAAATTATACACGTTGAAGGTTAAATTTGACAATATACCATTACTATTAGGCTCTTTTTAACTTCGTTGCTTTTTCTACCCATGACCGGGTTCGTGGACTTTCCAGAACACCACTTATTGAATCAAATATTGCTCTCCTCCAAATTAAATTTGTAGTAATCGGAAGAATCCCATTTCTTCTTAACACAGTCAATGAGATCGCCTCCCCATATCTCTGCAATATTGTTGAGAGTTTTGACATTTCCAAGCATAGGACCATTTGGACCAATACTCCACCGTTTGATACCCCACCCTCATTTCAACAGTGATAAGGATTTACCATCAATGCCCATATTGCACAACGTCGCCCTAACTTCATTTAATTACCTTTTCCACAACGATGTCATACCTTCCAGACTACTCTCTCAACCTTCACCATAGCTACATCATCAATTTCGCCACAGCGGATGGGGGTAAGGGCCCATTTTAAAATTTTTTATTTACTATGTTTATTTATATGTTAAATTAATCAAACTGCCCCTAAATAAAAATTGCACTTTACATTGTAAAATAAAATACTCATAAAAATAAATTTATAATTTTATCTATAATTTAATTGGGTTGTGATGGAATTTAAGTTACAAACATGTAATATAAAACTACATTTTAGCTTTCTTAACAGGCTTCATGAAAAATTGCGGTCACTTTTTTTCTTCCCTTTCAAGCCTTTTTTTGGGGTAAAGATTCTGAAGAACGTTGCTATTGAAGTTGATGTTGGTAAATTTTTGTTATAATATTTTTATTTCTAATTATACTTTTTTTAAGATAATAAATTCATTATAAGGTTTGTGGGATTTTACAAATTTAAAATGAAGATAAAGAAGGAGACAACAATTTCTTTTAGTAAATCTGTAAGTTGCTTTTTATCATATTTTTATTTGTATATTTCATGACCTACTCAACTAAATAAAGATGGAAAATAAATTTAAATTTAGTGACATATTTTAGTTTTTTAAAATGAAAGTATATATGGAACTAAAAAAATAATGCATGACATCCACATTATTAGCTGTTGGCTAAACACATCATCTCAAAGGAATAATATTATTTATTCTCCTTCACCTTTTAAATTTTTGTGTTGCTTATTTTTACTTGACATGAATATATTTGACGTATTAATAGTTGTTATATTTATTTTCTGCGAAAAAGTTTTGAAAAATTCACCTATTAAATGCGTTTATCCATGTCGCTAGTCATTAGTTTTCAATTTCCATGCATGTTTTAAATTTCATGAATAAAAGGCTTTTTTTTTTTACCAACTTCCACCTTTTAACTCTTATCTTTACTTATTGATAAAATTTTTGATTGAGTCTGTGTCACTTTTGACCAACTTACTAATTTGGTTAGGAAGTTAAGAGAATGTCATTCCATAATTAAAATAAATAATATTATTTGAGGGTATTTCAATCTTTTCACTTAAAAAACCAATAAAAATATACATATAGTAGAATTTGAACTCATGCCAATTACTTTGGTAAAACCTTTAATTTACCACTTAATTAAATCTTCATTTTGATATTTTTATACATTTTAATTTTGTGGTGTTGAAAATTGTGGTTTTGGGACCTCATTTTCGTAAAGCAAGTACATAAATACTTACTTATATAATATATTATTATATTAAATTTTGGTCTGGTAATTTCTATCGAATTAATAGTTAATTAAGGCTTAGGGACTAAATTGTAAAGTCCAATTGCTATAAGTTTTTAATTGGTAAAAGGTTTAGGGACCTAATTAGTAAATAGTCAAAGGTCCCAAAATGATAATTAAACCATTTTTTCTAGCAAATGATAGTGTATGATGATGGCATGGTTATTAGACATTTTAATTATTAATTAAGCTAAATTAAACATGATTACTAAAGTTAATTAAGACTTAATTACACTATAAATAACAAAAATAAGTGCAAAGAAAGAGAAAAAATGCCATCTTCTTCATCTTTCTTAAACGATTCACTTAGGGAGAAAAGAAGAAAAACTTTCTGTCGAAACCATTTTTTATTGAAAAACGAGAATCGATTTTGAAAATGGAGTTGGGAGTCGCCACCGATCTTTATTAAGGTGTGACCGGTTCACCGTTAAAAATGATTTTGGTCTGCAAAATTTTGAGAAAATAAGTTCGGGAGTCAGTTACGTACGAGGAAGAATTAGCACCCTCGTAACGCCCAAAATTGGTACCAAATTGATTGTTTAATGTCTTAATGTCGAAATTTTGAAAAGATTTTAAAATACAATCCTTTGAAGTTTAAATTTGAATAAACCAAATTGAATAATAAGACGCACTTATTTCGAAGAAATAAATTGCCACACTCAGTGAGTTAGGGTGCAACAATTCAATCGTCAAAATTAAGAATGTCATTTTAATTTTTAAATTTTAAAATTCATGCATTTTGATAAGGTTATTTGGTTATTTGGTTATTTAAATCAAACGAGAAATCAGAATTCAGTAAGTTAGTTATCTCGAAAGCTTTATTTTTAAAATTGTATGGTTTTACCAAAATGAATACTTGATCATCTAAATTCATCGAGAAGAATTGAAGCCCAGTAAGTTAGGGCACAATTCCCTCGAGAACTTATGCACATCAAGCCCTTTTTTGAGAACTATGAAATACAATAATTGTAGCGCTTTAATAAAATACAATTCTTCTAAACAACATAATTTAATAGCAATATACAAAAAAAAAGATAAATGGTAGACTAAATTTACATTAAGGAACAACCAAGCATATAATACATCAATATTAATAATTAGATATCTAATAAATTAATAATCAAATTCCTAAAGATACTTTGATTACAAATAAAATAAAATAATATAATATAATATGAAGATTTAGAAACAATTTGATAATAATGCTAAAAAACAAAGAAAATGTTTAAATGAATCTTAAGGAAAGAATTGTAAGAAAAGAAAGAAAAAATCTTAGAACTAATATGTACATTTTAGTTTATAAGCAAAATTCTTGATGTAAATAATAGTATACATTTAGTAGTAATATATATATAAAAGTCAAAATAAGTAGAATGGAATAGAAATTTTAAAATGGATAAAATATTTGTGCATAAAAATAAGTAAAATTTCAATTTGAAATTAATAGCATATCATTACATATACATATGTATACTATAAATAATTTAATATGATATACACATATATATAAAAACTTGAGATATTATTATAAAAATAATTTGAAGTTAAATGTATATACATACATATATGAAATAAAAAATAGAAAATATGTATAAATTGTACTAAGATAATATAGAAATGTATAAAATAAAATAATAATACCTAAAAACATAAAATAATATCTTATAATAAAATAAAAGGATCTATATAATAAGATTAAGGGGAAAAATAAAATAGAATAAAAAGACTAATAATAATAATAATAATGACTAATAAAAATAATAACAATAAACCAATTAATTTAATAAAGATGGATCTATTCCGAATTCGAACAAAATTCTAAGGACTAATTTGAAATAAATATACAAACAAACAAATTGAGAAATGCTTGATATTGAAGGGACTATTACGCAATTAAACACGAAAATCCTCTTTGGCATACAAATTTGAATATTCAAAACGGTGTCGTTTCCACACGGACTCAAGTGAAACTAAAATCAAATATAGCGTATAAATTAAAATAATAATAACAATTAAATTAAAACAAATCAAAACACAAAAGGATCGATAGCGCAAATAACCCATTGAAATAAAATGCGCGGATCCTGAGAAAACGGGTTGGGTAATCGGGTCATTGGCTTTAAACGACGTCGTTTCCTTTGCTGTACAAAACCTATCTTGAAACCCTAAGCACTTAAGAATCAGAGGACTTTCCTCTTCTATTCTCAGCCCGTTCATGCGCCTACAACCTCCACCATTACTCCGATTGCGACGGAGATGGATGGAGATCGACGGCCTCCCACGACAAGGTATGACTCCTTTTTTCTCCTTTTTTTGTTGTTTCGCATATAGAAAAAAAATAGAAATGAAAAGAAACGGAGAAAAGAAAAAGGAAAAACAAAAGAAAAAAAACTGCAAATCACCTTTCAAATCTTTTTTTTTCGATTCCTCTGAATATTTTTCTTGTATTCAATATCTGTCCAAAAGGATCCCTTTTACAGCGTTGGAACCGACCTTATATAGCCGAATCAAAAAGAAAATAAATAAAAATAAAAAAAATCTATTTTTCTCTCTATTTCTGTTATTCGACTTCTTTGTCGTTATCCTATTGCTTTTTTGCTGTTGTTGGTTTGTTGTGATGCAGGTACACGCCAGCTGGAGGCGCACGTAGAAGACGCGGCTCGTGCAAGAGGTGGACAGAAGCGATGGTGGCCGAAACTGTTGCGGCGGCTAAAGAAAAATGGCCACTGGACCATTCCAAAAAAAAACTCTAGGGTTTCTGGAATCTGAGTTTTTTTTTTTTTCACTGGGCTGGGGTGTATTGGGCTTGGTGGGTCTGATAGGTTTAGTATGTGGGTTAAGGACTGAATTGGGCTTAGAACATTTGGGCTGGTAATTTTATTGTAATTGGACGTTAATCTTTTTGGGCATTATTCTTTATATTTTATTTTATTTTATTTTATGTATGTGGGCCGGGCATAAATTGGGTATTACACTTTCTTTAAGCTAAAATATTTGGCCATTGATTTTGGTATGAAATTCATGTCATTTTCTTGTAATTTGTATATATTTGAAGTCATGGAAGCTTGATTTAGTTACTCTTTGTATCAATTTGTAAAACTGTTAAAGTTTTAAAAAGTTACCATTATTGATTTCTTGAAGAATTAGGTGTGAATTTGATAGAAATTAAGCTTAGTTTAAGGAAATGATTAAATTGTAAAGCTTAATTGTTGATTTCGTACATTAAAGACCAAATTGAATAAAATGCAAAACTGTCATGCAATTTTGGTAGGAATAGGAAGTAGAAGGTCCGTAATAAATATATGTGAAATCAGATTTCAATCCAAAGCTCTAAATTGAAAGTTATGTTTATCTAGGTTTTAGGGACTAAATTGAATAAATTATAAAATATGTATGACTCTGAGTTTGAATGTGATTTGATATGAAACTTGATATTTTGTTATCATTAAATTATTATTTATAGCTAAAGACTACTCAAGACCACTGAGAGGGAAAGGAAAGGCGAGAGTTGACGATGATTGACATTAGCTTTTGGTTTGTATTTCTATAACCTGAAATCAACTTGAGTATTTCATATTCATGTTAATTGCATACTTTAGTAATAAGGTGAGTATATAATGCTTATATGAGTTAATTGTGGTGATTGATATATTAAATTGTGATAGAAGACTAAATTGAATAAAATAGAAAATAGCATGATTTAATTGATATGTGGAACCTAGTATGAAATTGAGTTAAAACATGTTATATGCTGTATTGGAATGGTGAATTGATGATGAATTGAGAATGATAGAATGTGAATTGAACTATGCAATGAAATTGGAATTTGGTTACCTTATTAACTGTATGGGTTATACTTCGGTTAATCCGATGATGCACTTACGTGCTAGTATGCTTACTTCGGTTTATCTGGTGATACACTTATGTGTTAGTATATTTGCTTCCGTTTATTCAATGATGCACTTATGTGCTAGTATATTTGCTTTGGTACATCCAATAATGCACTTATGTGCTAGGATGATTGCTTTGATTTATCTAATGATACATAATGTGTACAAGTATAATTGCTTCATTCTGTCCAATGATGCACCTCATGTGTTAGTACAATTTCTCGGCTTGCCCGATGGTGCACTATGTGTCAGAATCTTTCTTTTGGTTTATTTGATGATGCACTATGGTGCCAGATTGAGATACAGGTTGATTAATCCGTGTATTTATCTTGAAATCTGTGTCAGATTAATAGGATTATATAAACATGATTTGGTTATATGGTTGATTGAAATGAAATGTGATATTCGATAACATGTGAAAGACTATGTGAATTGGCTAAAAACGAGCCTTGGGGCTCGATTATGTTAAATGAGTCTATAGGCTCAGAAATGATAGAAATGTTGATAGGAAATGTTGATAACAGTAAATGAATAAGCATGTGTGCCTATTGATGACAATGTGAATTAATTAAGTTGTATAAAATATGAATGAAAAATGAGATTAAATATCATATTGGTACATAAATGTATATGTAAGTAATTGAATTAGATATGTTATATCTTCTTAATGGAATGGATGATATAAATGTTAGTTTGGTTATCAAATGGAATGTTGTATGAGAATGATATTTGTATATATTGAATATGCAAATTTATTTGGTTGAATTGTAGCATTTTTGGATTGAATTCTTATATTGAATAAGCTTATTTTTTAATCTTGAATTATGGAAATTACCATTGAGCATAATTGCTCGACGTAATGTTTGTTTCTCAGTGTGCATGTATAGGTACATTTCAAAACCTCGAGAAGTGATTTCAGCATCCAAGAAGTGACTCCTGACTGAACAACGTTTGAAGTTTTCTTTCGTTTAGTATACGACATGTATCTAGGTTTATTTTGTATAAGGTTTGCAAACGATCAATTTGGTTTATAATGTTGTAATTATAATGAAATAGTTAATGATTTAGGAATTGTATATTGAACATTTCAATGTGTGGATGGGTGAATTGAGGTGTTAAGGCCAACAATTATGTATATGTTAGGTATTTTGAAAGGTTTGAATAAGTACCAAATTGGACATTGTTAGAAAACAGTGGTCACATCACGATGTTGGTCTTTTAACATTGCGACGAGACCAAGTTAGTATGTTACATCGCGACGAGGAACTCTTAAGGTCACGAAATCAATCTAAGATTTTGAAATCTTTACAATTTGGTCCTAATTCAACCTCGAGTTAGCATTAGAGCTTTCATAAGCTCATATAAGACTCAAAAAGGTTTGTAAATCATATCATATTCATGAATTGCTCGTAATTAAATATGCATTGGTATAAATTGATTATTATTTTTATCATAATTGCTTCGACAACAAATTTGACAATCTATAGCTCGGACTCGGGGATTGGGTCAGATGTGAGGTGTTATAATTAAAGTACACTATTATTAATTTTAATAATATATACATATGATGATTGATGTCTCACTAACGTAGTTGTTCATGGGTTAGAAAGTATATTTAATTGGCCCATGATTTCATTTCACATCAAATTTTATAAAAAAAATATAAAAGATCAAATTGTATAAAATATATTTATCCGAATATATAAAATCTAAAATATACAAAAAAATTTGTAAGACATTATATTTTATAAAATATCAAATTTTATGTATTTTTAATTTAATAATAATATAAAAATGATAATTTATGAAGACATAAAAATATATAGAATTACTAAAAAAACTATGTGTGGAAGTAGAGGTGATCATGGGTCGGGCCGAGCCGGGCCCACACAAAATTTTAGGCCCAGTTACTAGGCCCGGGCTCGGCCCAGCCTAAAATATTCGCCTAAAAATTTGTCCAAGCCTGGCCCGAGAGAAAATTGCTAAGCTCGAGCCCGGCTCGGCTCGGGCCCGACCCATATTAAATATATATATTTAATATATATAAAAAATATATATTTGATTAAAAATAATATATATTTGATTAAAAATAAAAAATATATATTAATATATAATTCTAGTGTCAAATAATATTTCTAATATTTTTTTATAAATTTATATATTTTAAATTTAAAAACAATAATAAAAATATGGCATGTTATAAAAAATATAAAAATACTAAAAAAATGTTTAGAATGAACTTGAACAAATGGTTGTCCAGATTCAAATGAACTTGGACAATCATTGTCCAAATTCATTCTCTATGTAAAAAATTATAATTTTTTATGAATTTTATATTTTAGAATATTTTATTTTTTGCCAAATGTCAAAATGTGATGTTGCCTTGTGTCATTGTGCTATTAGTCATCGTGCCATGGTATTAGTTAATTAGCTAGAAAAATATCAAGTTAACTTATTATTTTTAAGTATCAATTAAGTGAAAAAAAAAAGATACCTAAGTAAATACAAATTTAGGTACCTATTACGCTTTAAAAAATTATTCCAAAGTAACGAGAGACCCCAGCTCTACCCACCGAATGAATGATAAAGTAATTGATTAAACCAGAGACATAAACTAATAGCTTTCGTATCATCAGAAAATCCATAACAGAAAATTTGTTCCTGACAAAGAAAGATTATAAATTGTGTATGGATTCCCAAACCCACAACAATAGTAATCCCGGTGAGGCTGAGAGCCACTCTAAGCCTCCACCTTCTCATCAGTCCAAGATTCATATAAAGGAGTTGCTAACCTCCCTTTTTCTAGTAGCTGATTTGTTGTTGATTCAATAAATTCTCAGCCCCCTTAATGACTTCAGCATAACTTGTTTGTGACACTGAATTCGGATTTTGGGACCATTGTAATTGACTCACCGTATTTGGGGTCAATGAAAAAGTATTTTCCATTGGTTGGTTTACCATCGGGTAATTTAAAACATTTGATCCAAGTGGTTGGTTTACCATCGGATAAGACACATAATATCCTTGGTTAGGATAAAATGGTATCTGTGCAGGTACAAATCCTTTTTTGGAGTTTGATTCTGCTTTCCCTTTGTTGGGCTTTTTGTGAACGGTTGTCCATTCACCGACTATTTCTTTTAGAGGTTGTTTACCTCTATCCATGAGGCCTGCTCAAAAAATCAGCAAATATTAGTAATAAACTACTAATTAATTCTAATAGGTATAAATTTTTTATTACACACAATTTTATTATTTTTTTCAATTGAAATTTCTATAAAATCATCTTTTACTGATAACCAAATAGAATTTTTATCTATAGTAAAAGGTAAATATTTACATATAAAATTATTTCCTAATAATATATCTCCTTTCATGTTAGGAAAACATACAATTTTAGGAATCACAAATCTAACATTGTTTATGTAGATTGGTAAATTTTTAACTTTATAATGAATAATAGTTTTACTACCGTCTATTCCTATTATTTTTATAAGTTTTTTCATTAATTCCCATTTTTCTACAGGAATTGCATTTCTTCTGCAACTACAAATTGTAGCTCCAGTATCAATAAAAGCATTTAGAGAATATTTTTTATATTTTCTAAATTGAAATGTGATTTTGATATTTATTCCAACTTTTGACTTTTTATCAATTGTTGAAGTTTGAATTTCTTCCATTCTAGTTTTTCTAGAATTATTACTAGGATCAGTAGGAAATATAGGAATTTGAACAGTTTTAATTCCTATTGGTGTACTGTTTGTACTAATATTATCCTCTTCTTCATCTGGTTGAGAACTAGAGGGTAAAACTAAATTTTCATTTGTATTTGTTATACAATTGTTTTTAAAATACAATTTATTGCCTGATGACATATATTCTATAGTACTAACTGGTTTAGAAGTACTAAAACTATTAATTTTTTCCATCATCCAATCTATTGGAATTGACAGATCTCTTAAATCTAATAATTTTGGCTGAATTTCAGTAGTGAACCTGTTTGGTTCAAAGAGTTCAATAATTTTATTATTAATCTCTTTTATTTCTACTTCAGCAGTATTTGTATATTCAGTAATGGAAGTCCAGCTGATTGCTAGATCTTCTGCCAAATCATTAATATCAGAATTTTTTGTCTGAATTCTAAGGCAAAGACACTCTTCTATTAGAGGATCTGTAATAGAAATAAAGTAATTTGGTTTAACTTTAAATCCTATTACGCCTATATGTAAATTAGACTGAATACCTCCAATAAGTGCTTTTATTGGATTTTCAAATCTTTTATCTAAAAGGACAGCTATAATAGGAATATCATGACCTCTTCTAAATAAAGCTTTAATAGTAATCATGATTATACCTAAATGAATATATCTAATTTGAGGATATTTCTTTTTGATCCTTTTGATTTTTTCTTTAGTAAAGAGAGGGATTTCTATTAATCATCCTCTTGTATGTTTAGCGACTGTGTTACCGCTAATTTTTTCTATATGTCTCTGAGTTCATATTTTGAACTTAGAGATCTTATATATTTCTTTTTTAGAAATATGATTTTTATTAATCTTTTTTATCATTTCATCAGAAAAATCTTTTTCTTCTCCGATTAAATTTCCTAATTTAATATCCTATTTTTCAAGATTCGGAATTTTTTCTAATTGATTATTAGAACTGTTTCCTATATTAAACATAAATATATATTCATCGTTACTACCATAATCTATTTTTGATATTAACTCATATAAAATTTCTTCAGGATTTGTTTCCTTTTATTATTGATATTGATATACCCGAATATCCCAAAACATCAACCATGGCTTGTATTAAAGTCAATTTTGGATTTAGAAACAGACTATTGGCGACCCAACACGACTTTTGTGAGCCCAAAGAAAAGTGCTCGTTAGTGGACTGGTCATAGAATTGTTTGGTTGTTGCCCCATCACAACAAACCCGACAGTCCCCTCATTTTCCTTTTTAACTTTTGAATTTGAACACTCCCAGAATCTTGGCATTCTATTCCATCAAAGTCACGAGTTTCATAATTCATAGCCACTTTCTTAGTTGTCGTCACTAAGGTTTCATGTTTTCTAATTGCTGAAGTTAGTGGCAGCACAAAATACGACGCCTTGCACTTCAGTTCAATGAGAACAAGACATGCATATATTGTTGAATGGAAGAGCTTATTATTGATGTGCATAAATTGTCACTATTTCTGTTTCCTCTTAATTTCTTCTGATTCCCGATGACCCATTTCTGTAAGGCACCTGTAGTATAGAGTTGGATCCATGGCCTTGTTATTTGGGTGCAGAATGGCCTGATCTGGATCCCTATTCTCCACCACCTCATCCAGTTCTCCTATAACTATAATTTCTTTTTGACAATTGGTAACTGGCCAATATCTTAGAATCTCCCTAACCACCACTTCCCCAAGTACAAACTGAGAAATGCAATAAGCCAGCTGCTTATGCTGAACTTGCAAGCTTCTGGTGTTGTGCTGTGGGAGAAGCACTCTCGTCAACAACAGTTTGTGGTTCTCTTTTAATGGAACTACAAAGCCATTGATGATGCTTCCCTCGCCGACACCGCAATGCTTTTCAGTGTCGAAAACATAATGCAGATTGGTGTTGACGACTATATATTAATTAATTTGATAGAAAATCAGTCCTTACAGGCTTGGCTAAAAAGGAGAGTAAGCAACAAAAAACACGAGACGTTTTATAGAGGAGAAATGTTGTAATATCAGATAGCAGCACAGTAATGGGTATTTCTGGACTCAACAATGAGAGGTTAATTATAAATGATATCATAATTAATAGATTGGAGGCACTAGCAGCTACCTTGTTCTAAACTAAGGACTCATCAAGCGGACTTTGAGAAGATCCACCACCAGACGGAGGAGATACTTTTACTAGGACTTACCCAAAGTCGGTCCAATCTGAATTAATCCACGCTTTTTCTAAGTTTTCATTGTCTTGATTATTAAGGTTAATTGGGATTCCGGTTGTCAATTAATGAAATTAATATATTATATAATTTCAATTAACTCAGTTCATAAATATAATATATAATATTTAGTTACAATATTTTAATACCAGAATGTGCATTTTTTAGCAATACCAATTCTTCATTGTTTAAAAAAAACATTTCTGATTTCAAAAGCACTTTTGAAAGAAAAGCTGTGAAGAACAAGTTGTTTTTAGCCGAAATTTTTAGCTTTTCAGAAGCACTCCTGAAAAGGAAAAGTTAAAAATTTTAGCTTTTTCTCTCCCAAAAATACTTTTGGTACTTAATTATTTTTTCACCCCTCCAATAACATAGTATTTTTCTTTTTTTTTTCTTGTCGCTTAATTACAATTATGTTAAAATCATTACTTAAAAATAAAAAAATATTTTTTAAAATATTAATTACAAATATTTAATGGTTATATTTAAATATTTAAAGTATAGTTTATATATTCTAATTAAATTTTATAAATAATTAATATTTACTAATTAAAAATATTTACAATTTATATTTTATATATTAAAATATTAACAATAAATTATAATAATTTTTTTATATTATTACTAAAATTTAATAATATTAACTAATTTAAATATTATTTAAATACATATTTGTTACTTGATAATATTATGTCTAAAATGAATATTTTATTTCTCAAAAGTATTTTTTAAAAAGTCACATAAACTTTACATTGCCTCTTTTGATGGACTGCTTTTGGAAAATATAAGTTGATGATGAGGAGTTTTATGTCATTTCAGTTACATCTCATGTAAACACAGATGTTAAATAAAAAAATTTTAAAATTTTATATATTTTTGTTATCTCAAGTTTTTTTTTTCAACTTCGTTTTATTTACATTTCCTCGCGGCCCCCTCTTTCGCTCGCTCACTTCCCATTTCTGAATTTCTCAATCACTTTCAGGTAGTTGTTTCTTTTCTTTCTCTGTTTGATTACCGAGAAATTACTTTTTTTCCTCTCTGTAAACAAACGGGATTTTGGATTTTAGATTTGTTTTTCTTCTTTTTTATGTGGAGTCTATACACTATTAGATCTGTATTTAATTATTAAATTCTGTTTTCTCCTTTTTTTTTCCCCTGATTCTCTCACATGATTCCGTTTCTTATTTGTTTTGCTTTTTGAAAGTAACAGGTATCTGAAGAATCAGCAAAATGGTTTCCTTTGAAATGAACGATCGAAAAAGTGAGCTTTTATGTTCCATTTTCTGTGCTTTCTTTGCTTCTTTTCATTCAATTAACGCATCTATGAATCTGTGATTTTGTGAAACTTCTGTTCGGTGTGATACACTATTTTTTTTTCCGATGGAGGTTTGATGCTTGAAATATGCATTGTGCAATCCCTAGAAACTTTTGTGAAATTCAGATCTCTAGGCTTGGTTCATCGTTTATCTTGGGATTTTTATTTATTATTATGCATGTTAGTAAAATTTTGTAACTGCTGCTAAGTTAGGAAAGTCTTTGAAGTGTCCATGTTATTTTACGTTGAGGCAATTTGGGAATGATTTGATGTGCTAATTTATATCAGACGTTAAATTATGTTTGGCAAAGTCAGTCGAATATATTTCCTTAGAAAGAATATTTTTTATTATTTACTATCCAAACAAATATTTTAGTAAGCTATTCGGAGTTGTTTGGTAAGTTATGCTGCTTTATTAAGAAACATATATTAACTGGTAATTCTAATAAATTGATCAAACTCCAAAATGATTTACTAGTGGAGCTCCGTTGATCACATTTGATGTGCGTAGATGGTGAAGGATTTCTAATTGATATGTACACCCCTTATTATTCAAAGTTCAAAATAGGGTAGTTCAATAGGATGTAGTTCTCATTGTTAAATTTATTTATGCATGCATTTATGCTTGGTGAAGCGTGTGCACCATACCTTCTTGGAGTTGCTTATGATGGTGTTGTTTAAGTTGAACAAAATGACGAACCCTCTTACATGTGGATTTTGTTTACAAATGCTAATTGAAACAGTTTAGGGTTATTGCAATTTCATAGGAGTATTGCAGAATATCTTACAATATGTAAATAATTTATTAGATTATTTGGTGATAAGACTTTTACCAACACCTTAGCTATATGTGATATGGACAATTTTGTTAACTCTTATTTTTGCTAGAATCTAATCTTTTTAGTTTAGGTCTAAACCTGTGATCTGAGCCAATTGTTTGTTCTGTTACATGGATTGTTGTCATTGATATTGATTGGAGGTGAGTAGGAGTATGTTCCTACTCTCTAGCGTTTGATTCACATGAACTTAGCTATTGGGGACATATGACTTCGTTTGTCATCATTATTTTGACAAAAAAAGGGAAACCTTATATGCACTTATTATTCGGTTTAACTTTCATATTTACTGGGAAAAACAGAAATTGGGCTGGGATTAACGGGATTTGGCATATTTTTCTCATTTCTGGGAATTATCTTCTTTTTCGACAAGGGATTGCTTGCCATGGGAAATGTAAGCTAACTTTTATTATCTTTTTGTCCTCTTTGTACAATTATTTTCATTTTCCCTGTTGAATCATACTTGATTGACACTACCTTCTTTTTTCTGTTAATCAGATCCTTTTCATATCAGGAGTGACCTTAACCATTGGTCTGAAGTCCACCATGCAATTTTTTATGAAACCTCAAAATTTTAAGGTTTTATTTATTCTCCACACTCACTCACACAAAAACTCACATGCCTAAACACTGACATTATAAATGCATCTTTCGTTTTCTTTATGATATGTTGATGCTAAATACAGGGAACAATTTCTTTTGGTGTTGGCTTCTTTTTTGTTGTCGTTGGATGGCCCATATTTGGCATGATATTGGAGACATATGGATTCGTTGTACTCTTCAGGTCTATATGAAATTTTCATTACCTTGATTTAATACAAATGCTTAACATTTTTATCTACACATTTAACATCCACCTTTCTTGCAGTGGTTTTTGGCCAACACTGGCAGTGTTTCTGCAGAGGATACCAATTCTTGGTTGGCTATTCCAGCAACCATATGTCAGATCGGTATGTTCAGTTTCGAAGTCAAGTAAATTTTCCTTTCAAATCACAAACTGTCTTTTGGGCATGCATGCTTGCAATATATTATTTTGTTAGTTCTCGGTTGGTTAGTGTAGAAGTGTAAAAGTATCCTGGAACCATTCCAAAATTTGGAAAACCAGTAATCAATGTCTCTACTGATCTTAGAGTATGAAAGAAAGCCAGCAAATCATCTAATTGTAGAACCCGTTGATATTTATATCTACGTCAAAGAAGTGAAATTTGAAGTAATTTTTGTGCCATCAATATGTGAGTAACTGAATCAGCGTTCCTTCTCCTTGCTGCAAGGAGGGGGTTAAATAGTTATCTATTTCAACACAAATTAGAATGGGATTATTGGAAAGGCTAAACTATAGAAACAGAGCTGATATTTGATTGGTTAAGTTACTGACTTTATTTAATCACCAGGGAATCTTTGTTTGCAATTGGTTGTTCATTTATTTTGATAATTTCATCCAAAAATATTTAGTTAATATAAACTCTTGTTTACTTTCTCCCCCTCTGATATAGCAAGAGAGGAAACCTAAGAAAATGAGAGCTTGTGAATATCTTCTTAATATTGCTTGGTGCACTTTTAGGTGCTCTGGTCAGGCTGTAAATAGGTGATTGACTTTAGAACCTGGCCTAGTGGCTCAGCTGAGGCGAAAGTGCCTTGAGGCAAACACCTAGGTGGACTATCTTCATATATAAAAAATGCATTACCTTATTCATGCAGCCTTTCATTGAGGTATAAAGGGTATAATAGTCTATTGCTTTTTCTTCCCTTTTAAAATCAACTGAAAATTTTGTCAAACATGGCTGTTGTCAAAAGCAACCATTCCATGGCAATGGCATTGCAGATTTGGATAACCGAATCCTCTAAATACAAAATTATGCTCGTGGTAAAAGTTGAACCTTGTCTTACAAGGTAAACTACTAAGGACTTTACCAAGTGAGCTAGATCTTGAATTTGATAATAACATGCTAATAAAACTAAATTATATTTGTAATGAAATATAAAATTTAAAAATGCTTGCCCAAAATGAAATATAATAATAAATTAATTGTAAATTTAAATTGGGGTAAATTACACTATTAGTCACTAAACTGAGTAAATTTTTGTTTTGGTCACTTAACTTGAAATTGTTACAATTTGGTTATTTAATTATTTAGAAGTTTTTATTTTAGTCATTGGGCTAAATATTTTTTTGAAAATAAAAGTTCTACCAGTGAGCTCCAAGCGACAATTCGATGGTCAGTACGGTTGACTAATACCCATCAATGAGTAAAATAACATATCTTAGATCTAAGTTGATATGATGGTTAGTGTCGAAGATTAGAGAAAAAAATTGTTTGAATGTTGCTTTGCAGACTTGGATGTTCATGAAAAAAAATTGAATTGTAGAAGAAAAAGGGAAAGAGAGCTTTTGATTGTTGTAGGCAATGCGAACATAGAAAGTCATAAAACACCGATTTAATAGTCCAGTCTTAAATGAAAACTTTTGAATAATTCAGTGACAAGATTGCAACTTCTTTTAGTTAAGTAATCAAAATGAAAATCTTTTAGTTAAGTAATCAAAATGAAAACTTACCCATAGTTTTATAACTAATGGTGTAGTTTACTCTTTAAATTAACTAGTTATGTTTAATACTTTTTAATTCTTTTATAATTGGTATTTGAGACATGGTTATCAGTACTCCCAACAATTATATCTTCTAATCAAATCAGAATTTAAGATTTTATCATTGTTAAGTATGTACAACGTAGACTATGCATGCTCCATATGTTTCTATTATGATGATTTTGTAATAATCTTCTATGTTCTTAGAATTGGAGTTTTGATAAGTTTAGGATCAAAAGGAAAATGAATAGTTTTCTTCATGACACTTTTATTTTAATCTCACATTGGTGGGAGGAGAAGTTGAACTTATAAATAAGCCTTTCCTTTCTTCCTTTTGCATTTCAAGCTTTAATTTAATCCTACATCAGAGGAAGAAACAATGCAAAGGGAGGGTAGCCTCTATGAATAAACTCCTCCCCTTTTGTTTATTTCTTAGAGTTTGTCAAAGGGCTAGGTGCTGCCTGAAACATTTTTTGTACCTCTTATCCAAGCTCAGCCGGGCAGCCTGTTTCAATGTTAAAAATATATTAAAAATATTTTTTGTATTAATATCTAAATAATTTTATGTTAAATCTAAACAATTTTTTATTAATAAAAAGCAATTCAGGCTAGGCTGGTTTGAATTTGGAAAATCCTCTAGGCTTGACACAATATTGCTTATGGGCCGATACACATATTTATTTCATTTTCAGTTTTTGGGAAAATTAAAATTAAATGACTGAATGTCTAAAAGTATGAATATTGTAGCCCAAAAATGCTTTTACAGGTATGCTGAATTCTGAAATGAAGGGAATTTTTCCCCTCCAAATTCTCATTCATGCATCGGTTAGAATTATAATGCAAATGGAAAACTCCATTTATAAATAAGCCTTTTTTTTCCTAAGTTCACCTTTTTTTAATGAAATCCCACAATGGTGGGAAACATATTGTTAAAGAAAGCTGCACTCTGTATAAACTTCCCCCCGCCCCCTTCAATCTGATTTATTTCATTGTACTATCACATTGTTGGAAAACGCAGAGCAAATGGAAGTTTGCTTTATAAGTAAAGCCGTTCCCTTCTTTTCACTTTCCTCTTTTACGCTTTGAAATTATTTGCAATCAACAAGGTAACTCCGTTTTTAATTAATAACATTAATCATAGCTGTATCTTGAGTTTATTAATAGAAGTTGGCAGAATTTTTTACAAGTCACCTTCCTTCGCTTGGTTTGCCCTAGGGATCATGTTACGTACATGTCTACTCTTTTCATTACGTTGGCGTCCTTGTAGGGATAGTCACAAAAAATTATGGTTTAGATCAGGGTTTCAACCAAAATTTATCCTTTTCTTTGTTTGACTTTTGGCTTTTGTTCAGATATAGAACACGCGTACATGCATGATTATAAGCGCATTGAACTGAAAAATCATAAAAGCTAAATCTGGTTTTCTGATTGTGCGAATTCCAAATGATATGATCTGAGAAGTAAACTGAAGATCTCTTCAGACATATGTTTAGAATGTCAATTTGATGGGCATTGACTTTGAAAGTATGATCATCATTATATAGATGAAAAATAATGATCAGTCTTTGTAAACTATTCGAGAAAATACTTTTTCGTTATAGACAAATACCCTCTCCCTCTTTTCTTTCCTCCCAGTGAATAGGCTTAAAAATTGTGTGTTTGTGGGACTGATTGATGAACCTTTATATGTTGTGTGACAATGTTACTGACACCCTATAATTTTAATACTCGACTTACTAAGCTAATAAACTTTCTTCAAGGTAGTTTCTTTTATATTGACATAATTTTGGTCCGTTTTTCTTAATGCTGCAGTTATTGGATCGGTATAGAGGCAGGAGGGTGCCTGTCTAACCATGCCATATATCAGAGAATTGGAAATAGTGGGGGTTCTTATGAACAAATAGGCACAAGTCAAAGCGATGGAATGAATGGTGTGAATTATATAAAAAAAAGTCTATGCAAAGTGGTGAAACATGCTTTCATGAAATGATGTTATGTAGTACTACGCCAAATCTGATAATCAATTTTTTGATTCTTGAAGAATCATGTTGTTTGAGTGTACATGAAAAATGATGAATGAAATGAATGTGAAAACTGGGGAGTCAATGGGAAAAAATATCTCTCTCAAGAGCAAGATAGAAACAAAGGAAAACTTTGATTTAGAAAATGGAGTGAAAGGGAATTTTTAAATTTATTTTTAAAGGCTCAAAAGGTTTTCAGAATTGCTGTCTAGTAAAGGAAATCCGGATGCTAAAAGTTCTAAACTAATTCTCATCTAGAGTTTCGAATTAATTAAAACGGAGGAATTTCGATTTAATTAGGACTCTAAAAGGACATTTGATCGGTGGCTTCCCGTAAGAGGGGAGTCTCACTGCTGCGACATCTTGCCTTAATAAGGAAGTTGGGTTGGTTCTTGCTAGTTCAATTTTCTGGGTGTACCTCACTTGCTCATATATTCAATTAATTAAATAATTTTTAATTTAATTTTAATATTTAATTAGTCAATTTTAATTGAATAATTTACCCAACTTAATTTTAATTTGATTAAAATTATAATAATTTTATCATATTAAAATTTATATGCAAACATATGTAATTATGAAATTAAACTATGACAATCACATAATTTAATTTTATTTAATTTCTACTTTACACATAATTATTTAATTTATTCATTCAATTAAATAATAATCTAAAAAAAATCAATTATTCTTAAATTATCTCTTCTTGAGAAAAATACAATTACTGCAAATAGTAATTTATACAATTTGTTTCTTGTTCATCATTTTGTCTATTCATTCAAAGATTTTCATGCAACCCATTCAAAATTGTAGTGAGCTAGTAGATGGTTCGATTAGACTTATACAATTAGGACTAAAATAATTTTTAATTAAAATTTGACTTTCTATTTATTAATTATAAAGGTATTTAGTTATAGAGTCATTACACTAAAAGTATCATGATTGAACTCTCCATTATATATACCATTATGAAAGTTATTTATTTCAAGTTTTAGTCATATGACCTTGTTATTTATTATCCTTTTAGGTTAAACCTGTGCACATAATCCTATCCTTTTTTTATTACATGGTCATCATTGTATCTTCCATAATGAAGATGTTCATTAATTATACCAGTAATCATAAAAATCATTTGTCCCAAACAACTCAGAGTCATATTCCATTTTCATAATTTATATAATGCCAATGAGAAGATACTATTTATTTTTTTTATTGAGTTATGATTCTATTATTGTGAGGGAAGTCATGTCATGCATAAGTCATGTACCCAACATACCAACTTTTGGCTCACTATCTTGAAAATACATATTTTCAGTATATCATAATACATGAATCATATACACATAGGTATCCTCTTACTAATGATTTAGGTAAATCATATTATAAACATCAAAAGTGAATTAATTTATAAACGAATCAGCCCAAACAATATCTATCTTTTTTATTTCTATGTTTCAAGCTTACCCTAATATCCCAAACAAACTCTCTCTCCAAAGATTTATAGACTGCATTATAGTTCTATCATGAATCGTTTGCTCAATATGACCCCAAGAACTATGCACAATTTAGATTATCTATTGATATAAGTTGTATTCTCGTATTACATCTGACCATGTAATGCAACTTAATATTAGTTAAACTTTAATCAATGAACAATATTTATTTATACAATTTGCTTTAAAGGTAAAAACCATTAAACATACTATATAAATAATATTAAATGATAATGTGAAAAATATTTTTTTTATTCAATCAATTATAAAATTAGAATACCTAACAAACCCCTGTAGATGTTATGGAAGAACCTACTCTTGTTGGTGTTGCTGACAAATCAAATATTACCACATCTTAACCAACAAAGCATTTACTCCTAGAAGTAGAAGGCAAACATCATTACCCATTTGAGACAATTAATGTTGATATTCAAAAACCGGTGGCAATAACTAAGAAGGTAGTAAGTTTAAGTTTCCTGTGTGATTTCAAGGGCAGCAACTAGCGAGGTAAGTAAGGTGGCAATAAATTGGTGAATTTTAAATCCTTAACTTGCCTACAGACTCTTAAGTCTTTACTCGAATATAAACACGTCTTATGCTTATGATGCATCCTAGGGGGAGTAGTTGTTTGTTGTGTTGGATGTATGACTTTTTTGTTATAGGATTTTGTCAATAATGCTAAAAAGAGATTGTAAAATATCGTTTGTTATATCATCTGGTCCCAGTTGGTGTTGTAACACTTGTGTAAACACTAAAATTCGATAATGTTGAATTTTGTTTAACAATTTTAATTTTGGCCATCCATGACATGACATGTAATTTTTATTATCTGTTTTATATTTCAAAAATAGGCACCAAATTCGGATTTTTTTGTAGGAGGCAACTAGATAATTCTTAGGGTGGATTTTGATGAGAGGTGGGGTGCAGTGCGGTACATTTAGCTTTTGTTTTTTTGTTTATCTCACGCTATAATGTCGCTACAATATTTAATCTCACCGCCACCGTCTATCTAAACCATCCTTAGAGTCCTTAAATCATGAGATTTTATCACTTATATATATAGATTATCGGTTGGGTTTAAATTCGTCAAAGCTTTTTGTACGCTCTTAAAATTTAAAATTTAGTTATTATATTTTAATTTTGAAACATTACGTCTTTGTACTTTTTTTTATTTAAAAAACTTGGTTCGTCCCTCTAATTTTTCCATTAAAGTTAATGATGTAAGAGGTAAAGTAATTTTTTAACCCTCGATATTTACAATTTTTGTCACTTTGATTCTTACCATTTAAAAGTACATAAAAATTAAAAATATATATTTTTATAAAAAACTGAAAAAAATTATGAAAGAAATTAAGACTCTTTTAAAATTCAAAATATAAAAAAATGATTTTAAAATAAAAGCCCAACATTCAATGTTATCTAAATCGGACGGGACTGGCTAGTCGAATCGGTTTGACTAGGTATCGGTTTGGGTATCAATCTAGTGAAAGGTAAAACACTAGTTGACCTACGAATTGATACGAATTGGTTGAACCAAGTTAAAAAATCAATTGAACCGACAATTGAACCTACTTCAAACTAGTCTGATTAGTTGGTTGCAGAACAACAGGTCCCATCCGTTCAAAGAAAATAAATTATTAAAAAATAAAAAATAAAACTTATAAAAATCAATTTAACTACAATTTCTAATGGTTTTTTTAGCCTGGTATGTACTTGTCGCAGGTCAATTAATTTTTTAAAACTTCCTTAGTCTGTTTTTTTGTCAATTTGGTCTATACTTTTTAAAAGTAGGTAAATTTTTTTTAAACATTATTCTTTTTTCATATTTTAAATAAAAAAACATAAAAATTATAATTTTATAAAAATAAAATATATGAAAAAATAAAAATACTTTAAAATTCAAAAATATTTCTTTTAAAAAAATTTAAAATATAAAAATATAAAAATTTAATGTTATCTTAATCAAACTAGACCAATTAGATTAGGAACCAATTGGGATATCGGTCCAATGAGAGGTAAAAAGTTGGTTGACTCACGACCCAATATGAATTAGTTGAATTGGGCTAAACAACTAGTTGAACCGGCAATTGAACGATTTTTATAATTTTTTTATTTTTAATAATTTATTTGCTTTGAATCGGTCGGACCGGTTGTTCTGGAAATCAATTGGTGAAACATGTTCGAAATTAGTCCAACTGTCTGTTCAAGTGGGGTTTTTTTTAGTTCGATTCAACCAGTCCATACCAGTTTATGAGTTAATCAATTTTTTTATCTCTAATTAGATTGATACCCCAATTGGTTTATGATATAACCAGTCCAACTGATCGATCCGGTCTAGTTTAGATAACATTAAAATTTTAATTTTTTTATATTTTTAAAGTCACTCTTAATTAAATGGTAATAATCACAAAAAAAGTAAATAGGAAAAATATAGAAATTAAATATCTTAAAATTAAAGTACAAAAGTTAAATTTTAAATTTTTAGAAAATACAAACAGCTTTATCAGTTAACATGAAGAGATAAAAAGAAATATTTTAGGGATTGAGATAATGATTCTATCCCATCATCAAGGTTGCATTATCCAAAGGATGGTTATTGAGCATAAAACTTGTCAGTTTCGAGTATCTGTTCTTAGCGCACTTTGTTGAGAAATATTTTCACATTCTAGGAGTGTGTTCTCTAGTACCCTACTACATGAAGGGTTGAGCAGAGAGAGTGAAGGTATACAAACTATGTAATTTTGAGATTGTAATTATCTTTAGTGAGTTTAAGTAAATTAAGTTTATTATTTTTTTAAATAATTTTTGTCGAAACCGTCTTTTTGAAAATAAATATTTAGTTGTCGACTTTAAAAATAAAATCGGAGTCGCCACCGATCCTTTATTAAGGTGTGATCGACTCACCTTAAAAAATTATTTTGGTCTACGAATTTTGAGAAAATGAGTTCGGGAGTCAATTACGCACGAGGAAGGGTTGACACCCTCGTAACGCCCAAAATCGGTACCAAATTGATTATTTGATGTCTTAGGTCGAAGGTTAATTTTTTTTTTAAAATCAACTCAAACGATGGAATTTGAAAAAGGATAATCAATTGCTCAAGTCATGTAAAGAAATCGAGTCCCAATACGTTAGGGTACAATTCTTCATAATCCTCGAACTTTGAATATCACTTTATTTTATGTGAAAATCTTCATTTTGAGAAAATAGCATGCCACACCCAATACGTTAGGACACAACAAGTTAAGTTTCCAAAAATGATTTTTATTCTCATGCATTTTGAATAAAGAATATTCTTGGTTATTTAGGATTAGCAAAGAAAATCGAAACCCAATACGTTAAAGCTCAATTTCCTCGAAAATCCTAAACTTTGAATATTGCTTTTATTCAAAAAAAACCTTGAATCAAGAGAAAATGATTTTGATATAGTGACGAAACCAAAATATAACTTCTTGTTTAAAAAGGAATGACATAATGTTAATATACAACATGGAACACATACCTTAATTTTAAATTATATACGTATATGTATTATGAAATGTCAATGCATATATATACATGTATGCAAAAGTTATGGAAATAAAAGAATAATAAAAAATATATATATAATATGTACATGTATTAACAATAAAATAAAAATACAAAGTTATGTATATATATATTTCAAAATAAAAATGTGTAAGTATGTATAAAATATAAAGCATGTGAAAGTTAAAATAAAAAGTAAAAAATATATACAAAGAAATTTTAAAAATGTGCGAATGAAATATATGTATGCATATAAAAAAAACCTCAAAATATATATATATTAAATATGCAGATATATAAAATATGCGAATGTAAATAAATAGAAAATATATAATAATAACGATAGTGGATAATATAATAATAATACACAATGCCAAATAATATAAAAGAACTTAAAAAAAATTGATTAAGGATCAAACTAAAAAAAGAAACAGAGTTTAAGGGCCAAGTTTAAAAAAATGGAAAACACCAGAAAGAGCCAAATTGATACGCGTGCCATGAGAGGAGGACTTAAAAGGCAATATCCCCATACTGGCCTAACAGCGTCGTTTTGTCTTTAATATTAAAACTAAATTTTTTTCAAAAAACAATCTTATTTCATTTTTTATTTTTTCTTAAAACAAACAGAGGGAGAAAGGGGAGTGCTTTGCTAGGGTTTCCTTAACCTAACCCCCCAAGCCGCCACAGCTCTTCCTTCTCTGCCGTTTCAGACCCCACGGCGGCGAAATGAAGGGATCCTCCGGCAACGCTCCAAAGGTAAGTTCCCCCCTTTTCCCCTCCTTCTCGTTTATTTTTGTTTTAAAAAAAAATCAAGGAAGAACAAAATAAAAAAATACAAAACAGTACAAGAACAGAGAGAAAGAAAATAAAATCAATCACCTTTTAAAAAATCTTTTTTATCTCTTATTTCTGTGTTTTTTTTTGAACCGATTGTCCCCCCTTTTTCTAGTGCATAGATTTAGGCTTTTTATAGCCTAAAAAAATACATTTTATTTACAATATTTTCTTTTTCGGACTCTTCTAATCCACATTTACAGGTGATCGTGGCGTGCGGTGCACGTTGGAGGATGTTGGCTCCGGATCTTGCAGCGGCTAAAGAGGGCAGTAGTTGCAGCGCTAAGGCTAGGGGCTACTAGGGTTTTTATTTTGTGTGTATTTTAGGCTAGTGGGTTTAAAAGTATTGGGCTAGGGTTAATTTTATTGGGCCCGGGCATATTTGGGCTCTACAGCTGCCCCTCTTTGCTCGATGTCGTGTAACGGGAATAGAGCAAAGACTAAAAGCCCAATTGTGCCCAGCCTTATTGAGCCTCGAATTCTTCAGTACTTCTTTACTTCAAATAGCCTCATTTCTTCCTACTGCATCTTCAGAGTTATAGGAACTGGTGCTTCAATCTACTCCATTGCAATGTCAGGGAGATAGGATTCGTACATTGTAGTTTCTCATAAGAACAAAATTTGCTATCTTTAATCTGCTCCACAGCAACTTCAGGGAGATAGGCATTATAGCTTCTACTTGTTCTGCTACGCCTTAAAGATAAATCGGATGCGATCTGCTCTACTGCAATTTCAGAGAGATGAGATTTGTGATTTTAATCCACTCCATTGCAACTCCAAGGAGATAGGACCGGTTATTTCTGTTTGCTCCACTACAACTTCAAAGAGATGAAACTTGTATCTTCGACCTACTTCGCCACCAGTATGGGAAGACAAGATCTGCTCTCTTTGATCTACTTCATGCCAATACATGAAGACAAGATCTGCTTTCTTCGATCGATTCCACTGCCGACCAGAGAGATAGAATTACTGGCTTCAATATACTCCACTATAACCTCAGGGAGGTAAAATCTGCCATCTTCGATCTACTCCACTACTGCCTAGGGAGATAGGATATGTAATCTTCAATCTATTCCACTGCTGCCCAGGGAGATAGAATTACTGGCTTCAATGTACTCCACTATAACCTCAGGGAGGTAAAATCCGCCATCCTTAATCTGCTCCACTGCTGCTTAGGGAGATAAGATCTGTAATCTTCTATCTATTCCACTGCTACCCAGGGAGATAGAATTACTGGCTTCAATGTACTCCACCTCAGGGAGGTAAAATCCGCCATCTTTGATTTGCTCCACTATTGCTTAGGGAGATAAGATCTTTAATCTTCAATCTATTCCACTACTGCCTAGGGAGATAGAATTACTGGCTTCAATGTACTCCACTGTAACCTCAGGGAGGTAAAATCCGCCATCAACCTGTTCCACTGCAACCGAGGGAGGTAAGGCTGGTATCTTCAATCTGCTTCGCTGTCAATGTAGGAAGGCAAGATCTACTATTTTCACTAATCTGTTCTCTAGAGAACATGACCTGTATAATGAACCTAATTATGCCTAATGATTAGGATGTCATGATCAAAATGAATCAAATGCTCCTAACTAGACATGTGTGAATGACATTTGAATGAATGCAGAATTTTATTTTTTTTGAGAATGATCCCGCTTAGGTTGTCATTTCTCGAAGTTTATTAAGGCTTTAATTCTGATATGCTACAACACCTTCTTGCTTGACTGGCTTTTCTTCAATCCTCTCCTATCAAGAATACAGGATTTAAATATTTCTGGTCCCTTACACCATTCCCAAGGTGTCGTACCAAAGGCTCATGCGCAAATGAAGGCTCTCTTCTCCGAGGTAACCTCTTCCTATTGCCTGATGATCATTGCTTGCTGGTTTATTTAAGCTTTGTCATCAACATGACCTTCTTGTCCCTTTGTTCAGTCAATGTTTTTAACGACAAAATGTGAAGGGATAGTCTTAATTTAGACACTCCCTCTTAGATATTCAACCTTTAAGCTTGATGTATTCTAAATAATAACCCTGTTTTCGGTTACCGTATTATTTAGAAACTTCTAGAGTAATATGCAAAACTTCTCTTGTGAAAGTTTTATTAGTCTATTGATCATTATTCTAATGCAACATGCTTGCAAAAAGATCATGGATAAGAATAGAGTTGGTTCTGAGCATAGCTCGAGATGAATAAATTGTCGAGGATAACAAAGATGGATAACAAAGAAATTAATTTAGGAATGCGTATCTTGGAAATGAATAAAGTGTTCCAAGAATAACAAAAATAGTATAAGGATTAGGTGCCCCAGATATCGCAGCTTGAACCTCTCTGTACAGACTTTCTGAAGGCTATTCTGAGTTTAACATGTGTTTAGGAGTACTTTGACGATGACCCAAGATGTCGCCTACCCTTTCCTGTTGATTCAAGTATAGCAATACCATTGCATGCCCCCATTCTGATCAGTATTTGAGCTGCTCTGAAAATTTCAAGTGCCATTTTGATCAACATTTGAGCCGCCCTTTTTGGGTTTTCAACTCAAATCCCCTTTGGTCTAAAGCGCCCTTTGCAGGTTTTCACCTTAGCCTCTCCGGTTTTACTTTTTCATTTTTCATTTTCATCTCTTCATTTTCCACATCACTTTTTTTTTGTTGGGACTCAAACTGCCCTTTGCGGGTTTTTACCTTGGTCCTCTCTTTCTTAAGCGGAGCATTTCCTGACTGAATCTGAGTTTATGGGACTTTGCAGGTTTATCACCCATCTCGTTCAAAATCAAAGCTCCTTTGGAAAATACCTTCTCTATAACATAAGGTTCTTCCCAATTTGGCATCCGTTATATTTTTTGTAGAGTGAGGATCTTCTTCAGCATTAGGTCGCCATCGTGGAATTCTTTGGGACAAACCTTTTGCTGTAGGCTCGCATCATTCATTTCTTAGTACATCTGACCCTGATGAATAGCTTTTAGTCTTCTTCCTTCTATCAAGTTCAATTGATCACATTGCGATTGGATTTGTTTTGCTTCATCCAACTTGCTCAGCCAATACCCGGAGAGAAAGAATTTCAACTTCAATAGAGAAAACCGTGATGAACTAAAGAGAGAGGCACTGCTCCGGTAGAATTGTCACTGCATCATTCATGATATTAATCTTGACATACTGTAAATTTTTGATATCGTGCTGTTGTTCATATTGTAATGACAGAGCTTAACCTAGGCATATCCTGGTATGACCATGCGTAGACATCTTTGAATTCTTGAAGTAACTCAACAATGTCATGCTTTGTCTTTGAAGTCATATCAATTCCAATCTTCACCAAGCTCACAACTTTTAATGATTCTTTGTGAGGTAGGATCTGTCTATCCTCTACCATTCTCAATAAGTCTGGAGATAAGCTAAATTCCATGTCACCTTCAAAGTTGTGAGATCCCTCTAAACACATGTCTCACCCAAAAGGAGATTCTGAGTCTGTAGTAGCGTCACTCATGTCATTGATATTTGGGGACCTATGGTGGGTACCAAAGAATATACAAAAGAATGTATGAATAATATGAATAAATGAGTGAATAATTTGGCAGAAAAAATCTGAAAGAATGAAAAAAAAATCGTAAAGAATGAAAGAACATTTGCTCAAAGATGTATTTCATTAAAATAATAATGTTCAAACGTGAGCCTATTTCACAAAGAAATTCCTATTGCTTCTAGGCTGAAAGCAACAAGTGTGTTCTGAACATTACTCTAACAGACTCTAAATACTTTAGGGGTTTCCTCTACAGTCCCATTATTTAAAACATCTCTAAGGCAAATATCTAACAAGGACCCTTTTAATTGTGTCTGCATATATGGCATCGATGTGCAAACTTCTCACCACTTCTTCATACATTGCAGTCCCTCTATCCTCAATCATGATTGGGTAACGAATTTTCTGCACTTGATGAGTCACCAAACTTGACAATACCCATGTTGATGAGTCTTTCAACCTGCTTCTTAAAGGCAGTGCAATTCTCAATCGAGTTTCCCGTAACTCCCGCATTGTATTCACATTGTGCGTTCGCGTCATACCATTTGGGATACGGAGGTTGTAAAGGCTTCACAGGAAAAGGGGAAACAACACGTGCATCAAATAAATTTTGATACAGCTCCCTATACAACACTGGAATTGGCATGAATTGGGGCCTCTTAGTGTTTTGTTTTGTACCAGCTTCTTGTCTCGATGAACCCTGTTGGTTAGCAGCCACCTTTCTTGGCTGACTCACAGTAACTGATTTAGAGTAACTCGTGTTGTTCACCTCATCTTCTCTTCTCCTTGAGACTGACCTCTTGTTACTCTCTCCAGCATCGATCTTTCCATTTCTTATGGCATTTTCGATCATCTCGCCATTTATGATTATGTCGGGAAAGCTTTTGTGGCACTCCCTAACATATGTGTAATGAATGGAGATTTCAGCGTATTGACAAAGAGCATTGTTGTTTCTCTTTCTAATAGTGGTGGTTGAACTTGAACGGCCACTTCCCTCCACCTTTGTGCATATTGCCTAAAGCTCTCGTTTGGCTTCTTTTCCATATTCTGAAGGGTGATTCTGTCAGGAACCATGTCTGCTATATGACTGTATTGCTTCATGAACGCTTGTGCTAAATCCCTCCATGAACCAATCATGCTACGGTTCAGTTGATTGTACCATTTCTAGCCATTCTCCTGCAGAACATGGTGATATGTGCTTCTGGGCAACTTGTCCCATTGTACTTTTCGAATTCTAGCATCTTAAACTTATGAGGGAGTACCAAATCTGGAACTAAGCTCAGCTCTTTAGCGTCAATCCTACGATAGCTTTTCGTGACTTCCATCGCTCTGAATATCTCCTCGAGCCATTTGCACATTTTGCTCTAACTGCTTTGGTAACTCCTCCTTTATTCTTTCCTTTTCAGCCACTTCATCGAAGTCAGGAATAGCAGAGTTAGCAGGGTAGTTTCCGAGGTTAGAGCTTAATCTAGCTTGGAAATTCGAAACACCAGCCCGAAATTGCTGAGGCATGATGGTGACAGTAGATTTGTGCGGGTATTCAGCTTAAGGTCGCACATGTGGAGGGGTGAAGCCTGGAGGATAGAGGTTCATCATCATTTCTCTCTTCGACATTTGCCATGGGGCCCTTTCCTTTATCACTTCCCCTAGTTACCAGTTGGGTTAGCTTTGCCATCATATTATTTTGAGATTCCTGCATCTTCTCTAACATATCTTGTTGCATCTTGTCTAACCGCTCCTGCACTTGTAACTGGAGTTGGTCTTACATTTCTTTCTAGTGCTGTTTGAGCTTTTCCAATCTCTGATCCATGTCCTTAATCTTTGCTCGAATACCGTAACGGTGTTTGGTTGGTTGGTTGGTTTCCAGGTTAACTGAGCAATGATTTTAGTTAATTAGGATCCTTTAACTGTGTTTAATGTATATGATGTAATGAAATGCAAATGCATAAAATGAATGCGAAAAGAGACGTTGATTCATGTTCAATTTTTTACTAGAAAACTTTACTAGAAAACAAATCTCTTTACATAAAGCGGACATATATATACGACTTTACCCTCATACTCCAAGTGAAGATATCGACCCTTCAGATATTAAGATACATCTCACGAATTTGATCTCTTTTTTTTTTGATCTAGGTCGTAAATTCTTGCTCATTCACGTTCATTAGCTTCTTTATGAGATTGAGACCTTTGATGACTTTTGAATAAACTTTGACAATTTGGATCCTCAGGTCATGCAGTAAAGTCGTATACTCCTCTTGTTAGGCTTTTCGTGCCATGTTTTCTTCAGACCACCGTATTATCTTCCACCTTATCAAGAAACCCGTATTCCATAACAAGCTTTCTAATCTAGTAATCGAACTCAAATCAACATCTCTTTTCTAAGATTCAAATGCAATACAATCATGATGTCATGCAATCAAAACAAAATAAACCCAAGTCAGTATCACACCAAAAAGCTATAATCCAATACAAACATGAAATAGCAAGAACATTTATTCAGGAATCCACTAGGGTTTGGTATAGCTCTACCTAGGGAAGTTCCTAAAGCTCACTATATGAGGCTTAGTTTCTAGAGTAAGGGTACCTGAACCAGCAAATTCCTCGATCCTCACCCATTATCGGCTCATGTAGATCGAGTTCAGTTCAGGGGGATACATTTCCCTATGGCTGCACGGAGATAAAAATCTCACGAAGACATACGTACGGATGTATCCCGGAAGCGGTCCACTACCCTGCACGGAGGTGAAAACCTCACGAAGGATTAGTTTCTCGCTCCAACTTAAAAGGGTAAAACGGACCATGCAAGGCAAAATGCAAATACAGATTAATCGGCTTGGTCCAATCATGCAAACATATCATGATAAAAAATCAATGAATGCGAAGGGAAATCATGATTTTAAAACAAAACTTGATTTTTCAATCACAAGACAAAAACAATCAATTTATGGCTCGACTCTCTAAGGTCCCCAGTGGAGTCGCCAAGCTGTCGAAACCGTCTTTTTGAAAATAAAAATTTAGTTGTTGACTTTAAAAATAAAATCGGAGTCGCCACCGATCCTTTATTAAGGTGTGATCGGCTCACCTTAAAATATTATTTTGGTCTACGAATTTTGAGAAAATGATTTCGGGAGTCAATTACGCACGATGAAGGGTTAGCACTCTCGTAACGCCCAAAATCGGTACCAAATTGATTATTTGATGTCTTAGTGTCGAAGGTTAAAAATTTTTTTAAAATCAACTCAAACGATGGAATTTGAAAAAGGATAATCAATTGCTCAAGTCATGTAAAGAAATCGAGTCTCAATACGTTAGGGTACAATTCTTCATAATCTCCGAACTTTGAATATCACTTTATTTTATGTGAAAATCTTCATTTTGAGAAAATAGCATGCCACACCCAATACGTTAGGACAAAAGAAGTTAAGTTCCCAAAAATGATTTTTATTCTCATGCATTTTGAATAAAGAATATTCTTGGTTATTTAGGATTAGCAAAGAAAATCGAAACCCAATACGTTAAGGCTCAATTTCCTCGAAAATCCCAAACTTTGAATATTGCTTTTATTCAAAAAAAAAACCTTGAATCAAGAGAAAATGATTTTGATATACTGACGAAACCAAAATATAACTTCTTGTTTAAAAAGGAATGACATAATGTTAATATACAACATGGAGCACATACCTTAATTTTAAATTATAGACGTATATGTATTATGAAATGTCAATGCATATATATACATGTATGCAAAAGTTATGGAAATAAAAGAATAATAAAATTTATATATAATATGTACATGTATTACAATAAAATAAAAATACAAAGTTATGTATATATATATTTCAAAATAAAATTGTGTAAGTATGTATAAAATATAAAGCATGTGAAAGTTAAAATAAAAAAAGTAAAAACTATATACAAAGAAATTTTAAAAATGTGCGAATGAAATATATGTATGCATATAAAAAAGCTCAATATATATATTAAATATGCAGATATATAAAATATGCGAATGTAAATGTATAGAAAATATATAATAATAACGATAGTGGATAATATAATAATACACAATGCCAAATAATATAAAAGAACTAAAAAAAATTGATTAAGGATCAAACTAAAAAAAGAAACAGAGTTTAAGGGCCAAGTTTAAAAAATGGAAAACACCAGAAAGGGCCAAATCGATACGCGTGCCATGAGAGGAGGACTTAAAAGGCAATATCCCCATACTGGCCTAACACCGTCGTTTTGTCTTTAATATTAAAACTAAATTTTTTTCAAAAAACAATCTTATTTCATTTTTTATTTTTTCTTAAAACAAACAGAGGGAGAAAGGGGAGTGCTTTGCTAGGGTTCCTTAACCTAGCCCCCCCAAGCCGCCGCAGCTCATCCTTCTCTGCCGTTTCAGACCCCACGGCGGCGAAACGAAGGGATCCTCCGGCAACGCTCCAAAGGTAAGTTCCCCATTTTCCCCTCATTCTCATTTATTTTTGTTTTAAAAAAAATCAAGGAAGAACAAAATAAAAAAAAACAAAACAGTACAAGAACAGAGAGAAAGAAAATAAAATTAATCACCTTTTAAAAAATCTTTTTTAATCTCTTATTTCTGTGTTTTTTTTGAACTAATTGTCCCCTCTTTTTCTAGTGCATAGATTTAGGCTTTTTATAGCCTAAAATAAATACATTTTATTTACAATATTTTCTTTTTCGGACTCTTCTAATCCACATTTACAGGTGATCGTGGCGTGCGGTGCACATTGGAGGAGGTTGGCTCCGGATCTTGCGGCGGCTGAAGAGGGCAGTAGTTGCGGCGGCTAAGGCTAGGGGCTACTAGGGTTTCTTTTTTGTGTGTATTTTACGCTAGTGGGTTGAAAAGTATTGGGCTAGGGTTAATTTTATTGGGCCCGGGCATATTTGGGCTCTACAATTTTATTATATATTTTCATTATATTTATTTTTTTGATATAATATTTAAAACTATTCATAATTCATTCCCAACTTTTAAATAGGAGGATAATACGCTTTAGTGTACTCGAACTCACATCTTCTTGTACTGGCAACAATGCCCATGCCAATCGAGCTAAGACTTAATCAGCAAATTAAGTTGGTTATTAAAAATTGTACTATTCAAATTTGCATAATGCGTTTATTTTTTGATTAAGCCCCCACAAATATAAATTGTTGAATCCAACTATATCTCAATTTTTGGTCTCTTCTATGCATTTATTTTACTTCTCTTAACTGCATATCTTAACATTTGGAACTCGTTGGGAGAATCAAGTCTCACAACAATTGATTTGGTAGTTCCTTAAAATAGTTTGCTATACAATTTGTGGATACCCTTATTTGGTCACCAAGATATCTTATTATTGTATATTTCATCTAATTTGATCATTTTATATTAAAGTTTCCTTATATTCTCATTATGAAAATGATCATCCACCTTGTGAATGATAAAATCACTCTAAAATAGATGACCTGTTGTGTAACACCCATAGGTGACCTGATCGCCAGGTCTAAGTACCAAGTATCATAATTAACCCGAGTTTCTTAACATCAATTCTAACTTGATAGATAACAATATATTTCAAAAATTTCAACTTCAATTAAGTTTTCCATTATATAAATGCTAGAATTTTTATAAACATTTTGCTTTATTGGGCCTGTACATTTATAATTACATAGACCTGGAACTTAAGATTTTGATTAAGTTGCACTCATTTGAACCCTGAGATGCAGCCTCTAAGGGTGCCCCTCTATATACATGATACAACAACACCATTCACATGGATTAGGTGATGTTTGGCTTGGTCCCTCCTATAATCCTCAAGTTAATCTTGACCCTGCATCCAACATAAAAGACTCGTAAGTCCAAATGAACTTAGTGAGATTTTGTGCATCAGTAATTAAAAAGATTATCAATTTTTTGGGTAACGGAGTTAGTGCCAATAATTAAACTCCTTGAATAACGTGGAAGATCCTGCAATTCGACTGGCGTAGTCTACGTCTGTGCATTCTTCTTAAACATATCACTGATGGATATATCAGTACGGGTTTGGGCTTAAGTGTCCCCTTTCTGGCACCCATTTACAAGGCTTGCTGGTATCCCACCACCATGGCAGATTCTTACCCTAATCCTTTCATTCTATTATGCACTCAAAACAAACTTACTGTATCATCCCGCCCATTCCTTTCTTTTGACTTATCCTGTGCATAAACCCTTCTTTAGGGAGACCCATTTACTAACATCCTAATTTGCAACCTTTGAATCAAGTATTGGCAGATAGATTAAGTGCCACTCTTTTTCACGTACTTATACTTGTAAGATGGTCTGAATAGATAATTCTTTAATAACATAGTCTTGATGGACTTCCTAGCCACCGATAGTTCCTAGCAGACTACCATCTCACTAGATTAGGTAAAGCCAACTTACCTTTTATGAGTTGGTCCTTAGAGGACTTATCCACATTAGATAAGAGGACTTATCCACGTTAGATAGTCCCAGCGGACATCCCCTCCCATTGGTATTCTCTGACAGATAATTCACTTGAGGCTGTTCTTGGTTGACTTTCCTCTTAAGTTGGTCCTTGGCGGGCTTTCCACTTTCCTGACTACCTTTTAGCCAATAAACACTTGGATATAGGATTTGGGAATCATCTCGCTTCCTTATAACCCATGTTGGCTTGTCCGTCTTCTCTGGCGGACTCTTAATATCAGATACTTATTCGCAACTATTTTGAAAAGAAATATCCTTTTCGTCCACATATACCTGCTTACAAGGCGCTTCTACCAATTCCTCTTACCTTTACTTTTGGCGGATCCTCTTATTAGCAAGCCTACCAATTTCTCAGACGCTCCATGATCATCATGATAGATTGCTCGCTGTGCGAGTCCTACAATGACTTCCCTTTTTATACCCTGTCAGGCTTTTCTTTTTGTCATAAAATGTACTTGTTCACCATTGGATCATGCCATGACTAACTATTGACTTTTGATTCTTAAAAATCAGTATATCTCTTTCGAGATGTCACTCTAAAGAGCATAAATACAGTTTACACGGTGTCGCACCAAAGGACTTTTATACCGTTTACATGGTGTCGCCCTGAAAGACTTGTATATCGTTTACATGGTGTTACCTCGAAGGACCTATAGATTACCATTTCATGATGCCGCCAAACTTCCTCGAATCCCTTTTCAATCTGTTCATTCCTCCATTACGCCAATTTTTCCTATCTTCAACTAATCGGCCAAAGTAACTCCCTTCGTACTTTGCATTTTATAAATATACATTTCACGCTTATCGTTACACTTATTATTGTAGCATATAGTACACCATTTATCAATACGTCAATACACTACCACATTTGCATCTAGAGAACATACTTGCAAGCATCTATATATTTATACAACTTTATGCATGCATAGCATACTCATTCATCATAATCACACTTAACCATTAAATTTGAACTGAACTCAGAATAGACATATGAGCAGAACATTCATGCAGTAAACACCCAAAGTGGAGTATAGGAACTCACCTACTATCCTTTATCCTCACCAGGTTAACTCGACTGAATGTCAGAGCCTCCTTCATTGTGGCAACTAAGAATGAAAACCAAATATACCGGTTAAATCGGAGGCATTCAAGGTTTAAATACCCGAATCAAATTTCACGCAAAAATTTCCAAAGATTTCATAAACCCCTTAACTTCTCTTTTCCTCAACTTCATGAATATAGTAAGATTAAGAAGCTTAAGATTAAGAAGCTTACTAGTTTACTGTATTCAATACATTCTAGACTTAAACCTTACGATCACCATGCCATGCAGGAATTTCCTTAACGTTGTCTTGTTCGGAGCAATCGAAAAAGATAGCGTAAATGAGAAGAAAATATAAACATAACTAAGAAGAATTTCCTTTGCTGAATAAGGCTTCTCACATGTATATAACCTTTCTCGCACGACCATTAAAGCCCTAAATATGTCATCCATCGATTATCATTTTGCGTCCCACTAAGGAACCGGCCGGTTCTATTTTAATTGAACCAAAATTAAAACTCAACTAATTGTCAATTAGCCACCAAAATTCCCAAGTTTTCCAGTAGAGCCTGTCGACTTATTATTTTATTCAATTAACTCTTAACTCTCCCTTAACTTCAGGACTTCAATGAAAATCGAATGTGACACATTGCCACATTCCATTTTCATCAACTGCATAATACATTTAAAATGACATCCTTTAATTCATTGTATCTATGATTCTATATCTTTAAGTAAAGATAAACTTATGCATAAGTCATATAATCATCAATTGATTTAATAACTTACTACTTCGAGATGTTTTAATATTTAAACATCAAATTATGTGAGTCATACATGTGCAATCATGTACTTATTTAGAATTAATGTAAACATAGAATGAATGTCATAACTGAATTAATTTATACATGGTTTTAAAACTAATTTAACTTAAGTTTAGTCTAATATACTACTAAAGCCAAGAACTTTGAAGTCAAAGAAGTTCCAATAATCAAGACATGTTATCTCCTAGTAGGAATTTAAACAATACGATATTTTCGATTAGGAATATATTTAAACTAAAAATAATTGAAAATTATAGCGCCTCAAACCTGATTGGAACGGACCGACCCGAATCCGGAACGTCACATTAGACATTTATGTGACTCTCATTACCGGTCATCCAAACACACCATAAAGCTAGTCATCACACCCAACAAACATGCTTAAACAATTAATATTAAACATACAAGCTTAAATCATACTTCGTCTAACACAAAACAACAAATTATAAATAGGGGTAAAATTATCATTTTACACATCGAAAGAAAAACTGGCAATTCATGAAATTTGGTTGATTTAGTGTTTTGGGTATTTTATTTTAAACCATTTGTGAAAAATTTAGCTTAAAATGACATTTAAAACTCATTTAATTTCAAAACAAAGTTTAAGGACTAAATCATAAATTTTACAAAATATCTAGAAAAACCATTTTAAGAAATTGAAGTTACCATATTGAAATTTTATGTTTAAATCCATGTCATGTAAAATTTCAAAACATTTCGTGGTCTTTAAGGCCTCCAAATTTTTGTGTGTGAAAATCAGGACTTATTTGCAACAATTTCAAAATATGCCCAGAACACTCTGAAAATCTCGTCTCAACCACATGATTTTCACGTTTCGAAATCAAGCCCTTTTTGCGACATACCATTTTACACTTTGATACTCAAATGCACATACCAATTGGCAGTTCCATTCCATTTTCCCTATTCTAACATAAGGTCATATATTAACATGCTTTGACATCCAAAACAAATCTCCTAAGCTAACACGCTTTTCTAAAGTCTCAAACTAATCAACTCTACATAACAAATTTGCATATAAGGCAATTTAAAGTGCAATAAAGGTACATACCTTGCCATTTGGTCATTTTGCATTTTTCCAAGCCTTCAACACATCATTTAAACCATTTTAACCATAAACCAATAAATCACATGCATGCTACTCACTAATTAATTAAGCATTCATCTAGCATACACCATGCAATTAACCAAGCAATTAAATCATCCACGGATCAGTTATAAAAATCCTTAAATAGTTCATGGAAATTCCATTTATAAGCCCAAAACAAAAGTAAAGTCTAGTCTTTCAAATTTAAACCCATATTGCCATCCCTTATGAAGTAAAAACTGTCTCACATGGACAATCAACGTGCCTTTGCCTTTGGATCCCTAACTTTCTCACTTCACCACTCCATACAAGCTATGTCTCTACAAAAATAGTCACAAAAGAGTGTGAGATTAACCAAGCTCAGTGAGTATTCAAGATGCTACAATAAATTACAAACACAATAGTTAAAAACAAGCATGCTAAATACACTTATCACATAGCATAAAAAATACCATATCATAATGATATGTTGGCAACTTGTGAGGATGAAAATGCATATCAAAGGCTCTCATTGGATACACAGACCTCCATCACACCATGACTTTTAAAAGAGTCTACATATCTCAAGTAAGTGTAGCATGAAGCTAACACTCTCCAAGACACCAACATGTCCCATGACTGGAGCAATGATCTACATTCCCTTATCCCTCCACATGTCCCAATTACAAAACATATAAATGATTACTCAAATCCTATGACATGCCAACCATATCCAATATTTTTAAAGGTTCACAAGGCCAATATATCCATTTCACACATTTATTTTTTGGTTTATGCGCACTACACAAATCATGCTTTATCATGGCCAAACACTTACACATGTTCACATATTGTACTATAAGTGCTAACACTTTGCTCTTGAGCCAAATTTACTTTCATATCAGAGATATGTGCATAATACCAGCTATCCATAAGGCATATTCAGTTATATCCAATACATATATGCACATCACACACTTTAGCATATTATAACACAAGTAAGCTTGTTTATAGAATAACAAAGATTAAGTAGGAACACTTACTTCAAGGACTCAGATTAGATGATTTGATCACCTAAGCCCCCTTTAAGCCATTAGTTTGTGCATTAACTATAACACACAAGATCACTCACCTTAATAACTGGCTTCCACAACAAAGCTCAAATAAGCTTTTGTTTGCCTCTGTGCTTGCTCATTGAGGCTCTCAAATGAGTTGAAACTTTACAGACACATCAAACACAATAAAAAGGTATTACAAACAACAACAAACAAGATTAAATCACTCTAAAATCACAGATCAAAGCCTCTAGATCTCTATACCGAAAACTTAGCTAGTTTTCCCGAAAATGCTACTTCACCACTCAAATATTATTTCTAGACCTTAACATCGATCCTAATATTCCTAGATATCATCTAATTACATATTTAAACATTTAATTTAGTCAAATTTTGTGGATTTCATTTTTCTAGAAAAATTAAGCCAAAAGAGCTTTAAAGTGAAGAGATCATTCAAATCTTTTAATAGGATCAAGATAAGTTCAAAAGAGCTTTGAAGTAGTACTTTAACTCAATAAAATGAGATCCACCATTTTCAAGCTTGAAATCAACTTAAAATAAAAAGGATCTATTGAAATCGTGAATTAGTTGATTAAAACTCAATTTAAAAAGCTAACACACTTAGTGTAATCATGAAAACTTAGAATGTTACCTCTATTTTGGAAAATCGACGAGCTACAAAACTAATTTGAGTTTGAACATGTGAAGAACTTTAGAAAAATTGAGGATAAAATCATAAGTATTCTTTGAAATTGAAAAGAAATTTTGTGTTTGGAGAGCTTAGAAATAATAAAGGATGAACTAATTTTGGAAGAAAAACAAAAATTGGTATTTGGAAAATTTTTTGAAGAGATGAAGAATGAGAAGGAAGAAACGTGGGTGGTTTTAAATAGCCAACCAGATTTTAAAAATTGGGTATTTTTCCCTTTAACCACCTAAAGTTTTCTTCCTTTTTCCAAATTGGTCCTTGGTTTTCAATTAAAGTCAATTTCAAAATTATTTTCAAATCAAACCTCATTTTTAAACTCTGTTTTAACCAAATTAATTCCCAAACACTTAAATTTAAATTCTTAACATAAAATTTTTAATTCTAATTATTTTAATATTTTATTTAATTATTCCTAATTATCTAACCTAATTACGATATCTGGTTTTTTAACCCTCAATTTACTATCTGGATTCTACTAACCTGATTTTTGAGATGTGACAAAAATTTTCATTCGTATACAAAAGACTATTCAGTGTAATTTTGAGATAATCAATATATTATATTTGCTTAAAATTTGCTTTTAACTTGCAAAATAGATAAAGACATAATATATTAAGAAAATGATTAACCATGTATTTATTATCATTGATAATCAATTTTGAAGTTTATAAAAAGATGACAAATTACAAACTTAACGCAAAAAATTTCTAACACCTTGAGGTTAATCTAATTAAGTAGAAGATGACTGTTAATCAAGTCATTATTATCAGATTATGATTTATCCTTAAATTTGTTGGTAGAAAATAACAACATAAAGCGAAACTTTTCATTGTATTTGGGGGATTGTCGTACACTTGCAAACTTGAAATTCCAGAAGTAGAACATTTAGCCATATGATCGATTATGAAATCTTGGAATATAATGAATCCTTACTCTCCAACTCTATATGCATTGTCAAAGTGGTTTGACGCTTGGTTCATTGGATGTAAAAGAAGTATATGAATAAATATGTTTATTGGTTTACAAAATAAGAACATGTGTATATTGAATATGAATTTGGAATAATATTTAAATTGTGGTGCCAATGTGGGCATATTGGTTAGGCACACAGGTTGCATGTTTTTGGTATGCTTTTGGTATTTTTAGATGTGTTTTGAATAGGTGAAAAGAGTTAGAAATGGTTTGATTTGGTTCTTCAGAAATGGTTCTTGAAATTGCTTGTTTTGGAATTTATTTTGGGTGCATACATTCTAGGACGCGGGCTATTACATGGTCGTGTGTCTTGTTAATTTTACGTGTAAGATTGACATGGACCAGCACATGGTTTGCAACACAACCGTGTGACCATATTTCAAACACTTACACAAGCGGGCACATGGGCTGTGACATGACCATGCGAGCATATTTGAATTGTACACGACTCGGCCACATGGCCATGCCCGTGAGCAGCACGACCTGGGCTTTGTCACGTGGCCTGGTCACTTGGCTGTGTGACCCTTGTTTTCAAAATTTTTTTTTCATATTTTCTGTTTTAATTCATAATGGTCCGTAGATGTTTTGTAAGTTATTTTTGAGTTCTATATGCTCGTTTTAAAGCTCATAATGGTGATTATACTATGAATGAAATGTATATTCGAATGTTGTTATTTAATTTAATAAATGAATGGTTTAATGATGTAAATTATTTTGCTATGTGTTGTAATACTCTATAACCCAAATTCGATGACAAAGACGGGTTAGGGATGTTACACTAGTAGAGGGACCGATTGGACATAGTAATTAGGGCTAAAATAATTTATAAGTATGTTCCAACTTTTCACCTATTAATTATAAACTTATTTAGTCGCGAAGTCATTCCACAATGGCATCGTGATTGAGCTTTCCCTTATTACATGCCATTATGAAAGTTACGTACTCAGTGCTTGTCTAATAACCTTGTGATCGGTGTGTTACCCTCATAAGATATCTTTAATCTTTTTGGGATAAATTCATTCTCTCAATATGATACTATTTTATCTCATGGTAGCCATTACATCTTTCTTCATGAAATGTCAATTACTATCAAATAGTAAGCAAGTCGTTTATCAGAAAGACAAACGACCCATGGTCATGTTTACTTTTCATCTATCATATAATGCCAATGAGAGGATATCGTTTACCCATTAATTGGGCTACGAATTCAACTATTTTGAATGATTCTAGCTTTCAGTTTATTATCTATTTGAACTCAGGTTTTTACTTACATCAAAGTATATGAGTCATGCATACATATTCCATCATCCACTTAGGATTAATATATGCCACACTTTGAACGTCACAAGTGAATACATCCATAAATGTATCTAGGATTTATTCTACTTGGGTCCTGTTTGATGTACCATTAGTCCAGTCAGTCACATCTATGTCTCTATCTTCTCGAAGTCATCCGCTCTGATGCTCAAGACAAATCATCTCCCCAATTTGACTTGATAAACGACATATTAGTCTTTCAATCAATTTGCTCATTTATGATTAGACTGAGGACATGTTTAGATTCATCTACTAATACAAGTTGCCTTTCTGTATTATGATCTGACTACATAATATCACTTAGTATTAGTTAAATGTTAGATAACCAATAAGACAATATTTTCTTTCATTTTCCTTTACATGAAAAAACCATTGAGTACAATAAACAAAGGGTATTAATGTAATTAATGAATATTATTATTAAACTAATTTTAAAAAAATACAAATATAAAAAACAAATATACTACACTTAGGGAACCAAATTTGACATCGTTCCTCTTATCAAACCAAGAAACTCAAGAAAGAAAGAGTTCTTAAACTCTTATCTAAAGCAACTAAAGTTACCAAAAAGCAAGAAGAAAGAATTTTGGAAACTAAGAAGAGAGTATTCTAGAATGTTGTGTATTCTAAAATATATACTATCTTAATTTTGAAGTACTTCATTGATGAGAAAAACATTAATGATAATTGTTTTGTTGATCAGGTCATTGATGTGATCTTACTAAATGCATGTCTTTTGGGCTTAGTAAGTTATGTTAATCCATATGTTGACAATGTCGTATTTGAATTTTATTCCAACTTGAACAAAAGCATAACTAACAAAGATAATAAGTTTTACCTCAAAGTATTTATTCATGGTGAAAGGTACAAATTTGGTCCTCTTAGAATAAAAAATATTTTAAATTGCGTTACTTTGAACATGATGAACCTCGATAAATCTTTTGACCAAATAGCAAAAATGTTGACAAACAATTTTCATCTTACTTAGTCGAAAAAAAAGGTACTCTTCATGCCTCCTCTCTCTCCTCTCTTTATGTGGCTTTGTTTTCTATAACCACTAGAAGTTGGCTTCTCAACAACCAAAGGGACTCTTTCAGTAAGAGCGATTATGTTACCGAGAAAGGTGGTGGACATGATTGAATTCGATCTTGTCTAGATTATCTTTGATGAAATTCTTAAGTTTGCAGAAAAGATTTATCATCCTTATTTTTACCCTTTCTATCTCTTATTTGTTAAATATTGCACCATCAGAGTCCAAGAATTGTTCGTGCAACTAAGCAATATGAAAAGGTTGTGTCTAAGTTGAAGTTCCTTTATACATGGATAAAAGGAAAATACATTGTAAATGAACCAACAGAAAAGGCTTCAGATTCTAAATTGGGCAATGCAGAAAAGAAAGATGCTTAGTTTCAAAAAGTTCCCACTACTGCAGGCATCAAGTCTATCCTCTCAAGCATGAGGCAAAGGATAATTGTTGAGCTAAACTCATCCATTGAATTCCATTAGAGACATTGTGACAGAGAGCAGAAGAAAAATCTAAGAAGAAATTGATTGATAAAGAAAAAGCTCAACCAACTAATCTTCTTGCACTCTTTGATAATGAGTAGTTTGGCAAGTTTGTTGATGAAAAAAGGAAGAAATGATGATGTAGCTAGAAGCTGCCATTGATGGGGAGATGAGTTGTTAAGGGGAAGTTTTTCTCTTTTGATGATAAATTTTATGATGATTTTGAAATTGTTCTTTTGGAATTTCTTTCGAGATGAGTGTAATCCTAATTTCTCCTCTTGATTCTATCATTTTAGTTGATACGACCTTTGATGTTTTTGAATGGATTTTTATTATTATTTTTGCTTTATTTTCCTTGTTTCATTAGCTTACTTGGTAATTATGGTTGGTTGATTATTGATGTAAAATTCAAACTTAACATTGATGGTTAATTCACTTAATTATTATATAAGTTATGTTTTTGGAATTAAGGGGAATATGCTAAGCAGTGTTATTTGCACCGGACTAGATTGGTTGAACCAGGATCCAACCAAGGGCCAATCTGGAAAGTGGCTTTGAACTAGTTAGACTGGGAATTGGTATGAACTGTTAAAACTGAGTTTTATTTTTTAAATTTTTTGAACTTTTAATAATTTTTTAATCAAACCTATTGTATCGGTCAAAACAGCAAATTGATGGCATTACCAGTTTGACCATCAGTTTGATTTTAAAAACATTGAAGCTAAGGGGGAGCTAAGGTTAATTGTTGATATAACTTCCTGATTTGTACAAGTTTTGTTCAATAATTTTCAAAAGGGAAAATTGTTGAAAACTATGGAAAGACTAAAGTAGTGTCCACGAAAGTGCCACTCCTTGTCCAATTGCGCCTGTCTGGATTGTTTCCATATTTGCATTATTGGCAATTTATTGAATTAGATTTTTTTGGGCTGTACTAATATTGTGGAATGTATCTAGCTCATCAATGAACATCATATCAGTTGAGGAAACATATATGGAGGATCAAATTGGATCAGATCATGCTTATCTAATCCCTTGGATCAAGGAAGTTGAATTGGATTGGATTGTTGAAGATTTAGCTTCCAACAATCTTTATTTACATTATTTGTTAGTATTATATTGTATTTAGTTTATTTAGTTGTTTTTTAATAGAGATTAGGATTATGATAGATCTTCTTTATTTTAGCAAGTCTCAAAATATTTTATATAATTGAGAGGCTTGTACAAGTGATTGTACAGAGAGATAAATTACTTAATCTATTCAAGTGAGAAACTTTATTTTATGAGTGCATTGTGATAGTAAAGCCTTTTGTATTACAATTTTACTTGCTAACTATATAGGGGTGAATTTAGTGGTGAAAGTATTTGTCTTCAAGGTGTAGATGTGAGGAAATTGTCATGGGTGTGTGATAGATTTAAGATCACTTGTTAGAAACATTGAAAATAGTGAATATTTCTCACCGAGTTCAACTGAAGATATAGGAAAACCTAACTGCATAAATAATTTTTGTGTCCCCTACTTAATTCCTATTATCACTATGCTTGAAGAAGTTAGAGGCACCAAGAAAAGACACGTATGGTTGTAAAAGATGTTCAACATAAATCAGAATTGGGTTGAACTTTGAAAAAGTAAACATGAAAAGACAATCAAACATATCTTATCATATTTTCTACATTTATGATTGATGTCTTCGAGCACGACTCCACTTACAAAAACAAACTTAGAATAACAAATGATAATTAACTTTGCCATTGAGATTGGGTATGCAACCTACTCTTTCTTTTGATAACTATTAATTTGAAATCTCAACCCCCAACTGTGTCCATGTCCCTCCAACTTTAGCTTCTTTGAAAATAGTCCACCATCCTTTATTGCCCTCATTTAATAGCAACGACAATGGACGAAATATTGTTTCAAAAAAAAAAAAAAAGACAATGGACGAAATAGTTTCATTGAGGATTTTCTTCATACCTGGCACAGCCTATCATTTTCTTTCATGTTTCTGCCGCAATGGAATGACCAAAACCTATAGCCACATTGCCTTCGTTTATCTCTATCACCTTGTTGGATTGCCTTTTTTTAGTTACTAAACAATAAATTTTCTGGATTTTATTTATTTCTTTTGAATTGAGTGATAAGGATTTTGATTTTTTTTAAAGTAAGATCTTGAATTCGAATATTGTGGATAAAGAAATAATATTAAAAGAATTTTGACCCTAAATAAATAGAGAAACTAGTAATATTGTACTGAAAGTCGAGATAAAATTATAAAATTTTTGAAAATTTTTAAGTTCTTATGTTTAAAAGTCTTAAATTGATTTGTTAATTATTTTAGAAAATTAAAAATTAATTGAAAAGATAAAAGAATTCAAATTAAATTATTATTTTCGAAAGGGATGATAATTATATATATTTTTTCATTAATTAAGAAGGATCAAGACACTTACCTACTCCTTGTACACTTTTAACTTATAAGTTTAACTTTATTTAAATCTAAATTTATTCAAAATTCAAAATAATTATAGAATATTGAATAAGCTCATACAAAAAAATAAAAAATAAAAAACTATTGATAAAAATAATATATTATCAAACGGGATAAAATTTTGAATATAAGTATGACACTTATGACTTCCATTAGCTATATCTATACTATAGTTAAAGTGACGGACTAAATTGGTGTTACAACTTAAAAAAAATTATTTTGGAATTTTATACAAAACCATTAAATTTATATAAAAATCATTGCCATCCTCATTAATATTCATTTATTGATATATTTTATAAATATGTTTTTAATATAAAATATTTCTGTTCACATATATTGTGGGTGTAATAAAATCTAGTTATATATTGAAAGGTTAATTGAGTTAGTGTCACCCATTAATCGGATCTTAACTATGAAATTACCAAAACTATATTCTTTTAATAAAGGAACAACTACTATTTTGAGGATATTTATGTATTTTTATATTTTATTAAATCTAGAAAAATATATACATTATAAGATTTGAACCCATAACATAAATTTCATCATCTCAATTATACCATTTCAATCACATTTACTTTTTATATCAATTTTTAATAAATTTATTACATAAATGCTTTCACTAACATTGTGACTGTGTAATAATCTAATATTATTTTAATATTTTAAAAAATTTTAAAAAATAAAATGAGCCATAAAAATGGAAATTTACTAAAGTTGGATGATTAAAACGAGTGTAACGGTATGACCAAAATTAAATTTTATTAAAGTCGAGTAACTAAAATGAAAACAGTTATTAATGATAGTGCCCAATATATAATATTTTTATTTTAGGATACCCAAATTAAAAGTTATGAAAGTTGGGTAACTCTTTATTAAATGAGCTATGTCAGGATTTCAATATCATTTACTTTGATGCTGGCCAAATTGTATTCTGCACGGCCCTTTCAATCATGATACACTCAATGCACTGCCCAGCTAGATATAATTATATCGGACATGATATTTTATAATAAATTTAAATGAAAAAAACAAAGAAATAAAAAATTGCCATTAAAATTGAGAGTTATTAGGATATCTTGTTGGTTAGGGATAACTTTTAGGGATAGTTTCCTTTTAATTGAAAGATATTTCTTTCTAGGGAAAATGACCCTAACTAATTAATTTGCTGATGTTGGATTGACTGAAGAAAAATTAATGTCTGAAATTGAAAATTCTCTATTATTCGATTTAAATTAATGTAGTGAATCAACATAAAATGAAACATTAAGTCAAAATGTTTTAGTTTAGTTAAATGTATGAACTTTTTTTGTCATTTATATAAGCAGTTAACTTTTATTCAAAGCATTCAAATTGCCATGTTTGCCTTTATTTTAAAAATAGTAATTAATTTTTTCAGTCCAATGCCTCTATTAAATAATTTATTTTAATTTTTGTTTAATTTAATTTAAAATAATAAATTAAATTCAAACTCAAATTATCCACTTAAAGTACTCTAAGGTAGCATTTGTTATAATGGAAAATAGTCACTTTCTTGAAAATTTAATCAGTTGGAAAGTGATTCTAATGTTTGATATGTCAAACTTTATTTACTTTCTTTGGAATCTTTTCCTTGAAAGTTACATTCTCATAAACATGATAATGTCATTCTCATGATAAAATGTGAGAAAGTTACTTTCTCATGTAAATTCAAAAATTAAAAAAAATATTAAGACAACATTAACCATATTTTATATTGGTTTAATGTATTACCTATAAACAGACGTAAAAAAGAAAAGAAAAAGAAGTTATTGTCTTCTTCCTTGGTCCTACTACTTAATTTTTTTTTATTTCAACAAATTATTCGCAAGTATTATATATACATATATATTTTTTAATTTATTTAAAAACAAATTTCATATATACATGATTTTATATGTTCATTATTATATTTACAAAATATATGTAAGAAAAAATATAAAAAAATATCAATTAAAATTTATTATCAAATATTTATTAAGAATAAAATTTATTATAAAAATTAAACCTGTCGACTTGGGTATAGTTATACCCTTATTTTTTTTCACTTCGATTTTTCTTTACAATATTTTCGGTTTTTAATGAATATGCTTTTTCCTTAAAAAAATTAAATACATGAATATTATCTTTTATTTAGTAAGAGTAATGTAACACCCAAAAATTTTGGTATTTGAATTATTAGAATGTGTCAAAGTGATTAATCTAGTTTAGTGGTTAAGTGTTGTGCTTGAGTGTGTGAGGTTATGTTTGAATCCTTTCCCCTTGAATTTTGTTAATTTTTGTCCAAGCCCCTATCTTTGTACATTGGGCTTAAATATTATTTTCAAGCAATTAATGATAAAGTGAGTATGTTGATTCAATGGTAGGGTGTTAACTTACCCTTTGGTCTTGTGTTTGAATCTTTGTGCATGCAAATAGGAATAAATTTTGCTAATTCCCCAGTGTGTCATGTAGTGGAGTTTGAGTTGAATTTGGATTCTAGAAGTCTGATGGATGGTTAGCTAGTGGAATTTTATTTTTGAAAAATTATCCCAAAAATTTCTCCCACTAAACCATCCACCTCTCCACTTTTCCCTAAAACTCTCATTTTGTTTTTCACGTTAATTACTTTTAGAAAAACCTTCTCAAATTTCTTTCTTTTCTCTTTCTCTTGGTTACAGTAAATAACTTTCTGCCGATTTTGCCTTGCCTTTTTCGCAAAACTTTCTTAATTGATTGAGTTTTCTTTTGATTCTTCATTGTTACTCCTGTTCCATAGTGCTGTTCTTAATGCATGTAGTGGTTTGGAGAAGTTGGTGAGTGAATGACATTTTTCCAATGATTTAGAAGATTTGTAGGAAAATCGTTACTATTTAGGGTTCTGGAAGTGTGCTGTTGTGTCGAGGTTTAGAAACGACCAGGTGTGTAACGAAAAACCCAAAAAATAGTGAACAACCCGATGCCAAAAAGTGGATTGTCGACGCCACACAGTCTGGGTCAATTGGGTCGCGTGGGCTACACGGGCTAGGTCAATTTGGCCCATTTCTTAAAAATTTTGCTTAGGCCCATATTGTAGTGTGGTTCATATTTAGCCACTCCGTAGGGTCTATACTGTATAAATATGACTTTAAGACTTTATATCTGATAGTATGCTACTGTATGTAATGTGGATATGGTATGTGAAATTTATATATAATCAGTATTCTAATAATTTTGATAGCATGTCAAATGTAAGAAGCATGCGTGAAATATGAGCATTTGTTATTTGTTAGTATCTGCATGAACGTTGGGGTGGGAATATGTTTGATGAAGGAAGTGATGGCAGTTTAATAATCTATCTTATCTGGTGGCTAGACCACATATATCTGAATCTGGCGGTTTACCGCTTATTATATCTGGCAGCTTGACTACACTTTTCTGAAAAGTGACATACACTCACTTATAGGTGTGTGGGGTTGGATGGGTATTTAATACCCTATTAGGTGTGTTGGGATGGACGGAGATGGTGTGTAGCGGATGGGGGTAGGACCTAAATATGCATTTGAATATGTATCTAATTATAAAAATACATCTGATTTTGTATTTGATTGTGTATTTGAAAACGTATATGTCAATTTATGTGTATCTGATTTGTTGCTTAGGAATTATTACACATTGAGCTCATAAGCTCATTTTTTGTTTGTTTTCTTCTTCAGTAACCAACAAACTTAGGATGGGTTAGCGTAGCAGGAGCTCAGGTTGAAATTTATTTTTTTATAATTTGGTTAAGTAAAGTATTATTTCTAATTGGATTATTTTGGACTCTTGGGGACTGTTATTCATTTTGGGTTTTATTTGTCATTTTTAAACTAATTTATCACATTTAAACTATTTTATTTCAACTACAATTTGTTGAATTCCAAATCAAATCACGATTTTCAAAGTACAATATAACTTAAAGAATTTTGTCGCAAAACTCAGTGATCTTAAGTGCTTTTCGGTAATTAAAATGAATTAACTTAAAAATGTGTCCTTTCTTAAAAAACTAGAAAATATCTCTACTAAGTTTTGTTTCATGTTACGTTTCCAATTTTAATCTCTGGTTTTAAACGAACGTATGTAATCCCTCAAGATTCGACCGTAACGTCTAGGCTGAGTTTGGGTTGTTTCATTTGATGGTATCAGAGCTAGGTTCAAAACTCGAGCTGTGATTTTTGGGTTCAAAAGTTTTACGAAAATTGCTTGGAATAACTTGTATTTTTTATTAATTCTGATAATTGAGTCTATAAAAAGTGAATCCAAGTCTCCGACGCCGGTCTTGTAAGTATTTCTACCTTAGCTATACTTGATAGTCTAGTAAAATACTTTAGTGTTAGAATTGCTCTGTTGTAGCCAAAGATTGTGATAACTCTGTAAAAACTTCTGATGAAATTATAGACTTAGGGTTTTTAGTAATAAACATTAGCTAATGCATAAAATTCTAAATTGTAGATAACTTAGCATAATGAGTACACTTGGAACCCGTGGTCGTGGAACTCGTGGAAGTGGTACTCTTGGGCGCGGGGGACGCCGAAGAGGGGTTCAAGCTGAGCCATCTTCAATAGGTAGCATGCTTAATTTAGATATAAGTGAGATTGTTTGGATACCTACTGTTGAGACTGAGTCCCAGGCTCAAACTGTTAGGGACAACGCACTATCCCAAGCTATGTTGAGGGTGCTTGAGAGGGTTACCGGGGCCCGAACTGGATCTAAGAGCTGAGGGTCAGTAACTGAATGACTCTGATCAAATAGGGTTGAGTTGGTTAGGGGTGTCACTAAGACTAACCTGATGGTGCCTGAGTACTAGTTGGAGGCCATTGAGAGAATAATGAATGATTTGGACTGCATTCTCGAGTAGAAACTGAAGGATACAATATCCTTGCTTTGTGATTAAGCATATCAGTGGTGGAAATCGGTTAAGCGAAGCATCTAGCCTGAGCGAGTGACTTGGGCTTTCTTTTAGAGCGCATTCTAGAAAAAGTATATGGAAGCAAGGTATATTGAGGCTTGGAGATTAGAGGTTAGAGTTTATCGAGCTTACTCAGGGTGATAGGACTGTTGTCGAGTATGAGGCCGAATATTTGAGGTTGAGCAGACTTGGGCTTTCTTTCAAAGCGCCTTCTATAAAAAGTATGTGGGGGCGAGGTATATTGTAGCATGGAGGTTAAAGTTTATCGAGCTTACTTAGGCTGATAAGACTGTGGCTGAGTATGAGGCTAAATTTTTTAGGATGAACATGTATGCTCAGAGACTAGAAGTGACGGACTATGATAAGAGTGTCTGTTTTGAGAACGGACTCTACTATGATTTGAAAGTGTAACACCCCGAACCCGAGACCGACACCGGAGTCGGACACGAGATGTTAACAAACTTTGAAAAAAATTTTCCAGACACTGCCCAGTCTGAGTACTAGTCGCTTCAAAAATCATATCTTGAGTTTCACAACTCGAAATTCAGTTTTGTGATTTTTCCCTGAAACTAGACTCATGTCCCCACCTATGTATTTTTTTCTAGAATTTTTGGTCGGGCCAATTAGTACAGTTTATTAGTCAAAGTCTCCCATGTTACAGGGGTCGACTACACTGACCTTTTCCCATTACGACTTGGATATCTCTCTGCACAGAGCTTCAATACTGATGCCGTTTGTTTCTATGGAAACTAGACTCAGAGAGGAATCCATACATATATGGTATGACCCCTAATTATCTCTGGTCAATTTATAGTGAATTTCCAAAGGCGGAACAGGGAATCCAGAAACTGTTCTGGCCCTGTTCCACAAGAACCCGAATATCTCTTACTGTACTGTTCCTATGATTGTTTCGTTACTTCCATATGAAAGTAGATTCATCAAGGTTCGATTACATAATTTAATCACTATTTAATTCCACTCCTACGAATTCTTGTGATTTTTCCAATTCACACCACTGCTGCTATCAGCTTCTGTTTTCAAAGTAAACCTTACCTAATTTGGGGTTTCATGGACCAACTAGGGCCTTGTCAAACATAAGCCCACATATGATCATACTTAGCCATTCCAGTGGCTGATCATTTGCTCAACACTTCCATTCCAACTATAGTTACATCATGAAACCATTTATACATTCATAAACACGAATGGTCTAATGCCATACTCCACTTCTACAAGCCATTTTCGCATGGCTGTACACTTATACAATTCATAAAGTACTCGAAAGACAACAATGGGTAGTCCTATACATGCCATATCAAAATTCAACCAAAATAGTACCCAAAAGAGCCTTTGATAGTGTGGGCGACTTCGACGTCAAGATCCCGAGTCCGATAGCTGGAGAACCAAAAAATCTATAAAACAGAGGAGCAATGGAACGAAGTAAGCAATTTATGCTTAGTAAGTTTTGAGCAAGAAATTCCAGCATAAACAAAGAATAACACACATTTAGCTAAATGGAATATTTCATAATACGCAATTTACCGATATCAAACTTGCTTCACAACATTAACAACCCTTATGTACATACACAATAGACTAACTTAGCCGAAGGCCGGTAGCTCGTTTATCAACTGAGCGAACATTTATTTGTAAGGGCTCGATTAAATTCAACACATACGTAACATATCCCCATATTGGGATGTTTTTCGAGTATTCGCTGGAATTTTACAGCAAGCTCATTCATTATCAAATCACGTACCTTCGGGATTTAACCGGATATAACTCCTCGTTCAAATGTCTTCGGGACATAGCCCGGTTTTAGTAACTCACACAATGCCTTCGGGACATAACCCGGATTTAACAACTCGCACGAATGCCTTCGGGACTTAACCCGGATTTAATAACTCGCACGAATGCCTTCGGGACTTAACCCGGATTTAGTATCTCGCACAAAGGCCTTTGGATCTTAGTCCGGATATATTCACTTAGCACAAAGCCTTCGGGACTTAGCCCGGACAGCATTCAATTAATCATGCACATCTAACAATAATTCATGGCACATTCATATTTCATTTTCATTTGCGAAACTCAAACACAAGGCACATATCATCCTTGCACATTCGGCTCAATAGCCTCACATAGAGCATGATTTAATCACATCGTAATTTAAGCTCTCTTACTCAAGAACTTACCTCGGGTGTTGTCGAACGATTCCGCTAGCTATTCAACCACTTTTTCCTTTCCTTTATCGGATTTATTTCCCCTTTGCTCTTGAGCTTAATCAAACAAATAAATTGATTTCATCATTTAGGCATCAAAAAGATGAACACAAGGCACTTAGCCCATATTTATACATTTGACATTAAAGTCTCAAACATGCAAAAATCATGCATCAACACAACATATTAGCTAATTTCTTTCCCCTTGGCCGAATATGCATGTCTATTTTTGGGGTCGATTTCAACACTTAATACACACATATACACACTAGTAAAGCATCCTCCCCCTTTTCATCAATTTAACACATGCATTGCTCATTAACATGCAAAGTTACATTCGGCCTTAGCACACATCTTGCTAGCCGATTCTTCTCCATTTAGCAACCAATGCACATATGTGCTCACACAAAAATGCTAAAAAGGAGGTTCAAGAATCATCAAGCCATCATCACATGCATCATTAACAAGCTTCATATTTTGCATGCAATGGCATTAACACAACCTCCACCTAGGCCGAATCTTAACTCATCCTCATGCCTCATCACCACAACATCAAACATCAACCAAGAATGATGCATCCATGGTCAAGTGCCATTTCCATCACATAGCAAGATTTAGACCATGGGCTAGGTAGAACTCAAGCTAACAACTAAAACATGCATGCATCTCATGGAACATCATCAAACATACCTTAGCCTAGCTACATGCATGGCCGAATCTCTTCACCTTTCTTCTTCTTTCCTCCTTAAAATTTTTGGCCAAGGATGAACCAAAGGATGAGAAATTTTTTTCTTTGTTTTTCTTTCTAATTTAGGCTAAATGAAGGTGAGAAAGGATGAACACAAATTTTTCTCCTTTCTTCTCTTTAGCTCACGGCAATGGGGGGGCAACCACACATTTTTTTTTCTTTTGTTTCCATTTCTTTATTACCCATACTCCTTATTTTATTCTTCCATTAACAAAACATGTTTCATGACATGTTTTGCCCATCATTCCTTGTCATGGCCGGCCACTACTCATTAGGGGGGGGAATTTGACATGCAAGTCCCCCCCTTTGTCCACATGCACTAATAGGTCCTCACACATTGACCTATCACATTTTAGAATTTTCTCACATAAGTCCTATTGACTAAATTCACATGAAATCAACCAAATTGAAGCTTGAAATTTTCACACATTCATAATTACATATTCTAGACAATAAGTATCACATTCAAACATTTCGGTGACTCGGTTTAGCGGTCCCGAAACCACTTCCCGACTAGGGTCAACTTTGGGCTGTCACAGAAAGTGTTAGTGGCTCCGTAGCAAGAGAAAGTCTTCGAAACGTTAGAGGAGAATACTATGATCACTGAGGAAATTAAGTGTGTAAAATGCAAAAGGGGAGATAAGGAGATGGGTCAGAATAAGTATAAGAGGGATTCGAGTACTTCTATTTCTGCTCAGCGGCCTAAGAAACAGGCTAGATTTGATAGGCCTCCGTAGGTTGAGGAATTAGTTACTATTATAGGGATTTAGATATGTGGGGATTGTGGTAGGCGCCATCCGAGTGAGTATTGGAGGAGGTTGGGAGCTTGTCTTAGATGTGTGTGGATTACCAGCAGTTGAATAAATTGATGATAAAGAATAAGTTGAAAGTAAAAGACGCTGATGTGCATAAGATTTCTTTTAGGACTCGTTATGGGCATTATGAGTTCCTTGTCATGCCATTCGATTTACATCTTATCGGAGGCAACACCATGAGAATTTTCATTGTCACATGATACCATAGGTCTCTACCACATGGTCTTACACATATCTGCATGTCATTATCTACTAGTCTTGTTAGTAATGTACCTGCCTTACCAGAGGCATCACAAATGATTGGGATACCCACTTAACACAGAATGCACTTACCCAGATTTGTTCACAGTTCTAACGAACTCATATCCTCTCATTCCTGATTTTACATGTACACGAACCACACATCATCTTATTCATGCAGTAACACATATCTATCATTTATAAAGATGCAACAACTGTACGATTCTTCTTATACTCTTTCACCAATTACCAACACGACCTCAACATATGAATCTTCATTGTAAATTAACATGCACAAGTCAGAGATCCAAATCTGATTGTCCTTCCTAAATCAGCAGCAACAACTACTTAAAGGAACATGAACCCTTCGTTAAAATCTCATTTACTATCATTTTAATTACAAATGACCCTCATCCAGGGCCTCTTATTCACACCTTATTGTTTTTATGCCTCTTAGCATCCTTACTCTTTCAAAATCATAACATGCAGAGTTGTTAGACTTACTAGAAAGTTGAAACATACACCGATGTAACCTTAAAACCTTAGCTTCCAATTTAACAAAGAAGAAAAGAATATTTAAGTTTAAGAAGAATGATCAGAGAGCATTACAGAAGGAATGAAAACAATCTGAATGTTCCCTTTATACTATATATATATCCAGTCTCTCTTATTGGATCTTGATAAGTGTCAAAAGTCTATTGAAATTATCCCTTGTTTCCCCCACTAAAAATCTGGGGCAAGTAGAAGAAAGTCCAAAGAAGTTGACCTTTAAAGATAGGCCAGTCAAGAAGAGAGTCAAATTAGTGTAGTTAACCCTCAACTAATCCTATTATGAGAAACAACTAGAACACTGTTCATGCAAACCAAGCGTATTACACATTGGCAGTGACTCGCATATGGCGTGATCTTAAAGACACTTTAGTCACTTACAGCTTTCTCATATACTTAGTAGGCGCTTCATGTTCAGCCAAAAATTTGAGGTGCAACCTTCATATTTCGTACTCTTTCTTCAATTAAAGAATACCTCTAGCAGAAATCGTTAGATACTTATATGGTCAGATACTTTATATTTCCACTTTAGTTTGTGAGGAGCCTGTAAATGGAAAACTATGGTACCATAGTGCGCCAAAGCAGGTATCATTCATGACCTCTTACGTTCTTCTCAAATCTGCCAAATTTGAGGTGTTACATCTTATTTCTATTTCATCTTCTTCATCTTCTTCTTAAGTCAGCCCCACTAAAGAGAGGGTTTAAGGAAAAGCTCTACATGGCGAGTTGGAATTGAATTTTGATGTCTACAAATTGAAAATTTCGTAAATTGGTAAGATTCTTAACCTTTCTACCTTCATGGATTTGAGGAAAGAGAAGGAAGTTAAGGATTTCTAAAAAAACACTGAAAGGTTTATGCATATTACTGGATACTGGTTTTTAAATTAAGAATAATTTTTGGTTTAATTTGTATTATGATTATCATGTTTAACTGCCAGAGTAGAGTTTAGGTGAGATCTGCACTCCACCTTGGGTGTTTGTTGTTGTGCTAAAATGTTTTGCTCGTATTCCTGTTTTGATTTCAATCTGAATTCCATGGTTGTGTGTGATTACGATGAATGAGTAGGCTAAGCATGCATTATACTATGGAAAATATGAACTCCTGCAAGTATACTCTTAGCATGCAAGATGTGATTTGTACTATCGTATTAATATGTGGCATTCTTTATGTTATAGAAAAAGTGTATTATTATGTGTATAAAGCATGTTTTTATTATATGTTTCGTATTAATATGTATGGAAGGAATTACCTTGACAAGGTGATGAATATAGGGAAATATGGCGTAATAGAGGAATGACAGATTGTGTTGGCACTCAAAGGAGTTGGGAGGCATCGTATAATGGTTATCTTTTGGCTTGCTAGAATTGCACCGTGAGGATGGTTTATAGGTTCCATAGAGCGACACTGTGATGAGGTCTGAAGGCTCTATGAACGACATCGTGATGATGGTATATAGGCTTTACGAAGTGACACCTCGAAAGAGGTTTAAAGACTCTTAAAGAAAGTAAACATGGGATAGTCCACTGGGATGGTAAGTATGATGCCTTTCAAGGCACAAAAAGGGAAATCATTGTATGAATCGTGCAGTGAGTAGTTTGACAAAATGAGCGAGGCATATTTGTGAATGCGAGCAAAATGCTAATGAGTGGCTCCACAAAATTTATAAGGTAAGTGGAACTACTAGAGGCGTTGTAACGGGACTATATGTGAGAGAAAGGAGGAATTCCTTCAAATTATGGGCAAATAGATATTCGTCATAAGAGTTCATCAAAGTTGGCGAGCAAGCTAGCTTTAGCTGTAATAAATCTAGATGATTATACAAATATTAGCCCTATGAATTCATGGATAAAAAGGTTGCCTAAAGAAGAGGAAAGTCCACTGAGGACTCTTTTAAGAAGATAATTTGCCGAGGACTATTTTGGATAGGAAGTTTGTCAAGAAATAACTAGAGAAATGAAAGTCCTGTAAGACTACTTAGAGCGAGAAATGTCCATTTGGGACTGTCAAATGTGAAGGCCTGCCAAGGGAAATCTGATAAAGAGATAGGTCATAGAGAACTATCTGCTACTAGGAGTATTTTAGTAGAATGATTTGAAGTGGAAAATTCCTATGAGACTATTTTTCAAGTAAGAGTCTACAAAGAAAGAGGGGTGTTTATCAATTAGCCAAATCTTACACTTGAGACCACAAATGAGGATGTTAGATTGGTTCCTTCTTAAATGAGGGTCTATGCAAGGGCTAAGTTAAAATAAGGTATACAATGGGGTAATATGGTAAATATATGTTGAGCTCAGCGTATAATGAGTGGTTCAGGGTAAGGAACCGCTGTTGTGGCAAGGAAAATTGATAGTCCACCACAAGTAGTAGTCAACATTTTGCACATTCGCTTGTATGGTACTCTTTGATAAGTTGAGCCAGGAAGGTAAAATGGAAGTCTAGGTAGAGCCAGACAAGGTTAAATCCTAGAAATGGGTTACATGGAATAGTACACTAATGGTTAAGTCAGTCGATAAGTCCACCAACGGTTGATACAAAGAAAGTATGGGTGCGACATCACTAATTTTGAATCCCCTAAAATATAAAAAGACATTTTTAATTCTATGAATGAAATTTTATTGTTCCCAAAAATTTAAGAATTTTCTATGAGTAACGAGATATAGGACCTCACTAAGTTCATCTGAACTTATAAGTCTACTTACTTATATTAGGGTAATTGAATGATTCGGGGTTCATGTTGAGGGACCAAGCCAGATGTAACACCTCGGTTCTGACAGATACAAGGTTTGGCAGATAGTCCTAAGGTAGTATGATTGGCAGAGTAAGCTTCACCCAAGTGCATCTTTCGTCGTATAGAGCGAGCATGTGCATTTATGTGGTTAAGTTAATAAAGGTTCCTTATGAGGTGGCTATGTTAGTTGGAATAAGATTAGTGGTTAACTAAAATGGTATCGAGAGTATGAGTTTACGTCAGGGATATAGTATGCCCATTAATTGTGATACTGTGCAAGTTAAGTTATAGGGTACGTTAGTTATGAACCAACTGAATGTGAACCAGAGTAGTTAAAAGATAAGGGAATACTCAATTAGGTTTCTCGAAAGTTGTATACTTTTGATAAGATAGTTAAGTAATGACTTGACATTTGTCAAGTTCCAATAAGGACTTAAATTATAATAATAGATATTCAAGTTTGGGAAATGGGAGTTCTCTTCTTCTTTTTTCTAAGATAAGGTTATTTGAGGCTTGAGGAACTGAAGGTATTTCTTTAAGCTAAAGTTGAGATCTCGGATTTTATTAGTGATTACTCCATGACAAGGGAAGTTTTATGACTCTACATGTTGTGCTATGTAAGAGTAGGTCCGAATGAGTGCATGAACAGTAAGATGAATGAGTAAGGCTTGTATGGGGCTCATCTGGGTTTGAGATGATAGCATGGTTACTCGAATGAGCTTTAATGATGTTATTCTATTTTATAAGAAGGTTGGATCAGAAGTTCAAACCGCTATTCGTGGTTGTTAGGTGAGTCTTTATACTAACTCTTGCATGTATACTGTTCACACAAGATACTTCTGTTGTAGTTGATTAAGCTATGAAATAGAAACTAGAAATGCATAGTCTGAATGATTATTGAGGTTGCATGTATAGTTCGTATAAGCTTAACAAGTTAAGTATGTGAAGTTTGAGTATTGTTATTTGGCACATCTGAAACGTATGAGATAAATTATATGATTAATGACTTAAAGTGTTGAGTCTTAAGTGATGTTTGTACATGAAGAGTCTGTTAAGTAAGTCTATTTCTGTTCGTCGCAGTGGAGTCTAAAGGGGTCCATCATGAATAGAAACACAATCTTTGATATGAATATTGAAGGAAAAGCCCATGGCTAGGTCAATCTCTAAAGGAACATAAATGAAGGTTATTACCTATAGGGGTTTTCTGCGTGTCCAACATGATGATGGGTAGACCTTTTATAAGTGAGTTTAGGCAAATCCATATCACAAAAACACGACAAATAAAGAAAGCCTTTGTGGCGCACTTTTAAGAATCGCCCTTATTGCAAATAATGAATTAATAACCTGTGTGGAAAATTCTGACATGACAGCCTTTTTGGCAAAAACCTGAAAGAACGAAATACATGGTGAAATCTGGAAGTAGTGCCCTTATGGCGTACCCTAGTAAGGATCGCAATGGCGTAACCTAAAGGGATGATTCTTGGTAGATTCTGTATTAAATTGCTTTGGCGTGTTCAATTTAGCTCGTAAGTATAATTAGAAAGATTAATAAGGCACAATGCCTTTATGGGCTATGATAAATTGTTATACAAGACCATGATTCGACTGTGAATAATGAAGTGATGAGATATAGAAGAGGCGATGAGTAAACATAATAGAAACATATTCTGAATAAGGATTTTTTTAACTATATATCAGAAGGAATGCACCTATTATCTGTATATGTGATCAAACATGGATTGTGGAATGATAGCTTGAAGTTACATATACAAGAGTAACAGTGTTTCTATTGTATGGACCTCAGTAAAGGAAACAGGTGAAGACTTATGAGCGTTCAGATTGAAAGAGCTATGTCGTGTATCAAAAAGGTTGATGGTGAGAAATGAGTTCTGAGCAAGGTATGGTATTTGACGTCTAAACGAGGATAGAAATTGAGGGATTATTTGTTAGTGACAGATTTGAAGGTTTAGAATGATATGATCATCCAAATGAGTTACCAATTGCGATATGCGAAAATGACACAGTTAAATGATGTTTTTCTCACTAAGTTCATATGAACTTATAAGGGTGTGTGTCTTGTTACAAGTGAGTTGATATGGATGTACGCTAGGAGTGACGATTCCAGGACTATGCCTAAGGAGTGGCATATTAGGCTATTATGCATATAGAGCAAGTTGGCAGCATGTTTAAAGACTATAATACTCCTTAGAAATTCAATTGGGGCATCTGTAATAAATCAAAGTTCCAATTTGGTTGTCATTATAGTTTAAGCACCTCATATTGTACCTGTATTTACTCATGTATTTTAGTTTGAAATTTGTAGTTAAGTAGCTTGTCATTATTATCTGTAAATCATGGAAGTAAATTTAGGCTGTGTTTGTAATTGTGTGCTAATGCCCAAGATCTAGATTCGGCTAATCGGATCGAGTAGAGGGCATTACACAGACACCACTAGAATTGCACAACGGACGCGGTAGCTGCATAATGTTTATAGAGGGGCGTCGCTAGAGGTCACGCCTCGAGGATTAATTTAAAATAAATCTAGTAAAGTCTCAGATCAAAATTTGTAAATAATTATTTGTGTTTAATAAGATAGAATGTCTGCAAGAACTTAGTGTTTGTATGATAAGGAATATTATAGGAGTTGAAATTTGGAATTGGAGGTTGTTTTCTTGAAATTGAGTAAGACTGAAAAATAGTAAGGTATTTATAATTTGATATTGTTTAAGTTAGTAAGGTTTGGAATTTTGTTAGGTATTCGGGTTGATTGTGACACTTGATACTAGGACATGGTGATCGTGTCAGGTATACGATGTTACATGCAACTTGTTGGGAAAGATCAAAGCCATTTGCCTCCCCTTCTGGTTTATTGCACATTTCATACTCATCTTGCTGTTAGGGTCAATGTAATCAGAAAGGTAGGGATCGATCTAGAAGGTCTTGAAACTAGACCAGAGACCCAACTCCCCAAGCCACAACAAGTATAAGCATTAGAGCCAGTTCGATTGTACCACGGGGAGCCTGAAAAGGTTACCCAAATTGCCTCAATCTTCCCCTTAAGGAAAAGGAAAGCTTGAAATCTTTTTTATAAAATGTAGGGACATTTTCAATTGGAAGGTGGTGGGCATGTCAAGAATTCAACTGTCAACCATTCAACGCTTCTTAGGAGTAGACCTTAGTGCTCGGCTAGTGAACTAGAAGAAGTGAATAAATTTACAATAAAAAGGTCACAGCCACTAGAAAAGAGGTGAAGAAGCTTCTAGTTACATGTTACACTTAGGAGGTCGCTTATTTAGATTGGTTTCCAATATAGTTATGATACCCAACCTAAACAAATCATGTTTAAATGCCAGCTTCACGCTCTCATCTATGGACTGTTTGGTAGATGCCTCTGCAGGCCACCAATATATGAGCTTCATGGATTCTTTTTTAAGCTATAATAAGATATTTATGGAAAAAAAGGATTAAGAAAAGATGGCTTTCATCACTTAAGATAGGTTCTGTTACAAGATGATGCCCTTCGATCTTAAGAATGAGGGAGCTACGTACTAACGATTGGTGAATAAATTGCTTCAAAACCATATAGGGAAGTGTATGGAGATGTATGTTGCTCAAGAGCACTACCATGGAGTAGCATATAAGTGACCATCGATCGGTGTTCATAGTACTACTTAGATATAGTATTAAGCTCAATCCGAGTAAGTGCCCTTTTGAGGTTAGCGCTAGAAAATTGTTAAGCTTCATGATATCTAGTAGAAGAATTGAATCCAATCTAGACAAGATCAAAGCCATCCTGAAAATGAACCCTATTAAGAAACCTAGAGAGATTCAGCGGTTAACTGAATGAATAGTGGCACTGGATAGATTCTTCTCGAAGGTGGCTAATAGATTCCTTTCGTCCTTCAAAGACTGGAAAGGTCTCTTTCAATGGACAAAATTTTGGAAAAAATTCTAATTTGAAAATGATTTTCAAGTAAATGGCTTTCTCTACTATTATCGTACCACGAATTGCTTTGAGTGTGGACTCAAACAATTTCGGGACAAACACAGAACCAAAAACAATGTTATAACTTTAGTAGGAAAGTAAACCTCTCTTATAGAGACCAGTAGAATTATTATTCCCAAAAAATAGAATTTATACTTAGAAATAAATTTTCACTATTTTTGGGCAGAATAACAATATCTAAAAGTTGAGTAAAACTTATTTATGCTTAGCCATACCGGTGCCATCTATTTATAGGAAGAGAAAGTGAATCCCTAATTAAATTAGTAAAATGTATTTAATGTTTATTTAATAAAAAAATCCTTAGATAAACTAGGAGATAGAGGGGCTAATACGGTGTGCTTCCCTTCTTATGTATTATGACGGAGATTCGAGTCTCTCCTGTATTGGGTCCAATTATATGTGCTTCTTGAACTTTTAGTCCAACACTTTATAATTTAATCCAACTCAGTATTTCTTTTCTATTTACTAAAATAGACATTACTTATTAAATTAATTTAAATTAATTAAATTTCTAATTAAATAATTTTCTCAATCCAATTCTAATTCCATTAAAATCATAAAAACTTTACCGTAAAAGAATCTATGAAAAATATATTTAGTTTCTACATTCAACAGATTCACAATAACCAATTAATTTAATTTTATTTCATTTCATTTTCAAACTTCAATTAATTAATTAATAATTTAAAAACCATAAATTAATTCTAAGGTGATTTCCATACATAGTGAGAAAACCACATTCATTTTTGAGTTTTACCATTTCTCTAACTTTATCATTTCTATCCATTTTTGTTTATTTGATTTAACATGCAATTCATTTATGGTTTCAACGAGCTAGCGGAAGGACCAATTGGACATATGTAATTGGGGCTCAAATGATTTATAATTAAGTTCCAAATTTTTACCTATTAAGTATGAACTCATTTAGTCACAAAGTCATTCCACTATAGTATCGTGACCGAGCTCTCCCTAATGATATACCATTATGAAAGCTACTCGATCAGTTCTCGTCCAATGACCTTGTCATAAGTGTGTTACCTTCCTAAGATGTCCTTAATCTCTTGGGATTAATTTGTTCTCACAATATGATCCTATTTTATCTCATGGTAACCATTACATCTTCCTTCATGAAAAGTCAACTACTATCAAATAGTAATTAAGTCATTCATCACAAAAGAAAACGACCCATGGCTACATTTACTTTTCATCTTTCATGTAATGCTAATGAAAGGATATCATTTACCAATGTCTTGGGCTATGAATTCTACTATTGTGGATGATGCTACCTACTATGAAATTCATATAACCAATGCACTAACTTTCGGTTCCTTATCTATTCAAACTCAGGTTTTTGCTTACATCAAAGTATACGAGTCCCACATACATCGTCCATCATCCACTTAGGGTTAAGTTTTGTCACACTATGAATGTTGCAAGTGAATAAATCCATAAATGGATTCAGAATCTATTTTGCTTGGGTTTAGTCCAATGTACTGTCAGTCTAGTCAATCACATCTATGTCTCTATCTTCTTGGATTCATCCGCTCCAATTCCCGAGACAAAACATCTCCCCTATTAGACTTGGTATACGTTATATTACTGTTTCAATTGGTTTGCTTATTTTCAATTATACTAAGGACATATTTAGGTTCGTCTACTACTATAAGTTGCCTTTCCATATTACAATTTGACTACTTAATACTATTTAATATTAGTTAAACATTAGACAACTCGTGAGCTAATATTTGCTTTTATTTTGCCTTACATGCAAAATACCATGTGAGAAAATATACAAAAGGTATTAATGTAGTTCATGAATAATTTTAATAACCAATATGTTCAAAAAATTACAAGTGTACAAATGAATATACTACACTTAGGGCACCAGATACAACACAAAAAAGTGTCAATAGTCTTTCCAGCAATTAAAGTAGTACTTGGGCACCCTTTTGCTTCTAGCATCACCCTCACTTGGAGATTTGTTATGTCTACCTTGTTGGCTCCAATAAGATAGTTGCAACAATGTTGGATAAGGAAGTTGAAAGGCACTAACACCCGGTCTATTACATCAGTAGAGTCTTGCGAAATTGAGAATTAAAGTACTCTTAAGTGGAGAAAATGTCTTTGCCTTGATTATGGCCTCAAGGAAGCTCCTCCCCTATGTTCAAGCTCACCCCATCATGGTATTTTCAGACCAACCACTAAAAGGCATCTTAGGGAAGGTTTACATTTCCAGAAGGATATCCAGGTGGAGCATCAAATTAAGTGAATTCAGGCTGGAGTATTCACCACAAGAAGTAGTCAAAGCTTAGGCTCTAGTAAACTTTGTAGTCAAGTGCTCATTTTCCTAATAAATTGAAGCTTTTGAAGAAAACAACCAACCAGTAGAAACATCTAATGAAGGTCTTTCCATAGCTCCCCTCTCACCATAGGAAAAACCTTGGGTACTTCACATCGATGGTTCCATAAGAAAAAGAGGATCTGGAGCAAAAGTTTTGTTCATTAGCCCTGAAAGGGAAGAATAGCAATACAATTTGTCTTTTGCCTTTCCCACCTCTAATAATATTGTTGAATATGAAGCTTTGATAGTAGGATTAGAGCTGACCCAAAATTTGAGCATTTGCAATGTTCAAGTCTACATGGATTCCCAACTGGTTGCAAAGAAGTTTTAGAGAAAGTATGAGGTCAAAGAGCTAACCCTGGCTATGAATTTGTTGAAAAGTTCCCTAAAGTCGAAGTGAATAAAATCCCTAGGACAAAAAATGTTAAAGTTGATGCCTTATCCAACCTAGCAACCAGCATCAACAGCACTAAAAGGGGAAAAAATCTTATTGGAGCACAAGCACTATCTGAGTTATAAGGAGTAGGGCAAATTCTTTTCGTGGATACAAAAGACACTTGGATCACTCCCATCTAGAATTTCTTATAAGGAGACAAGATACCTAAAGAAAAAAAAGAAATGTGAAGATGTCATGGGTAACCTCCTAGTATACTTTAATTGATGGGGTTTCAACAAGAAGAGTTTCCTATAGGCACTTATCAAAATTTTGGGACCATCTGAGGTAGAGTATGTCCTAGCAAAGGTTCATGAAGGAATTTATAGGCACCATCTAGGAGGAAGGGCTCTCACACAACGAGTCTTGTGGTAAAATATTATTGGCCTACGATGCAAAATGATGTAGGAGAGTATGTTGCCAAGTGTGAACCATGCCAGAAGTTCTCACCAATACCCCAACAACCACTGGAACCTCTCCATAATATATCTACTCCTTGACCTTTCGATATTTGGGGAATAGATATTGTCGGTCCATTCCCACCTGTTGTAGCACATAAGAAATATATTGTGAGGCCATCGAATAATTCACCCAGTGGATGGAGGCAGAAGCTTTAGCCACCATAATAGAAAAACATATGAATGATTTCATCTGGAAAGCCATTATCTCTCGGTATAAGACCCCAAGAGTGATAATTGCAGATAATAGGGCTCAATTCAAAGGAATATTTGAAGATTTTTATTGGAATCTCCATATTTTCTTGGCCCAAGGCTTAGTCAAAAAACCACAGATGAATGGCCAAGCTAAAGCCATCAACAAAAAAATTCTTTAAGGGATAAAAAATAAAGTAGACAAGGCCAAAAGTGGATGGCAATTGGAACTCCCTAGAATCTTGTGGTATCTCAACACATCACATTTTGGAATCGAGGAGACTCCTTTCAACCGTATGTTCGATACTGAAGAAGTGATACCTGTAGAAATCATCGTCAACTCCCAGCTAGTATTGAACTACACTTTTTAGGACAACGAAGTGATGGTTTGAGAGAATTTGGATTTGATCCGCAAGCGCTTGTTCACAGAAAAACAAATAATTTTATAAAACAATTTAAAAAGCGAGTTTTAAATGCAAACGAACAATTTCAGTTGTAATATTTATAGTTCCGATTGAACAAAAAGTATTCCAAGGGGTCGAACCCAAAGGATTGTCAAGCGGGTTTATCAAGATAATTACAAGTTAAGCAATTACGAATCTAATTGAGTCGAAAATTATTAGTGCAAGTCCAAATAAAATGATTTATAAACTAAAATTAAACTATTAACTAAACTAACTAAGCTAAACTTTCTTCCTAACGTTTTAGATAAAGTAAATGATTAAACGATGGTCAATTGATTAGTTAAGTTTTAATTAAACTAATAAACCTATACCGGTTATATTGGTTGCCACTCTTAGTTACGAATCTCCTCTTGGTCTATCCTAGACTAAAAGATATCACCTAAGATTACCTCTCAATCTCACCTAGGCTTATAAATTACGTCTTGGTCTCACCTCGGCATATAGATTATCTCTGAATCTCATTATTCAGCACAGTCATATTGAACTATCCAAGGATAAACTCTCCTTTCGGTCTCGTTTATCTAGGTTTCTTGCTAGAGGCGTCAATTTTAGCATATTAAGCATTTCTATATAATAGAACAATCAATCAATCAATAATAGACATCAAATTATGTTAACAAATAAGCAAACAATCAATCATCCAACAATTTTAGCACATATTCAAACTCAAATCCCAAACACGCATTTTATCAAACGTATTGTAAGCATAAAATGAAAGCAATGGGTTTAAGAAAATGCTCATTAATTTATGAAGATCCATTAAAGCCCAAGATTTTGTCCATTCTTATTTACAAAATCTTCAACAATAAAGAATAACAGAAACTAAAAGATTAAAATCTACTCTAAAAACAAAAGAGAAAACCTAAACTAAAAATAAAAAGAAAAAGAAAAGAAAAAAAACCCTAACCCAAACCTAAAACTATAGAGAAAAGATAATAGAAACAAAAGTGGAAAGTTCCCTCTTTTTCATTCAACCAAAAGTGCCTTTAAATATCTGATTTTAACCCTAAATTTTGATGAAAATGTCCCTAGGCGCCTAATTTTGATTGGTGTGGCAGTTGGACAAATCAAACCTTACACTCAATTTTTTGTTGCATTAGGCAGGATGTTGCAACATTTTGGGATATCACGATATTTAGAATTGGATATAGTGATACCCAACTTAGTATTGAAATTTGGAGCCTTGGGGGTCTTAGTATCACGATACCTATTCTTGGTATTGCGACACCACTGTAGGTGGCCTCTAATCTCTTTATTTCAGTGCTATCAAAGGTATCACGACTTTCGTGCTTCGATATTGCGATGCACGCCTTCTAGGTGATGTTTTCTTCACGTTCAGACCACTGCCAACTCCCTGCAACACTTAATCAACTTCTTAGGTTCACCATGGCACGATTTGCCAAATTGGGTCACAAAATGAGAAAAAATGAGACATTTTTATTTATTAAAGCTAAACACAAAAAACATATAAATTGAGAAAAAATAAGCTCATTAAGTGCAAAGAGGAGCCTAATTTGACACATAAATTTGTGGCAGATCAAGATTTCTTGAAAGAAGTAAGAAATCAAACAACCTTCCACTTAACAATCTAGAAGGAGATCTGGTCATAAGGAATATAGATTTAAGTCAACCGGTAGCAAGCAAAGGCAAGATGTTGACTCCATTGTTGGGATCATATCGGGTAGTAGCTAGTTTTCGATTTGGCACATATCAGATCAAGCGAATGGAGAGGACAAATTTACCATGGACTTGTTGTGCTCGCAGCCTACGAAGGTTCTACGTATAAATGAAAAGTATGTAATCCTAAATTGAAATTCATCTTTGCTATTTTCCTTGTAAAATTTTGAATAGAATAAATAAATAAATATTTGTCGTTAATTTATTTTTCATACATTATAAGCTTCAACATCCTTCCATAAGCCTTCCTCATGTACTCGGAGCAAAACCTTCCATAACCCTTCCTTATGTGTTGGGAGCAAGACCTTCCGTAAGCCACTTCCCCTCTGTATGGAAGCGAGCCTTCTGTAAGCCTTCCCTCATGTGTGGAAGAAAGCCTCCATAAGCCTCTCCCCATATGTTGGAAGCAAGCCTTCCGTAAGCTTTCCTCTATATGTGGAAAAAAGCACCCTGTAAGCATTCCCCAATGTACTATGAGCAGGCCTTCCATAAGCTTTCCCTTATGTGCTAAGAGTAGGCCTTCTGTAAGCCTTCCCCCATGTGTGTAAGCAAGCCCCTCTTAAGCCTTTCCCATGTACTAGGAGTAGACCTTTCGTAAGCTTCCCTTTTATCTACTAGGAGTAGGCCTTACATAAGCATTCCCCCATGTGTGGAAGCAGACCCTTCGTAAGCTTACCCCATGTGTAGCAGTAGGATTCTCTATGTGTTTTCACATTTCAAATCATTCAAATAAGTTATCTTCATTACAAGTGTGATCTTGAGGTTTTACAAAAGAACTATATTGATTGGGTTATTGAAAAAAATTCTATTCACAAATAATCACTGCAAGTTTCCATCAAGAATCGACAATAAAAAATACAAGGCCTTCCAAATATCTAAACCTTTTGACGTGTGTGACACAATTTCTTTAAAGTTAATAGCTTCAAGAGTTTTATTAAGTGAATAAGACATGTTTAAGTAGCGAAATGTTGCAATACCATTTGATTGAAATTAAATAAGCATAGCAAAAGCAACGAAGTAAAATGGAGAAATGATAGAAAAAATTATTAGTCCATAGCATTTACAAAGCCCTCAAGCTCAAAATTTTAGTCTTTACCCTAGGAGGGGTCAACAACATCTTCTGAGGGGGCAATAATAGGAAAGTAAGGGTCAACAACTTCCAAGATACCACCGTCCATGTCCTTATTAAACTCACCACCTTCCACAAAAATACTAGAAACTATTACTTCAGAAAAGGCCATCTTGAGTGAAGTAGTCAGAGAATTAGAAGCCTATATCAAAAATCTTGCCAATCCTCATCCTTAAGTTCTGGATTGTGTAGGTCAAACTCTATCACTTCAAAACCTTCCTCCAAGAAAGATGTTGTGCTCACACGATGAAATTTGAATGAGGCACAAACAACCTAAAAGGCCAATACTAGTTGGTACTAGAGGAAATCTAACACATTCCTTTAGGCCAAAGCAAAACAAGCCTCATCCATAGCATGAGACTTCTTTCCTTAGCTATGTCAGTCTCCACTTATTTTTCCTTATCCTTCAGTTCCTTAACCCTCTCTCCTAACTGAAGGCTCATTTTCTTCTTCACCTCTAGCTGATTTTTTCAGAACCTGCACTTTATCAGTCAAGTTCTTCAATTTCCCTTCAGGCTAGAGTTTTCCTTTTTAGCTTCAAGAACATCCTCTCTTTTCCTCCTTCAAGGATTTAGCAACACCTTTTGCTTTGGCAAGTGCCATCTGAAGAGCCAACATCTCTTAAGCCACTCGATCATGTGCTAGCATTAAAATCACCATCGGGTCTATAGACCCAGCACAAACATTTAATGGTAGCAACATTAACAGAACTCAACTAAATTAGCGGAGCTCATAAAATTATCCAAAGCATCAAAGAAACCAAAAAGAAGCATAATGGTAAGAGGAAAAGAAGAAAAAGAACCCATAGTAGGAGAAGGGTTGCCAATAGCAGTAACAGCAGGAGATGAAGCCTCTCTGGCAGAAGAAATGGTGGCCAAGCCAAAAATATTGGTAAGTGAATGGGTGAGGTTGTTATTGTCACCACCACCTTGAATATTAGCCTTAACAATAAGATCCTCAATATAGGGAAGAATTTCTTCAGCAGAGGCTCATTTCCTTTTATTACTAACCTATTTCCTTGGGGTAAGAAGAGAGGCAACTACCCTCTTCACATGTTCTTGGCCCCAACATCAGCCTTCTAGTGAAATGCTTCTTTATTCATGGTTAATCCTACTTAAAAAAAAGTCAGTCACAAATTAGTAACATAAAAAATTGAAAATAAGATTTTATCTTACAATGCCTTCTTCTCAGTAATCGAGCAGGAGGAAAAACATAGGTGGCGCATTCTTCAAGAACTGACCAGTCCAATCTCAGATGGTTCCATAAGGATCTCCACTCGGGGGAAGGAGAGGCAAAGAATCCATCTTTTTTGACTTAAGCGTGAACCACTTTTGGTCAGGTTGAGCTATTATAGCTACTAGGTGGTTCCAAGGCTTAGGAGCTTTTCCTATTAGCATCCGAGCTATAGGGCAACCATTGTTGAAGGGAAAGGATTCAGTTTGACGTCTCCAACATTCCCCTAGATTAAATACTTTTAGAGATCTTTGTTAATGTACCCATAATCTCCCGTATTAAACGACAATATTTGAATACCTCCGAAGGAGGATGTCCTGGGGACCAACAAGAAAAGCCTTCTGATTAATGATCTTGAATTGCAGTTAAGCCTCTAGATTATTGACTATAGAGGGTCTGAAGTTGTATATATCTTTAAGAGGTAGAAGACATTCGATGGAGAAACTAAAATCATTCATCCCCAAAGTGTAGTTGGACAACAACATACTTGCAACGATCAATTCCTGCGTTGCTTGTTTCCCCATATAATATATTTTTTGCTTGAAAGTGACCCAACCGAGGACAAAACCACTACAAGCTAGGTTGTTTCTTTTGGTTCCTCTCAAATGGTTGGAATAGATTTTGAAACATTTTAAGCTTCATATTCATTCCCCTCTTTTAACACAAGATGATGAAGCTAGTTAATGACTACCAAGAAATACCAGATAACTGCTCAGGATATATCTTGTAAAAGTTTAACACCTCCCGTAAAAATGGGTGCGACAGAAGGGTAAAGCCCCCTTCTAAAGCATGCAAGTGGAGTTGGACCCATGTAGGGTTTTGGAAAGTATTGTTAAATTGTTCTTCCCCTCCACTCAAGATATCTTGTACATAATTGTCTTATGGTGGACCCCCTAGCCTAGAGCATCCTTGTAGACTCATTGGACGTAGTGGTACACCAAAATTACCCAGTGGGAGTAGCCACCCATATCGTTCGAGAAAGGTTTATTGCCTTTTCACCGCTAGCACCTCCAAAAGAACTCATTTCACCCCCACGATTTTCGATCATCAGAGATCCAGAAACTTTCAATGAACTAGATTGAGTTATAAAAAAAGACATCGTAAATAGGAAAATAACAACAAGAAAAGGAAAATTCTTACCCTGAGAATAAAACTTGAACGAACAAGAAGATAAACGGTGTGAAATAAAAAATGATTTGGGAAAAAGAACGATGAAAGCAAAACAACATAATAACAACACAAGAAATAAACAGATGAAGAATAAGAGAAGGTTTTTTATCAACCTTCCCAGTCAAATAATGTGTTTCAATGAAATAAATGATGCCATGGCACCATCCAATATAGAAGTAACACATGGTCGAACGAGACATTATTGGTAAGCCATCATCATTGGTGCCACTTCCTTAAATGTCATTGCCAAGCCTTGAATTAAATGCCTCTAAACGTACATGATGTCCTTCTAATACACTTCAAATTTCTGACCATCCACATGCCAAAAGTTTACCCTTCCAAGGGAATAAATAAAGAAAACCAAACACCTGGAAGTGAACCATCCATTTTCTTAACAATTAAAATTACCCAAGTACAAAACTTATATATCCACTACTTCACAACATAGAAGGTTATCCAAAAATAGAAGACACCTTCCAAATGTTATTTGTCAATAAATATAATATCATGGCACTAACAGGTATTATGAAATGAAAGGATAAAGGAAAAGATATAAATATTGGAGAAAATTGTATATATTTCATTAAAACTAGAACAATGTACAAAGGGAAGAATTTCAAGAAAAGTATACAAAAGAAAATTTTACAAAAGTCTATCCTAAGACAGGATCTTTCCAATTATTGCGAGAGGTATTTCAACCTAAAAGCCCCTTCCCTTTATCATGACAGGTGCTAGGATCAACAACATCGCCGTCGTCATAGAAGAATTGGAAGTATCTTTTCTGGTAACACCATCCGTAGCAGCTTCCTCGGATGGTCCTACCTGAGTTACATTATCTTCAGGGTATTGAAAAAGATTCTAGTGAGAGCATCATCGTAGTATACCCACCTCTTGAAACAATCGTGAAATTTCTCTTATTCAAGTCTGTAGTGGTGGTATACATCGAAACCAAGGTTATGACTCTCTTGGACCACGTTAAGAAAAGGCTAAATTTTTAGCCCAACAAGGTTCAGTGGACATAAAGCCACTTGTATAGTAGCAACCATGCCTTATACAACAATAATAGAGACAATTGCTTCCACTATATCCATGGCTTTTTTGGTTTCCACCCATTTCTCTATTTTCTCCTTTCAAAAAACTCTCTCCTCCTTCAAGGATTGAGTTCACCTCTCCAACTTTTCGGCGGCAGCGTTAAGTTGTGCCTCCAATTGACGAATCTTTCTATCTCACTCATGGATCTACACGAAATACTCTTCCTTTTATTTCTGCCATTGCTCCCTCTCACCTCAAAGATACATATCTCACAAGTGCATGGTTTGAGGAAGTATGAGAAGGGTCTTTCAATTAAGTACCTTAGCTTTTTGATTGTGCACCAACAACCCTTAGACTTCAAGCTGGAACCAAGATCTAGTAGCAGCAATCTGAGGGGAACCGTATGAGCAAGATGAGAATGTCCACTCAAAGCGACCAGATGGTGATGAGTATGGTCAAAGCCAGTAAGATCATGGATCACTACCCCGATAGACTTTACAAAGGTCCTCCTTCCGAAAATATCTTCTTCCATTCGCTTCAACCTAAATTCATTCCATTTTCCCTTGACCTCTTGGAACTAGACAAAGAAACATCTCATGCACCATGTAGCCAATACAAGGGTTAATTTTGAAAAACCAAACAGAAATGTCAATAAAACCACCATAAAAATGGTTATTACCGGACTCACCATCACTTGAAGAAAAAGTCTCTAAGGAAACTATGTGGCAATCATCTTGAAGCTAAGGAATGATTGGGTTGGTGCCCGGTGGCACATTTTATGCACATAAAGAAAGGTAGAACAATATGGTGATATAATAGATAAGTCCCAAAGTCACTCCCCGAAGACATTTGGCTAATGTAGACCTTGCATGAAAAGGAAAAGCATAAGAAACTAGAGGCACGGTTTCATTATTTCAAAATCGTCAACTATATCTTGGGTAGTGTACCCACTAACACCCCTCTCCTCAAGACAATACTTGTAAACACTTTTCAAAGTTATCTTAAGGGGGACCACCAGTGACTCCTCTTGGTTCATCATCTTGAAATGATGAGAACCATTACGAATATCCCGTAAGTGTGGACGTTAATAGAAAATCTAAGTGGAAGGATGCGTACATTCGATAGGAAAAGTGAATCTCCTTCTAAACTTCAAATCTACAAGGATATACTTGTTGTAATCAACTAACATTGTCACTTTCCCAACATAGAATAAGTTCATTGTTCGGGGGTGGATGTTTCGAGGACTGAATTTCAATAACCCAGTAAATTCGTCCTCTTTCAACTCCTTCAAGAAAAACATGTATCGAAATAATCAATCAGAAAGATATATTTATTCTTACGAGCCATCATAATAAAACTAACAAGTATCCACCAGGAAAGATCCGTTAACTAAATCAGTTCCATGTGTAACTCATACAAAACATCTTGAATGAAATCTGAATGAAAGGGTGAAACTCGCTTAAAAAAGAAATAGCAAAACGTAGGTGGTACAATTGAAATGTGCAAGTGTACACAATCACAACAAGTAATAAAGTGACAAGTAAATGACAAGTTATCATACCCACAGGGACTGTGAAAGAAAAATATGTATGAAATGTAAATCAAATACTTTGGTGATGGGAAAAAGTTTTGTTTTGAATAAGTGTTTAAGAAAACTAGATTTTAACTAAGTAGCTAGATTTTAACTAAGTAAATTAACTAAGAAAATTTAAAAAGGTAAAAATTTCAATGCACGATTTCTGAAAAACAAGTTTAATCAATATGACATAATTGTGTTAGATCAATTACATTTCTTAACTTAATATTACTAAAACAATATTTATGTTGTTACGGATAAATTCACGGGAACTTGGTAATTTGTTAAGTATAGCACATACAGACTTACAAAATTAACTAATCTCTTGAACATATTACTATGTCAATTCAAACAATTAATCAATTTTAATAAGCAAGTAAATGATTAAGTGAAGTAAAAATATATACCTACATTGAAACAATTTAATCACAATAATCTTGCAAGTTATGCAAGGCTAATGTACCATTTAATACCGTCACTAATTTAACCCTCAACTACCTTAGAAGATTAACATGCACTAATTAAGTATTGTGTCAATTAATTATAATTTCAATATGATTAATAATTAATTCATGAGTTACCTTACAATTGTAATGCAAGTATAACATAATCATGATTTTACTTGATCAAACAATTTATCAAGACATATAACAACACAAACATGATTTTAATAACTTAAGTTGATGAAATGCAGTCAACCTAACAAGAATTAAATTTAAGCCATGTTAATTAAATTTAGAATAAAAAATAATAAATATGCATAGAAATGTTCATAACAACAACAATGTAAGTTAAAGGATAGGAATCTAGAATCAAATTTGGTGTTTCTCCGAAGTTTGACTAGTTTGCTTTGCTCCTCCTTCTTCGCTCGTTCTTGTTGAATTGAGGCTTCTACAAGCACTTTAATGCTGCTACCCAAGGTGGTTGAATGGATCTTTTCCAAGAGAGAAATTTTCAAGGGAATGGAAGGGAAAAATGGGAAACAAAGAGAGGTTTAGAAGAGAGAAAGAGAGTGAAAATGAGAGAGATGTGTGGAATGAAAGGTGTGATGAATGAAGAAGGGAATGGGGTATTTATAGGTGGGATTGGCTGCTAAAAGTATCAAAAAATCAGCAGCCATATACCCCCTTGGCCTGCCACACATGTGGCAAGTTTGAATGTTTCAAACTTGTTAAATTTAGCTTGGGTGAATCTTTAAAAGCATAGAAAGTAGAGGGGTTTGAATGCAATTTCAAGGAGACTTCAAGGGCTGATTTGAAAATCAATAAATCAGCTATTTTTAGCTGATTGGTTTAGAATTTTGGATGCTTTTGGGCAGCCCGATTGCTAGGTTGGATCAGTCTCTCGTATTAGCACAACTGGGCCTACTTTCATAATATAATTAATAATAATTATTTAACCAAAAATAAATTTGGTAAAAATTAAAATTAAATATATTATATCTTAATATTCATAATTTGGGTCGTCTTAGGCTGAAAATTTGCCTCGATACTTAAAAAATCGCTTCACCGTTTTTTGCTTCTAGCAGTGTCTGTCGAGCCAATTTTCACCTTTTGTGCAAATCTATTGAAAATATATGAAAATTTATTATAAAATTAATTAAAATTAAATATTTTAATAATTTAAGTATAATTTAATTATTTTATAATTATATTAGATTTTTTGACAAGAATTACTACGAAACTGCATGAATTTAAGTTACAAAAGGAATGAAAAATTCTATATATTTTCGTGTTTCTAGTAGAACCTGAGCATCCACTAGTAAAATCAAGGCTAAAAATTTCACATAGATAATGTGACCCTTCCAGGATACTAAACTCATATTCATGATGTTTAGCGAGCAAACCATGACATAGTAGCAAATTTTCATCTCCTGATGGATTGTTGAACATGGATAGTTGAGACTAACAACAGGCTCAACTCCCCCCTTTAGGATCTCATGTTAACAAATTTTTTAGATTTTGTTGTGGATTTTTTTTATTTTTCACCATCGATCTCAACGGAACACGACCTAAATAATCGCCACCTTTTCCCTAAGTTTTACCAAATCATTCATTTCCCCTAGCCATTTATTAGTAAAATTTTAACAAAATGGTCAAACTAGCTGCAATAATAGCATAAAACAAGAATTATGAAACAAATTGAAACGAAAGAACTCCAAAAAACTATAGAAATTTTTCCAAAAAATCAATACAGACTAGTAAATCTCTAACAATAGTTGCAAAATTTTAAAAAAAGAAAAGTAAAGTAATTTCAAAGAAAAAAACCTAGAGAATATATAGACTTATCTCTCAAAACGCATCATTTTAAAATCATGCGACACCCAATTGCAACTTACCACCTATTCCAAAAAGCTATTGTTCATGATTATTACGATTCCCTAGAAACACAATCCTCATAATAAATTTATAACAGAATCTCATATGTTTGGATATAATGTTTTACCATAGAATAAAGCAACTGTAAACGGAAAAATACATAGGATTTTTCCTATATAATTCATCACCTTATTACTTAAAATTGTCGTTAAAACCAAGTAATTGTTTAATAAATTAATGAAATATGTGAAAATATGAAATTAGGACATAGAAATTATTAAAATGTGATTTTATGTTTTATTATATAGTTTTCATGCATAAAATGGCTTATTTTATATTAATTTAAGCATATTATATTTTTAAGCTATGAAGTGGGCCATGCATGATTAAATTAAATAATAAAATATAGTGTTATTTTCTAATAATTCATTTTAAATATTTCATTGATAAAATTGGGTTTAATTAATAAAGTAAAATTATTAATTAAAGTGGTTAAATTAATTCATTTGGTCATCTAAACTATCTGCTATTTTTGATAGGTCTGAGAGTTTTCTTCTAATAGCAAAACTGTCCAAAGTGGGGACCAAGTCAACCCAGTTTTTGGCTGCACATGGATGATTATAAACCAATTTTTGGTTTAATTACATAAGGCCCTTGAGGAGTTAAAGAAATCAAAGATTTACCTAAAGATTTGCTGGAGACTGAGTCTTAGTCCTGAGTTGTTGTGGCATTCAAATTGACTGAAAATGAAGGAAAAATCAGCCACATTTCCTCAATTCATGGCCGGCCACTCTTGGAGGAGGTTTCAAAGGATGGACACTCCTAATTTTAGTAAACTAACTCCCTTGCCTCACCTGTAAATAAGAGCTCATTTCTCACTTTTTCAATCATTCCTTAGCCCTCATCCCTCATCCCTCATCCCTCTCATCTCTCATCTCTCATCCTCTCTCTCAACTCTCTTAGCTCTCATGCCTATCATCATCCTTGCATAAGGATTTTATGAAATTAGCCTCTTAAAAAGTCCTTGGTTGGTCACCTTGGAGAACCATCAGCAAAAGAGCAACATAAAGAAGTGAAAGAGCCTCGTCAGTCAGAGTCTTGGGTGACAGCCACACTGAATTGGGTTGAATCTTTCTTTTCTTTAATTTAATTCAAAGATGTTTTCTATGAGTTCTATTTTCTTGTTTACAACAATCAGAGCTTATATTTTATTTAAGCTGCGATGATTATTTTGATTAAATAATATTTATGTGATTCATGCTTGTAATGTTTGTGCCTTAATCGATCATGTTTTTAATGAAAATCAAGTCTGTATTTCGTTCATACGTGATTGAAATGCACCTGAATTAGCTGAGCGATCCTAACCAGACGACGGCTAATGGACGCATAATTGAAATGTGCATGCTCAATTTAGATCCTAACCCGATTAAATTGTAGGTTGCATAACAACCCTAACTAGGCTCTGTTATCTACATAGTTTTTAGATTTGTGTGATTAAATTGTTTCAAACCTAACACATCCCTGTTACCTCACACGAATGCTAAGAAACCCTTAGTAATTAAGGCTCAGTAAAATATGTATTTACTAAGTAAAAGATTCCTAAAGGACATAATTTGGTTTCCAAACTCATGAAAGATAGAGTTGCTATGGAATGTTTTTCCAAATATTATTAAGCATGATGATAATAAATTAAGTTTAATTAAAGTAACTGTCCTAGTTTATTTATGTTATAATTTTTGCAAATTATGTTAAATTTTGCTAAAATCTATTTCATTCATATAGTCTGCATATTAGGATAATTTACATTAGGGATCATTGCATCTAGTTTATACTACTTCTCAACTATATTTTGTTTTTATTTTTTGAATTGTTAATATAATTTTACAAATTAAGTGACTTAGCACAAATACAATCCCTGTAGAGACGATAACTCGATACTTACTTATTACTTGATAACGACTGTGTACACTTGCACAAACCGGGCGTTACAAGTTTTTGGTGCCGTTGCTTGGTATTGTCAGCTGTTGCTATAGTCATTTTTTTCGTGAAATTATTTATTTTCAATTTGATTTATTTCTAACATTACTAACTTATTCTTTTTAAGTTTTTTGATTTCCTTCTCAGGTGTTTATGAGCATAGATTGAATTATCGATTTACTCCCTCTAGACCCTGAAATTGAGTGAACTTTCAGACAAAGAAGACATGAACGAATAGCTCAAAGACAAGTCGAGATGGACCTTGGAAATCAAAATCAAGACCAAGGTAATAAAGCCAATTATGTATGAAATCTCATCTTCATTGCTGATGTTAGGAATCGATGCATCAGACAATATGTTGTGCCACTTTTTAGCAAGTTAAACTCAAGAATTAGAAGGCTAGATATTGAGGCAACCCAGTTTGAATTGAAATCTGTGATGTTTCAAATGCTACAAACGGTGGGCCAATTTAGTGGTATGCCCACAGAAGATTCACATCCCCACTTTCGATTATTTATGGAGGTGAGTGATTCATTCAAGATAGCCGATGTGACTGAAGACGTATTGAGGTTGAAGTTGTTTCTAGACTCGTTGCGAGATCGAGCATGAGCATGGCTCAATTCATTGCCACCATGTTCCATATCTACATGGCAAGAATTAGCAGAGAGATTTTTGGTTAAGTATTTCCCACCTAGCAAAAACACTAAGTTGAGGAACGAGATCATAACTTTCCAACAACTGGATGAGGAGTCTTTGTATGAGGCTTAGGAGCGATTCAAGGAGTTACATCGTAAATGTCCTCATCATGGGATTCCTCATTGTATCTAGCTAGATACATTCTATAATGGTCTCAATGCACATACAAGATTGATGGTAGATGCTTCTGCGAATGGTGTAATTTTTTCTAAGTCTTATAATGAGGCTTATGAGATCATCGAGAGGATCGCGAGTAATAACTATCAATGGCTAACAAATTTAACAGCTTCAGGAAGACGAGTAGCCTGAGTTCATGAAGTTGACTCTCTCACTTCGTTATCGGCTCAAGTATCGTCTATTTCCTCTATGTTAAAACAGTTAGCCACTAATAGTATTAATAATTTTGCAGCTCAGCCACCAAGTTCGTTTGAAGTAGTTTCTTGTGTGTATTATGGGGAAGGTCATTCTTTTAAGAATTGTCCATCAAATCCCGAGTCAATGTACTATGTGGGTAACCATTATAAAATAGGAGTGGACAAGGAGCCTAGTCCAGCTTCTACAATCCTTCATGGCGTAATCATCCTAACTTTTCTTGTAGCAACCAAGGAAATGGACCAAACAATAACTTATTACAGCAAAGACCCAACCAATCTCAAGGGTTTAATTAGCAAGCTCCAGAACCAACTCAAGCTGAGGCATCAAACATTTTGGAGAACTTGTTAAAAGTGTACATGGCAAATAATGACGCTTTGATCCAAAGCCAAGTAGCAACACTGAAAAATTTGATAAACAAAAAGGGTCAGTTAGCTATGGAGCTTTGTAATAGACCGCAAGGAACCTTGCTGAGCGATACTGAGAATCCAAGAAATTTGGGTAAAGAACATATCAAGGCAGTGGCATTGGGAAGTGGAAAGACTCTAGAACCCCGATTGATTGATGTGAATGATGAGCATGTTAAAAAGGAGGAAAGTCAACCAGCTGTTGAAGTTCCTACACCAAAGGAATTAGAATCCGCAAAGTATGGCAAGGTAAACCCTGACTTAGTGAATTAAAATATTTTAACATCTTCTTTGGATGCAGATTTACCAACTCAGAAAAGTTGTCCGATTCAACCGAAAGTTCCATTACCTCCATATCCGTGAATATTGCAGGAACACAAACAGAAACAAGACGTGCAATTCAAGAAGTTTTTGGATGTTCTGAAGCAGTTACATATCAATATTTCGTTGGTGGAGGCTTTAGAACAAATTCCAAATTGAAGTTTATGAAGGATATACTGTCTAAGAAAAAATGACTGAGTGTGTTTGAGATTGTTGCCTTGACAAAGGAGTGTAGTGTGTTCTGCAAAACATATTGCCACCAAAATTGAAAGACCTAGGAAGCTTTATTATACCCTGTAACATTAGTGAATCTTACTGTGGTAAAGCTTTGTGTGACTTAGGAGCGACTATCAACTTAATGCCTAAGTCTATTTTCAAGGTGTTAGGAATAGGTGAAGTAAGACCTACAACTGTGACGCTTTAGCTAGCAGATCGATCTTTAGCATAACCCGAAGGAAAGATCGAGGATGTTTTGGTAAGAGTCGATAAATTATTTTTCTTGCTGATTTCATTATTTTAGATTTTGAAGCAGATAAGGAAGTACCAATTATCCTTGGGAGACCTTTCCTAGCCACGGGAAGAACGATAATTGATGTGCAGAAAGGTGAAGACACCATGCGAGTTCAAGACGATCAGGTAACCTTTAACATTCTTAAAGCAATGAAATTTCTCGATCCGGTAGAGGAGTGTTCAGTTATGGAAGAGATAAAAACCTTGGTTTCTTTAGAAATCAACTTTGAAGAAGATCTATTGGAGAAAGCTTTAAATCTTGACCCTTTGGAGGATGAAGAAGGTGAAGAAAATATGGCTTTGATGAAAGCCAATTCGAGAAATTATATTTAATCCACACGGTTTGAACCGTTGGAGTTGGAAGTTAGAGAATTTGTGCAACCCAAGTTATCAATCGAAGAACCACCTAAACTCAAACTAAAGGTACTTTCTTCCCATTTCAAATACGTGTATTTAGGTGATTGTTCTACTTTGCCTATGATTATTTCAGCGAAACCGAAAAAAGATCAAGAGGAGCGATTAATTACTGTTATAAAGAAATTTAAGAAAGCAATTGGTTGGAGCATAGCTGATATTCGAGGTATAAGCCCTTCATTTTGCATGCATAAAATCATTTTAGAAGAAGGTGAAAGAGCTCTAATTGATGGGCAAAGGAAGCTCAATCCTATTATGAAAGAAGTTGTGAGAAAGGAAGTGATTAAATGGTTAGATGCAGGAATCATCTATCTTATTTCAGATAGTTTGTGGGTAACTTCGGTGCAGTGTCTGCCGAAGAAAGGTGGAATCATGATTGTTGAAAATAAGCAAAATGAGTTAATTCTAACGAGTACTGTTACCGGTTGGAGAATCTGTATTGATTACAAAAAGCTGAACAAAGCCACTCGGAAGAACCATTTTTCATTGCCTTTTATGGATCAGATGTTAGATCGACTGGCAGGTAATGAATTCTATTGTTTTTTAGATGGCTATTCGGGATATACCAAATAGTTGTAGCCCCGAAGGACCCACATAAAACAAACTTTACTTGTCTGTATGGTATGTTTACTTTTAGGCGAATGCCTTTTGGTTTATGCATTGCACCTGTAACTTTTCAATGATGCATGATGGTAATATTTACTAATATGGTTGAAAATTTTGTCAAGGTTTTCATGGATGATTTTTCAATTTTTGGTAACACTTATGATATCTAGTTGAGTAATTTAGCTAAGGTACTGAAGAGATGTGAAGAGACGAATCTTGTTTTTAATTGGGAAAAATGCCATTTTATGGTCTATGAAGGAATTATCTTGGGTCACAAGATCTCAAAGAAAGGAATTGAAGTTGAAAAAGCAAAGGTGGATGTAATTGAAAGATTATCGACCCCAATTAATGTGAAAGGAGTCAGAAGTTTCTTAGGCCATGCCGATTTTTACCGAAGGTTTATCAAGGATTTCTCAAAAATTTCTAAGCCATTGTGTTTGTTGTTAGAGAAAGATATGGTGTTGAATTTCAACAAAGCATGTTTGGAAGCTTTTGAAGATATAAAGAATCGGTTAATTACAGCCTCAATAATCGTTACACCTAATTGAAACTCACCTTTTGAGTTGATGTGAGATACAAGTGGTTATGTTGTTGGAGTTGTGATGGGTCAAAGAAGAAATAAAGTATTCCACCCCATTTACTATGCAAGTAGAACCTTGACGGGAGCCCAACTCAATTATACGGTAGCAGAAAAGGAACTACTTGCTATAGTTTTTACTTTTGACAAATTTCATTAATATCTTATAGGTACCAAAGTTACAGTATTTACTGACCATACGACCATTAAATACTTGCTCATGACGAAAGATGCAAAACCAAGGCTAATTCATTGGATACTTTTACTCTAAGGTGTCATAAATCAAGTAGCTGATCATCTGTCGAGGTTAGAGCAAGATAAGGTAACCTAGTTTGATGTGCCTGTCAACGAGAATTTCCCAGATGAGCACTTGTTTGCGGTAAGTCAAATTCATGAAATACCCTGGTTTGCTTATTTTTCCAATTATCTTGCAAGTGGAATAATTCCTCGAGAAATGACATACCAACAAAGAAAGAAATTCCTTCATGATAGTCGACATTATTTTTGGGAGGATCCATTTTGTTTAAACAGTGTGCAGATAATAAAATCCGAAAGTGTGTAGCTAAAAGTGAGATTACTGAGATCTTATATCATTGCCATTCATCTCCAAGTGGGGGACACTTTGGTGGTTCACGTACTACAGTAAAGATTTTGCAAGTAGGTTTCTTTTGGCCTACACTATTTAAAGATGCTTACACTTATGTAAAGAACTGTGATATGTGCCAAAGAACTGAAAATATATCAAGGAGGAATGAGATGCCCTTGAAAAACATTTTGGAGATTGAATTGTTCGACGTATGGGGCATTGACTTCTTAGGCCCATTTCCTTCTTCATATGGGAACAAATACATCTTAGTTGTTGTGGACTATGTATCCAAATGGGTTGAAGCTGAAGCATACCCTACAAATGATGCTAAGGTAGTCATGTGATTCTTACATAAGCATGTGTTTATATGATTTGGGACACCAAGAGCTATTATTAGTGGTGAAGGTTCTCATTTTGTGAACAAATAGCTTAAGTGGTTGCTTGATAAATATGATGTGAAGCACAAGATTGTTATTGCCTGTCACCCTAGTCTAATGGACAAGTAGAAAGAGTGAACCGTGAAATCAAAGGTATCCTTAAAAAGGTAGTATGCCCTAACAGAAAAGATTGGTCTCGAAGGCTCGATGATGCATTATGGGCCTATCAAACAACATTCAAGACTCCGTTAGGAATGACTCCTTATTGGTTAGTCTTTGGAAAGGCATGTCATTTGCCATTAGAATTGGAGAATAAAGCTCACTGGGCTTTGAAGTAATTAAATTTTGATCTTAAGTAAGCCGGTGAGGGAAGGATGTTACAACTTGATGAGTTGGAAGAGCTGAGGTTGTTTTCCTATGAGAATGCCAAAATGTGTAAAGAAAGATCAAAGAGATGGCATGATAGTCATATACAACCTCACGAGTTTAAAAAAGGTTAGAAGGTGTTGTTGTTTAATTCAAGGCTGAAGTTATTTCTTGGGAAGTTGAAATCCCGATGGAAAGGACCTTATACCATCCACCGAGTTTATCCTTATGGAGCTATTGAATTGTACGAAAATTACTGAGGTACATTTAAAGTTAATGGTCAACGTCTCAAACACTATTGGGATGGTGAAGTTGAGCGAGTTGAAGCTTCGTTCAAATTAACAGACCCTTGATTTTTCATAAACTTGTCTTGTAAATAAATAATTAGAATTTATTTTCTTAAATTAAGTACATTTAATTAATTCTGTCTAAGGAAATTGGAACTTAAGCGGGACCGCTGTGACCCCTCCAACCCTTCTTGGGAATTAATTTAATGTAATTTGTTAAGAATAAATCTTCTAATTAGGTTTTAAAATGTTTTTCTAGTTTAAATTATTTTGTTAAATTTTAAATTTTTATGTTAATAAAGGGGGTCAAATTTAGCCCAAGTACTAATAAGTTTTTTGAGTGAGATATAGTCTGAGTTTAAGGCTCAATATATCAAAAAGGAGGGAAAATTTTAACCCTTGCCGTCACACCCATTACTTATCGCCCAAGTAACTTTAATTTAGCTAAATTTTTGCTACATGTTGCCCTAACTTTTCCCTATATAAACCCCTCTTCATTCTACTAATTTTTCATATCCCTCAAAGTAATTTACTTACACCCTAAAATTCCTTAAAATCTCTCTTTTTGTGCCGCTAGCCTCAAATCCCAAAAGGAATCTCAAGCCCTTTTCTTTTCTTTGGCCAACACTACCTAGTGCCGCCACAAGAGAATTGTCAAAGCATCAACATCGTTGCCGCACGCAATCGTTATCTCCGTCACATACCACTATTGCTGCCACACATTGTCGCCATCGTCGCAACTCCTTCGCCGTCGCAAGGTTTACCGAAGAAAGTTCCACCTTCTTTTGTCGATTTCTCTTTTGCCTCTGCAAGCAGAAACTTTTCCGAATTTTTGGGAAAATACCATGTCTCGCAAAAGAACTAGATCATCAAAAACTACTTCTGAAAACCTGACTTTGATCGATGAAGAAGTGAAAGAGCGATTTGATTCAATTTTCAAGCATCAACCTATGATGCCGGAAAAGGGGTTTAACCTGAAGAGCAATGATGTGATGGTTGTCCCTGTGCCGATTAGAAAGATAATCAATGCTCTCAAGTGGGAACGATTCTGTGATGCTCGTTCACTTCTCGATGATGAACTAGTTTGAGAATTCTATGCTAGTTTGACTACACAAGATGCTACTGAAATCATCTTCGAAAGAAAAAGGTATCTCTTAGTTCTAAGTCCATCAATGATTTGTTTAATTTACCTGATGTTGAGGAAGATGAGTACTGCCCTATGATGAACAATATCAATTAAAGTTTTCTTCAACAAGCACTTGATGTTGTGAAAAATCTGGGATCCCAATGGATTATAAGAAAGTATAGAAGCCATTCTTGTCAAAGAGAATATTTAAAACCAGTAGCAAAGGTATGGTTTTATTTTTTTGGCTACAGTTTTATGCCTATCTCACATAGTTCCACCATCTAGATGGAACGAATGCTCTTGTTAAATGGAATTTTGAAAAAAAAAAGTCCATTAATGTTGGGAAAATTATCCTCAAGGAAATTCACGATTGTGCTAAAAAGAAGGCAGGAAGTGCTTATATCCCATCATTAATCACTTCACTTTACTTAATGGCTCGTGTTAAAACACAAGCAAATCTGAAGGGGCAATATGTCCAAGGGTGCATCACAAGTCATGATCTTGAAAGGTTAGTAGAGAGAGTGCATAAGCTGAACCAAGGCGAGCAAAAGGAACCAATTGAGCCAGAAACTGAAGAGTCAACAAATAAAACTGAAATTGAAGCTGATTCAATTACAGACTCTAGAGAAGAAGAATCTGATAAGGAACCAAATAGTCCTCAACCAGCTGAAGGAACTGAAAACTCTGAACCAAGGGTTGAGCTAGAAGAAGAACCAGTCAAGCTAAGTGTTGAACCATAATTTATGACTCCAATGATGACTCTTACGAGTACTTCAAAGAAATCGGAGCTGTCAATTTTGATGGGTATGTGCAAGTTCATGCACAATCAACAACAAACTTACTTGAAATATGCAAAAATTAGGGATGATTCAATTCGAAATACTTTTAAGAATTTCTCTAACACTTTTGTTCGTGAGTTCCCAAATGTTATCTTTGAGACATGGACTGAAGATACTGACGATACAAGCAGAGATGGAACTAAAAAAGACGAGGGGAATGAGTCAGAAAAATAAAAGGGGGGATTCTTGTCTTGTTATTTATTTAATTGTTTTTTAGGTCTTTAGGAATTTATTTCTTTAGTAATTAGAATTTAATATTTGAAAAATAAAACATAGCAAGTATGAATAAATACTTCTTTAGAAAGAAAAAGACTAAGTGATGTGGCAATAGGAATGAACATGTTTAAGATTGGGTTATTAGGAAAGACTTGGTATTTAAGCAATCTTAATGACTCACCTCTCTTTCTTTACAACCCTACCTGGTGTTCAGTTTTCATTCATTACTTTGTTCTTGCAAAGAGGACATTGCTTCTTTTTAAAGGGGGGTAAGGCAAATAGATTGCTCAAATTTTAAAATTTTCAAGTATGTTTCAATCATTTCTTTCATAAGTATGTTTTAATAAATGAATGTTTAGAGAAATTATTTTTAATAAGATAACTTGTATGCAAGTATGAATGATGATTTTATCTCAGTGATTGTATGTTATCGTAAAGAATGAAATGTTTTTATGATCTCAGTTTTAGGTAATGTTTGCTATGAAAACTTAGTTTCTTTTAATATCAGACATGCATGAAGGTTTATATCTTTAGAATTGACTTAGTAACTTTCTTGAGACGAAATCCTAGGGGACATAAAAATCTAAAATGATATAGGCACCATTTTTTTTGGACCGTTTGAGCCTTTTCAAGCCCACCTTATGATATTAGACCCTTGAAACTACAATTTTGAGCTTTAAAGCCTGTTTTTGAAATGAACCTACATTATAAGCCGGTTACCATCTTTTTAAAATTATCCTAATTTTGTGCACCTATTTTAACTTAAGTGTCTTGGGAATCAACATTTGAGGAAATTTTCATAAAGATGAATGTGCTCATGCTTAAAAAAAAACAATCACAAAGACAAAGAAAGAGCGAAGAAAAGTTCGCCTACATTTCAAAAAGGAAAAATGTATGAGCTTGAGTTCAAAATAAGTTTGGGGGTGTTCTAAAGGTTCATTTGAAGAAAAAGGTTGAATTTCGAGAAATCCATGAGATTGTTTGCTTGATTGATGAGAAATTGTGTTGAATGAAGAATATTATCTATGGCTGTGACATACATGCAAACTATGATTCATGTTGGCATATCTTGGAACTTAGAATAATATTTTAAAAATGCTTGTATATGAGTTACTTGTTAATAAAGAAGATCTATGAGCATGAATTTGTTGATGCATGATTATGAGACGAAGATTGATGCTACTTACACTTTTAGCAAAATTTGCCTTAGCAAGACCTTGTGCTGTGCATGAACATTACTCGGGACGAGCAATGATTTACGTTTGGGGTGTGTAAACGGAAAAATATATAGGATTTTTCCTATATAATTCATCACCTTTTTATTTAAAATTGTTTTTAAAACCAAGTAATTGTTTAATAAATTAATGAAATATGTGAAAATATGAAATTAGGACATAGAAATTATTAAAATGTGATTTTATGTTTTATATTAATTTAAGCATACTATATTTTTAAACAATGAAGTGGGCCATGCATGATTAAATTAAATAATAAAATATAATGTTATATTTTAATAATTCATTTTAAATATTTCATTAATAAAATTGGATTTAATTAATTAAGTAAATTGATTAATTAAAGTGGTTAAATTAATTCATTTGGTCCTCTAAACTATTTGCTATTTTTGACAAGTTTGAGAGTTTTCTTCTAATTGCAAAATCGTCCAAAGTGGGGACCAAGTCAACCCAATTTTCGGCTGCACATGGCTGATTATAAACCAATTTTTGGTTTAATTACATAAGGCCCTTGAAGAGTTAAAGAAATCAGATATTTACCTGAAGATTTGCTGGAGACTGAGTCTTAGCCCTAAGTTGTTGTGGCATTCAAATTGACCAAAAATCAAGGAAAAATCAGCCACATTTCCTCAATTCATGGCTGACCACTCTTGGAGGAGGTTTCAAAGGATGGACACTCCTAATTTTAGCAAACTAGCTCCCTTGCCTCACCTATAAATAAGAGCTCATTTCTCACTTTTTCAATCATCCCTCATCCCTCTCATCTCTCATCCTCTCTCTCAACTCTCTTAGCTGTCACGCCTATCATCATCCTTGCATAAGGATTTTAGCAAATTAGCCTCTTAAAGAGCCCTTGGTCGGCCACCTTGGAGAACCATCAACAAAGGAGCAACGCAAAGAAGCGAATGAGCCTCGTCAATCAGAGTCTTGGGTGAGAGCCACTCTAAATTGAGTTTAATCTTTCTTTTCTTTAATTTAATTTAAATATTTTTGCTATGAGTTTTATGTTCTTGTTTACAACAATGATAGCTTAAATTTTATTTAAGCTAGGATGATTATTTTGATTAAATAATATTTATGTGATTCATGCTTATAATGTTTGTGCCTCAATCGATCATGTTTTCATTTAAAATCAAGTCTGTATTTCATTCATACATGATTGAAATGAACCTGAATTAGCTAAGCGATCCTAACCAGATGACGGCTAATGGACGCATAATTGAAATGTGCATGCTCAATTTAGATCCTAACCCAATTAAATTGCAGGTTGCATAACAACCCTAACTAGATTCTGTTATCTGCAAAGTTTTTAGATTTGTGTGATTAAATTATTTTAAACCTAACATGTCCCTGTTACCTTAGATGAATGCTGAGAAACCCTTAGTAAATAAGGATCAGTAAAATGTGTATTTACTAAGTAAAGGATTCCAAAATGACATAATTTGGTTTCCAAACTCATGAAAGATCGAGTTGCCGTGGAATGTATTTTCGAATATTATTAAGCATGATGATAAAAATTAAGTTTAATTAAAGTAATTGTCCTAGTTTATTTATGTTATAATTGTTGCAAATTGTGTTAAATTTTGCTAAAATCTATTTCATTCATATTGTCTGCATATTAGGATAATTTACATTAGGGATCATTGCATCTAGTCTATACCACTTCTCAACTATATTTTATTTTTATTTTTCAATTTGTTAATATAATTTTACAAATTAAGTGACTTAGCACAAATACAATGTCTGTGGAGACGATAACTCGATACTTACTTATTACTTGATAACGACTATGTACACTTGTACAAACCCGAGCATTACAGCAACCATCCGAAAAAACTTAGAAAAGAGAAAGTTATCATAATAGAGAGTCTCGAGGAAGGCCACTTTCTAACACTCCGTTCGACTCAAAAGGACGCTTGAATAGTAAGCCTACCATCGACAAGCTAAAAGGTTACTAATCTATCATAATTTGATGCATCAGATTAGGCTATCTCAAGTACTTAATAAGCTTGTTTTCAAGTAGTTTACGAGTCTTTTTAATGATTTTTATTGATTCTTATATTTTAGTGTTCATAATAGTTTTTCTTATATTTTTACCTCTTCTGAGATCCAAATTAGCAACACTATGCCATTAGGAGTCTAATGATTCATTTGAGCTTGTATAGCGAGACAAAGATGGCCAAACCTTGAGGAAAACTACATTTGACTTGGGTGTCGTCACATTGGTGCTAGTATGTTGTGACACTAAGCCTCCACTACCTTGCAGGTGCAAGACTTCAACAAGAAATCAACCTAGAGCTAATTTTCGAAAGTGTCGAGATACTAAGGGTGTTGTGTCACGACATTAAGCCTAAATTTTCAACACCAAACCTCCAAGGTCACGATATCATTAATAGTTGTTTAAGTGAAGAAATCATGTCCACTACCGAGGATGTCGTGACACAAGCCAATTAAGGTTGAGACATCAAAAACCCCCCAAACCAAAAATTGTGTCACTATTGAGGGTGTCACGACACCGAAGCCTGAAGGGTGAAAATCTACAAGTACAATTTTGTTTCCAGAAAAGCTTAATTCACTTTTCATTTAAAGGCATAATTGTCTATGTTAGGTTAAATGTTAGTAGACTATAAATACTACCTTATAAGCTTTTGAGAGGAGATTTATTTGTGGCTAATTATTTTTCTTTATTTTTCATAGTTTTATGTTAGCTTTTCTTTTCTTTTCTTTTCTTTTTCTTTTCTTTCCATTTTTAGATTAGGTTTTCCCTATTCTTTTTAGAATATATTTTATTTTTGTTATTTTCTTTCTCCTTTCTTGTTAAAGACTTTTTTTAAATGGAGATGGATCAAGCTTTTGGGTTTCATTGTTTACACATCTGAAAGAGCATTTATTACCCTTATCTTTATATTGTGCATATCAATTGTTTGATGAAATGTCTATTTGGGTGTTAAGCTTTATTATGCGTTGATATTGCTTGTTGGTTAATTGATGAATTGATTTTTAGATTAAGTTAGTGTCTATGGTTTATTTTTTGGTTGTTCTTTTATATTGAAATGCTTAAGACGCTAGAATTGATGCCTGTAGTGGAAAATCTAGATAAACGAGACCAAATGGAGAGTTTATCATTAGATAGTTCAATATAATTGTGTCAAATAGAGAGACCACTGGGAGATCTATATGCCTAGATGAGACAGAGAGAAGAGCTTAGGTGGTATCTTTTAGTCTAGGATGAGGCCGAGAAGAGATTCCTAGTTAAAAGTGGTAACCGATATAATCAATATAGGTTTATTAGCAATTAACAAATCAATCGACTATCGTTTTAATAATTTACATTGTTTAAAACAATAGGAAGAAAGTTTAGTTTAGTTTATTTAATTTGTAGTTTAGATTTAGTTTATAAAAAACTTATTTGCACTAATAATTTCTGACTCGGTTAGATTAGTAATTGCTTAACTTGTAATTACCTTGATAAACAAATTTACCAATATGACAATCTCTTAGGTTCGATCCTTGGAATACTCGAAGTGTTCCATTGTAACACTTAAAAACACTACAACTAACATGTTACACTTCCAGTACACCGCTATAGTTATAATTGTATTTGTGTTGATTCATAGCCTCGACGCATGCACGCCGGGGCACGGTTAGTCAGCTGTGAACTCACCCCTAGGGGGACTATCCAGACAAAGGATGCCTGATCTTCATTAGGAACATGGACTCGTTTTGTCACCGAATATCACGTGGCTCAACTGCTTTAACCCATTAGAATCAAAATGAATGATAGGATTTATCCTATCATAGACATCCTCATCCTATCGAAGACATCCCTCCCACGAGCTTCGTAATGATGACTAGATGACATGTCCAACACGTTAATACCATATTGCATGAGATCCCTACCTAAAAGTACCTCTAAGAAAAGTTTAAGAAAGGATCTCTTCAAGAATACCTAGTGTACACTATCTCCATACTTAACATGCAAACTCTCTCCACCTTCATTCTCTATAACTTTCGACTCTCCACCCCGACTAGGTGATTCAACCATTTCAACAACCATTCTCCTCTCCTTTGTACCCTTCCTTTGTTGAGCATTGTATCAACACTCTACATATAAGTGTATGATTGTACATTCATAAATAACACTAATGTTTTACTTCATAGTAAACACAATATAAAAATAGTAATCAATATCACAGTTTTCAACAACCAAACACATTGATATAGTAATATCTATCTTTCATCTATCTTTATGAAACTTAAGTGTTATTTAATATAACACTCCTCTTTTACATCAAACATACCAAATGAGTCAATCAATACTTAATTTTTCAACACCTAAATTTTCTATTTATGAAACACAAGTTAAAAGAAAATTGTTAAGTATAACTTCTATTTCAATCAATTTTGAGAAATAATCTTCTAGTTAAACTCTATTTATTTGTTTCAATCAAACTCTTTTACAACCTTAAAAAGTACACACATTAGAGATTAGAACTCATAACACATTTAGAGAATTTTGTATTTACATTTTGAGGATTTTTTATTCTCTTCAATCTTTGTTCGTTGCTTAATCGGTTCGATCCCCAATAAGTGGTATCAGAGCTAGTTCAATTTTTATAGATCAGGCCATTCAGAGATAGCAGCAACAAGGTTTGAAATTGAGAAGTTCAATGGTGTCACAAATTTCAATATGTGGCAAGTTTGGATGATGGCAATTCTAGTTCAAACCGGTCTGAAAAAGGTTGTTATCGGGAAAAAGCCTGAGAATCTAAATCAAATAGAATGGCAAAAGCTTGATGAAAAGGCCTTGTCTGCAATCCATTTGCGCCTCGTGAATACGATATTGTAGGAGGTATTGATGGAGAAGACTTCATCTGCATTGTGGAAAAGGTTAGAAACTCTTTATGGGACTAAGTCTCTGGCTAACTATTTAGTGTTGAAACAACGTCTATTTACGTTTCGTACGAACAAAAGTGAGCTTCTTAGAGATCACATCAATCAATTCATTACTCTTTTAAATGATTTAAAAAATCTTGAGGTTCAGACTGACGATGAAGATCAGGCTATGCTATTGTTGTACTTTTTATCCCCTTCATACAAGTCTTTCAGGCATACCCTGATTTATGGTAGAGACAAACTCTCGTTCGAATATGTGAAGGGTCATTTGTTGAGTAGAGACAAATTCGATAATGAGTTTGGTTCAGATAGCAAGGCAGATAGACATGCTTCTATTTTAGTAGCATCAAATAAGTGAGAAAAGGTGTCGTTATTGTAAAATGTTAGGTCATGTCAAAGAAGATTGTTATAAATTGCAAAATAAAAGAGTTGTTGAGAGTAACGAGGAAGATGTAGTTGTGCTAATTTGGCCGATGAAAGCGGTGATGATTTCTTGTTAGTGTGAACGAGCGATAACTCCAAGCTTACGTCTGAATGGATCTTAGATTCGGGATGTTCTTTCCACATGTGTCCCAATAGACAATGGTTCTCCACATACAGTTCAGTTGAGGGTGGAGTTGTGCGGATGGGAAACGATTCATCCAGTAAGGTAATTGGTATTGGTACTATTAAAATTAGGATGCACGATGGGATGATTAGGACACTCTCAGATGTCATGTATGTACCTTATTTATGAAAGAATCTTATCTCCTTGAGTATTTTAAACTCGAAAGGATGCAGAATCAACATCAAGTCAAGCGGTATTAAGGTATCTCGTAGAGCTCTCATTTTGTTAAAAGGTAAAATGAGTGACAATCTTTATATTCTGGAAGGTTCTACCGTGACCGATGAAACTAGATGTCCCTTGTCCGTTATGGAGTCGAAGTCAAATCGTTTGGAGCGGAGGCAACTTGGTCATAGGAGGGAAAAAGGTATGATCATTTCGTTGAAGAGAGGTTCTCTTTTGGATGCAAGTTTTGAAAAGTTAGGGCACCGTGTTCATGAAAATCAAACCTGGGTTAGTTTTGATTTGGCAGTGTACAAGTCAAAGGCTAGAAGTCTTCTAGTTTCTAAGCACAGATTCGACTCAGTTAATTCCCTGCACAGTTAAAGATAGGCTCGTGACGGCCTTTGGCAAAGATGGCGTTGTGGAAATATGAGTCGAGGTGGAGATTCTTAAGTATGACTCCTATTTCAGTCAAATTTGAGAAATAATCTTCCAATTAAACTCTGTTTATTTGTTTCCATCAAACTCTGATTAGCCAAGTTATTTTATTATTTGACCTATGAATTTAGCCTATAAATAGGCTTTTTTACACGTTTAGAAAATACACCCATTAGAGATTAGAACTCATAACACATTTAGAGAATTTTGTGTTTACATTTTGAGGGTTCTTTGTTTTCAAGGTTTTGGTTTTATCTCTATCTTTTGTACCATTCGTTCTTTTGCCACTATAGTAAACTTATCTTTTCTCGTGGTTTTGTATCCTCTTTGGAGGAGTTTTTTCACGTTAAATTTATGTGTTCAATTTCTCAATTTCTTCCACTATTTTTACTTGCTCATTGCTTAATTAGATCGATCCCCAACAAAAATCTTAAATCAAATTCAAATTAAATAAAAAATTAATCCAACTTTTCAAATTTAAAATTAATTGAAATTAAAACCCAACCAAAATAATGCAACTGTCTTTCCAGGCTAACCCAATTAATACCTCAATCAGTAAGGGTGTCGAGCACTAAATTCCCAACAGAATGATGTTATTATAATATTATTTATATATATATATCCAATGTGCTAAAAAGATTGATTTGATGTGTTCACTCATTTATGATATCGAAAAGAAACTGTTGCCTCCTTTAATAATAACACCACTGTTTACTTTCAACAAAACTTTTAAAATGGGAAACAACGAAAAGTGATGAAAGTTTGAAATTTATATTTAATTTTATTTGTTTTAGATTTATTTTGATGAGTTGATTTGAATTATAAATTGTAGATTATAATTTTAAGAAAATTGTGAAGTAACAAATTTAATTTATCATTAGATAATATATATATAACTCAAAATTGTTTTCTTTTTTTCCTTTTACTAAGAGCTCGAAGAATGCGTCTTTCACTTTTTTCATCTCTCAAAATTTTCTTTCATTTGGTTTCTTGTTTTTTAATGGCTTAATACTTTTTTAAAATTTTCATAAAATTTTAAAAACTCAATTCTTTTGGAATTTAAGGTTTTTAGAAAATTTAGAATTGTATGCCATTTAAGAGTTTTTAAGAAATTTTAGGGAGTTCATTTTGCATTTTTATGAAATTTTTTACCGATGTATAAGTCGGTTGTGTATATTAAATTTATAATATTTTTATTATATTAGTTTTTGTTTAAAATTTTTAATGAATTTCTTTAAAATATCATTAAAAATTGACAAAGTAATGTAGTTAAAATATATTTTAACAAATTTAGAATCACTTATATTAATGTTATTTAAATGTAAAAGAATTTAAGTTTAAAATAAGACAAAAATTCATCATATTAATATTAATATATTATAAATTAAATAATATTTCTTACAAGTTATTTATTTTATTTATTGATAAATTAATTTATTTTAATGTTAAAATTGTTAATATTCATTTTTTTTATAATTTTATGTTTATCTTTGCTCTATTTTAATTGATGAATGTAATTAATTCTTATTATATTTGAAGAATATAAATTTAATTTGATAAATATAATTAATATGTGTTTAGTAAACTATATTTTAAGCTGAATAATTTAATTAATTTAAAAATTATAACATTAAAAGTTAATTCAATGAAGTAAAATCTTAAAATAAAGAATAATTTATTTAAAATTATATTTATATTTGACATATAAGATTATAAAGAAAAATTTTAAATAAAAGACACAAAATAACTTAAAAAATAACAGGTAAGGAGTAAAAGAGTAATTTATCTAATTTGTAAATAAGTGCTTCAAATAGAGAGTATCATATGTTAAAAAAATGTAATTTAGACATAACTTTTTTTTTGTAACTTACATCGCTATAAATTACAATTTTCATAAAATATGATACCAAAAAATTCTTAAAAATTTTCATAAAATTCTACAATTTTCTAAAAAAAAAATTTAATTCCAATAATTTTTTTTAGAATTTTAACAAAATTCTTAAATCTATTTAAATTTTGCATACTTATAATTTCAAATTTTTTGTTTAAAATTTTCAAAAATAGATTATCCATTTTTATAGTATTATGAGTTTTAATAATTTTTTTGGCTTTTTTTTATTTTTATGATATATTTGGATTTTTAATAACTTTTTAGTTTTGTTATATTTTTAAAATTTTAAGTGAACTTTTTTTACTTTTCTTGACATGTGGTAGCACGGTATTACTTGGTTTAATTTTTTTTAAAAAAATATAGGTTGGGATTACGAAATTAAAGGACACAGAATAAACTGATAACAAAAATAAAGTACAAAGAGCCAAACTGATATAAATATAGTACAAATACAAAAGTGATAATTTAACTATAATAGAGGGGCTAAAAAAAGATTTTAAGCCTTTCTTAATCTTGTTTTCAATTGGTTTTGAAGTGAGTCCAAACAACTCCCAGATCAGACGTTCGGATTGAGTGCCCTCCTTAATGGTCAACCACCACTAATGAGCCTCGTCCTGCAGCAGCGAGACTGTACCCTTTAAATTCTGCTTAGGGTTGCAATCTAGATCATCCATGATCCTCTCTGTCGCCTCAATCCGGTACTCAGCACACTAGGGGTGACCCCAGTGACACCTATAAAGAGTTCAGCTTCATTGGACCGAAGTCATTCCGTAACTGACCCTCGAGCCCCAAAACCAGTATTGGGGCCCAGCGACCCTCTCCAAAATCCTTGGTATAGCCTGGGACAATGCATTGTCCCTAGCCATGCAATCTTGAGACCCAGTCTCAGTAGCAGGTGACACTAGCATCTCACTCATATCCAAATTTGGTAGAGTGCCAAATGACAAAGACCCAGCTCAAACACCTCTACGACCGCTACCACTGCCTCTTGTACCCCATCCGCGAGAACCTCTGGTGCTCATTGTCTAATTGCATTTTATCGGTATTAACAGTTTTATGCATTAGTTTACAATGCCAGTGTTATTTAATAGATATTTTATGAAAACAATATTAGAAGTGTAAAGTTTGTTTCATACATCGTAGTGTCAATTAATGTCTATCAGTTTTACTACAGTCTCAGTATACACTATTTTAAGTGTTTTTAGTATAGTCTATCTATAGTAGTCTCAGTGCATACTACATTTAGTAGTTTCAGGATATACTATCAAAGACAGTTTTAGTTTCAGTTTAAACAATTCATAGTTCAGAAAACATACTGGATCAGCGCCGGAGACTCGATGTACCATACTTTCAGTAAAAACATTTAGAAATCAGTTCTCAGAAATCACATCTTAAAAACCCACATCCACAGTCGAGTTTTGCAATCTGGCGCTGATACCATTAAATGTAACACCCCAGACCCAGCCTAGACATTATGGTCGAATCCGATGATGTCACAAGGTAGAGCTTGTCTAAAAATATGTCATCCCTAAATCCCTATTTCTATTTAACCATTTTTTTTCATCATCTTATGTTAATTTTAAATCGTGTCGTTTGTTTCCAAAACATTATTCATTTACAAATCATTATTCACTTTAAAAAAGTTTTCTTATCACTGAAGCTTTTAAACAGTTTGCGTATCTGTGGTATTTTTGATAAAACATTAATTTCATTTGAAAACCTGAGCTAACACTAGCAGATTTAAATCATAAAACCGTATAAAAACCAAATTTACACCAAAATCTGTAAAGGCCATAATTACATCAAAATACTCCTAAATAAAAGTAAAACCATAAATATGTAATAAACAGTGTAAAAGAAGTCGTGTGGCCACCACTGAGTCCTCCGCTGCACCGATCTACCTAAATCTGGGATTACCTATACAGATTAAACAGAAGGGGTGAGTTTACATAAACTCAGTGTGTAATCCCCATACAAATAAACAGGCAGTAAACAGATGATCACAGTTTGGACTTGAGCCATTTTCAGTATAAAATTTAGTATCAGTCCGGTTTGGGCCGTAGCCCATCTTAGTTGAGTAGCAGTAGGGCTTTAGCCCATCATAGTATAAGTAGCAGTAACATATATGAAGTCACAAAAATCCTACCATCCAGCCTCTACACACCATCTCTATCCAACCCTACACTCCATGTGGGGATATAATCAACCCACCCATCCTTACACTCCATGTAGTACCAAATATGGCACTAGGCAGTAGTTTATAGTTGAGGTGCTAGTAAATTAGGCTCGAGGCCTTTCAGGATACTTCCTACGAACATTACAATCCGCCAACCCAATGCAATGCAATATACAGATATGACATGCTATAACATAATATCATGCATGAAACTAGGGCATATAGTATTAAATCAGTGGGACATCATCAGGCTTAATCATATTAGTCATACAGTCATTTTAGTCAATTAGGGGTCTAGGTAAGCTTACCGGCCCTACAGTAGGTCCACAGTCGACTCGGGCGACCTGTGCAACCTTAGCAATAAAATAGTGAAAATGGGCCTACAAGCCCATGATGTTCGCCCGTGTGGCCCACATTGGCATTGGCCTCGCGATCCATTTAATGGAACCCGTGCTAGATTATTATTCACATGTGTTTCCACTATTTACTTATATGATCCTTCAAAGCCATCTACTTGAATCACTCTAACTAAATTATTTATATCTTGAGCTACAGAATTCTGAATTAAGATCCTCTTGATGTTTTTGAAACTAGACTCAGGTACCTTTCTACCATAAAATTTCCAAAATTTTTGGTTTAGCCAATAAGTACAGTAAAATCTTTAAACTTACCCTTATTCTGCTGTCTGACAGCTTCAACTCTTCTTAGCTAAAAATTAGTTATCTATTAGTACAAAATTTGGATGATGTTTCCATTTGTTTCTACTGAAAATATACTAATTAATAATTTAAAAATGTAAATTTTAACCCCTAATTAATTTTCTCCAATTTTTGATGATTTTCAAAAGTCTGGATAGGGGAATCCGAATTCATTCAGCCCTTACCATACAAAGTTTGTTATATCTCACGATTTACAGTTCCATTACTAACACCATTTCTTCTATGAAAAACTAGAATAGAGAGGCTTTAATTCCATATTTTTTCATCCTCTAATTCAATTTCCAAAATTTATGGCGATATTTCAAAGTCAACCTACTGTTGCTGTCCAAACAGCAAGCAATTTTGGCTTTTCACTAAATCCATTATTTTTTCCTTTCGGGTACACACCTATTTTTGTTTAATGCTAAAACTGTCCTCAAGCACTCCAAAGCCTATAATTGAACAAATAACACCATAATCGGTCTTACCTCGTGATTAATCAAAATCCCAAAACGAAAATACTTACCCATAAAACGATGAACACTTACCGCAAAACTTTAAATTGGTACGTTTACGAAAATCATAATGAGAGCCTTAATCCTCGCGAAATGCTACTACCAACACCCCAAAATTAGACTATTGAACACAAAATAATATCTTAAAATGATACCCAACAACTTACTGAATTTGCACAAGTGTTGCTTAACGCTACGTAATCAAGAGGAAAGAATGGATTGGGGGAAACAAGGGAACTTCGGCAGTAGTAGAGGAAAGAAAAGAAAAGATAACCGAGTAAGAAGCAAAGAAAAAAGAAAATTTCGACAAATATGGTGGAGAAAATGTAAGAAAGATTGAGAGAAAAACAACTCTCTTTTTTTTCGAAAAAGGAAAAAAATGATCAGATTTTGGATATACTCCCCTATAATCCCCTAATTCACTCCTAAAATTGCTCCCCCACTTCCCACTACACATCCACCACTCAGAAATCTAGTTTAGCACAAATCTTGCCAAAACTAGAAGCAAAAAAATACAACCCTTGCCGTCCCAAAGATTCAAACCCATGACCTCCACCATAATAACACACCATTTAACCACCAGACAAGTAGGCCCATTCTGATGTAATTTACCCAACAATCAAATAAAAGCCTACTGAACAAGAGTAAGACCCAATTCATTCAAAATATCAAAATTTGCCCAAGCGAAGGCTTGAACTTGGGACCTCCCAAATACTCCCAGAACACATAACCACTAAAGTTGACAGAAATTTGTGTCATATTTTCACAATAACGAAATTAGAAATTTTGGGGAGTTACACCAAATGACAGTGATGATGTTGTGTTAGCAATATAAATGTGCAGTGAAAGTGTGCAGAAAATGGTAAGTACATATGTGTTAAATTGTGGAATGTGACGTTGATGTGATAAGTTGTAACAACTCATTTTTAGTGAAATCAAAACAGTGGTTTCGAGACCACAAATCTGAGGTCAGAAGAAAATTTATTTTAATATTATTTTGTGGTCTACATTATGATAGGAATATCCTATAAAAATTTTGTTAAGAAATTTTAGCGCTTATATGTCTAATTTGATGAAAAAGACCAATTTGCACAAAGTGCAGAAGTTGAATTCTAGTAGCTAAAGGTATCAAATAGTTATGAAATTTAAAATTGGACGTTCTTATATGGAAAATAGACCTTTTTGAGGAGTTATTAGATAAGGATGATTATTCATCATTAGAAATTAAGAAATTATTAAGGTTAATTTTTGAAAGATGATAAAATAATGATGATAAATGAAATAAATAATTAAAATATAATCATTTTCATCATCTTTCCTAAAAAAATACATGGAAACACTAGCCATGGAGGTTAAGTTCAAGTAAGTTATTTTTGCTTAATTAGGTATGTATTCTTGTCCACTTTTTAATGATTTTTATGTTTTCGAGATCATAATAGCTTAATCTAGCTATCTCGGGGATTAATTTGCAAAACTATTAAAGTGTTAGGGTTTTGCCATGGATGGTTATAGTTGAATTATGAAGTTTTATGGTAGAAAATGAAAGGTTGTTGATAGATAAACAACTTTTTTAAAGAGAATTTTGATGAAATTATGATTTAGGGACTAAATTGAAAAGATGGAAAATTCATGGAAAAATTATAAATTTTATGAAATACATGGGCTGCTATTGTTATATATGAAAATCAGTTAGGCTTGAAATAAGGATTAAATTGTATGAATTTAATTTTCCGAGCCTAGGGAAAAATTGGAAGTAATTAAAAGTATAGGGGCAAAATAGTAATTTTTCCAAAGATGTGTATTGGACTGAATTGAATGTGAATTGTATTAAATTGAGCTAAATTCATTCGTATAGATCCTTATAGACCTACTACGAAATTGAATCGAGGAAAAGAAAAAATATCATATTAGTAGCTTACAAATCTACGTGTATTTGTCGAGGTAAGTTCGTGTAACTAAATTGTATATTTATACATTTAAATTGAATGATATGTATGTGAAATGTATAATTGTCGTGTATAAGTATTGATCTCATATCCGACAAGTACTAAGTCTCGTTTGAACCTTGGAAATTCAATGGATAAAAATGACATGTCATTAAGGGTTCCCGAATTGGTTGTGGTCTTGCATGTGTTGCAAAGACACCATAGCATGCAAGAGGGTCCTATTATCTAGCTCTTATGAGCTTCCCATTATATTGCTCTCACGAGTTTCCCGATTAATGGCTCTCTTAAGTTTTTCGTTTATGGCTCGTATGAGCTTCCCAATAATTGGCTCGCAAGAGCTTCACGTTATACAGCTCACATGAGCTTCCTATTACATGGCTCGGAAGAGCTTCCCGATTACATGCTCGTATGGGTATACTTGTATATAAATTGATGGATTACAAATTTGTACACTTCATGTGTACTACCCATGTATCCAACGATATTTTAAATGGTTCAATGGGCAAAGTTATGATATGAGACAATATGAATTCGAGATGAATTATTACAGGTATATACTTGAAGTATATGGGTATGATTTGTACGTGTTATATAGACACATGATGTGGAAAGTATATGTATATGGAAATTTGATATTCGTTGAGCTCATACATGTTTCTTGATATTCATATGAAATACATGACTAACATGATTGGTGAGGATATGTGTTTAGGCTATTGGTTGAATTGCTTTGGATATATATTGTATGCTTACCTTAAATGTAATTAAATGGTAAGTTAAATTCCATGTTATATGAACTTACTAAGCTTAAATGCTTACTCTGTTTTATTTTCCTTGTTTTATAGTAACTTGGAAGCTCGCTAAGGTTGGAAGCTAGTTAGAGCTACATCTGTGACACCCCTAAAGTGACCCTAGTCGGAAAGTGGTTTCGGGACCACTAAACCGAGTCATAAAGATAATTAACCGTCATAGTTGATGCTCATTATATGTACATATGCATGTGTGAAAATTTCATGTTTGAATTTTGTTAATAGTAAGTGAATTTTATCAAATAGGACTTATGTGAGAAAATTTTAAAATGTGATAGGTCAAAGCATAAAGATCTATTAGTGCATGAAATAAAAAGGGGGGACTTGCATGTCAATTTCCCCCCTAATTAGTAGTGGCCGGCCATGACAAGTATGGTAGACCAAGTCTGATGGGCAAGAACATGTCATAAACATGTTAAGTTAGTGTTTCATGGGAAGTATGATAAAATAAGGAGCATGGGATACAAAATATATGCCTTTTATATTAATAAATTAAATGTTAAATGAATAAATAATATGAAATATGAACTTATATTAAAAGAAATGGGTGATAAAAACAAAGTTGGTTCATCTTTTTCTTCCTCCATTGCCGTACCTAAAGAAAGAAAAGAAGAAATTGAAGTTAAGGCATTTGGTCACCTTTAAGTGGATTAAGGTATGTTAATGCTCTATCATTGAAAATCTTTGTATATTTGGAGTGGCCATCAAGTATAGAAGCTAGCTCATGGCAAATGTTTTTGTAAAGTTATGAAGATGACATTCGGTCATGGATGTTTGTATTTCTTTGATGTCGTTTTTGATGCTTTAGGGTATTGAGGGTTGATTATAGATGAGTTGAGCTTGGTAAAATTAAATGTTTGTGGCTAAATTGCTTAATGACAATCGGCTATGTTGAAATGCTAAATTAGTGCTAAATTGTAAGTATTTAAATGAGTGTTAGCCGAAATTGAGCCTATGATATTAATTAGAATTTGTGAAATTTATGCATTTTGTGGTCCAAGTGTGATAAGAACCATACGGTTATGGCATGTAAGCATAAAGATTTGTGGATGATTTAGAATTGGCCTAAGTGTTTTAGTCATTAATATATATGTATATTGCCGAATGTATGCTTAAGGAATTGGTTAAGTACATTGTTGTTAAATGCTTGTTGTTTTTGTATAATTGTTGCCTAGCTACTAAATGAACTTAGGGTATTATGGATAAGTTTAAGAGTGGCATAATTGAAATGAAGTTTGCTTGGGCCAAATGTGAACCTAAGTTTTGAATTACAATTGATGCTTGTTAGTTAGTTGATGATGTCCTTTGATAGCCCTTTTGATATTCGGCCATTGTTAAGGAATTTTGAATTGGTTATAAATTTCTATGTTTTAATTAGCAAATTGAATTATTGAAGGTTGAGCTAGTTATATATGTATACGTTTTATATGTACATTAATTTCTTAGTCTATGTTCTTCGGCTATAATCGTCATGGTAGAATTTTTTTTAATTTGTAAATTTGTTAATCATTAGCTCAAGAGCATCAAGGACAAAAGTCGGAAAAAGGGACGACAAAACTAAGTGAATAGCCGTAGAATTATAGTCGTCGACAACTTTTAAGGTAAGTTTCTAGCATATAAGTTTAGTTATAATGAAGAATGATATGGAAAACGGCATATATGATATTATGTTTTAAATATGTGAATGAGAACTTTACAGAGTAAATTGTATAAATCTGCAAGGGACAGCAGCAGTAGCGTTTTGGAAAAATTACCATAAATTGTGGGAGTTGAGTTAAAGGCTGAATAAAATATGTAATTAAAGCTTAATGAGTCTAGTTTCTTATAAAAGAAACCGTGTAAGCAAAGGAATTTTCGATAATGAGATATTTAAAGTTGTGTGAGACGGTGTCAGAATGACTTCGAAATCCCCTGTTCTGTTTTTAGAAAATCATTATAAATTGTACAAAAATGGTTATAAGATAAAATTTATATGCTTAGACTCCTTAATGAGCCTAGTTTCAAATGAAATCAAATACAACATATTTTGAATTCTGTAAAATGAGAAATTTGATTCGTAGTGAAGAGTGGTCAGATTAGTCAAACAGTGAAACAAGGGAAACTTTAAGAAAAATCTGGTATTGATTGGCCAAACCTAAAATTCTGGAAATTTTATGGATGGAAGATATACGAGTCTATATTCAGGAAAAATTAACGGAAAGTGATTTGGAGTTTTGTAGCCCCAGTTATAAATAATTTAGTGACTATTGCTCAGGAAAAACAGCTTGTGCTGAATTTGAGATTATGTTGTGAACCTTGATAAACTTGTTTTAGTTGCTCATAAGCTATTGATTAAACCCATACTTGAATTCTAAATCGTGATATTGTAAGTTTATGAGTATTCGAATATGAAATGATAGTATGGCGTAATGGCTGATGTGATGAATGTGAAAGTGTATATATATGTGATAAGGCCTAATAGCCGATGTGATGAATGTGAAAGTGTATATATATGTGATAAGGCCTAATGGCCGATGTGATGAATGTGAAAGTGTATATATATGTGATAAGGCCTAATAGCCGATGTGATGAATGTGAAAGTGTATATATATGTGATAAGGCCTAATGGGTATATATATGTGATAAGGCCTAATGGCCGATGTGATGAATGTGAAAGTGTATATATATGTGATAAGGCCTAATGGCCGATGTGATGAATGTGAAAGTGTATATATGTGATAAGGCCTAATAGCCGATGTGATGAATGTGAAAGTGTATATATATGTGATAAGGCCTAATGGCCGATGTGATGAATGTGAAAGTGTATATATATGTGATAAGGCCTAATGGTATATATGTGATAAGGCCTAATGGCCGATGTGATGAATGTGAAAGTGTATATATATGTGATAAGGCCTAATGGCCGATGTGATGAATGTGAAAGTGTATATATGTGACAAGGCCGAGTGGCCAACGTGATGGATGTGAAAGTGTATAAATGTGATAAGTCCCGAAGGGCATTTGTGTCAGTACTATATCCGGGTTAAAACCCGCAGGCTTTATGCGAGAATATTATCACTGATTAATGTCCGTAAGCTTCGTGCTCGTACTATATCCGAGCTCTAAAGACCCGATGACTACGTGTGGGGATTTTGTCCGGGTAAGACTTCGTAATAAGAATTGCTTATAAATATATTCAATGCGAAAGGTTAAACAGGTATGTACTCCAAGTTTATATGTGAGCTTGATTTGCACTAAATCATAAGGTAGTTATGTGATGCATACGAGAGCAATCTATGAGACTATTCCTATGATTATGTGACATCGGATCATTGTGAGAGGTTATGTGAAATCATACGATATATCTATGTCACATGAGCTCACTTTTATGTGAAAGTTTATCTGCCTATTGTATATGATGAAATGTGCATATTCGGTAAAGGGATGGTATGCCCGAAGGAAGAGTGAAATAAAAATACGAACAACTATGTTATAATTTGATTGTTATCTGTTGACACTGCTTAAAACTTACTAAGCATTGTAATGCTTACTCCGTTTACTCTGTTTCCTCTGTTTTATAGATCTCATTGCGAAGCTACAGACCCGAGGATCGTCAGCAACTAGTCACACTATCACTATCCACTGTTTGGTACTGCTATGTTTTGGATTATCTTATGGCATGTATAAAATAGACTAGTGGCGGAAGAATATTTTGGTTAATGTATATAAGCCATGCGAAAATGGCATCTTTTGAATGTTTACTTAGAGAAGTTTAAATTTTATCCCTGGCCGTGCTTAGTACTTATCTAAATGAATGACCCTTATTTCAAGAAAAAGTTTAAAATTTTACGGTTCTGACATGAGTTACAAGCTCGGTAATGCCCCTTACCTATTCCGGCGATGGTCACGGGATAGGGGTGTTACAACATCACACTATCCATCGGCCCATTTCGGTATATATGGTAAATCTATTTTGGTTATAATGGCATGTATAAGTTCATTTGGCCAATGATGGCATATAATCATTTTGTTGTAATTAGCCATTTGAATGGCATGAATTTGGATGTATATATATGTGGCATTATCATGTTTAATGTGTGCTTGGTATGGTTGATTGATGGATAATTTATACGCGTATTGATGGTTGGATTGGATTGGCATATTAGGGATAAATATGTTTATATCTGTATTTGGTTAATTTGGTAAGTATGGATTCTTGGATATATGTTATGTTTAAGACTTGAGTTTGCCTTGTTTTAAGTAGTTTTATATGGCTGGATGATGTGCAAAAGTGTTGATGTAGGTTGAAGATAAATTGGGTGACAAATGTTGCTAGAAAATGGTTTATTTCGTCCACACTGGTGTATGTCTCAGTCGTGTTTGACACACGGCCAGGTGACACGGTCATGTGTCCCATGTATCTTTTAATTAGTGCAAAATAGAATACTCACATGGCCTAGCACACGGGCGTGTGGCTTGGCCGTGTGACCCAAATCAAAGAGCTTATAAGTTTAGACACAGGCTGGGACACGGTCATTTGTCCCTCTTTCAAATGCCTACACAGCCTGAGACACAGGTGTGTCTCTTGATCGTGTGAGACACATGGCCTGCCCACACGGGTGTGTGTCCCTTACACCTTTGAAAAGAATTTTAATGTTTTTTGAAAAATTCTCTAAGTACTTGGTTTAGTTCTGACTTATTTCTAACACGTATTTTGGGTCTCGAAGGCTCACATAAGAGAAAATATGGTGGATTTTGATTTGTTTCTAATATGAATGCTAGTTGATATGAAATGTCTGTTATTTGATCTATAAATTCTAGTAATGCTTTGTAACCTTGTTCTGGCGACGAATATGGGTTAGCGTGTTACACAAGTAAAGTAACTGAATATTGGTATGTTGTATGTGATAATATGATTTTTAATGCATTCATATGTGAACGGATATGTGATGGCTCAATTAGCATAGTTGTGGCACTTAAAGTGCAATTAAATGTGAATCCGATAAGTGGCTATGTGTACAAATTGTGATGCGAATTGATGTTTATGAATAGAGATTAAGTGCATACGAACAGTAATTAAATGTGTGTATTTGTGGATATAGTGGCCTTGTGATCTCATGAAACCATTGGATATAGTTGGCATGCCATAGGATTGCGAGTACTCACCTTTGTGTTTTGGGTAAAGAGGCCTTAAGACAAATCGGAGAGATAAGGGAATGTCGAGCTAAGCTCCATTCATTGGGATATGCTGGTGTGTTGGAGAATGTTTAGCTTTATACTACATTTATTGGATATGTTAGACTCTTTGAGTCATTGGTGTGATAGAGATTTGTGTATCCAATATGTAGTGATAGAGCTCACTTTTATGTTTCATGTTTCCAAGTTGCCAAATTATCAGTAATTGATTAATATATGAAAATGTTGTGTGTAAATGCATGTGAATATATAAGCTAAACTTGTGGGTCATTAAAGCATGAATACATTATTTTGTCTTGATGAATTATCACTGAACGAATTACATATATATACGAATTGAGTGTAATTGCATGTGAGAGTATATGCTAGTTTTATGATTTAATGAAGCATGAATATGTTATTTTAACTTGGTTAGAATATGGTTGTGAATTTTTTGTAGTATGCTCTTTTTAAACCTTTTATGTTGTGCATACTTTGTGCTTATTGTGACACTTACTGAGCTTATTTAAGCTCACCAACTCTTTCTAAACCTTGTAGATAGTTAGTGTTGCTGTGTGCGCGATGCGGAAATACCAAGAAAGTGATCCAAGTTAGACTTAGTAATTGAGTAGGTGATTGTATAGCTATTATTTTGAATTGTGGGAATAAGGAAATATGGTAAATTTGTTGGTTAATTATTACCACGATGTTTTGGACAATTACTTGATTTTATTACTTATAGAGTTTATGGATGTTTCACATTAGTTTATTGGTTTGCTTAGCTTAAACTAGTGATGATGCTTTAAGCTGTAATTTTGGATTTTTTTTTGTCAAATTATGAATTTATAAATGCATGTTGAATTGGTATAGGTATGGTTATGATAAATGCTTTTTTCCTGTGAATTTTGGTCTTTTGTGCAGATGTATCAATAATTGGGTATTTAGTATCAATACCTTCATATTATTTTGTATGTGCAAGAAGCTAGTAGCTTAATTTTGTATCAATACCAATTCTCGAGTATCGATACTCGGGCTAAAAATATAGATACTTTTGCTTTTGTATCGGTAAAATGTTGGCTTAAAATCTTGTAGGGAAGCAGAATGCTAAAATGTTACCTATTTTCTAAACAGTATCGATACCCCTTATGAAAAATACTGATACCATCGAATTAGTATCGATACCTACGTGATCTTTTAGGAATTTACATTAAATGGTCTTTAGGCATGCTTCTAACTTGTTATAAGGTCGTTTAATGTATGTTTAGTATAATTCAATGTCATCTAGGGTAGATTAGACTTAAACCTCCTATAGATATTTGATTATGATGTTAAACGCATGACAATGAGATGTATTATACTTTATTGATGATGAGACGGTAGTGTTCATCCTATTACTCGGGCTCAACAATCGGGACGAGTATAGGGTGTTACATAAATATGGGAAAAACTATAAAATCTAAGAAATAGTGGCAAAACTTGAAAATTTTGAAAAGCAGGGGACACACGGCCATCTGATTGGACCGTGCAGAAAGCCCTAGACCATGTGAAAGGAGTTACATGACCGTATGACAGATTGTGGTTGTGTGGTAGTTGCAAAATCAACCTACAAGAAAGACACAGTAGTGTGGCAGGCCATGTGAGAAGCGAAAGTCCTAGTGTTTCAGGGGGACATGGCAGTGCAAGGTGGTCATATGGTCCATACGGGCAGCCCACACACCTGTGTGGCTGGTCGTGTGGTCTATTTTAGGCTCAATTTTACCTTGATTTTCTTATAAAAGAACACACACCTATCAAAATCTTGAGCGACGTTCCTCACGTTTGAATCTGGTTCGGGGTACCTAAAATGGGTCGTTCAAATGACATTTATACACGGGTTAATGTTTTATGTCAAGGTTTATCAAGATTTTATCGAAAGATTTGGCAAGAACCAAAAAAGATTGATTAGATCGAATGAAGGATTAGTTTCAATTAGAAATATTACAAAAACTCTGGGTCTAAACTTTGAATCAAGATGTACTTACCGAACTTGATGGAATTACGGAGGATATTAAGGAAGAGTTCAACAATTGGTAGAGAATCGGTTTATTGGAAATTGATTCAATATGGAAAGAAAAAATAATTTTAGTAATGCAGAGAAAATATTTTGCAAAGGAAAGGGTGGAAAAGAAAGGGAGAATAAATAGAAAGATAGACAACAATTCTATTAGGATTTGAAAAGGGGAAAATTGAAATTCTAATTAGGAAAATGAGATGAAAAGTTGATAGAATTCTAATTAGGAAATAATTTATTCAATTTCTAGGTTACCAAAGCTTCTATGAATACAGGTACCCCCAATACATCGAAACTCATTGCCCATGGAAAAGAAATAGTTTCAACATCAAAAACAACAAAAACTAGAGCAAACATATAATAATGGATTCAAAATTGTAACCAAGCATCGCCCATTGGTTCTATACCCAATTCATAACTAGAAACTTTTTCTGGACCCTTTCTAATCGGGGCTAAAACTCCAGAAATTAGAAAAGCCAAAATAGGAATAGCACTTGATATTAATAGAAATTCCCAGAAAATTTCATATTCGTAAAGATAAAACATAGACGAACAACTATGAATGTGAAAAATAGATCGGATCCTAGGGGTGTCCCTTACAATTTTCCTAATATTTTGCCAAAATTTTGAAATTAAAAAAATAAGAGAGGAGGCTTGAGCCTTGGTCACTTAAGGGGAACTAATATCTTAATCGTTGGGCTACTATTCATTTCTTGTTAATTTTCTACGTTATTTAATATATATTTTGGAGTGACTTTCATCATAGTTTGCTAGGAAAAAAAAGAAATGGGAGAAGAGTGGATAAAACCTAGGACCTCTAAGGAGTGCTTTAATAACTTAACTATCAAGCCTATTCAATTATTTGATTATTCTTGTTGGAAAAGACACGTTAACGAACAAATATATAAATATAAATAAATATTTATATAAAATAAAATAAATTGAATAATTTGTATTTAAAATATCATATACGAAAAACTAATAAATAAGATAATGAAAACCAGAAATTGAAAAGAAGAATCGAGTTTTACTAGACATTGAGTCCTGTTTTACACAGTTTCCTTAAGATAGATTCAGCCGCTCCTACGGTATTTGAATAAATATTGGTCAGTTGTCTCCCAAGATACAACAACACAATGATCGAAGTGGTAGCACCTCTGCAATGATCAACGAACAAACCTTGCCTTCTTCTATCACCGAAAACGTTGGAAAATATAGAGATGAAAAGAGAAGAGTTTTAGAGAACAAAATAAACTCACTGTGAAAAAGAGTATGTCTGTAAAAAATTCTGAAGAATTCTTAGGCTTTTATAAGCATTCAATATGGAGGAATTTTGAAAATATCCATGAATAAGGATACAAAATCTTCATTAAAGGAGCAATTAAATCAATTTGACTAAAATCAAATCAATTTGATTGGAATAAAATAAAATCAAGATATAACTCTTTCTAAATCAGATTTTGTATATTTGGTGAGAAAAAAATAAATTTAGTGTTGAGCTAAAATATCCGCAGGCCCATTTTGGGCTCGATCAGCCCAAACATTTCGCATCGCCTACATCGTGCAAGTGCACCCCAACCCCCATGGGTTTGGGTCTGCACCCCTTCTGCATGCAAGATAAGGTTTCAAGCTTAGTCATTCAATCACCGTCCAAGTGGGTTCTCATATATATGCACATCTCATAACATCAGTGGCCAACTCTTGGCTCAATAGAAACCAAGCTTAGACAAGCTTTCAATGTAGCCAATCATCTTAAGGACATGAGGTCCTACTGGGCTTCCTTCAGCCAGCTTACATTGGAATAGGGCCTTAGAGATATCGAACCTCTTCCCCTAATAAAGTTCTTTCAGGTGCTCAATCCTTTCATAAGCAACCATGTCCTCACATTGCTTCTGAAGCTCAGGATTCATAGTGGCAAGCATAAGACATCCAACGTCTACCATGTCATCGAGATGCTTCTTGTAAGCATCTCTATCAGCCCTCGAGGCATTAGCGGGAGGTTCGTTAGGAACTGGTTGTTCAATGACATATAATTTTCGTTCTTGTTTGAGGACAATCCTCAAGTTATGGAACCAGTCAAGAAAATTTAAACCATTCAACTTGTCCTTCTCAAGGACCGATCGCAATGATAGTGTATTTGTGTTTGCAGCCATAATATATCTACAACAATGAAATTATGCGTGTGAAAATTTATCAAATTTATATCAATCATTAAAAGGACTTAATTAAATGATGTTCCCACTATTTTACTACAAAACTAATACCCTCATACGTTAGTTTAGGAAAGACTTTCTCGAAAAGCATTTCAAATGGGTTAAGGATCCATATTTCACCTCCTCTTAAGTCAGCTTTGGCTTTACTCTCAAGATTATGGTTATCTAGGTAAGCAACACTTGCTAATTGCATCATATGTAACTCCTAAAGTTTGGTGAACAACTCTTGTTCTAATCATCTTATGATTTATCCAAATTACTTGCATCTAGGTTTCTAATCCTATTAGAATAACCTAGTTAAGTCATTAACCAATTTTAATCAGCAAATATCACTTGTTTATTCTTCGCGTTTAACCAAGATAAATACTAGTACTTCGCTTTAGCAGAACCTACACAGTATTGATCGAGGCCTTAACGAGGGTAAAATTGGAAGGCTATGTTGACTTAATTTTTTAATAGAGGGATTTTATTAAGATCGTTCCATCTCACCAATTATGGTTTACTTTAGTCCATTTAGCCATTTAATTGATCTCATCAATTAACGTGGTTCATTATTATCAAATTTTAACATGTTTAAAATTTGGCATGCTTTAGACATCCATAGCATCTCATACATGAATAAAGCAATAAATAAATGCAATAGTTATAGCCCATAAACTAAGGTGGCGCAACCCAAGCCAATGGGAGAACCAAAAGGAAACCTAAAGGTGTAAGCCGGTTTTCAAGCTATCAGTCCACACCGGTTGGCCCATCTTCCTTTTCGGCTAGCCCACAGCAACTCTTGCAAATTACAATATGTAGAAACTCGTTTTACATACGAGGGAGTAAGATGAGAAGAGAAATACAAGAGAATAGTAGTAAGGCACGACACGCAGGCCGTATTTATAAAATTACAACCTTTTATCAAATGGGCTGTCGGGCTATAACTATGCATTTCAAACACCGTGCATTTCAAAAATAGCATACATAAATAAACACTTTTGTTAAGGTGTATTAAAACATATCCTTTCAACTTTTATGGCCCACCAACTTTTATAGACCATACCCCATTCAAATGAAACCCTACGATTTGATAACTTTTATCAACAGAATCGCGTTTTTGGGTTTTTAATCCCTGAGGTTTCATGCCGAAACAACCCTTGTTCCACTAACCAGTTAACTCTTACTGGAAACTGTCAACACCACTGTCGCACCATTATAGATCTATTAACATTTAACAGTAATAACATAAAACCGAATAGGCCATAACACCATGATTAACATTTAATCCATTGTCAAAAGGAGCGGTTATCAGGTTACTCTTAAACGATTCAAACAGTCAGAAATTTAATAAAATTGAAGCATGCATCTTATACAATTGCGTCAACCAAGTATTTAAACTAGAGTCCGTCTCACACAAGTGGCTCTGATACCACTGTTGGATCGCCGGCACCCCTATGGCGCAGCGGAAAAATAATAATTTGGTGATCCCAACCAGGAATCCATGTGTGAGGAACGAATCGGGGTGAAAATTTTGCGAAATTACCTAATGTTTATTCAGAGTAGACAGCAACGCCTCAACAACGAGTAGTCTGTCTGCTATCAAACCAAGCTGCAATCTATCGTGATCCCAGCCTCTACGTAATTCACCCAGTTGAGTACGAACGGAAGAAATCCCCAAAACAATTTTGAAAGTGATTTTTCTTTGACGGCTGCTAGACCCAAGCAAAGGAAAAATGGGATCCTTATAAATCTTTTATTTTTTGGGTTTTTAGGAATTAAATAAATATAATAATATTTTAAACCGAAAATTATAATTACATTAATTATAATATAATTTCGGTAAACCATATATTTATTTGAATTCATATGCTAACCAAATTCATGTCCTCATTATGCGTACAACAACCTTGTACATAATGTGTTGGAAATTTGATTACCGAATTAACTTAATTCTATAATTAATTTAATTCAAGCGACCCCCAAAAACAATACCAACTATGGCTTATTCCGTTCATTTCAACTATAGGGTGTGACCCTGTAGGTTCCTGTAACGTTAACAGTAATACTAGAACGATTCCAATGTTATAAACAATGAGTGGCATCGAGCAATACATCATTGCTACCTATGTCACAAGAGATCATGATTCGACATAACCTTTTTATGATTAACCTTTTATGCAATAATCCTTAAGTCCTTTATCTCTGGATTGGACACAAGTCATGGAATAGTCACACTTGCATAGTCCATTCCATGTTCCTTGATATCTTAAGCAAACTACGATATACAAATAAGTATGACATCTCATATCAACTTATTTGAGAATAGCCATGCATTTCTAGTCTCACTTAATCAAGTGGCCTAAGATATTACTCCCATTATGTAAGAGGGACTTATTCTATATCAACCAACCATATCCCTCTACATCGATTGTGGTATATCCAATATCAGCCTTTATAGAACAACTAGTTACGGTGTACGTTTGACTGTATCAAGATATACTACTCACGATGTTGGGATTATGATGATCTCAAGTCTGAGGATCATATACATAGTAATCACTATGAGTAATGTCGTGACAATTACATAATAATCTAAGAAACATACTCATAATGGGTCAGTCCAATATGTTGCTCTCTAACACACATATTCATGCATCGATTCTGACATTCCATATCAATGACAACTCTTTATCATCAATCAACTGCATGTTAGTCTTAATGCATTATCGTTGTCCTATCCAACAATAATACTTGACTAAGGATCTTTTAAGAATAATCATATTATTCTCAGGACATTATTATAAAACAGTTTATTTATACACACAGAAAAGAAACTGAAATAATAATGGTAACGCCTTATATTAATAAACATGATAAATCAAGTATGTTATTACAACCATCTCATGATTGATTTTTGGGCATACTCTAATAGTATTTAACCAATGTGGGATCTAAGCGTTTCTTTTACTCAACAAATATTCAAAAGTAGCTTAATTTGAATATCAATTTCTCATTCATCACTCAACCATTTTAGCATATGATATACCTTTGTAAAGTCTCATGGAGTAGAATATAAAACCATAATTTTATGATTCAACTCTCCACCTTTGCCAATCAAGAATATGTCTCAAAGTTTCCAAAATTTACAATTTTTTCAACAATCCCCCACAAAAGTGAAAATTGATAGTTTTAATGGAAAAACATTAACTCGATGTGAATCTATGATCGATAGTTGTATAGGATAGGTATGCATCCACCCTTTAACTTTCCCTTGCGAAACTATATTTACTTTACTAGCTGATCAGTAGACATGATGTCGTTGAACTGTTCTACATTTGTGTAAACGATGATATACCTCAGACAACTACCTTCCTGGCAAGGTTTTAGTTCTTATGGGTATGTTCATATCCCCATGAACATCTCTTGGTTCTAGAAGAGTTTGAGAGAACTATGCCCCAATAGCCTACTCGAAGTGGCCCCACTTCACTCTCACATAGGTGACTTATATTACTTGGCTCACTGAAACACACAACAGTCATTAAAATCATTGCTTAACCTATCCCATTTTTTGTCATTATTTACATCATAGGAACGGTCTTGGAATAAGAACCCCCATAATGACCTTACAAGGTTTATGAAATTAGGTTGTCCCTTTGAACCTAGATCCTGGTATCTTTAGTCAACTAGGTAAGGTTTTCCGTCACATAGCGCCTTTAATTTCCATGGGCTTTAGTCTCATTCCTTCCAATGTTTTATAAGCTTGATCTTGATTTAAGCCTTTATTTAGCAGATTCGTGATGTTATCTTTTGATTTTACAATATCAATAAAGATAACTCCATTTGAGATCAGTTGTCTAATGTTTTTGTGTCGACGACGCATATGTCTCGACTTACCATTATATATTACGTTAGCAAGACACCTCTACACTTTCAAATGGTGGTAGGATGGTTTTTTACCTTTCCATGACGCATATGATATCTTTTCCCTTTTCTTGTGGGGCACCTTATTTAAAAGATAATTAGTTGGTAGAAAAATTCCCCCCACATTTCTGTGATAACCCAGAGCTTCCTAGCAATTTGTTCATCATTTACTTTAGAGTCTGATTTTTTAGCTCGACTACTCCATTTGATTGTGGAGAGTATAGTGGTGTCACTTGATGAAGAATACCATGTTGTGCACAGTATTCAGAAAATGGTTCAACATATTCACCACCACGATTACTTCTCACCATTTTAATCTTTTTGTTATGTTGGTTTTCAACTTCTTCTTATAGAAAATAAATTTCTCCGTAGCTTCATCTTTGCTCTTAAGAAAATAAACGTAGCAATATTTTGTGTTGTCATCAATGAAGGTAATAAAATATTTATCCCCTCTACTCGTTTGAACAAACTTTAAGTCACAAACATCGCTATGTATTAGGTCAAGTGGTTTTGTGCTTCTTTCAACAGTTTGGAATGATGACCTTCGTCAATTTTGCCTCAACACAAGTTTCACGTTTATGTTTAAAATCAATGTGAAATGAAGGAATGTGCTCTAAATTAATTAATTTACATAAAGTAACCTAATTACCATGTTCGATCCTACCATGCCATAACTTAAATGACTCGAACATATAAACAGAAGAAGAAGAAACATTCATTTTCATAGTTTCTGCTTTTATAGAGATTACATTACATATTCCCTTCTCACAAACATTCCCTCCTTAGAAGAAACATTCTTAATCATATTTCTTGTGTATGTTAGGCACATAATTCCATATCAGACACTTCCTTGGAAATTTCTTCCACAGTATTGGCCTCATTAGCTTTAACTTTCTTTAGAATCCGACAGTCAGATGACTTGTGCCCCATCCTGTTACAACTAAAGCATATTACTTGAAATTTTTGCTTCTTGGAAATACCACCTTCTGGTCCCAGTTTAGACCCATTCTGAGGTTGTTTTCCCTTCTTGAAGTCCTTTTTTTACTTCTACGATATTTGCTATTTTTTCGAGCCTTTTTTCTGCACCTCTATTGTCTTCTTCAATCCGAAGTCTGACAATTAAATCATCCACTAACATTTCCTTTCTTTTGTGCTTTAGGTAATTCTTGAAGTCATTCCAAGCAGGAGACAGCTTCTCAATTATGGCTGCCACTTGGAAGGATTCACTTATCACCATCCTTCAGTAATAATTTCGTGAATGATTAGTTGAAGCTCTTACTCTTGATTCACAACTAGTTTAGAATCAATCATTACAAAATTCAAGAATTTAGCAACTAAAAACTTTTTAGCACCAGCATCTTTGGTTTTGTATTTATGGTCCAATGATATCCATAATTTCTTAGCTGTTTTCTTGACACTATACACTTTGTACAGTGCATCTGACAATCCATTTAAGATGTACGGCACAAGAAATTAGAATGTTTCCAAGCTTCAACAGCAATGAAAGCAATAACTTCATCTACCTTGCCCTCTTTAATAGTAGGAGGGTCATCTTTCAAAAATTTACCCAAGTTCAACATGGTCAAATAAAACAGCATTTTCTGTTGCCAAATCTTGAAATTATGTCCTGAGAATTTCATAAGTTTCTCGTTGTGGCTTACAACAACCGCTACTGGCAACACTGAGTTTTAAATCGAAGATTGCGTTGAACCAAAGATTAAGATTGCGAATTGATTGAATTGGTGGGAGTTTCCATTTTCTGTTAAGAAACACAACTAAAATTAGAAAAATCATCAAATTTTGTTAGACGGTAGGAATCTAATAAAAACCCGAAACAAAAGTTTATACAGTCCAATCAAAAAAAGCAATAAAACAATGCACTAGGTAGGTAACCTTAAAAGAGATGTGGTGCACTTAGCACGCTTAAATACCAAGTCTTTTGAAGAACCAACCCTAGACGTGCATTATCATATTATTTTTTTAGTTCACCATTGATAAATTTATTTTCCTTTGATGTCACAATTTTGAAGCTACAATTAAAAGCCACAATTAAGGTCACTATAAAAAAAATTCTCTTTGATTTGTTAAACGGCAGAATTAAAATTCTGAAACAAAATCAAAATCAAGTCTATTGAACAACAGGATTAAATCCCAAAACAAAATTATTTACTTAAATCTTGTCTGGAAAAAAAATCAAAATGAAATATGTTAAACGGCGGGAATAAATCCTGAAACAGAATTATCTGATTAAGTCTTCGTTTGGAAACAAAATCAAGATCAAATAAAAAATGTTAAATGGCAGGAATAAATGCCAAAATAGATTATTCAATTTAATTCTAATTTGGAAACAAAATTAAAATTGAATAAAATCTAATAAACAGCGAGAATAAATCCTGAAATAAATTTTATTTAATTTTAATTTCTTGTTTGGCAACAAAATAAAAAAATGGAATAAAATCTGTTGAACGGCAAGAATAAATCCTGAAACAGATTTTATTTAATTTTAATACTCATTTGGAAACAAAATAAAAAATGAAATAAAATCTATTTGAACGGAGGGAATAAATCCCGAAACAGGTTTTATTCAATTTTTATTTTTATTTTCAAATAAAATTCAAAAAAAAAATTTCTCCTTGGTGTCTCGTTTGTCTCGGATTATAGAATTACAAAATAATAAAATTTGTCATAAGATTGTTGGAAAAAAACATGTCCACGAACAAATATATAAATATAAATAAAAAATATTTATATAAAATAAAATAAATTAAATAATTTATATTTAAAATATCATATACGAAAAAAAATCAATAACATAACGAAAACCAGAATTCGAAAAGAAGAATCGAGTTTTACTAAATGTTGAGGCCTGTTTTACACAATTTTCTTAAGATAGATTCGTCCGCTCCTACGGTACTTGAAGAAATGTTGGTTGACTGTCTCCCAAGATACAACAACATGATGATCAAAGCAATAGCAGCTTTGCAGTGATCAACGAATAAACCTTGTCTTCTTTTATCACCGAAAACGTTGGAAAATATATAGAGGAAAAGCGAAGTTTTGGAGAGCAAAATATACTCGGTGTGAGAGACTGTGTGTTTGTAAAAAATTCTGAAGAATTCTTAGGCTTTTATAAGCATTTATTTAATATTGAGGAATTTTGGAAATATTCATGAATAAGTATATAAAATATCCGTAAGCCCATTCTGGGCCCGATCAATTTGAATATTTCACATCGCCACATCGTGTGAGCCTTGATGGGTTTGGATTTGCACCCTCCCTCTATGCCCGAGGCAAAGTTTCAAGCTTAATCATCCAATCCCCCTTTAAGTGAGTTTTCATATATATACATATCTCAAACTTGGTATTTAACCAATGTGGGATCTAAGTTTTTCTTTTCCTCAACAAAGATTAACAAGTAGCTTACTTTGAGCATCAATTTCTCATTCATCACTTAACCATTTTGAGCATATGATATACCATTGTAAAGGTCTCATGGAGTAGAATATAAAACCATAATTTTATGATTCAACTCTCCAACTTTACCAATCGATAATATGCCTCAAAGTTTCCAAAAATTATAATTTTTTCAACAATATTTGGTTATTCTTTTCATCTAACCCCCTATATTTTGGGGTGTTACAAGAAATGTCTAGATCTCATTTAAAATTGTGTCGTAAATCAATTGATTTTCCAGACTTTGAAATTGACAACTTTAATAAATTTAATTTAATAAATTTCACCCATTTGTACATATATCAAGTTACATGTTAAAATTTGCCTTAATAACTTTAATTTCATTTGTAAAATCTAATAATCTCATTGATCATATAAAATTAATTTCTCATATATATATATATCCAGCCCTATAGTGAGGCAGAAAGTACCTCTTCTCCTCATTGATTTCGTCATACCTGTGTAGAAGAAAGCAGCATGTATTATGCATCTCTTGTGGCCTACCACATATTCTTCAATTCAACCAAATATCTCTATTTCCTTCTTCTTCTTATCTCTTCTCTGCTTTACATTTTCGTGCTCGCAAAAGAGATGGGAAATATAAAAGAATGGGCAGCTTTGTATTCATCAGCTGCTACTAATGATTGAAACAGCACTTTCTGGGAATTTTTACATCCTCCACAAATCTCTCCTTCCCATCATTCCAATCATTCTTATTTCAAGCTCTCGACTTCGGTTTCAACTTTTTCTCACATCAACTAATTATCTTCTTACTTCTTGGCTTATATTAATATGTTGTCGATACTTTCTTTTCTTTTCTTTTTTAAGATTTGAGTTGGAGTGAATTTAGATGTTTTCTCATATGAGTTAATTAGATGGAATTATAGGATTTTATGTGTAAACTGGATTACCTACTCTCTCTCTCTCTCTCTCTCTCTTTTGTTTATGTTTCTGTATGTTGTGAGGTGGTATGCATCTCATCATCTTATATGTAAATCTAAGGTTTGGATGTTGTCTCTCATCTTTTGCTTTCTCTTTGTCTCCCAAATTTCCCCCATTTTCAATTTCGTTTTTATCTTATTAAAAGCTTTTCAGATATTATATCAACATACATAAATAAAAAGTGCTTTGTACTGTTTATATATTTATATCAATCTATCTCGACGATGATGTAGCAGTATGTTTGGTCTTTGATAATTTTTTTTATTGCAACTTCTCTCTCCTTTTTTTTTAAAGTCAAAGTAATAGGCGTTTGATTCGATAAGCATATTGATTGTCACTATGTTCTTTTTCCACTCAATTTTATATTTTTTTTAGCTATTTGATATTAAATGGTTACAAAAAAATAATTTAGTTTTTAAAATTTGTATAATAATAAATTTAGCTTTCAACGTTTATTTATTATATTAAATTTGTTAGAATCGACCCGATTAAGCAACAAGTAACAAAAAATAGCAGAATAAATTGAGAAACTGAGTACACAAATTTAACGTGAAAAAACTCCTTTAAAGAGGATAAAAAACCACGAGTAAAGATAACTTACTATAATGGCAAAAGAATGAATAGTACAAAAGATAGAGATAAAAACTAAATCCCGAAAACCCGAAAACCCGAAAACCCGAAAACGCGAAAACTAAGAATCCTCAAAACGTAAACACAAAATTTCCTAAATGTGTTATGAGTTCTAATCTCTAATGGTATATTTTCTAAGGTTGTAAAAGAACTTATTTATAAGCTAAATTAGTAGGTCAAATAAATTATGCTAATAAATGTTAAATATATTAAACTAATAAATACTAAATCTTCTAGAAAAAAAATATATTTTGTTTAACTTGACTTGCAAGCAATCTCTTAGAATTTAGGTCACACAACTCTAACAAAATTTAACACTCAATGTTTACATATTATCTAATTTTATCTTATTTTTATTTTTACATGAACATATAATTTAATAAAAAATATGTAAATTAGAAATAAAAGAAAAAAATAATTTTAAAAAAAAATCTATTTATTAATAAACTAGACAATCCTCAAATGTATTATTTTCCTTATTATTCAAATGACTAAGAACTTGATACCTCTTTATGATAGTTAATTCATTTTTTGTTAGCTTCGTATGATTGCTATTGATGAAGCAAACCAAAGCTATTTTTTTAAGTTGTTAGACTTACAATTAGATTGAATTAACAAATGATTATTTTTTTCAAGCAATTAAATTGGCTATTTTTCAAAATTTAGGTAAGTTGGTTTCTTGTTGTTGTTCAGTTTTTTCATTGAATCAAACGCAGAGACAACATCAAAAGGTGTTACAAAGAAAAGCAAAATTGCAAAAGGATCAAATTACAAAATCTGTAATTTTGAGGGTTCAATATTTTTAGATTCAAGACTAAATTGGCACAATATATAAATGTTACAGGTTAAAGTTGTTATTATATCAATTCTAAAAGCTACTATGTCAACTTTCCATTAGTCGTTAACAGTTGGTGACCAAAAAAGAAAAAAAGATCGAATAGTTGAGTCGTTACTTTGCAACTTTTCATAGTTGAATGACCAAAAAAGAAACTTACTAATAGTTAGGTGACTACCAATTCAGTTTACCTCGTTTGATTTACAATATGTAAGATTGTCTTTAATAATAGGAATGTAAGATTATTTAGACACATTACCATATATTTTAAATTACTTTCTTTGATTTATTTGGTTGAAATGTTAAATTTAATTTATCGTTTGGTTGATAGAATATAATATTACTTAAAAACACATTTACTAAATTGTTCAAATAAATTTGTTTCTTTTTATTATTTACTATTATCCACAGACCCGTCAACCCAACCCGACTTGAACAAAAAATATTTGTCTTTGGGTTGGCCCAACCCTATGACACCCCACATCCGATCCAATTGTTAGATTCGAATGTGTGATATCATAATATGTTACAGGAGCAACTTAGACTATCTCAATTTATTTCGCAAATAATTTGGCATTCAATCATAATGAATTACAAACATTCTCAATTATATAATTAAACATGATTAATTAAACTTAAAGATCTCATATAAAGTGTTTTAGAATTAAATGATGTCATTAATTTATCAAAATTCTACAATGTGTCTTGAGAAATGAGGTTCATGTCTCGAGAAAATAACTCTCATGTCTCAAGTGGAAACTTACATTCGATGTTTAGGTGTCTTAAGGTAAAGGGGTTCTTGTCTTGAGACCTTGAACGATGCAAATTTATTTTAGGTTCCATGTTTACTTGTCTCGAGACATGCTCAACGTGTCATGAGACTATTACCCAAAAATGTATGAAATGATCAATATTGTTCATAGTGTCTTGAGAGCATTGTGAGATAAGGATTTTTACAAAGGATTTTTATGGAGAGATATTCTATGTAATGTGAGGTATTTAGGGAGATTGATTTGTAACAATTTGGGTTCGAATTTGGGGCCATTATTATCCTAGAGAGAGGACAAATTGGCTTAAACTAAGAGTTGTACTAGACGAATTGTTGAATAAAACCATTCTCTAAGCAAAGCTCTGCAAAGTAGGATTGGGGAATTTGAATCGCGATAACAAATATTTTGTGCCAATCAACAACCTATTTATAGGCTCTCCTTCAACATGATCAACACCCAGTAAATGAGTATTTAACACATGTTTTAATTCTAGTAATTATCTCCATAAATTATCTTGAAAAATGTTCGCATAAATGTCATGAAATTTTTGAATGATGTGCAAGTGTACACAGTCGTCAATAAGTAATAAAGTAGTGAGTTAAGAATATCGTTTCCACAGGGACTGCATAAGTTAGGGAAATATTGTGAAATTTATTAAATGACAAGTTGGTGAGAAAAATAATTAAGAAAGAGTTGAGTTAACTAATTTCCCTAAATGAAATTACTAACTATGCTTAAAATAAATGAAAGTGTAATACAAAATAAACAACAACAATTCACAAGTTTAAATTAATATGACATGAAGGAGTTAGATTAATTGCTTCCCTTAACTTAGAATTATTAAAAACAAAGTCAAAGATATTACAATAAAACCATGGAAATTTGGCTAATTACTAACCCATAATTTATAGGTTATGAAGTCATACTTATTTAATCATTAAGTTTTTCTAGCATACTTCTATGTTCAATCAACTTTCTAATTTCATAAGCAAACATTATATAGGGGTTATGCAAGGTAACAATATTGATTAATATTATTACTACTTCAATCTTTAAGTGATCAAACATGCACCATTCAAATATTGTGTCAACTAATTATCATCTTGTTTAAATTAAATAATTAATTCATTTACTTCCCTACATTCATAATGCATGAGTAGCATGTTCATCATTTTATTTGAATGAAAAAACAACCAAAGCACATAACAACATCAACAAAGTACTAAAAATCTAAGCTAAGAAAATGAAATCAATCTAACATCAACAAAATTAAGTCATTATAATTAAATTTAAAGCAGAAAAATAATTGGCAACCATGTTTATCAACTTTTAACAAAATTAAAAGATTAAAGGGAAATAAACTAGAAACCGAGCCTGGTGTTTTTCCATGGCACTGCATATGTTTCTTTTCCTCCTTTCTTATCATTTTCTCTTATGCACAATTACTCTTCAAATGCCAAATTTGGCTGCTTAAAAAGACCTCGGAATCTCTCTCTTGAAATTGTGTGTTGTTCTCTCAAATGGAAAGTGAATGAATGGGAAATAGGAGAAGGAATGATGAGTGAGTGATGAATGAATAACCCTAATATCTTGCTCCTATTTATACTTGTTAGCCGCCTCTATTTTTAGTAAACTCATCCCTTGGTTTTCTCTTGGTAGGTGGTTGGTCTTTGCTTTATGGGAGTGGAGTGAACGGCATGGAGAGAGAGCTTGAAATGTGGAGGAAGCTTCCTTGAATTGTGAAAGAAAGTTGCTTAAATTGTGGAGGGAAGGTGGACGATCACATTGCATAGTGCAAAGGGAAATGCTTGTTGATTTTCAAGTGTTTACCAAGTCTTTGTGGACGATTTTGGGCATCTCTAATGGACGGTTGGGCTTCTTCCTCCGTAGTGGACGATTTGGGCTCCTTCTTCCTTAATGGGTTGTCCAATTTTCTTAACCCAACTTTAGAGTTGGGTTAAAGTGTTTCCAAAGTCCATTAAGCCTCTTTGGGGCATCTAAGGATGGCACCACATCAGCCCGCTCCTGCATGGCTTTTGTTGTAAAAATGCTATAACATTAAGCATCAATAGGTGAGCTTCAATACCGTCTTTTCTTTCAGTGCACCAATTTCGAAATTCCAAAAATCATGCATTTAACATATAAATTAATCAAGATAACAAATTTTCCTCAACATTATCCATCAAGACAGAATTATTATAAAAATGACAAAATTTGTTATCAATCACTCAAAATTTACATGAATTATTAGTCTAAAAGTATTGAAGATAACTCTATATTCTCGAGTTATCACATCCGCAAACTTAATTCATTACTCGTCCTGAGTGGTGACACTTGATAGAGGCTAAAACACACAAATGCAACACACTAAGCAGAATTCATTCTTCACCTAGTCATGTATCAGTGAAATTATACTCAATTTAAATTTTGCAAATATGTAACTCAAGTATATACATCATCTGAATTTTCTTAAGCATTAGAGTGCTATTCAAAAATTATGAACTCAATGTCTTCTCCTCATGAATGTGCACTTAGTTCTTTCCAATCAATATTTTTTTCTTCGAGTAATGCTAAGCAACAATCTTAAAGTTTAAATTATGTCTTCATCTATTGAACTCAATAATTCCTCTCCACTATGTAGTAGGCATAATAATCTAAATCAATAGGTTTCTGACATAATTGTAGCATGGTAGGGTTCGGGTCGGGTCGTAACAAAATTTCAGGCTCGTTCAAGCCCGACCTAAAAATAGGTCTGAAATTTTGCCCAAGCTTGGTTCGGATAAAAAAGCTAAAACTCGAGCTTGGCCTGGCCCGTCCGTATTAAAACTTATTTTTTATAAAATTAAATTTAAAAAACTATAATATATCAAATACACTAAAAACATTAAAATAAATGTTTCTCAACAAATTAAAAAGTGTTTACAGTTAAATAACATTAAGATAGGTACAATTTAACAAGCAAATGCCACTAAAATAATAGCAAAATTAACAATAAAAAAAGAGTAACACAATATCCAAAAAATTACAACAAAATAGTAGCAATATAATAATGAAATGGTAGCAAACCAGTGGAAAAATAGCAACAGATTTTTTTTTTACAAATTCGAGCTGAGTCGGGTTTAGCACAGGCCAAAAAAATTTTACCCGAGGCTCGACACGCTTTTTAAACAGGCTTTATTTTTTTATCCAAATCCATTTTTTGTGGCCTATATTTTTGCCCAAACCCTCCCACTTTTTGATAAGGTCTATCTAGTATGTATGTCTTAAGATATAGTGGGTTAAATCTAAAGACACAACTTATTGTCTCGAGACATTTAAAGTCAACAATTAAATTTTGCTTGAGGGGAAGCAAGTCTCAAGACATGGGATCTTATATTGATACATTATATCGAGACCTGGCCTCCATATTTTGTATTTTAGGCCTCCATTTGTTGCTACGTGGATTGTTTGAGGTCAATTTTTGTTTGTAATCATCTGTGATTGCTTGAAATGATTACTTTTATTTTGCTAACTCATATCTAAATATGTTTTGATTTTATAATTAATCAACTAAATTGCTTTAACCATGAATATGACTTTTTTTGTCCTACAAGACTTTTGAATTAGGTAAAGGCTAATAAAATAGCAATTTGTAGAATAAGTCATAAAATATCGAAAAAACTAACCTACACCAATAGGAAACGATAAAACTCCAAGAACTCCTCAAAACTTGAGTTTGCGTTGTGGAGAACTTACTTTTTTTAGTGAACCAAAAAGAGTAAGAAATGATTTAATTATGCAAAAAGAAGATATAGTTGTGCAACTACTCTACTCGTTTTCAATTCGTGTCAATAGACTGTGGAGTTATGCCTAACATTTTTTAGCTTTTCTTCTCCCGAATAAACTTTGTTTTTAGTTTTCAATTTAAACTTTTATTAATGTAGGTTATTTTAATATTATTTGACCTACGAATTTAGTCTATAAATAGGTCGTTTTCCACCCTAGAAAGATAGCCTATATTACACATTTAGGTATTAAGGTTTTATAAGCTTTCAAGGAATTTTGTGTTTAAGTTTTGGGGGTTCTTATTTAGGGTTTCAGGGTTTATTTTTATCTCCATCTTTTGTACTCTTCATTTTTTTCTGTTTTAGTAAAATTATATTTGCCCTTGGTTTTTTATCCTCTTCGAAGGGATTTTCCACGTAGAATATTTATGTTCGATCTTTTTAATGTCTTCATTATTTTACATGTTCATTGCTTAATCGGGTTTATCCCCAACAATTTGGTATTAGAACTAGTTCAATTTTCGTAATCAACCCATTCAGAAATGACAGCAACAAGGTTTGATATTGATAAGTACAATGGCATCACAAATTTCAATCTATGGCAAGTTCGAATGATAGTAATTCTGATTTAGAGCGATCTTGAGAATGTCCTTACAGAGAAGAAGCCTACAAACATGGATCAATCGGAATGAGATAGATTAGATGAAAAGGCTCTATCCACAATTCAATTATGTCTAACAAATAATGTGTTGCAGGAAATTTTGATGGAGAAAATGACATTCACCTTATGAAAAAGGTTAGAAACCCTATACGCGACAAAGTCCCTGTGTTGAAACAACATCTATACATGTTCTGCATGTATGAAAATAAGCACCTCAGAGGTCACATTAGTTAATTTATTACTCTTTTAAATAATTTAAAATATGTTGAGGTTCAGATTGATGATGAAGATCATGCTATGCTATTATTGTGCTCTCTACCCCCTTTATACAAGTCTTTTAAGGAAACCATAATTTGTGGCAAAAATAGACTCTCGTTTGAAGAAGTGAAGGGACATCTGTTAAGCAAAGATAAACTTGAAAATGGATTTGGTTCAAATAGCAAATCAGATAGATAAGTCTCGATTTTGGTATCATCAAGGAAGTGAGACAAGAGATGTCGCTATTGTAAAAGGTTAGGCCACATCAAGGCATATTGCTACAAACTGCAAAATAAAAGGGCTGTTGAAAGCAATGAGAAAGATTTAGCTAGTGCTAATTTGGCCGATGAAAATGGTGATAATTTCTTGTATGTGTCAACAAGTAAAAGCTCCAAGGTTATGTCCGAGTAGATCCTGGATTCAAGGTGTTCTTTCCATATGTGTCCCAATAGAGATTGGTTCTCCACATACAGTTCAGTTGAAGGTGGAGTTGTGTACATGGGGAATGGCTCACCCAGTAAATAACCAGTATTGGTATTGTTCAGTTTAGGACACATGATGAGAAAATCATGACACTATCAGATGTCAGGCATGTGCTTAACTTAAAGAAAAGTCTCATCTCCTTGGGAAATTTGGAGTAAAAAGGTTGTAGAATCAACATCAAGTCACACGAAAATAGGGTATTTATGATGATCTCATTTTGATGAAAGGTAAAAGGATTGGAAACCACTATTTCTTGAAGGATTAATGGTGACCACTGAAACATGACGTCCTTTTTTTGTTAAGGAGTCGAAGTCGACTTGTTTGAAGCAAAGACAACTTGTTCATAAGAGGGAAAAAGGTATGACTATTTCGTATAAAAGAGGTTCTCTTTTGGATGTAGGTTTAGGAAAGATAAGACATTACGTTCGTAGAAATCAAACCCGAGTTAGTTTTGATTTGGCAGTTCACAAGTTGAAGATTAGAAGTCTTCCAGTTTTTAAGTACAACTGCGACTCAGTTAATATCCTACATAGTTCGAGATAAGTTTGTGGCGAGCTTTGGCAAAGAATGAATTGTGGAAATACAAGTCAAGGTAGAGATTTTTGGAGCTATGCCTCGTATTTTTTGGCTTTTCTTCTCCCAATTAAACTCTATTTTTAGTTTCCCACTTAAACTTTAATTAGTGTAGGTTATTTTAATATTATTTGACCTACGATTTTAGCCTATAAATAGGTCATTTTGCACCTTAGAAAGGTAACCTATATTACACATTTAGGTATTAAGCTTTTACAAGCTTTCAGAGAATTTTGTGTTTAAGTTTTAAGGGTTCTTATTTTGGGTTTTAGGGTTTAGTTTTATCTCTATCTTTTGTACTCTTCGTGTTTTTGTCATTTTAGTGAAATTATCTTTGCCCATGGTTTCTTCTTCTCTCCAGAAGGGTTTTTTGCATAAAATTTGTGTTCGATCTTCTCAATTTAGTATTTTTACTTGTTCGTTGCATAATCGAGTTTATCCTTAACATGGACTATAACCCCTTAACCTTCTCGAGCCCTGCAATACTAAAATAACTAACATGTTTTCTCTCCTCATTGTGGCACTCCCTTCACATTACAAGAAATGTTAGAAAGTGCCATCTTTTCACAATTCCCATTACAACATTATTAGTAACATAAAACTCCTTTGGTTGGGTACTATTGTTAATACCCACTATATTTAGGCCATAAAGCATCTCATCCAAATGACATTGGCCCACCGAGGGCAAGAAACTCACCAAGGGTTGGCCTCAATGCCCTAAAGGGACCCTCTCTCACAGGAACACAAATGTTTCCTTCCACATAAGAGCACCAACACTCTCAAAACACTCTTTTTAAAGAGATTCTATAAAGTTCTCTTATGCAGCTTAGTCAAACAAAGCACCAAAAGCATAAGAAAGATAATGACCCTAAAAAGTTAGATTAGCTTATAGCTTGAGTGTTAGATTTGGGAACTTACCTGTTTTACCCTAGGTATGAATTGTAGAATAAAAGGTTTCTTGCTGGGATGAAAAAGCTCAATCCAAAAATCCTCTTTTTTTCTATAATAGAGCCAAACTGAAGTTTCTCCAGAATACTCATTCAAACAAAAGCGGACGTATACGGAAGAGTCATAACATAAAAAAACTATTTTTTTGTCCACAAAAACAGTTTTTTATGCGTCTTTATATGTACAACCACTCAACTTAATTCAGTAACAAAATAAGCAAGACATCGAAATGCTAGATTCATCTCAAAGTATTTCGAAATAAAGACTCTCTTTTTATTTTCAATTTTTAAAATTGATACGTTAGATACAGATAGATCATATCTTGTAAATTTTCTCCACTTTTCTTTTCTCAATCGGTTCCTCCCCTTTTATCATTTCTTTTGTACTCCTTAAGAACTAAAGAACGAAACAAGTGGATTTCTTTCTTATAACCTAATGATAAATGTAATGATAACTTAGCAAGAGCCTATATATAAGATAATCCCTTTGTAAATTTCGTTGAGCAAGAGCCTAGGTAAAAAGAAAGTGTCTATATTCCTTGAGCACATATTGGAGGATGATCCGGAGATAAAACTTTGGAGCCCTTTTGACCTTTCTCTTTTCTTTATAAATTTCCTTGTGTACTTCACCAGCAAACCAACCTCACATCTAAAAAAAACGTCAACAATTTTTGTTGTTTTTGTTGTACCCTTTTGCCCAAGGTGTATGGAGAGCATCAACATTTAGTCACTACCCCTCAAGCCAAGGCTTTGGTGCTTTCTTCAATGGTGGATTGAAATTTCAAGAACTCTCTTTGACCTTAGAGCTTTCTCCCTATAGGTTTTCCCTGCATAACTTGTTGGAACTTGTGGAAAGTAAGGAACTAATGGATGATTGATCAAAATTAGGACAACCCAATCAAGGATTGGAATGATGCGTTTAGTGGATACCAGGAATTCATGGAAACCAAAGCTCAAGAACTCGCATGAGCGTCTTGGTCACCTTTCCTTCCCACTCAATTAGAAAAAAAAAAGTCAATGTAGTTCAACAGTGTTTTGCCTCCGTTACAAGAAAAGCAAGGATAAAAGTTGTTGCTAAAGATCGCATAAGGACCATTGTAGGGGGAGCCAACGCGTTCATGTCTTCTTCTTCAATCCGAGGCATTTGCTACATGGCTTAGCTCCTCACTAGTTGTGTCTCATGGATGAAAATGTGACACCAGTAAAACCTATCAAGAATAAAGAGACATGTTAAAATTGACATTCAAAGTTGAGTTGGTCCTTTTTCACAAAGCTTTTGGCAGAAGAGTTTTGCTTGCAACTTTGAAATTAGCAAACCTTGAAAGTCCTTTTCACAGCTTGCAGGAAGAAAGTTGTAATTTGAAGAACAAAAATATAGTGGGCTGTACACCACCTTCAGTACTAAAACCTATGCCCAAACCTACACAATAAACAGCCCAATGATTTTAACCCAAACAACAAATGGCTGAAAGAGCTTTAGCAATTATAAGTTCTAAATTGACAAGTAATTTATTTTTAATTTGATAAATATTTTGTTTAAAGCACAAAAGCCATATAATTCTTAAATTTCCATGCATTGTACGGTATTTTTATTTTACAAATTACTTTTAACTTATTATAAAAATTAAAATGAATTGCCGAAAAAGGGAACAATTTATTTTATAAATAAATATGTTGGATTGAATTTAAAATATGCTGATGATTAAATAAATGTATTTAAATTGAAAATCACAAACCTAAAAATAGAGGGAAAAAATATTTTATATATATATATATGTATATATTAGAAAAATATCATCTTCGTCATAGAAAAGAAAATAATATAAGAAACTTGTCGTTTGGTTCTAGAACTAGAAGATATGGGTACATTAATTTCTCCAGATTCAAGCCACTATGCTTATCCACTCAATAAATCATAAAAACACTATAATTCAATTAATCGTAATACAATTGATGAGAATGTTACTCTCTAAAGCTTGCATCAATGTGGTTTAATATAAAGAATTTAATGTATAATGTCTTTAATTTTTAAATTTGATTTGAATTTAAAAATGGTCAAATGATTATTTTAAAAACTTTCACATTAAATTAACCAAATTTGATTTTTACCACTTTCGCAAGGGTTTACTATTTATATAAACTATTTGGAATATAATATATTTCTAATATTTTGAATATATGACATGCATAAATATTATAAAAAAATTAAAATTTAAATAGTATTAAAATGATTTTACAGGAGATGATAATGTTTTAATTAAAATATATATATTCTATTAACATTTTAATAAAAATATAAATATATATTAACGAAATAATTTAATGTGAGGCAAAACTGTTTAAAACCTCCGTGTTTCTTTTATATATATGTAAGGCATTTTATTAATGAGATAGTTAGAAAAAATATATTAAAAACTTTTTCTTTCTTTTCTTTTTTCTTGCTTCATTTGGTTGTCTTTTAGGTCGGTCAATTTTAATTTAATTTTATTATGCATTTAAAAAAACATTAACCAATTTTGATTTAAGTTGATCATGCATTTATATTTTTATAACTATGGCTATTTTTAATCTATTTAAAATTAAACTTGTCTTTCAAATTCAGCTTTAAAAAAATTAACCAATTTTGATTTGGGTTTAGGGGTGAGCAAAACTCGATTCGACTCGAAAAAATCGAAAAAAAATTCGAATTTCGAGTTAAACAAATCGAGTTATTCAAATCAACTCGAATTTTTTTTCAAATTTCTAGTTCGAATCGAGTTGAGTTTTCGAATTCGAATAACTCGAATAATTTGAATATCAAACTATAATATTTTACATTTTTACCCCAAACTCCCAAACCTTTTTACTTTTCTCTCAAAACTTTTACGCCTTCCCACTTTTCCCCAAAAACTTTTACTCCCCTCCCCTCCCCTCCCAAGCCCCCAATCTACCCAAAATCCATTTCCCACCAAAATTTTACTCTCCTATTTACTTTTTCTCAAAATTTTACTCCCAAAAACCCTCAAAATTTTTTATTTTGCCCCAAAATTTTTACTCCCTCCCACTTTTCCCCTAAAACTTTTATTCCCTTCCCATCCCACCTCCCATCTACCCCCCAAAACCTCCCCCCTCCAATTTTTTTAATATTTTCCCTCCAAAATTTTACTCCCCTATTTACTTTCCCTCAACCTTTTATTCCCCAAAACTTTTACTCCTCACCTTTTACTCTCAAATAAAAAATCAAAATTATCCAAAAAAAATCACTAAACATAAATAGTAATAATTTTATTTATATCTACTATTTATATTATTAAATTAAATTAAATTTCACATTTTATATTATTTATATTATTGAATTATTTAGTCATATTGAATATTTATATTAAAATTGAATTATTAATTATGCCATAAAATATTCGTGTTAAAATTCTATATTGGTATCAATTTCACATTTTATTTTAAAAATAAATTTTATTAAAAAATCATATTTTTACATTTAATATATTTTTTAATTCCAAAATACATAGTGACAAGAATCTGAAGATAATTGAAACAACTAAGCAAGCAAAGAAACTAACCAGTATATAAAAAATTAATAAATAAATTATGAGGTGATGAAAGTTAATAAAAAATTTGATTAAAGTGGACAAATTTTACTACGATGGGTGACAGTGGTTACAAGGACCCAAAATTATTTTTTAAAATTTAACTCGAACAGATATATTCGATTTGATTCGATTCGAATTCCATCTCACTCGACTCGATTCGAGAAAATTTCAAATCAAATTAGGATGATAAAATATGATTCGTCAACTCGATTAACTCAAAATTTTTTTATTCGATTCAATTCGATTCGATCGAACGCTCACCCCTATTTGGGTTTATCATGCATTTATATTTTTATAACTATGGCTATTTTTAATCTATTTTGTGTAAATTATATGTGAATTTTCAATTAATATTTTCCTAATTTAAATTTTATCATGTATGGGCACTATCCAAATTTATTCTGATCTAGGAATAAATAATTTTAGTTTCAGTCTTATTATACTTTGTATTAATTTTATTATGATTATAATTATTGGGATATGTATTTATGGGTATAATTGTGGTTCCACTCTTATAATTTTTTTAAGAAAATATAAATTATGAATTTATAGTTTGTGTGAGATTTCTTTACTTCCCACTTTAATATTGGTTCAAAATTCTCATTCTCTCGAGTTTTAAGTAGAGGTGATCATGGGTTGAGCTACTTGGCCCGGTCCGGTCCAACGCTCCACCCAAAAAATGGGAGGGTTCGGGTAAAAATATAGGTCCGAAATATGGGTTTGGACAAAAAAATAAGGCCCGTTTAGAAAACGGGTCGGGCCTCGAGTAAAACTTTTTTGTCCGGCCCGGTCCAAATTATATATTAAATATATATGCTTTTTATTTTTAATGAAATATATATTAAATATATATATTTAAAATGGGCCGGGCCGGGCTCGGGCTTAGCAATTTTCTTTCGGACTGGGATTGGACAAATTTTTAGGCTCATATTTCGGGCCGAGCAGGGCCTAGACTTAAAAAACGGAGCTAAAATTTTGTTTGGGCCTGGCCCAGCCCATAATCACCACTAGCTGAAAACATCATAGTTCAATTTCCTTTTCCTTTTCTAATGGGGTAGGCACACTGTCAACATGAAATTTTTTTTTATTTGTAATACGAGATATGATTTTTTTTCTTACACTTGTTTGGGGATATGAACGTCTCAAATGCTAGAAACTCCATAGTGATCTAATTGGACGAAAAAAATGATTTATTGGGTTTTTTTTTTCTTATATGGGAAAAAATGACATTATGAGCTATTTATTGCTTAAATTAGTACACTAACTTTTTCTCATGTTAATACATGTGTGTTAAATAAGTTTTTTCTAATAACCAGATAAAATTTAAGGTATTCATGTTGCAATCTATTGGCAGAATATTTATCTACCCATAAATAAACTAATTTGTAAACATCATTGTAAAAAATGTATATATGCATTTAATTAAAAAAGAAAAACAAGTAATGCCTAATTTGTATTAAACATTGTAATAGTGTGTGTTTTTTCTTCATTATGACCAGACATAGAGTGAAAAATATTAATAAAATAATTAAGATAAATATATTCATTTAATTGATTGAAAAAAGTAGAGAAAATTAAGTTAATGATACATGCTGAATAATTAAAAGTCTTATCAACTGTAGATTTTATAACTATATTGAAAATATTTGAAGGCATAAAATATAATTTTGCATTTATTTTCAAGTAAAAAGAAATAAAAGTAATCCATAAATTTTAAAACACCAAATATAATTTTTGGCTTTTTTAATACCGAATCTGTGGAGCATTCAAATTGCCATATCCCAAATATTTAATACCGAAATAAAAATTAAAAGTTATTTGGCACTCTAGCTTTAGAAAAAAAATTATTTTAGTACTTCATTTAATTTTTCGTATTTTTTTATCCCTTGAACTAGTGTTATTTGTCAAATCATCCTAAAATAAATTGAAAAATTAATTTTTGTTAATTTTGTTAATGTGGTATACACATGGATGCCACATCAGTAATTAATTAATTTTTTAAATTTAAAAATAAATTATAATTAAAAATCATTAAAAATCATTAAAATTATTAAAAATTATAAAAATACCAAAAAGTATTTTTAATATTTTAAAAAATAATTAATTGTTTATGTGGCATACATGTGGATGCAACTTTTCCATTTATTTTGTGATAATTTAACAAACAATGCAAGTTAAAGGGCTAAAAAAGAGAAAAAATAAAATGGACTAAAATAAAATTTTGTAAAGTTAAAGGGCCAAATAATTCAATATGCCAATTAAAAGGGGGATGGAATTAAATTCACTTTGACTTCAACGCTTATAGTAATAGAACTGTTAACCATATCTGTGAGAAAATCCAGAAAAGCATGCTGATTTCTGAGCAGACTTTCACAGCCTCCATAACCCCAAGTGGAGGGCACCACCTTCTTCCTGACTTTATCCTAGACTGACCACACTTCCCCTAATTAATGATACCATTTCTATGTCAACATTTACACATTTGTGGGCCATTTTCAAACAATGAATTGTTGCCTTTGTTTTCCAAATTAATAATTACTCAACAATTCTGTCCGTGATGGGGCATAGTACGGTTTCCCCGACTCAATTAACTATATTTTTCCAATCAATGAACTGTCAAGGCTTGCCCTACAACTTTGTCCTATAATTTATTCCTTTGCATTGGATTTTTTTCTTTCGTGGTCGGTGGGGTGATTGGGAGTTGTTAACCACATTTTCACTACCGCGTTAGAAAAACAAATTGAAGATGAGATTTGCATTATATGAGAAGGTTGAAAACATGTACCTGAGTGAGTTGGTGAAATTTTATGTTTAGTGCTGATTCCTTTTGCACTCTCCATCCAACAAGTCACCGTCTATGAGGCAAGAGACTGTGTCTGCTCAAATTATGGATACGACATTCAGATTGCAAGCCCCTTGATGTTCTAGGCCAAGCATCACTTCCGCATTGCGCACATTCCAAAGTTGCCGTAGATCAAGAAGCTCGTAAAAGCTTCATGATCCATGATGCACAAAGTTCACTCCATCCAGTCAATGCACTTGGAAACATTAGACAATAACAAATCATTATTAATACCTCCAAGTTGCAAAGTCTCTCGAGGGCAATCCCTAAGTGCATTCACCATAATCTCACTAGGAGCACCACACCGCTGACACCTATGGTCATTAGACATTGGAGTAGAGGTGATCCCTACCGTTGTTGGAATGAACTCGTGTCTAAGCCTCCTCTCAAAGAGTTTGATTATTTTGACAGATTCTTCGATTTACTAATAGATTTTTGCAATAATCCATATGATACAAATTTATCAGACCGTAATAAAAATCAACTATAACCTATCTTAATAAAGTATGTACTAGTCCTTTGAGTAATTATAATATTTATCATAATTTAATCTTAATTATTTCATAATACTAACTAATTTATATATTCTATGCATTCTATATATCAAAATTTAATTATTTAATAAATTATTTTAATATTTTATTATTATTTAAGTTTATATGTTTCATAATAATATTAATGAAATTAAATATAATTTAAATGTATAATTTTTTACTTTACAACATCATGTCTATAATAGACATTTTATTTTCTCAAAATATATTATTTAATAGCAATGGTAAACATTATCAAACTTTTCCAAAATAACTTTGTGAAACATATTATTTTCTCAAAAGATTAGACGAGACAAAGCATTCAAAGCCGACAATATATTAGTCCAAACGACTAAAGGCTTCTCCACTCTCTTAGGTTAGAATACAAGGTATGCTTATTATGAAGTAGTAGTGTCCACATTTGTTTTTCTAAGAGAGTAAGGTCAAAGAGCCATACATCTCGAAAGCTAAGGCTCTCATACCTTTCGGCATTCTAACTGTGTCTTGAGCTAACATTCTCCACTCACGGTCTTCGTTTTTCTCTACCCACCAAAATCTACAAATAACAATTACTGCATTAGTAACCGAATTAGGGAGTAAGAACACACTTCTTTACATAAGTGGGTTATGCCTACAAGATCGATTTGACAAAAACTTCCTTGTTGCAATATATTAAGAACCATTTAAACCAACTTTGAATTCTTGGATGTGGCTTGCAAACACCTACTTGAACGCATTAGTTTTATTACTCACCATAGGAGGAAGGGCAAGACAATTATCAGAAACATGGCAATCTACTTAGCGGAAAAAATGGTAATGATTATTCACTGTGTGGGTGGCCATTATGGACGTCTATACCAACAGAGCCAAACGTCAGGCAAGAGGTTCTGATATCATATAAAAAAGTATTAAATAACTCATGAATCTAGCAAATATAAAGAATGAGTGAAAATGAAACCCAAAGACAAGAAAAAGGAAAATACAGTGAAAAGTTGTAAAAGAGAAGCTTAAGTTGATTACTTGGAGAAAAAAAAATGAAAGTGTGAGAAGTTAAACCTTTTAGATCACATGAAAAATTGAATTAGATATGATGGAAATTGCAAGTGCTGAGCCGTCAACTGAAGAACTTCACAATTTTGGAGCCAATTTCAACTGCTTTCACTAATAAGCATAACAACTAGCTAGCAATTGTAAAACTAGAGGTTTGAAAAGAGACATCTATTTCTATTTTGCATCCGTATCTAATATCTCAAGTTTTGTTTCACTCAAAATTTTAATGTGTTTTAATGCATTAATTCAATATCGATGCATATATTTTGATACTGTCAGCATAAGATTTTGATATTTTAAATAAGTTTTATTTTTTTAGTGCATCTAAAAATAAAATATAACCATTAAACTAAATTATTCTATTATGTTTTTAAAAATGTATAATATCAAAACATATTTGTAATTAAAGTATTTAAAAGAAATAATATGCTCCAACCTGACAGCCCGTAAAAACCCGAAAAGTAATTGCGTCATTGTCATTTGATATATTTGTTTTCAGATTCAAAACAATTTTACTAGAAGAATGAAGTTTTATTCAAATTCACAAATTTTGTAAATGTTTAGGATTAGAGTTTTTTAATTTTTTTAGAAGTAAAATTAAATTGCAATTCCGTAAATAATAAGTGTCAAATTTGTTAAATTTTTAGATTTAGAATCAAATTAATAAAATGCACATGACTAAACTTGTTTCCAAATCAATTTATCCTTAAATATTTAATGATAAAAACATTTTTTTAACATTTCAAATTTCAATCGTCAATAATACCATTAAAATTTTTTTATTTAATTGAAAATAGTACTAAAAAGCTGGTTGCTTTGGTTATGTCGATTGTGTTGTTGGGGTTGTACGGAATTTTAAATAAAAAACTGTCGGTGGGCAATTGCCATGCCAAGTCCAACAAGAGCCTGCGCTGGCCCTCATTGTTCTACTCTTTTCTTTCTTTCTGATATATATTCATTATTTTTAATTAATTAGATGACTTTTAACATAGAGTTCGAATTTGAAGTTAAATTCTAACCCTTAAATTTTATATTTTAAACCCATTCAAATCTAATGCTTATATAAGATTTTAAACAAAATTTAATCCCTATTCTTTTATTCACGGGAAACTAGGATGTGCAGAGCCTTTGCCCCTAAAATAAAAATTTTATTTTTTTATCCCTTTTATAATTTATAAAATTTTAAATTAGTATTGATAAAATTGTACTTTGGCTCTCTCCAAAATAATAAAAATTTGATTTAGTCTTTTAAAAATTATAAAGATATATGCTATTAACATAGTGATATTGCATTTTTACTATTGACCTGTCACAAATCGTAATGGCAATTTAAGTACTTTTTAGCACTTAACGAGCTTATTTTCTAGGCATTTTATCTTCTTTTATTGCATTTTCGGTTTTATTAGCTTATCATTAAATTATCGCAAAATAAGTATTTTTACACAATTTTTAGTGTTTTGACGATCCGTTGGGCCAACTCAAGCTTTGGGAACGACTAATAGGCTATTTAAGTGTGTAGGGTGCCATTTCAAGTCAAGAAGCACAAGGGACAACAATCGTGTCGCAACACAAGGGGGTCCATGTCGCAACACAGAACTTTCAAGTTGCTAGAGCTAAAAACCACCATGTGTCATGATCGGGGTTTCTCCCTCTTCACAACAAAGCGAAAAACTATGAGAAGATTTAATCGTATCTTGACAGTGAAGTTGCGAAGAGGGCTTTCCTAACGTCAGGACGACACGACAAAACTTGGAAATATTCAGCTGAATTTTGGACAACCATTTAGGGTTATTTTCCTTAATGAAACCCTAATCACTCCAAGGGTATTTTCGGCACCTAGCACCTTAATGTTTGCCTATATAAACAATTTTATAACCTCATTAGAGGGGGTTGGACGTGGCAAAACTGTTTTCTTTAGTTTTCAGTTTTAGTTTTCTTTTTATGTTTCTATAGTCAGAATCTTTTCTACTCCGATGTGAAGACTATTGCAAGCGGAGATTGCTTCGGAACCACGCTTATATATTTATTCATGAGAAATTTCTTTTATTTATACTTCATTAAGCTGATCAATTAACTATTGTATGAATATTAGTATAAATTCTTGTGCTTTTTTCATATCTGACATGTTTCGGTTATGGAACTGATTAATTAATTGAGTTAGTGTTTATTCAAGAGTACTTAGAATATTAGGAAGTGATGCCCCTAATAGAATATCTAGACAGGTGAGACAGGAAGAGTATCCTATCAAGTATAAACTTATGCCAAGCAGTAAGACCTGATGAAGAACCATATGCCTAGGAAGAGACCGGAAGGGTGACTTAAGTGGTAATCCTTAGTAAAGATGAGACTCGATGGGTTTAATGATAATTAAGGATAATTAATGGCTTAATTAGATAATTAGTTTAATTAATAATTTAATTTGGATCCACACTACTAATTCGTAACTCAATTAGGTTAGTAATTATTTTCTGTAATTAATTTAATAATAAATTTCTCCAATCTGCAATCCTTTGGGTACGATCATCGAAATACTTATCAGTGTTCCATTGTAACACTTCTATATTACAATTTGACTTGATCGCTTGTAGATACCTCACTTAATTATATATATTTATTTTTTTTACTCTAAATGTTTGCACATTTGGAGGCGGTCACGATCGTAAAAATATACAAATTAATTCCCCCCAAATAAAAAAAAATTGGCTTCACCCTTGCTTTTATTGGGTCGATATTGTTATTTTTAATAAAAAAATTATAATTTTATAATTTTTTATAAATTTTGTTTATGATTTTTATGATTTTTAAATTTTAAAAGGACTGGATTGATTTTTTTTAAAATTTATTACTAAAGGCGTTTTTAACCTTTAGCCTTATTAGTTTAAAAATTTTCTAATTTACTTCCAATAAAAGAGTAGGGTCAAATTAAATAAATGTGTAAAGATTGAGGTCTAAATTTGTTATTATATCTTATATATAAACATCAAAACAAACATTTAACGATGCAATTTTAATAGAGAGATTGTTTTGCTCACTCATCTAATGTATAGAGACTAATTTTCTCATTTTTTCAATAGAGGAGCTAAAATGCAATCCAAGATATGGTACATGGGATTTGTGGTGCTTTTACCAAGTCAACTGCGTACTAACTTAGTTAAAGAATTAATAAAATATACTTATATATACTTGTACCCAAAAAAATATACTTCTATATACAAAATAAGTTAAATTATTATGAGATTATTTTTATTTTTATTTTTCTATTTTTAGATAAAACCAATAAAACTCAAACATGGTAAGATATAAAACCATAACACGATGAATTTTAAATATTTAACATTACCATTCCAACCAAATATTCATTTAATTTTTAGATAAGTTTTTAAAACTATATTTATTCTATAAAATTTTCACCCATATTGTGAGTATGACAATCAAGTATTACATTAAGTATTTTAATAATAGAATATAATCTGAGTAGTGATCCACTTACACTAGTATACACCATTTCGTATGCTTTTATACAATTAATATTTTAATGATCTAACCGTTATATTTCATATTCTATTTATATAGATCATGCATGTCAAATTTGACATAAATTAATTTTCTAACTATTTTATTATGTAAAAAAAAGTTTTTAATTGTTCAATAAATATTAATATATATACTATTTTAGATCGACATGATAGAGATATTAGGTCAGTTAAAAAATTTACATGCATGACAAATATAACTATATTGATAAATTAAACAATTGCATTGTTAAAGTGTTATTTATGCAAAAATATATGAAAATGTGCAAAATATTGTAATTTTACATTTGGTGTAAGCAAATCTCCTCCTCATATCATATCATATATATATATACATATATGAAAACTTTTTGTTATGGGATAGTTATTAGAGTTCCAAAATGCTTCATTTTTTTAGTTATATTTAAAATGGTCCCTTTTAAAATTAATTTTTTAATATGATTTTTTTGCCATTAATAATAAAAGTTTTAAATAATAAACGAGTTTAAACATCATCCATCAAATTATAATTAAAATTTAAAACTAAAATCTCAACATAAATAATAATATAATATAATTGTATGCAACAATAAGATATAATAACATCTTTTTTTAAAAATATATAAAAACATCTTTTAAATATAAAGATTTTTTTATATATTTAAACAACATCATCGACTTTAGAAGTCTAACAGTTAAAGTTAAACATAATCCTTCAAACCTGAAATGAAAATGTATTTATCTTTGAAAACTTTTATGTACAATAAAAATTTTGAATTTTTTTATCCAAAAACAATTTTTGCTACACTAGAAATTGTGTATCTGTACCTCTCCCAGCAATAGAAACATCATGTTTTGACTTTTTCTTTTAAAAAAGTAAACTTTTTGGAGTTAGAACCACATAATTACTGGGTACTTATGATTAGTATTGAAAATGGAAAACATTTAAATTTTCCCACATTAGATTAAAAGCCGACCTAAAATACAACAAAATGAAGCAAGGAAACAAAAAAGGAAAGAAACTTAGGTTTTTTATTTTTATTTTCCAACTACCCCATTGACTTGAAAAACAAGAAAACAAAAAGCATTTTATATATAGAAAATGTAACATTCCTAACTCAACTTAGACATTATGGCTAGATTGAGAAGTCTATATTAGCCGTCGAAATGACTAAGCTAACTTACGTTACTTTTTAATACCTTAAATAAACTTATTTTAGAGAAAAAATTGTAGTTCTACTTTGAATTAGTTAAAAAAAACATTCATTTATTAGGTCATCTGTACTTAAGATTTATTTTATTATTGACAGTGTTGTTTTAAAAAAAAGCGTTTCTTCATCGCTTTACTTTGTAAAAACTTAATGTTAACTAATGCAGCGGAAAAAAAACCATTGTTCATGTCATTTTTGAAATCTAGTTGCTTTTATCGATTTGTTTTTTCAAAAATGATTTCTTAACAATGCAGCAAAAATTAGGGAAAATTTTGCTTAAGTTAGATATCATGCGTTTTCCAATTATTATACTAGATTAATCCATGCACGCAAGAATTTTCCAAATGAAAAGTTACCAAGCCATAGACTAGAAATAATTAAAAATTATAAACCAAAACCAATAGATACTTATTAATAATACTTATTAAAAATAGTCCAAGGTCCAAGGTGATTCTCCTTATGCCGGGTCCTGTCCTAGTTTCGAGGTTTACCTGAAAATTAAACACTATAGGGGGTGACACTACACCAAAACAGGCTTTTAGCGGTGTTTATAGCGGCGTTTAACCAAAAAACGCTGCAAAAGATAGAGTTTTGGAGGCGCTAAACAAAAAACGCCGCAATAGACCTGCATTAGCAGCGCTCGAAAAACAAACGCCGCAATAAACCTGCATTAGAGGCGATTTCTTTGAAATGCCATAAAATTTTTTGCAAAACGGCTTCGTTTTTTGGTTATTTTATTACTTTAGTGGCGCTTATTAAAAAAACACCACAAAATATTGGGATATAGCAGCGTTTTGAGAGAAACGCCGGTAAAGGTAAGTAATTTGAGGAAAAAATTTCAGCAAAACTGTACCGTTTTATTTTTTCCTATTATTGCTTTAGTGGCGCTTACTAAAAAAAGCCACAAAAGATAGGGATTTCGCAGCGGTTGTTAACAAATGCCGCTATAAGTAACTAATTTGCGGCGTTTCCTTTATAAACGCCGGAACAAAACTAAGCAAAATGGCTTCGTTTTATTTCAGTATATTGCTTTAGTGGCGCTTTTAAATAAACGCCACAAAATGTCTGGAATTAGCAGCGCTTGACCTAAAACACCGCAAATATTTCAGCAAGATGCTTTTCTTTTTTGGTGGAATGTTCGTTAAAACGATGCCGCTTTTGATTGTCTGTATTGGTGTTAGTGGCATTTTTGGCAAAAATGCCGCAAAAATAGAAAGAAAATTTTAGGTTTTACGGTTTAATATTTAAGTTTTATCGTATACAGTTTGAAGATTTAGGGTTTTTGGCACAATATTTATTATTTTAGGATTACAGTTTTGTGTTCTGGGCTTAGAGTTTAGGTTTAGGGGTTGGAGATTGGGGTTTAAGGTTTAAAGTTAACATTTCAGTGTTATTATCGGGTTAGTGTTTATGGCTTATAAGATAATGAAATTTACTATGTTAGGGATTGATGTTTATGTTTTACCATTTAGCTTTAATGTTTTACGATTTGGGGTTTTAGGGTTCGTTACACCATGTTTATTATTTTAGGATTACAATTTTGACGACATGGGTTTAGAGTTTAGGTTTAGGGCTCGGGGACTGGGGTTCAAGGTTTAGAGTTTACATTTCAGTGTTAATATCAGGTTAGGGAATTTACGGCTTATAAGATAATGAGATTTACTGTTTTAGGGCTTGATGTTTATGGTTTACGGGTTAGCGTTAATGATTTAAGGGTTACGATATTGATTCTTGCGTTTCGAATTTAAGGTTTATACGTGTTACGGTTTAGGGTTTAATGTTGTGGCAGTTTTAGGGTTTAATTACTATTTTGATACAAAAGTCAAAAAAATTTCAAATACTTCATGTTTTTTACTTCTTATTATGTCATTATTAGGTTTAGAACCGACAGGGGTATAAAAACATATATATATATATGCATGCCACGATATCATATATATATATGTTATGTATGATGAAACAATTTAATATTGTGTACGAGTGTTATCAAGATTTGCATAACTTAGAGCATAAAATTAAAATTGTATGACATTATTGGAATAGTGTCAATAATTTATAATTGGAATGTTGATAGTATTTTAATAAGACATACTTACATATATAAAATGAAATTTTTTTTAAGGTTTGTACAATAAAAAAGAATATGTTAAATCTGTGTCATAATTTTAAACTATTTTAATTGAAATGAAATTAATAATTTCATATTAATGCATCAATTTAAAATAATGTCATAACATTTATCCAATTTTAAAATCTATTAAAAATAAAAATACTTATAAATAAAGACATATAAAATATTATAAAAACTGAATAATTAGTGCGTTTTAACTTAAAACGCCGCAATAGGTAGGATTTAGTAGCGCTTACACAGAAAATGCCGCTATAGAACAGGGATTTTCGGCGTTTCTTGTAAAAACGCCGCAAATAATATAGCAAAACTGCTTCGTTTTGCTTTCACTGTATTCCTTTAGTGGCGTTTTCTGATAAAACGCCGCAAGCTTATTTATAAATTTTAATATTGATAGTATTTAAATTGATAGTATTTATAAATTTGAATATTTATTAAATATGTATAATTGAAAAAATGTATTAAATCTGTGCCATATTTTAAAATAATATTATTGAAAAAAAATTAATAATTTCATATTAATGTTTCAATTTAAAAGAATGTCCAAACATTTATCGAATTTAAAAATCAATTAAAAATCAAAATACTTATAAATAAAGTGAATATTTAGTGGCATTTGTAACCAAAACGCCGCAAATGCTAATTTAAAATTGAATGAAACGTCTTTTGATTGACCCGTTTAGGGTTCAGTGGCGTTTTTTTCTCAACACGCCGCAAAATCTGTAAGATTAGTGGCGTTTTCCTTTAAGCGCCACAAAAGAATTAAATTTAAATGGCGTCGTTTTGATGGGATATCAATTTTGGGGTATATCCCCGCAGCCAACTCTAAATCCCCCTTTTTAGTCAAATCCCTAAGTGTTTCTGCAGCATCTCAGATTTCCCCTCATCCGTTTTCTTCATCTCTTTCAAATTTCTGTTTGGATGTTTCGTTTCCTAGCAAAAAAAACCATTAAAAAGGGTTCATACATTGTATTTGTTGAAAACATTTAACATTATTTGCGGCAAAGAAGAGGGAGAACGTGGAGGAACATCATTTAAGGTTCGAATGTCCGATTCTGCTTATTTATACATTGGGTTTTGTCGTATTTTTTACTTTGATTTTTCTTTGTTATTGTTTGGTGATACTGGAATTAAAAAAATGGTATTTTTCTTGTTTAGGGTTTTCGGTCTTCGACTGTTTTGTTCATCCTCTTGGAGTTACATTACTGCTTTGATTGTTCATTTATTTTGTGAACGGTTTCATTGGTTAGGAACTGATTTTAAGTTGTTTCTGTTTAGGGTTTCATTTCTATCCATTTCATTGCTTCCATTTCAGTTTTCTTCATCCTTCTGAAGGTACAGAACTCATGCTTTCATTTAATTACATTGCTTTCATTATCAGTGTAACGGGTTAAATGGGTTGGACTAAATATTAAGATTTCATTTATTCTCTGTTGGTGTCGGTGAATTCATTTGGTTCTGTTTTTTTAGTATGAAATTTTGATGTCTACTTTAGGGTTTAATTTAATAATTTATAAAAATGTTCTGTTAAATGTGGTGTAGCCGATTACATTTCTAGGTAATGAATTGGATTTTTAAGTTGAATTTTATTACGCCATGTTGATTTTAGTATGATGAAACAGTTCGATGTACAACTCTTTTTGTTTGTTTGTTATAATTGTCTTTCATCCATTTTCTTATTGTAATGTGGGATTATATATATAAAGTAGATTGGATTGGGAACTGTCATTTACCTTCTTATACATATATATATATAAGTGATGAAATGAGATAAGATCAAAGTGATACATTAGTAAAGAAACTAAATTGAAGGAAATTTTGTTAAATTCAGAGACTAAATTTTCATATTAATTGGTAAGGGCAGGGATTTAGAGGCAATTAACATTTGCTTATGACATTTAACTTACACAAATGAAATAATAAACCAGGGTTGGATAGAAGTATAATTGAGGATTATCATGCCAAACATGTTCTTCTCATGTTATTGATAATTTTATCTTATCTACATGAACTGACGTTTTTGAAATTATATAGATGCTTCTCACCAAACCCATTTCTTTCTAATTATAATTTAATTTGCCGAATGAAAATGGGTCAATGTGTTGTAGAATCAGTGTTACCAATTAGTACCTATTCTTGTTTTAAATTGTAATGCAGCCATACTATGTTTGTATTATATTGTATCCTATTGTGTTGATTTAACATGTTTAAAAAAAAACATTAGGCCGCCATGAAACGCAGTATGATGAATTATTGTTTTGAGTGATTATGACTTTTTTTTTATCTTAATTTTCATATGGATTAAATCCAACCTCTAATATGATTTTAATATTTTACTTAATTGTCTATTTTCATATGTTTTTCTCAGTTATAAGTTATCACTATTTCTTAATTTAATAATGTGTGTTAAAATATAATGTTGGGTTCCAGTTTCATTTTGTGGTTTGTAAACTATTAATTCAGTTTTTAAACTTTCGATTTATGGTTTGTAAGCTGATTCATAATCAGTCCGTTTACAGTTTGCTTAAATCGCAAGATGTACCTCATGTGTTAGGTTTTATTTATTTGAGATTAAATATTTTACTTAATTGGTAACAGTTTGCAATGCTTAGAAAATGAACATAGAATTTTCATAGTCTCTCTACCATGTTAATATTTTCCAGCAGCAACTTAGAAAGGAATATGGTTTGCTACGTTCGTGCAAAAAACACAATCATTCGTGCCAAAAAGGCAAAAAAATTTGGACAGAAATATTATATCATAAATATTAGAATTTATATTCTTCTTATATATTACATATATTAATATGGATATGTAACCTGTATTTCAATTTTGACATAATAATAACATTTTAAATTTTTTAAAAAAAATTGTAAATGATAATTTAATATCTATTAAAACCAATATTTTTAATATATCACCCCATATATGGTATGGGTATATAACCTATATTTAAAACTTATTACTATAAAATTTATAAGTTCTCTAAATAATTATAAATATTGTTTTATTTTCTATATAAGTTTTCTAAATTTATAAGTTTTCTAAATAATTTTTCTAAATTTATTAGTATTAAAATTTATTAGTATTAAATTTATAATTTTTCAAAAAAAGTGTTCTAAATAATTATTCGCTTACATAATACATAATAACATAATACATAACTTATATATAAGCTTGCATAACTTACATAATAACTTCCATAACTTATATATAATAACATAATAAATTACATAATACATAATAACATAATACCTAACTTATATATAAGCTTGCATAACTTACATAATAACTTCCATAACTTAATACACCACTTAAATAACTTACATAACTTACATAGCTTACATAACTCATTACTTACATAACATACATAATACATAACTTACATAAAATACAACTTACATATCTTACATAATACATAACTTATATAATACAACACTTACAGAAATTAAATAACTTGCATAAAACATAGCCTACATAACTTATATAACTTTCATAAAATACAACTTACATATTTTACATAAAACTTACATAATACAACACTTACATAACTTAAATAACTTGCATAATACATAGACTACATAACTTATTTTTCCTTACATAATACAACACTTACACAACTTAAATAACTTGCATAATACACAGCCTACATAACTTAATTTGCCTTACATAATACAACACTTACATAACTTAAATAACTTGCATAATACATAGACTACATAACTTATTTTTCCTTACATAATACAACACTTACACAACTTAAATAACTTGCATAATACACAGCCTACATAACTTAATTTGCCTTACATAATACAACACTTACATAACTTACATAGGTTACATAATACACAACTTAAATAACTTATATAATACATAACTTACATAATTTACTTAATACATAAATATATATCATATCATAACTTACATAACTCATTTAATTTTAAATATAAGTGAACAACTTACGTACCCTTGTATTTTCTGGTGGAAATCAGACTTCAAGAATTAAGAAATGGACCGGTCTTGGATGAATTTGTCAAGGGTAAGCAACAGTTATCGAAATGGAGTTTAGAGTTTTCTAAATTTTTCATTCCAACATGCAAGTTAATAGAACATGATTCTTTGCCCTTGTAACAAGTGTGTCAACATAAACTGGCATTATCGTGAAGTTGTATACGAGCATCTAATTGTTGATGGGTTTAGGGTTTAGGGTTTAGGGTTATAAAAAATGGCTTTTTCATGGAGAATGCCCGCCTAGTACCTCCTCTTCAACGATGGATGTATCTTATCCTGATACTGCTTACCATCAGTCTGTTGGAGGGGATGACATGGAAGGTATGCTGCGGGATGCATTTAATATGCACAATCATGGTTTTCAGTCATTCCAAGCTGACTTTATGGCATCTAATGATTGTAATGTTGGTACAAATGCTTTTATCGAACCGGGAACAAGTGTACCTCATGAAGAGCCGAATGTAGAAGCGGCGAAGTTCTACGCGCTACTTAATGAGATGAACGAAGAACTATATGAGGGATCGAAATTTTCAAAAATGTCTTTCTACGTTCGTCTTTTCCAGTTAAAATGTTTGGGAGGGTGGACCGGGAACTCATTGACAGTGCTATTAGAGTTTTTGAGAGAAATGTTTCCGTTTGCAAAAATCCCTCAGTCATGCAAAGATATGAAGAAAATGATAAAAAGACTTAGGTCTTGGGTACAACAAAATCCATAGTTCCCTGAATGACTGCATGTTGTATTGGGGCGATCGGAGAAACCAACAGTGCTGTCATGTATGCGGCGAATCCCGTTGGATAAATAGAAACATAGAAGATGGGAATGACGATGAAAATGATGCACAGCTAAGAAAGAAGCCGGTTAAGATTTTGCGGTATTTTCCGCTGATACCAAGGTTTCAAAGGCTTTTCATGTCGTCGAAGACAGCGGAGTCAATGACGTGGCACCATGATGGACGAACTGATGATGGATTATTAAGGCATTCGGCAGATTCTTTAGCTTGGAAATCATTTGACAATAAATTTTCAAGCTTTGCAAGTGATCCTAGGAGTGTGAGGCTTGGCCTAGCCTCTGATGGATTTAATCCTTACAAGATCATGAGTACTGCGTACAGTACTTGGTCAGTAGTGCTTGTTCCTTACAATCTGCCTCCGTGGATTTGCATGAAGCAATCTTCCCTTATCTTATCTATGATTATCCCTGGAGAGAAAGGGCCCGGGAATGATATCGACATTTATTTACAGCCACTTATTGAAGAGTTAAAACAATTATGGGCTGGTGTCGAGACATAGATGTGCTGAGAAAGGAGAACTTTAATTTACGTGCAGCTTTGATGTGGACCATTAATGACTTCCCCGCTTATGTCAATTTATCCGGTTGGAGTACCAAGGGTCATTATGCGTGTTCCTTTTGTGCTGCACAAACATGTTCACAATGGTTATACAATGGGAAGAAGTTCTCTTACATGGGGCATCGTCTATGGTTACCGGGAAATCATAGATTTAGATTTCAGAGTTCAGCATTTGACGGTACTGAAGAGTTCAGAGGAGCTCCTTCGTAGACAAATGGATCTGAAATCTTGTTAATGTTGGAAGATATGAATTTCAGTTATGGGAAGATGAACCAACCGAAAAACACGCAAAGAAATAGAAGATCAAATGATGAAGCTGATGATGACTCCGATGAAGAGGATGATCCTAATGAGGCGGACTTGTGGAAAAAAAAAGAAGTATTTTTTTTAGTTGCCTTATTGAGAGCATCACCTTTTACGACACAATCTTGATGTTATGCGTATTGAGAAAAATGTCTGCGAGAACATTGTCGATACAATTTTGAATGTAGACGGAAAATCAAAAGACAATCTTCAGAGTCGACTTGATTTAGTCGACATGGGAATTCGACCTGATCTTCATCCGAATCCTATTCCAAATGGGAAATATCGGTTGCCGCCTTCTATTTTCTCAATGTCAAAGACAGAGAAAGAAGTGTTCTGCATGGTGTTGAAGGATATAAAGGTTCCAGATGCGTATGCATCAAATATATCTCGATGTGTTAGTGTTAAAGATCGAAGACTATATTCGCTAACATCACATGACTATCACATCTTGATGCAAGATTTACTGGCAGTTGCTCTACGATGTTGTATTTCGAAGAAGGTGACGTCTTGTATAATTGAACTATCCAATATAATGAAAGCCATTTGTGGCAAAGTTTTGGATGTTCAAGAAATTCAGAAGGTACAGGATCAAGCCGCTTTGACTTTATGCAACATGGAGAAAGTCATCCCACCTTCCTTCTTCACTATTATGGTTCACTTGATAATCCATCTCCCGCATGAAGTAATTCTTGGCGAACCCATTTTCTATCGATGGATGTATCCCATAGAAAGGTGTTAATTACAATTTTTAGAATTTTCCTTCATTCACCTATATGCCTTTAGTTACAACTTTTGATAATGTTGTATATCGTGTTTAGGTTCCTATCCAAATTAAAGTCTTACTGCCGCAACAAGCATTATCCAGAAGGATCGATTGCTGAAGGCTACTTAGCAGAGGAATGTATGACCTTCTGTTCAAGATATTTGGAAGATGTTGAAACAAGGTTGAACAAACCAAATAGAAATGTTGGACTCACGGATCATAACTTTGCCGATACTTATTTGTTCCAAAGTTTTGGAGATCCAATCGGCAAAGTTGAAATTGCAGAATTAGATGATTTATCGTGGGTACAAGCACATTGATATGTTCTATTTCACCACGAATCAATGGAACCTTTACGCAAGTAAGTTCTAGAAATTTGATAAACATTCATCAATTAAAAATTGTTTATATTCTAAAAAACTGAACATATTTTTAACATAGTGAGTACAAACAAATATTGAGATCTCGTTCGCGCTCTCGAAGAACACAACATCGACATATCAATAAGTTGTTCACATAATCTTTTCATGAATGGTTAAGCCAAACGGTATGCAATTGGAGCTTTCACAGACAAATAATAATATTTACTCAAAACATATTTAATTACTCAGTTTACTTTCCATTCAATAGGTTTGGAGTGGGAAGAACGTCACAGACGAAGTTAAATGGCTTTCCTAAGTCCAAATCGGGTGGTTAAAAGATATAGTGCGTTCCTCATCAACGGATTCAGATTTCATACAAAATATCGCGAGAGATTGAGGAGAACATAAAATTGTGGAATAGTTGTTAATTCCTCAATTACAAGTTATGTTAGTGCTAGGGACAATAATCCTGTCAAGGGAAATGTGGAATATTTCGGACTTCTTACTGACATAATTGAGTTGGATTACTACGTCAAATGGAAAGTTGCCTTATTTCGAGGTGATTGGGCCGATGTTAATACTGCTCGTGGAATTAAGCAAGATCAATTTGGTTTCACAATGGTAAACTTCGCTCGATTGATTCACATAGGAAACAATTGATTGATGAGCCGTATGTATTTTCTTCTCAAGTCAAAGAAGTTTTTTACTCAAAAGATCCAACTGATGAGGGTTTGTATGTTGTACTCCGTAACATCCCTAGAGACTTGCTTGACATGGGCAGTGGATATAGAGATGGCATTGACGACAGAACACAAACTTTGCCCTTTCCAGAACAAAACTTAAACGAAAACATCCCTAGTACTAGTACACAATTTCAATGGGTCCGCCAGGATACGGATGAAGATATTTTCGAATTATAATGTAGTAAGCTTTTACGATTATTTAATTATATGTAATATCATAATATAAGTATTGGTCTTATTATATATTTCAACTATTTTATATGTGCTATTATTGTTGTAATTGTATACTAAGCTTTCAACTATTTTATTTGTTTTGCAGATAAAATGCCTAGAAGAAAATTAAGAAAGCTAAGCATTCTTCCAGGGACTCCAAACTCGGCGAGAACAAACAGCACTGAACAACAAACTGCTATTGGATCTTCGAATGATCTGATTACACTTGAGGAACCTACAGAAGCTGAAAGTAATTTAACATTTAATTTACATGCGTGTTGACTTATTGCTTATTTATTTTTAAAATTCTTATATTACAATATAAGATTTTCCAGCTGAAAGTGGTGGGACGCGGAGAGTTCGAGTACGTACGCTACTGAGGGATCTATACGAGCTAGATCCAGTCGAGCGTGTCAAAGTATCCAGTAATAACTTTGGTCAGCCTGTTGGATCAAAAATTTGCCTTTTAGCAGGATACATGGGCATTCTAGCTCGGAATGCAAATATGTTTCCAATTAACTTCGAGTCATGGCATAAAATGCCCGAGAGTAACAAGAACCAAGCTCTCGATAACATTAAGGTAACAAAACGTTAATGCCATTTATAATACTTGGGTTTAAGTTTCATTTATATTTACTTTCTTAACTTGTGTTTTTTGTAGGCGAGATTTGCTCTAGAGGTCTCCGATGCTTATGTAAAGAAGGCATTGGGAAAAAGATGGAGAGACCATAAGAGCACTTTAAAGAAAGACTATTTTAAGACAAAAACAACACTCGATGAGAAATTACAAAATGTCCCGCCGGGAATGCTGAGGTACCAGTGGGAAGAGGTCGTTAAATTTTGGACTTCGAAGAAAGGAGAGGTATGTGTTACTACAAAAATCTTGTAATTATTTTGGTGTATAGTATTTACTAATTAACGTACTAATAATTTCATAACGTAGGATCATGAACAAGTTGGAAAAAGTAGTAGGCAGAAACAAAAATTCACTCACACAGCTGGGTCGAAAAGTTTTGCGTGTGTAGCACAGGCCGAGGTATTTTGAATTTTTTAATACTGGTAGATATTTATTACTTTCTATCAAATAATATTTTTACTATTGTATTGTAGGATTCAATTGGATATAACATCCTTCATAACATAACATGCCTTCCATATATCTCATCATTTCAATGTATTTCATATATTCATGTATTTGCTCATATTGATCATTTATCTTTTCCTTTCCAAATCATGCCCGTTGAACCGTTTAGAATACCGTTGGGTACCTGGGATAGCTCACACAAAGTGTACAAACTCATATAACTGTAGTCTGTCAAATCCTGTATATATATGCTCACCCAAGCTGTGGTTGAAACGTAGATACATGATGCTACTCACACAAGCTGGGGAGTATCCACAACACATGCCAAACCTCAGCCATCGGTAGGACGCTCAAGACCAACACTCGATTCATGTAAACCCTAATGACAAGTCATTTGTATCCTATGAATTCCTAAGGCTCAAACAGGGCTCAGTAGTCATCATACGCCATTGGATTTACGTCCTTTCATTACAAGATAAATTGCATACTAACACATATATCTATATTGATTTAATCAGAATATAATCACATATTAACTTTCAATTTAATCAAAATTTTATACAATACAATTCATACGAACTTACCTAGCTAACTTGCAAAAATACCAAAGTTTAAGGGCATACATATTGTCATTCAACTTATTATTAATTTAGACAGTAAAACAATAAATTTTATACAATTTGGTCAATTTTGACATCTTTACGAAATTACCCCTAAGTTTTCTTTCATTCAATTTAGTCCCTGAGCCTTGCCGAATACCCATGGCATCCAATAAAGCACATTATAGAAAAAATTTCACATCAAATCCTTGTATTTTTCCTATTTTAACAATTTAGTCCCTAATTAGAAAATTCATCAAAAATCACTTAACAAAATACTTTTAAATATCAACTAATATTTCAAATTCATCATTTAACACCAAGAATCACTAGATTCATAAATGGAAACATTCGTAATCTTTAACAGTTTCAAAATTGAAGGTATGGGCTAATTGGACCTAGTTGCAACGATCTCAAAAATATAAAAATTATTGAAAGCAGGGCTAAAACGGACTTACATGCATCATCAAAAGGTAAGCAAAAGCTTCAAGGTCTTCCATGGAGTTTTTCTCCTTTCAAAATCGGTGAAGAAGACATTAAGATGATGATAAAATATTTTGGTTTTATTTTATTATAATATATTATCAAATTACCATATTAACCTTAGTTAATAGTTAAATAAAACATCAAATTCATGTCCATTATTGTCCACTAATACCTTGAATGGTCTAATTACCATTTAAGTCCCTTTTCCTTTACTCAATTAACCATTTAATTACTCAAATCAAATAGTGATCAAATTTTATATCTTTTACGATTTCGTCCTTTTTAATTAATTAACTATCGAAACATTAAAATTTTTCAACGAAACTTTAATACCACCTTAATGAAATTTTAAAAATACTTATAAAAATATTTACGGCTCAATTTATAGAAACGAGGTCCTAATACCTCATTTTCTAAAACCACTTAACCTTAAGGTCTTACCACTTGAACTTAATAAATCGCTTATATAACATAATTTATCAAATCAAAAATCTTTTTAAAACCATGTTTAACTTGTAAATATTAAATAATAATATTTAAAAACTTACTTGTCAAATTGGTGATCCCGAAACCACTAAAAAATGAACTGTTATAGGCTTAGCCAGAGTCCCTTAATGGCAACCACCATGCCCATGGGTACAACATCCACGAGAACCATGAGTGCTCATTGTCTTATGTATAATATTTCAAAATTTTATGTAATTAGTTTAAGCTTTAAACCTTAATCTTAAATTTTTATCGAAAAAGGTCATTTCTTATACTAAACTATCACATGCAGAATATCTCTAACGCAAAGCTAAAGTTTAGAGTTCTTACTTGGATCAACGTCAGAGTCTCGGTTTCACTTATCCAAAAATTCAAAAATCATTTCAATAAAATTCCAGTTTAAAATAAAAATTTATTTCTTAAATTATTTTGGACCAAAAAATAAAGAGCTGAGTTTTGTAACCTACCTCTGATACCACCAAATGTAACACCCATACTCGGCCTAGACGTTACAGTCAGATTATGGAGATTACATCGTACACACAAAGCAACAAATGTTTAATTTTGATGAAAATCATTTTCAGCGAAAAGATAGTTCAATTTGATTAACTTTTTGTAAAACATAGCAATTTTTGTAATCACATCTTGAAAGTACTACTAAATTAAAAACCAATTTATTTGAAAACATTTGCGGGCTAAAACATTTAGAGATTTTCAATTGGTCTTGCAGTGGAAAACCATATAATGTATTGTTTATAAAAGCGTGGTTTACTATATTTAGTTATCTTAAATTAAGCATTATTTAAAAGATAAAGGCTTTTGCATAATAATTACCAACATAGTCCAAACAATCTAAACAAGACATAAAATGTCCAAAAATAAACAAAACCCAAGAAAGTTCAAAATGTCCATATTAAACAAAAATATAATCCATAGCACTTAAATAAAAAACGTGAAACCCGAGCCTTAGAGTCATTGTCTAATCCTATGTCGGAGGGTCACCTAAAACAAATCAAGCAAAAATGTGAGCTTTAAGCCCAGTGTGTGATTAAGCCCATAATGTCAGTACAAGTAATCATAATCAACAAATTGTCTCATAGCATATCATAATTCAATTGAAGTATATTCAGTCATATCATATCGTATCATAGCAAAGCATAACATAGCATATCATATCCTATTATGTCCTAACCCCATCCGTTACACACTATTTCTGTCTAGCCAATCACACCATATAGGATTACAAGAGTCCATCCATCCAATCACACCAATATGTGGCGGTGTGGCCACTCATATAGTTACAGTTGAGCTACCATACATAAATTTGTGGACTAGCCGCTATAGTTGCAGTAAAACTGCCATATAGCACTCCTTCCATCATATCATATCCCACCCCAAAACACTAACATATCATACATATATATATATATCGTAAGTTATACGACATACAAACTTATATACTTTCATACAAATCATAACTTAACATATAGTTTAATGATAACATGTCTTACTTGACATACCTCCTAAACCTATTCATATATGTCTGCGTACCAAAACTTATACTTTTCAAGCCCCATAGGTTGCCTGCGGACCCAAGTTTTGAGCCTCTTAAACAATCCCTAACCAGGCCTTAAAATTGGGCAAAAAGGCCCACACTGCCCAAAAACCTAGCCCGTGTGGTCCACATGGTTTACCACATGGTCTACAGAGTTTCACATGGCCATGTGCCACACATGGCTTGGCCATACGGTCTATAGAGTTTCACATGATCGTGGGCTACACACGGTCTACCACACACAGCTTGTCACACGATCAAGTGGCCTTAGGCAGTTTCAAAAAATAGCCCCTATTTCACAATTTTTTTCAAGTTTCTATCGAGTTTAAGGATCATTTTTATACACCTGATGATAATCTGATAACCCACACAAGAATTGCACTCCAAATCCTACACAAAACTCCCAAATGTATCGATTTTAATATCAATCAAACCCACAATTTCACCAAAAAAACAATTCTGAAATTCAACGTTCGAGCACTTACCATAAACATAATAACAACCAAAGCTGATTAAATGAACTTAATTCGCTAGAGGTTTGTTTAACACCATCCGATCCTCTTCTAAACAAAAACCTCACAATTAACATAGTTTCATTGTAAGAAGTAAAGAATATTGATTCAAATAAAAAAAACCCCAAAACCTCCAATAACAATTCAATAACAAATACTTACGTAAAGACCGATTGGTAATCAATCAACACGTCAAAACACAATAACAATTGAGCCGGTTAAATTCTTGAAGCAATCGAAAGAAGAAGAGAGACAAAAGGAGAGCAAAGAAAACAAAGCAAGAAGAGAAAGGAAAAGAATGTGATGTAAGAAAAATATTTAGGAAAACCCTTTTTTTATAATAATTGTTTGAAAAAAAAATAGAATTCCAAATCAGTAAAACTTCTCACTCCTCACAACTACCAAACAAATCAGATACACATCCATAAAGTTACTCCCTTATAAAACAAATTATATCCAAACTCCTCCACCCAGGTAACGTAATCAAGAATTAGCAAAAATAACTTCATATTCCTTGCACATGGGTTTAATCATAAGACCAACGAGTTTACAAAAGCTCAACCATTGAACCAACCCAATTCTCTTGTCAACAATTAACGAAATTAAATGATAAACCCAAAGACTTAAGTTGGGCATAATTCAAAATTAAATCAAAAAATCTCAAAACATGAGAATCGAACTCAGGATCTAAAATAGACATGCAAAACACTTAACCACCAAACCAAAACAAATTATTTAACAAACTTAGGAAATTAAAATTTAAGAAATTTTGGGGCGTTACAAAACATATGGTGTCACTTGCTATATAATGACATCACCGTGACATCATCATCCAAAAAAATCTTAAAATATTTAACAATTACAAAAATATTTAAAAATTACAAAAATTATTTAAAATAAAATAAAATAATTGAATTGTAAATTTATAAAATTACAAAAATTATTTAAAAAATAGATATCAAAATATTAAAATTTACTAAAATTTACTAAAATTTTTAAAATATATTAAAAATTTTAATATTCTTAAAATTTTATAAATCATATTTGTTAAAGCTTAAACATGAGATTATTGTGTGTTAGACTAGCTTTATTTGATAAATTGTTTTGATATAACAAATAAAAATGTTTTTGAATAAAATTCACTTTTTTACAAATAAATTATTAAGTTCAAAACATAAAAATAATTTCAAGACTTCCAAACATCTTAGAAAATGTTTTGAACACTTAGAAAATTCTGGACAAAGTTCAATAACCCTTTTAAACTCTTGATCTCAATTGTAACAATTTTAAATCAATTGAAAAAATGTTCCTCACAAAAAGTCTTGATATTTTCAAAAAAGTATTGATACCCATTAAAAGTATATCGATACCTTTTACCATATATCGATAAATCATCTTTGGTATCGTTGTAAACTAACTTTAACGATAACTAAATCAAGCATTAAATGCTACTAGTATCGATACTCGTAGAAAAAGTATCGATACTTTTTGTTGGAGGTGAATTTAAATATATGATATTTTCATCTCCAACGGCTCTATTTATTTTTTCAACAACGACAACGGTTAGAAATGAATTAGAGGGTATAAATATCAACCTCTAAAGGTCCTACAAAAAGAAGAAAGAAAATCCAAGCAAAAATATCAATCAAACAAGCTTTGTGCCAAATATTTCCATACTTTCCTTTTATACACTTGTGATTTTTATTGCTATTCTATTATCTCGAGTGTCTTTCTTTGCATTTGTACTTTAGTTGCAAACACTTTGATATTGTAAAGATTATTTCTTTGTTTGCTTCTTTGTATCTCTTTGAGAGGGTTTGTGTCTTAAGGTTTGGGTAGAAACCTAAAGGGAGTTTGTAAGGTTAAACATTGACATTGAAGGTTATCAAATTAGTGAATTTGGGAAATCCTTAATTGTAAAAAGCTAAGATAGTGGAGCAGGTAATTGGGCCAAATCGCTCTAAACTCTCGTGTTCAATTTTCTATCATTTCTCTCTAGCATCGACAAAATTTTTTAAAAGCCAATTCACTCCTGTTTTTGGAAATTTCGATTTGATTATTTTAGCTAACATTATTTCTTGGAAAGATACCACATACGATAATTGTTTTATAATTCAATCAATTAGAATTTATAATTGTTTCAAATTATTTGGATAAATTCTTTTTAGGTGAAATTGGATTGTCAAACTTGATTAGAACCTTAAAAGATGATTCTAAATATGGAAAATTAAGATTAAATGAATAGTTATCATATTTTAATTAAAATAGATAAAAACGAAATAAGAAAAGTAAAGGATAGTTTTGCCCAATGGAATCCCTAAATAACTTGTGAACAGAAATGTCAACAATTGAATGAGCTCTCTACAAAATCCATAATTTACTTACAACTAGAAACATTGATTATTGGGATTAGAAGAATCGAAGACATCATAGCTTTGTGAAAACTTGATAAATAATCGAAACTTTAGATTAAAACCCTCCAAACTTTTAAAAATATGTGCAAGATACTTTAATTAATAAAATGAATTTTCAAAATTGTATTCAATACGACTGATTAAGCCTTTTTTATATATAGGCACTTACATGATAAAGTCTAAAAGAAATTTAAACTTATAAGAAAATAATATAAATTTTGGCACTAAAAATTTAGTCTGTTACCAAACTTATAAGAAAACAAGTAATTAAGGACTCTTAAGCTAATTAAATATTCAATTTTACAAGTCTCATATAACCGAATCTCTAATTAAATAAATATTTAATCTCTTAAATATCTTCTAGGTACATAAAACTCTAAAACTTAAGCATAAAGAATAGCAATGGATGGTTAAAGAGACTTTTAAAGGATATTGCCCACTAGAGTCCTTTGTCAAGTTGGACTTTTGATCAACTCTCCAAAATTCATTGAATGAATTTCTTTGTCATGAGTTTCTTCAAAATGGTTGGAGATGAATTTTGTCACTAAAAAATTCAACTTCAACTAGCTTATTTTGTACTGTAAAATTATTTCTCTCGTAGTAGAGAGTTTTCTTTCTCTTTCATAAGAATATTCTCTTAGTCTTGAGAGTTGGTTAGGAGTGGTATTGAGTCAATTTTTTGTGTTCTTAAGGGTTTTTCTTTCAATTTTATTATTTGCTTGGTTTTTTTTAGCAAGTTTGAGTCTATTTTTCGTATAATCGAGCCAAAGTTCTCTTTGGTTTTTGTGTTTGTGTCTAGGTTTTGCTTTATATTCATTCTGGATTGAGGATTATGATTACTTCTATTTATAAGGATATAGAAGGGGAACACTCCAAAATCCCTTTTACATCCTTGATTGTTAGTTTTGTTATTGATAGTGTGTCATAGATCAAGAGTAATCTAAAGAGTTTGAAACATGTGGTTGATGAAGTTACTAAATTCACATAGGTAGTGAAGATTCTTCTTGATAAAGTGTTAAATCGGAAGGGGTCAAGGGTATACTTCATAGTATATGGATGGAAAATGACTTGTGTGGCATTAAGAAGATAGGAAATAACATCGATGCCATTTCGTTCTGTGATAAGAAAGTTATGTTAGGAGCTTTGTTGGGGAGTCTATAAACTATTATGGGATTTCTTTTTCATATGAAGAGGTGGGAGAGTGGGAAGGCGTTGCAAGAGGTAAGTTTTTCTATCTGTGCCTTTTGGATTCAAATACACAAATTGCCTTTTGAGATGATGCCTACTCAAAATGCTGCAAGAATTGGGAATAGATTAGGTAATTCATTACAAATTGATAATGTGATGTGGGATAATGGTTTCGAGAGAAGTTTTCTAAGAATAAGGGTCGAGATTGCTACTTAAAAACTTTATTGTCAGGGTTTTGGGTACCTAGTGTAGAAGAAGAGAGGTTGTGGGCAAAGATTAAGTATGAGGAATTGGGTGACTTTGTTTTAGATGTGGAAGGGTAGGTTATATAATGAGAAACTATAATAGAGAAAAGATGAATAATTTTGCTCATTTGGGGAATAGGGTTATGAATTGTGGATAAAAGTTGCGTCAATTAGTGTAAGAATGAATGCATAGGAAAGGGAGTTAGGGAGAAAAGGGGAGAGTAACAGAGTGGTCCGAACGTGTAGGAGTGAGAACGACAGAAAAAAAAGATGTTTGAGAGAATGGATGATAATTTTGATTTTGTAATTGGTGGTGGAGAAGAGGTTAGGGAGTTTCTGAAGAAAATTGTAAATTCATAAGGGTGGAGGGAAGGAATTCAATAGAGGGAGTAAAGATGATAGTAAATATTATTGGATATGGTGCTTTGAGTGTAGTATATTTCGTTTGTAAACTTGTAAGTTTTTCAAACAGATTGGTTAATAAAACAATTCATGAATTACATTAATATACTTTGTATAATTGTTCTCATGTGGTTTTTTCATGCAAAGGAAAATAGAAGCAAATATTAACTCGCTGGTTGTCTAATGTTTAAACTAATATTAAGCATTACTACGTGGTCGGATCGTAATACGGAAAGACAATTTATATTAGTAGATGAACCTAAACATGTCTTTAGTCTAATCGAAAATGATCAAATTGATTAAAAGACTAAAATGTCTTCTATCAAGTCCAACAAGGGAAGATGCTTTGTATTGGGCATCGAAGCGGATGACTCCTAAAAGATAGAGACATAGATGTAACTAACTGGACTAATAGTACATCGGACTGAACCCAAGAAGAATAGATCCTGAATCCGTTTATGGATTTATTCACTTGTGACGTTCATAGTGTGGCATATCTAAATCCTAAGTGAATGATAGATTATGTATGTGTGACTCGTATACTTTTATGTAAGTCAAAATTTGAGTTCAAATAAATAAGGAACTGAAAGCTAGTGCGTTGGGTATACGACTTCTGTAGTATGTAGTGTCATTCACAATAGTGGAATTCATAGCCAAGATATGGGTAAATGATATCCTCTTATTGGCATTACATGGTTGATGAAAAGTAAACGTGGCCACGGGATGTTCATATTTGTGATGAATGACTTAATAACTATTTGATAGTAATTGACTTTTTATGAAGGAATATGTAATGATTACCATGAGATAAAATAAGATCATATTGGGGGAACAGATTTATCCCAAAGAGATTAAGGATATCCTATGAGAGTAACACATTGATGACAAGGTCATTGGATGAGCACTGATCGAGTTGCTTTCATAATGGTATGTCGTTGGGGAGAACTCGATTATGATACTATAATGGAATGACTTTGTGACTAAATGAGTTTATAATTAATAGGTGAAAAGTTAAAACTTAATTATAAATCATTTGAGCCTTAAGTGCATATGTCCAATGAACAGAAATGAATTGTATGTTGAATCAAATGAACGGAAATGGATATGAATGATAGAAATGGAGAAATGGAAAATATTTGGAAATAAATATGGTTTTCTCCTAAATGAAAAATGAAAATGACCTGTAAATGAATTTATGGTTTTCAAATTAAATGAAGTTCGAAAATGAAAATATATCATTTGGTCATAGTGAATCCGTTGAAAAAAGAAATATTAAATATATTTTCTCATAAATTCTTTTACGGTAAAATCGTCATGATTTTAATGGAATTAGAATTGAGTTGAGAAAATTATTTAATTGGAAAATAATTTATTTAAATTAATTTGATATGTTTATTTGGGGAAATAGAAAAATTAAGATTGAGTTGGATCGAATTATCAAGTATTGGGTTAAAAGTCTAGGAAGTACTTGTAATTTTGGGGTAAATTTTGTATTTTTATTTTTATTTTTCTATGATGGAATCATAAAAACTTTGGTTGATCAGGGTCATTTAAATTTTTATACTTTTATTTATGTGATAAGCATGATGATATTTATTTGACTGTGAATGTATATTCATACATATGTATGATAAACATGCCATATAGTTTAGGGAAGAATGTCGCATGTACTTGTCATGTATATATTGATCATTCATGTTGAAATTGAACATTAAAAACCTTGCATATTTTTAAAATATTGAGTGAGACAATATCCTTAAACAAGACCTACAACCTCTATCGGTGGTATTTTTTTATGGCATGACAATTTAAACGGGCTTAATTATTACACTCAAACCTATTTTTTAGGTCTAATATTTTTGTCCAAACCCTTCCAAATTTTAGGTGGACCTTCAAGCTTGAATAGATAACCTGATTCATAAATAAATCTAGGTATAAAATGGTATTAGAAGAGATATATTTGTATACTTTGAGTTTGGTTTTAACTGTTTTTACATGTTGGTTTTATCAATATAAATTTCCTTCACTGTTTTGGTCCAAAAGAAAACAAACTTGTTTTGTTCCTTGTAATTGAAAGCTTGAACTTAAATCATTTTACTCTTCCTTTGTTAGTGTTATCTCTTCCGTAGATATAAAGATTTGAAGGTATTGTTTGGAACTTTTTTCACAAGTGCAAATTTGTAAGTTGTTTTGTAAGTTTGTTCTTAAAATTTATGAAGGAAAGGGTTAATAAGTGAGAGAGTTCATTGACTTAATTACAACTGCACTTGTTGTATCATGAGTTTCAATTTCTACATTAAAGATCAATTTAATATTACTTTTAAGAAATACGTTTGGAGAAAAACATTTTTAAGATAAAAGCATCATTAAACAAGATATTTTTGAGTTTTTCAAAAATGCTTTTGATTTAAAAGTGCTTTTAAGACAAAAAAATATATATACATTACTAAAACATTTTTTTAAATCAAAGGCAGAAGCAAAAAATTTTAACTTTTGCTTAGAGATACTTTTTAGCCCAATAGCACTTTAAAAAGAAATGTTAAACTAAGCCTTAGTATTAAAATTCCCCTTGGTTGTGTATTGCAAGGAAGAAACTAAGTCATGTTGCATTGATGCATGACGCATGAGCTTTGGAGTGCCTAACTAAGAGTCTCTTTTAATTTAAACACTTGTATGTGAAACTCTCGTGAGAATCCAAAGGCCACCCTTTGAAATCTCTCTAGAATTAAGAAGAAAAGAAACACTAGTAGACAATTAAACGTTAGATGATAACCTTTCAATCTCCTTCTACATATAATTGATAAATTGACTCTTGCAATGAAGAAAAAGTAATGATACCACTTTTGAATATTTTGACTAATTGATTCATTGAGATTGTAATATATATGATCTAAAAACTAAATCTTGGTGTACAATTCCACTAATTAATTAAGAATTTGAGCTTTTGGTTTATCAATTGGATAAGCAAAGTAATTGTAATCACCACATCACTAGTACAATATAACTTTTTTCTTCTTTATTTCCCATATTGAAATTGGCACTATCACAAAAGTTTACTCATGGTTTGTCCATTAAAAGTTGGCAGGATTTGATCAATAAAATAATACCCAACATTGTTTTTCAATTCCCAAATGCATCATGATGTAATTTTTTAAAAAAATTCATTCAAGTTGACATTAAGATACCCATCTTTTACATTAGCTGTTTAGAGTCTACCAATAAACTTACATCAAGTAACAAGGTATATATAAATGTTATTTCACATGATTGATTGATTTTATAATCAAATTGGGGAGAAATTTCATGCAATTTGTCTCTAAAGTTATTTAATAATTACTATATGTTATATATTATAATTGCATTGAAGGGTTTATATATGGGATAAATATTAAATCTATACATAAACTTTTATTTAATGTGCAATGCCATACATGAACTTTGATTTTGTTCGATTTCATACATGAAATTTTGATTTGATTAAGTTTTCGCAAATCACTAACAACATTATCAAACTAGCACCATTTTAGATTGATATATTGCATACACAAACAATTATATTAATCCAATATGAAAATAAATGTATATATTCATTTCTTTAAATGTGTATAATTGAATCAAAATCAAAATTTATGTATATATATGAACCACAATTGAAGTTTCAAGTGTATAATTGCACATTGGACTAAAGTTCATATACAAATTTGACATTTATCCTATTTATATATTGATAATTTGTGTAGTTTTGTTGTGTTAGTGTTATATTATTTTTCCTTGTCTTGCTTGGAATGGTCATATTTATTCGGTAATTATTCAAATAACTCATTATTTTTTATAAATAGATTTTCACATATATTGTATTTATATTTTTTTTATATTGCGCCAATATTATTATATGATTGCATCTGCAAGCATGGGTTCTAATTGATATCATTCCAACTAACACCAAAATTTGTGTGATGTGCCCCCACAATTATTGAGAATTATTGTTGATCTAAATTAAATTTTAGGGTTAATGGCATGAAAAGCCCTTATACTTAAGTGTTTGTTCTAATGTGTACCAATACTTTCAAAATGTCCAATTTGATACTTGTATTTTATTTCCGTTAATTATTTTGATCCAGTTGCTGACATGTCACTTCGGCCAATTAGAGGCTGCCATATGGCGATCAGTTTACTGTTGACCGGCTATGTGAGGCTTCTTTTTGCAATTCTTCCTTTTTCTTTTCCCTCATAGAAATAAAATCAGGCCCTTATGAGCAATTATGGCCTTTTATTTTATTTTCCATAAAAAGTGAAACGTTTTATTTTAAACTTTTTTAAAATTTGAAAATACAAATTTTTATAAATTCATTAAATTTTTTTCTCAAAAATTAAAAGAAATTATTAATTTAAAATAAGAAGAAAAGAAAACCTCAATATTTTTGTCTTTTCTTTTATGAATATTTATTTTATTGTTATTACTAAATATGGATAAAGAATAAACAAATAATTGATAACATTAACAATATATTGATCTTTACTGCCTCTTAGACCAAACAAGAAATGTAAGGAACAAATCATCTTGGCACTAGTGCAGTCAAAATTTGGATTATGCACCATGAATTTCTTGAGCATGTTTTGATTCTTAATCTCCTCAATGGTACAAACATTATCTTCTCCACTGTGGATCTCATTTCTTAGTTTCAACAACAAACCCACAGTTCATCGTGTTGGGTTGAAACCAAACAACCGAAACAAAGCGAAAGCACAACCGGTGTTCTTTCTCTCCTTATAACTCCTGTCAAAAATTATGGCAAGTACAATAGCACAAGATATGTTCTCTAGCAACCTTAATCAACCACAAATCAACTAATGCAACCACAACAAAAATAAATAGATAGAGACACCGGTATTTTTACGTGGAAAACCCCTTTAAATCAAGGGTAAAAACCACGGGACTTTAGAGTCCGATCAAGAGTTCCACTATCATCAAATGTTCAACTACAAGATCACAATATCAAGCCTACAACAAGCATTCAACTCCGACAAGGCTAACAATATGTAATCTTTAGCAAAAGAGAGAAAAATGAGAGAATATCACAAAAAACGTAGCTGCTGAAAAATGGGTATTTCCGACGCTACAAGTCTCGGATGAAAAATCCGACCGTACAAAGTCAAGAACACCTTATCACCTAGCTGCTGTCCAAAAATCAGCTCAATCGAACCACGGATGGACCTTCGATCGAGGAGTTGATCACTGCTGCACCAAGCTTGAAAAATTGATTTTTTTTTTCTATTCTCTCTTTTTCTCCAACGAGCTTCAATCTCACTCTCTGTTTTTTTCTCTCTTTTAAATTGAGAATTTGACACTCAATAATAAAAAAAAGACAAAACATTATGGCAGAAAATATGGGTTTCCCACATAATGGGACCCATACCCAACACATCGGACACAGAAATTAACCCAAAAATACTAATTTGGAAACCCAATTTCAACAAATAATGAAAGAAAATATCCACAAACAAACAAAGTAACCCAATTTTAGTATTAAAATATTAAGTTTATTCTTTTTTTTTCTATGGGAAAAAAGGAAAATGAAAGAACTGCTAAAAGGGGCCCGCATAGTCGTTCAATAGTCAACAGACTGCCAGGTTACAGCCCCATATTGTCCGAAGTGACAAGTCAGTTAACGGAAACAAACTACAGGTATTAAATTGGACCTTTTGAAAGTAAGAGCACCATATTAAAACAAACACTTAAGTAGAGGGGATTTTCATGCCATTAACCTTAAATTTTATCATTTTAGATATTGATATCTTACTTTAAAAGTTGTCTTCAAGTTCGATATTTTGAATAATTTTAATTTATTTTATTTTTTATACAATATTAAGTATAGGAGATGAGGGTAACACAGTTTGAACCGTCAAATAGGTATATGATAAGAGTTTTAACCACTATTTTATTTAAACCTGTTCATGAGTTGAGTTATCCATCCAAGGCCGAAGGCCCGCTCGAAATTTGGGAGGATTTAGACAAAAATATTATGCCCAAAATGGGCTTGGGCAAAAAATTTAAGCCCGTCTAAAATATGGGTCGAGCTCAGGCTTAAACATTCAAGGCCCGATCCCGGCCCATTTTTAAGATTATAATACTTTATATTATGTTATTTTTATAAATTATGTAATTTAGAATACATTAAAAAAGAAAACTTATACTAAATATATAATACTACTCTAATGTAAATATTAAAATAATAATAAGATGGCTATATAAAAATTTTCAATAAATAAAAGATGTATAAAATTTTTAAATTTTTAAATATTAAAATAATAAAATATAAATATTTTTTAAAAAATTAAAAAATAATATATGCAGCCAGGCCTAAAATAAGTTTGGGTTAGTCTTTTGCAAATATGAGAGGGTTTGGACAAAATTTTATGCTCATATTTCAGGCCGGATCATGCTTGAGAAAGTTTAGATCCGGCACGACCCGACTCATGAGCACTTCTAGTTTCATTCAAGACTAGACATTTTAATTTAAAGTCTAACATTACACCTTCATGTAAAATTATAATCAATTTAGGGTTAATGCATATGTTAATACTTCGAAGTTGAGAATCCATATTTAGTTTAGTATCTAAACTTTATTTTTGTTGGTAGTTCATTGACTCCCTTAAATTTGAGCGTAATAACTTATTTAGTCTTTCAACTTTATAAAAAAATTATTTTAGTTATCCATTTAATTTTTTTATTTCTTTTAGCTCTTAAACTTATATTGTTTGTCAAATTATTTCAAAATTGATGGAAAAGTTAACGTTTGTTAACTTTACTGATGTAACATAAATGTGGCCGCATCAACAATTAATTTAAATTTTTAAATTTTTAAAAATTCAAAAAATTGTAAAAATTATTTTTAAAAATTAAAAATTATTTAAAAAGTATAAATATATATATGTAATTTTTTTAAAAAATTAATTAATTGCTAACATGGCATACACATGAATGCCACGTTAACAAAATTAACAGATGTTAAAAATTAATTAATTAATTGCTAGCATAGTATACATATCTAACCAAGAAGCCATCATTAAATGATTGCTAATTTCTTAGTATGCAATGGAAAATTGTTATATAACAGTATGTGAAACTCAAAAGAATCCACAGATAAATTTTAATATTTCTTAATATTTTTTTATAAAATAATTTTTAGAATTTAAGATTAAAATTGTAGTATTTATTGTTTAGAATTCAATCATATTTAAGGTTTAGGTTTGATTTCTTTGTTTCTTTAATTTTTTATGTTTTTATAGTTTTTTAATATATAAGTTTAATATTTAGAATTTTAAGGAAATAGGATTTTAAAATTCAATGGCAATCATGTGTAGTGTGAATGTTTTGAAATGTTGCATCAATTCGTGATTGGGGATTTGACTTTCAAACTTAAACTGTACAAATAAATTCCAACATTGAAATTTAAAAAGAAAATTGAGGTTTTTACAATATATTATATATTTCTGCAACTAAGTTAAATGGTTTCCCAAACCAAATACCAGTTCATAAATAAATAAATAAATAAAATTTGTGCGGCGTGGTTTCAGAATGTACTTTTACTCTGTTAAATTCTTGTTTGAGAATGCTAAGGTATGTCATTGTTATTTAACTTTAAGTATTAGTTTAAGTGATATGAGCATTGTTGTTAATATAAGAATATTTGGGTTCGAGTGCTCTGAAGCGTATTATCCTTCAATTTGCAGGTTAGGAAGAGGTTATAAATAATTTTAGACATTGTGTCAAAAATATCCGATATGGTAGTTTTTTTTTGGAGTGCATAATCACAAAAGCTCTATTATATACTTTCTCTTACTGCATTACATTCACATTTATTTTTGTAATCGGATGATTTAAAAATAAATTTACATGGGATCCTTTAAATTATTTCTCCTTTTATGTTTTTGTCATTGCATTTCATTTGTCTTATTTTAGCTTGCAACATAAATTTAGACTGGATCAATTAATTCCTACTTTAGATGAATTTTTATATTATCGAGAAAGGCCGAGAAAGTATAAAATTTGAAAACTATGCTAAACATGTTTCTATTTTGTTAGTGTTGTTAATTGTAGTGTCACTTGCAATTCAGTTTGTAACTCGACTAAATATAACTTACTTGTTACCATATTTTGATTTGATTATTTTGATTATTTTTATGCATTTTTTTTAAGGATATTGGACAATAATTTTCGAGATTATGATTCATGAAGAGATTCAGTCTAGCAAGATTATTGAAAAGAAGTCCTAGTATGATTTATTTGTTGTATTTAAAGAGATTTGATTTCAGTACAATGGTCATGAAATTAACTAAATATTTTACTAAAGCAAGTGCATCTATCAATTAATAATATAGATACGGTGAGTAAATATATCGCTCCCACTAGAACTACAAGTACTAATAATTATCGTCTTTTTATTATTTAACTGAATAATTCAAATGATTGATTAAAACTAAAATTAACTGATTTAATTAACTAACAAAAGTGACAAAAAACAAAATACGAAAATAATCGAATAACAACCTAGAAAAGAAACAATGCCCAGGTAAGAATCCGCCTAGATTTCATCTGTCACTATCAATCTAAATTATGAATTTTTTTTACTTAGCACATTGATCCGTAGAAATCCCTAAATTATTCTAATATCTCTTTCGAGCATAAGAGCAATTGACTTTAGGTTGTTTAATTAAAATTTCTTTCTAATTAAAATCCCTGTTATCGCATTAACTTGTGCTATGAATTCTCCTATTAGATTTGACTCTAAATCGGTAGATTTATGTAGTACTATTTTTAGGATTGCATGCAACTCCACTCAGCTATGCAATATTTAATCTTAAACAGGGTTTATTCAACCACTGATCTTAGCACATCGAACATGGATTAATACTTTAGAAATATCAAACTGTGAATTAAACACATATAATTGAGAACAAAGAAACTAAGTATTTATTGCATAAAATGGAAATCAAACGACAGAATTCATCGTAGGGTTCATCTCCCCTAGGTATTTAAGAAATCAGTTCATGCTCGAAAAGAGAAAAATCAAAGATACAGTATAACCAAAAGAACAAAAGAAACTCATGATAACTTTCTAAGAAATCAACTACAAATCTTCAGTCTTGACAGAAATCAGCTTCAATGGTGTTTTTCGAGTCATTTTCTTGAGTATTCTTTGACGGTCTTCTCCTATTTCTTATTTTTGTCATATATACGTCTTAGAATGCTCGAAAAATGAAAAAATAGTAATTTTTCACTATTTAGTGTGCAATCCCGTGAAATCGACACGACCTATGACATGCCCGTATGGTCTGCTCGTGTGAAAGGTGTAGCCCGTATGGCTCCTTCAACTTACTCCGACGCTCCATTTTTCGCTCCTTTTGCTCCCAAGTGTTCTATTAAGCATTAAAATATGAATTTAAAGGATTAGAAGTATAAAATTCACAATTAACATAGGATAATCCCCAAAAAACATGTTAAGAATGAGGTTAAAATATGTTACTTTTATCACTTATCACAATAAAAGTTTAATTGGTGAAGATCTCTTTTATCACATACCACATTGAAGAGTTTAATTGAGGTGTAATTCAAGTACTTTATGGTGATATACACAACTCTAACAACTCTCTATATATTGAAGATTTATTTATTGATTTATATATGAGTTTTTGAGAGCATTTATTCGTTCAATAGAAGAACTTGTTTTGAGTGCATTTTAGATTGTAAACAAACTATTTTATAATTGTACTAATTTGTCGGAATATTTTGGTGCCGTAGTGTTAGCTGAGATCAATAGTGTAACTCCGGTGAGATCTATTTGTTGTTAACGGAGGTGACAACTTTCATTTGTATGTGGTTTCCAAATATGATGATTAAGTGTTTGATAAAATGTTTGTTTTTGTGGAAGTTGTGGATGTGATTTCGGCTCTATTATTAATTTTAAAGCCTTTCTAATTCGTTGGTTTCCTAAAAAGCTTTTGTGAAGGTGATTAAGGTATAGCTAGCTTAGAAGATAAGAAATTTTTTGAAAGTCCTTCAAGCTTACATATATATGAAATATTTTAAAGCGATGCTTTGAGAAATGGTCATTTTCTTATTCAATTGGGAGTTACTAAATTCGTGTCAGTGGCTATTACGCCTTGCTCTAGTTCACATTCTATTCTATTTATTAACGTGTTTTTCAACAGTTAAATACTCATAATGTAACCTTGAATTTTCTTTATTGGTATTTCTTACCATCTTTGCTTTTCTCCTTGCTTCTCATTTTTCTTGCAATCCTACTGATTTTTTAATAAATTTTATTTTTTCCCTAACCTAACATATATTATATAAAATTACGTATTTGCACACGATAGTCAGCAATTAATTTAAGTACGATGATCTCATTATATTGACTTAACGTAATTGCATTTCTCACGCAAAACTAAGCAATCATTCAAACTTACTTCAGCGATATGTGCGCGCGAAACATGCATCCTTTTTCATCAATAATATTTCGCATATCACATAAAAATTTTGAAATTACCTCATAATTTTTATGCTTTCCATGCCAATATATATTATATATAATCAAATGATTTAGATATGTGTGACATTCAGAAAAAAAAAAAAGTAAGTCTACAAACGAGTTTAAAGTAATATCCTATAGGCATAATAATTTATTTAGCTTTCCAACTTTATAAAAGAAGTTATTTTATCTATTCACTTAATTTTTCGTCTCTTTTAACATTTGAACTTACGTTTTTTTGTCAAATCACCCTAAAGTGAACGAAAAAGTTAACAAACTATACTTTGTTGATGTGGACACACACATGGATGTCACATCTATAATTAATTAAAATTTTAAAAATATAGAAAATTATTTAAATATTTTGTAAAATATTAAAAATTAATTAATAGTTCATATGGCATCCACGTGATAGTCCACATGTATGTCCACGTTAACAAAGTTAACTTTTCTATTTACTTTGGGGTGATTTGACAAAAAAGCGCAAGTGTAAGGATTAAAAGAGGCGAAAAAATAATGGAGAGCTAAAATAACTTTAAAAAAAAGGTTAAATGGCTAAATAAATCATTATGCCTATCCTATATCATATTTTTTAAAAAATATATTCCTATATCGACTCATTTATAAAATCTTAAAATTCCGGTAGTGATAATGAAATTGTTTTTCAAATACATATTTCAAATTAAAACGACATGGTTATATTTTATGGATTTATATTTAATATATTGATAATATATAATTTAATGCGAAAGAAATAATCACACATTATCAAAAATACTTAAAACTAAATTCTCTTAAATTTATGTTTAGTGATATATTATAATAGCAGATAATGTATTGGTTGGGATGTTATCCTCTAATTTTGGTAGCTTTGTGCATTGGGGTAGCGTGATGAAAATGGCACTCAATTAGTGAACAATGCCTATAAGGGCGAATGACAAAAATAGTTGTAATTAGTTTTAGGTGGTTGATTAGCCACTTTAAATTATTAGTTGACAATGACCAACCAAAGTTGTTCACATTGTATTTCTTTGCTTGCGGCCTTATCCACTAATATTGTTTCTCCAAATGGTTATATATGATGATATACACGTATAATTGTTATATATATTCTAGTGCAACCAAAAAAAAAAACTTAATTCAGTTAATGAGTATTTTCCTTACCAATTAAGATCAGTCGTTGAGAAGGAAAAAAACAAATTGAATCGTAAACAGAATTCTTGAATGCATGAGCTTAATTTGAAGGAGTGTGTACATCATTGAAATAGGTTTAGCCCCAATAATTAACTTATCACCTTTCAAGAGTAGGATTTAAACTATTGAAAACTTAGGTAGATGACACTTTTCGCAACTTCAATTCTTGAATAATTCCTACATTTATCTTTATAAAATAAATTTAAAATATTTTGTTATAAGCTGTGACAAAAAACATGAAATGTTTGTTAATTTATTTGTACAAGAAAATTTTGTTTACGAGTCAAATCATATCATTCTCTATTTCACACTCCCAATATTATAATAATAAAATAAAAAGATATAACATATTTTGTCTTAACCAGTATGCATGGTTGATAATTAAACTTGTTTTTTGCTTATTATAATTTATTTTATAGTGTTATCTTTAAAAACTATATGTTCAAGTGTTAAAAACAAAGCTCTATATGGAGGACTCTACAATGGCGACAGGAGAAGAGATATCTAGGGCAACCAAACAAGTTTGTATGAAAGATGATAATTCGATTAAGGATGCAATCATGAAAGGGTTGAGCTCTGGTAATCACAATGTTGTCAAAATTGTGAAAAATGATGGGATTAAAGTGATCGAAAATCAGTCGTTGTGAACGGTAACAAGTTAAGTTACAAGGAAGGAGAAAGAGTAGGGAATTAAATGGCTCTAATCAATTCTTTTGAGTTGCAAGCCTCAATTAAAAATAAGGAACGACTCGACTTTAAGAATGCCAATGAGGGAGAAGATAAAATGATGTCAATAGAAGGTTATGAGAGAGATGTAATTTTTTGTATGTGCAAATAATGATGATGATCTTGAGGAGGAAAAGGGTCTTCCTTATTTTATGTAGGATTAATTGGTTGCTATTTCCTCTAAGCTCTCTTGTTTTTTTTTTTTAAATTATGAATTGTAATCTATTTATTTGGAACTGCCAAAAGCAATGGGTCTATGGTTTATTAGAGTGTTTTACTCTTTTATTAAAGAGAAAAAAGCACATATTGTTTTTTTGCTTGATACGAGAATAAGTGGCACTAAGGAGAATAATGTTATCACTACACCAAAACAGTCTTTTAGCGGCATTTTTTGTGGCGTTTGATTAACAAACGCTGCTAAAAATCGATCATTAGTGGCGCTAAACCTAAAACGCCGCTAAAACCTGAAGAACTAGTGGCGTTTCTAAAAAAACGCCGTAAAAGAACATAATTAGTGGCGTTTATTGTAAGCGCCGCAAAATACCTTAACCAAAACGCAGCGTTGGTTCAATTGTATATTAGAATTCGTGGCGTTTTTTTATAAAAAACGCCGCGAAAGAATAGTATTAGCGGCGTTTAACAAAAAGCACCGCAAATATCTTAAGGAAAACGCACCGTTTTATCTTGAGGTAGATTAATATTAGTGGCGTTTTTTAAAAAACGCCGTAAAAGAACATAATTAGTGGCATTTATTTGGATGCGCCGCAAAATACCTTAACCAAAACGCAGCGTTTGGTTCAATTGTATATTAGACATTGTGGCGTTTTCTGTAAAACGCCGCAAAAGAATAGTATTAGCGGCGTTTTCGGTAAAGCGCCGCAAATATCTTAATGAAAACGCACCGTTTCATCTTGAGGTAGATTAGTATTAGTGGCGTTTTTAGAAAAACGCCGTAAAAGAACATAATTAGTGGCGTTTATTTTTATGCGCCGCAAAATACCTTAACCAAAACGCAGCGTTTGGTTTTGAGGTATATTAGAATTAGTGGCGTTTACGATAAAACACCGCAAATATCTTAACGAAAACGCACCGTTTGGTCTTGAGGTAGATTAATATTAGTGGCGTTTTTAAAAAAACGCCGTAAAAGAACATAATTAGTGGCGTTTATTTGGAAGCGCCGCAAAGTGCCTTAACCAAAATGCAGTGTTTGGTTTTGATGTATATTAGAATTAGTGGCATTTATGGTAAAACGCTGCTAAAGAATAGTATTAGCGGCGTTTTCGGTAAAGCGCCGCAAAACTACTTCAGCCCAACGACGCCGTTTTTGGCTTTTGGGGATTTAGTGGCATTTTTATGAAGCGCCACTAATACTCAGGGATTTAAAATAATTTAAAATATTTGTTAAAAATGGATAAATTAAAATACTATTGATTTTTAATTTATGTGGTAAATTATTTCAAATACAATTGTAAGAGATAAGATAGTATTGATTTTAAAATATTTAATTTAATTATCATTATAGTTTAGGGTTTAATAAATATGGTTAGGGTATATATATGGTTAATTAATTTAGGATTTAAGACCGGTTTAGGAGGTACAATTTTAAGTTTTATAGATTATGGATTAGGGATTCTGGTTTAAGGGTTAATGTGATTTAAGGTTTATGGATTAGGGGTTAGGGGTTATGGGTTAGGGGTTAGGGGTTAGGTTAGGGGTTAGATGTTAAGAGTTAGGGTTTAGGATTTATAAAATCGGTGTTAGGTTAGAGTTTCAAGTTTAGATTAATTAGTGTGTTTTAAGTATATATTAAATAAGTTTTAGGGGTTAGGGGTTAGAGGTCATGGGTTAAGGGTTAGGGGTTAAGGGTTAAGGGTTAGGGGTTAAGGGTTAGGGGTTAGGGGTTAGGGGTTAGGGATTGGGTTATGGTTTAAGGTTTAGATTAATTAGTGTTTTTTATTTTATATATTAAAAAAGTTTAGGGGTTAGGGGTTAGGGTTATGGGTTTGGAGTCGGGTTAGGGATTAAGATTTGGATTAATTAGTACTTATTTAATTAACATATTAAATAAGTTCTTTATATAAATGTAAAGGAGATAATAATAAATTGTAAAGATTATTAATTTAAAATTGATATGCAATATATAATAATTTGAATATAATAATTTGGAATTGTAAAAAAATTGTCAAATTTACAAAAAATAAAATGAAAATAGAAAATAAAAAGAAATAAAAAACTAAAATTTTTATTTTTACCTAATTTTTATAAATATTACTTAAAAAACTGAGATTGATAATTTTATCTAATTTTTTTAAATATTACCAAAATTAACAAAACTATTCATTAAAATCTGGCAAAACGGCGCCGTTTCAATAGAAAATTTAATGTAGTAGTGGCGTTTTTATTAAAAAGGCCACTATAAAATAGACAGTAGCGGCGTTTTATAACAAACGCCGCGAAATATTCTTAACATTGGAGATAAAACGGTGCAGTTTTTGGCTGAGATTCATACCATTTGATAAAAAACTGCGCCGTTTTATTATTTTCTTTTAGTGGCGCTTTAAAAAAATGCCGCAAATTAATTTAACTATGTTTTAAGATTTACGCAAGCGCTGCCGTTTTATCTATATTATTAGTGGCGATTGGGCTAAAACGCCAGGAGTTCGAGTTAATGGACTGCATTTGGCCTAATATTTAGTGGCGTTTATGTATAAATATCGCAATTTTAAGAAATTGTTTACAAAAACGGCTCCGTTTTCTTATTTATCTTTAGTGGTGCTTTTAGTACACGCCGCAAAATTATTTTAATTTTTATGGAGACGATGCCGTTTTGTCTAAAACGCCATGAGTTTTAGTTTACTAATCGGGGAACGACAGCGTTTGATCATATTACTAGTGGCGCTAGTATATAAACGCCGCAAAGTACAGAAATTGTTTAGGAAAACGGCTTCGTTTTCTTATTTACTTTTAGTGGCGTTTTTAGTAAACGCCGCAAAAATGTTTTAATTTTTATGGAGACGATGCCGTTTTCTCTAAAACGCAATGACTTAGAGTTAACTGATCGGGAAACGAAAGCGTTTGATCATATTACTAGTGGCGCTGGTATATAAACGCCGCAAATAGGTTAATTATTTTGATGAAAACGACGTCGTTTTTTTCCCATCGTTTTGACTGAAGCTAAAACCCGATTCTCCCCATCCCCAACCTCATTCTCCCAAACCCCTAAAATTTCCCTAATCTCTTACTGCATCACAACCTCTCATTCTCCCAACCCGTCTGCTTCACTGCATCAATGCCTCCGTCCGTGTCTGGTGCCGCAACCGTTCGGTAAGTTCAACTACTTCCTTCATCTTCTTCATGCGCGAATGTTTCTGGATAATCTTTGCTATTTGAACAAATATGGGTCTTTCGAATATTGACATGGAATTTGGGGCTTTCAACAAATATTTACTAGCTAATTGCGTACAGTAAAATGGGTCTTTCAAATATTACTAGAATTTGGGGCTTTTGAGCATTTCGATTTTCTCATTTCAAATTGAATCATTTACTGCTGTTCTGTCGAAAATTAGTTTCCATTTCTACCATGTTGAATCATTTACTGTTGTTCTATCGAAAATTGCAAAATTGTTCAAAATTGTTCAAAACCATGTCGAAAATTCCATTGCTACCATGTTGAATCATTTGCTATGGCAGGGCTACTATACTAATATTAGGAAAAATCCAATAGTGGCAAGGAACTGAACAATTTTCGACATTGTTCAAAACTTGTAAGTTCAAATTTCTAAAGAGCAAATTAATATTTTATGTGTGAAATCTGAGATTCAATCTTATTTTTTTATTTTTATCTTTGATAATATATTTAAAATTTATATACATTTTTAATATATAATATATATAGTTTTAATTGCTACCATGTTGAATCATTTACTGCATGTTGTTCTGTCGAAAATTGCAAACTAGTGTTCAAAACCTATTGAATGATATCTATTAATATTTGCTATGGCAGGGCTACTATACTACTATTAGAAAAAATCATCAATTACAAGTGGCAAGGAACTGAACATCATACAGCACTGTTCAAAACTTGTAAGTTCAAACTTCTAAAGAGCAAAGTAATATTTTTGGTTATCGAAATGGGAGATTCAAATCTTTTTTTTTTTGATTTTTTTCTTTTATAATATACTAATATACATTTTTTGATTCATTCTCTTTATTATATATAGCTTTATTTTTCTTTATTTAGGAACAGAAACTATAAACTGATGAAGGATTATAATTTAGACTTTGCTTAAATCATCAAATGTATTTATTTGTTTGGATTTCTTTCATGAAAATCAATTCTTTTACTTGGTAACAAATCTTGCAGCTTTGAAAGGAATATGGTCACAAAAATTTCTGTTTCTCTAGCATGTTATGTTTCTGTACCATTTTTATGTTTCTTTATTTTCTGTTTTCTGTTTTCTGTTTTCTATTTTCTGCATTCTGTTTTCTGTTTTCTATTTTTTGTTTTCTGTTTTGCTGTTTTCTGTTGAATGAAGTGTTTATCAAGTGGAAACAAAAACCGAGTGGTTCCCCCACTGCTCCATCTTGAGGAGGTTGTCCAGTTTAGATTAATTTGTATCAGCAGTTTGCTAAAAATTGAGAAAAATATTATTTGTCAAAATCATCAATTACAAGTTTTTCTTTTGATGTGGTTATGAGTTTTGTGATGACAAAAGGATGTTAGAGAGGATTGGTTCAATTTGATGATTCTATCGATCAAGTAACAACATTATCCACTTCTCTACTTGTATAGTTCTGTGTGCTGTAACGGAAATAGCAAAGATAATACATAGGCAACAATGATTTTGACACATTTTAGTTTTTATTTAACTTATTAATATTAAAAAAGTATATATTCATATATTTTATCATAACTTATTAATATTAAAAAAATATATATATATGTTAATATTTTTACAATTTAATTTAACTTATTACTAATACATATATTGTTCGAATATAATTTTTTAAAATTTATATATTACATTATGGGAATATATATATGTTAATATTTTTACAATTTAATTTAACTTATGACTAATACATATATTGTTCGAATATAATTTTTTAAAATTTATATATTACATGACTTAAATATATATATGTTAATATTTTTACAATTTAATTTAACTTATTACTAATACATATATTGTTCGAATATAATTTTTCAAAATTTATATGTTACATTACTTAAATATATATATATATGTTAATATTTTTACAATTTAATTTAACTTATTACTAATACATATATTGTACGAATATAATTTTTTAAAATTTATATATTACATTACTTAAATATATATATGTTAATATTTTTACAATTTAATTTAACTTATTACTAATACATATATTGTTCGAATATAATTTTTCAAAATTTATATGTTACATTACTTAAATATATATATGTTAATATTTTTACAATTTAATTTAACTTATTACTAATACATATATTGTTCGAATATAATTTTTTAAAATTTATATATTACATTACTTAAATATATATATGTTAATATTTTTACAATTTAATTTAACTTATTACTAATACATATATTGTTCGAAGATAATTTTTTAAAATTTATATATTACATGACTTAAATATATATATGTTAATATTTTTACAATTTAATTTAACTTATTACTAATACATATATTGTTCGAATATAATTTTTCAAAATTTATATGTTACATTACTTAAATATATATATGTTAATATTTTTACAATTTAATTTAACTTATTACTAATACATATATTGTTCGAATATAATTTTTTAAAATTTATATATTACATTACTTAAATATATATATATATGTTAATATTTTTACAATTTAATTTAACTTATTACTAATACATATATTGTTCGAAGATAATTTTTTAAAATTTATATATTACATGACTTAAATATATATATGTTAATATTTTTACAATTTAATTTAACTTATTACTAATACATATATTGTTCGAATATAATTTTTCAAAATTTATATATTACATTACTTAAATATATATTTTTAAGTATATTTTAGATGTCTTACAATATTAATAAATAAAACATATTTTTTACTAAATTTTACTCTTAATATATTACTTGAATATATTACTTAAATAAATTACTTACTAAAATTTCGTTAAATTTTTTACTTAAATATGTTACTCAGTTACATTAATTACTAAAATTTGGTTAAATTTTTTACTTAAATATGTTACTTGAATACATTACCCGCTATAAATTTAAGTATATATTACATTACTTACAGAACTTGTTAAAATATATTATAGTTTTAAATCGGTTATAAATCAGATACGTAATACTGATATACTTACATCATACATATCTTACATAACCAAAATTTGTATGTACAAGAACTTACATAATTTACACAACTTACTTAACCTACATAACTTACATAATACAAAGCTTACATAACTAAAATAGCTTACACAACTTACATAACTTACATAACTTACAGAAGTTATATAATACATAATAACTTACAACTTACATAACATACATTACTTTGATAACTTACATAAGTTACATAATACACAACTTACATAGTTTACTTAATACAAAACTTACATAACTTATACACGTACATAACCTACATAATTTACTTAATACATAAATATATATTATATGATATACTTACATAACTCATTTATACTTACCACTGAACAACTTACCCTTGTAATTTCTGGTGACAATCAGACTTCAAGAAATAAGAAATGGACCGTTCTTGGATGAATTTGTCAAGGGTAAGCGACGGTTATCGAAATGGAGTACAGACTTTTCTAAATTTTGCATTTCAATATTCAAGCCAGGAGAACATGATTCTTTGCCCGTGTAAGAAGTGTGTCAACATAAACTGGCATTATCGTGAAGTTGTATATGAGCATCTAATTGTTGATGGGTTTGTTCGGGGTTATAAACAATGGTTTTTTCATGGAGAATGCCCGCCTAGTACTTCCTCTTCAAGGATGGATGTGTCTTATGACAGTACTACTTACCACCAGTCTAATAGAGGGGATGACATGGAAGGTATGTTGCGGGATGCATTTAATATGCACAATCATGGTGTCCAGTCGTTCCCAACGGACTTTGTGGCTTCTGATGATTGTAATATTGGGAGAAATGCTTTTACCAAGCCGGGAAGTAGTGTACGTCATGAAGAGCCGAACGAAGAAGCGGTGAAGTTTTACGCGCTACTTAATGACATGAACGACGACCTGTATGAGGGATCAAAATTTTCAAAAATGTCTTTCTGTGTTCGTCTTTTTCAATTAAAATGTTTGGGAGGGTGGACCGGAAATTCTTTGACAATGCTGTTAGAGTTCTTGAGAGAAATGTTTCCTTTTGCAAAAATCCCTCAGTCATGCAAAGATATGAAGAAATTGATAAAAGATTTAGGCCTTGGGTACAACAAAATCCATAGTTGCCCAAATGACTGCATGTTGTATTGGGGCGATCGGAGAAATCAACAGTGCTGTCATGTATGCGGCCACTCCCGTTGGATAAGTAAAAACTTAGAAGGTGGGAACGACGATGAAAATGATGCACAGTCAAGAAAGAAGCCAGTCAAGGTTTTACGGTATTTTCCGCTGATACCGAGGCTTCAAAGGCTTTTCATGTCGTCGAAGACTACGGAGTCTATGACGTGGCACCATGATGGACGAACCGATGATGGATTATTAAGGCATCCAGTAGATTCTTTAGCTTGGAAATCATTTGACAATAAATTTCTAGGCTTTGCAAGCGATCCTAGGAGTGTGAGGCTTGGGCTAGCATCTGACAGATTTAATCCTTTCAAAATCATGAGCACTGCGTACAGTACTTGGCCAGTAGTGCTTGTTCCTTACAATCTGCCTCCGTGGATTTGCATGAAGCAATCTTCCCTTATCTTATCTATGATTATCCCTGGAGAGAGAGGGCCCGGGAATGATATCGACATTTATTTGCAGCCACTTATTGAAGAGTTAAAACAATTGTGGGCTGGTGTCGAGACATACGATGTGCTGAGAAAGGAGAACTTTAATTTACGTGCAGCTTTGATGTGGACCGTTAATGACTTTCCCGCTTATGCCAATTTATCCGGTTGGAGTACCAAGGGTCGTTATGCGTGTCCTTGTTGTGCTACAGAAACATGTTCGCAGTGGTTGTACAATGGGAAGAAGTTCTCTTACATGGGGCATCGTTGGTGGTTACTGGAAAATCATAGATTTAGATTTCAGAGTTCTGTATTTGATGGTACTGAAGAGTTTAGAGAAGCTCCTTCGCAGACCAGTGGCTCTGAAATCTTATTCATGTTGGAAGATATGAATTTCATTTATGGGAAGATGAACCAACCGCCAAACACGCAAAGAAATAGAATATCAAATGATGAAGCTGATGATGACTCTGATGTAGATGACGATCCTAACGAGGCGGACTTGTGGAAAAAAAGAAGTATTTTTTTTGAGTTGTCTTATTGGGAGCATCACCTGTTACGACACAATCTTGATGTTATACACGTTGAGAAAAATGTCTGCGAGAACATTGTGGGTACAATTTTGAATGTCGAGGGAAAATCAAAAGACAATCTTCAGAGTCGACTTGATTTACTCCAAATGGGAATCCGACCTGATCTTCATCCCAATCCGCTTCCAAATGGGAAATATCAGTTGCCGCCTTCTATTTTTTCAATGTCGAAGACGGAAAAAGAAGTGTTCTACACGGTGTTGAAGGATATAAAGGTTCTAGATGCGTATGCATCAAATATATCTCGATGTGTTAACGTTAAAGATCGAAGATTATATTCGCTAAAATCACATGACTATCACATCTTGATGCAAGATTTACTGCCAGTGGCTCTACGATGTTGTATGTCCAAGAAGGTGACGTCTTGTATAATTGAACTATCCAACATAATGAAAGCCATTTGTGGCAATGTTTTGGATGTTCAAGAACTTCAGAAGGTACAGGATCGAGCCGCTTTGACTTTATGCAACATGGAGAAAATCTTCCCACCTTCCTTCTTCACCATTATGGTTCACTTGATAATCCATCTCCCGCGCGAAGCAATTCTTGGCGGACCTGTTTTCTATCGATGGATGTATCCCATTGAAAGGTGTTAACTAAAATTTTTAAATTTTTCCTTCATTCACATATATGTCTTTAGTTTCAATAATTAAGAAATGTTGTTATTGTGTTTAGGTTCCTATCCAAATTAAAGTCTTACTGCCGCAACAAGCGATATCCAGAAGGATCGATTGCTGAAGGCTACTTGGCAGAGGAATGTGTGACCTTCTGCTCAAGATATTTGGAAGATGTTGAAACAAGGTTAAACAGACCAAATAGGAATGCTGGACTCACGGACCATAACTTAGCCGATACTTATTTGTTCCAAAGTTTTGGAGAACCAATCGGCAAAGTTGAAATTACAAAATTAGATCATTTATCGTGGGTACAAGCACATCGATATGTTCTGTTTCACCACGAATCATTGGAACCTTTACGGAAGTAAGTTCTACAAATTTGATAAATATTTGTCAAACTAATAACTATTTATCTTCTAACAAGGTGAACATTTTTTTAACATAGTGAGTACAAACAAATATTGAGATCTCGTTCGCGCTCCCGAAGAACACAACATCGAGATATCAATAAGATGTTTACAAAATCTTTTTATGAATGGTTAAGCCAAACGGTATGCAGTTGGAGCTTCCGCTTACAAATAATAATGTTTTCTCATAACATTTTTAATTACTTAGTTTACTTTCCGTTCAATAGGTTTGGAGTGGGAAGAACATAAACGACGAAGTTAAATGGCTCTCCCAAGGTCCAAATCGAGTGGTTAAAAGATATAGTGCGTTCCTCATCAACGGATTCAGATTTCATACAAAATATCGTGAGAGGTTGGGGAGAACGCAAAATTGTGGAATAGTTGTCAATTCTGCAATTACAAGTTATGCTAGTGCTAGGGACAATAATCCTGTCGAGGGAAATGTGGAATATTTCGGACATCTAACTGACATAATTGAGTTGGATTACTACGGCAAATGGAAAGTTGTCTTATTTCGAGGTGATTGGGCCGATGTTAATACAGCTCGTGGAATTAAGCAAGATCAATTTGGTTTTACAATGGTGAATTTTGACCGATTGATTCACACAGGACAACAACTGATAGATGAGCCGTATGTATTCTCATCTCAAGTCAAACAAGTTTTTTACTCAAAAGATCCAACTGATGAGGGCTGGTACGTTGTACTCCATAACATCCCTAGAGACTTGTTTGAAATGGGCAGTGGAAGTAGATATAACATCGACGACAGATCAGAAACTTTGCCCTTTCCAGAACAAAACTTAAACGACAATATCCCTAGTACTAGTGCACAATTTCAATGGGTTCGTCAGGATACCGATGAAGATATTTACGAATAATGATGTAGTAAGATTTTACGATTCTTTATTTATATGTAATATATTATAATTTAAATATTGGTCTTATTATATATTTCAACTGTTTTATATGTGTTGATATTGTTGTAATTAGTTATTAAGTTGTCAACTATTTTATATGTATTGCAGATAAAATGTCTAGAAGAAAAATTCTAAGGGGAAGCATTACGAGGAATGATCCTAACTCGACAGAGACAAATAGTACTGAACAGCAGACAGCAATTGGATCTTCGAATGTTCCGATTACAGCTGAGGATCCTACAGAAGTTCAAAGTAATTTTACGTTTAATTTACATGCGTGTTTCTGTTATAGTTGATTTATTTTTCAAATTCTTATATTATAATATACCATTTGTAGCTGAAAATGGTGGGACGCGCAGAGGTCGAGGACGTACGCTACTTAGAGAGTTATACGAGTTAGATCCAGTCGAGCATGTCAAAGTTGGACGAAACAGTTTTGGTCAGCCTGTTGGATCAGAAGCTCGACTTTTAGCAGGATACATGGGCATTTTAGCACGAAATGCGAATATGTTGCCTATCAACTACGAGTCATGGCATCAAATGCCCGAAAGCAACAAAAACCAAGCCCTCGATAATATTAAGGTAACAAAATGTTAATGCCATTTGTAATGCTTGGGAAATAGTTTCATTTATATTTACTTTATTAACTTGTGTTTTTTGTTTTTTGTAGGCGAGGTTTGCTTTAGAGGTCTCGGATGCTTACGTAAAGAAAGCATTGGGAAAAAGATGGAGAGACAATAAAGGTACTTTGAAGAAAAATTATTATAAAACAAAAACAACCCTAGATGAGAAATTGCAAAATGTCCCGCCAGGTATGTTGAGGTACCAATGGGAAGATGCGGTTAGATTTTGGCATTCGAAGAAAGGCGATGTATGACGTACTTCCAAACTATTGTAATTATTTTGGTTTATAGTATTTTCTATTTACGTACTAAAAATTTCATAACGTAGGATCGTGAACAAGTTGGAAAAAGCAGCAGGCAGAAACAAAAATTCACCCACACAGCCGGGTCGAGAAGTTTTGCATGTGTAGCTGAGGCGGAGGTATTTTTAATTTTTTAATATTTTCGAATATGTATAACTTTCTGTTAAATAATATTTATACTACCATATTGTAGGAACTGTCGTCCGGTCAAAAAGTTGGACGCCTTCAACTTTTTGAAATTACACATAGAAAGAAAGATAGATCTCCCATGACTCCTGAAGCTAGTGAAATAATGGTACGTTTACTTAATAAGATTTGACTTATTTTAGTTATTTTCAGTGTTTATTTTCTAATGGTATAATTCATTTCTTGTAATGCAACTATTGTTATGTTGCATATGTTTTTTAATATATAATATTGCGTTCCTAACTATGTGATTTATTTATTAGGAAAAACTAAAGGATAAAAAGGCGGAGTACGAAGCGATTGCTTCTAGTGATAGTTCTGTTCATCTTGAAGACATTGATAACCGAATTATTACTGAAGTTTTGGGTCCTGAAAGGTATGGTCGGGTTCGATTTCAAGGATCTTTTGTTAGCCCAACCCAATATTTTGGATCCAGCTCCCACCAATACATGGCTTCGGGGAGTCAGGCTCAAGCTAAAGTTCAGAGGTTGAAAGACCAAATGGCTGAGATGCAAGTGACCACAGTTGAGGTTCAAAGGAAATATGAAGAACTCCAGCAACAACTTAAAGCAGAGGCGGCAGCGAGGGAAGCGGAAGCTGCAGCGAGAGAAGCAGAGCAGGCCAAAAAGTACGACGAACTCCAGCAACAGCTTCAGGCTGTGATGAAGATGTTTCAGTCGCAACTTCCGCCTTCATAGTGTATGACATAAATATTTTTATCATTTTAACATTTAACATTTTTGCAAAAATATTATGAATTCACTTTTATTTATTGATATTAATATTTTTTTATTCGTTTAATTTGAAATATTATATAAATTCATTGCTTTTGGCTGGTTTAAATCTGGTTCCTTTTGATTTGTTGCTACAAGAGGCTGAAAAAATGAAAAATTTAATATAAAAAATCCCAAAAAATAATGGCGTTTTTGTAAAAAAATGCCGCTAAACATCATGTCTTTAGCGGCGTTTTTTTATAAGCGCCGCTAAAGAACATGTTCTTTAGCGGCATTTTTTTTGTAAACGCTGCAAACTTTTGCGACGTTTTCGTTAGCGGCCTTTTTTGCGGCGCTTCTGGAAGCGCCGCAAATACCTTTAGTGGCGTTGAAAAGCGCCGCTAAAGGCCTAAAAAATCGCCGCTAAAGACCTGTTTTGGTGTAGTGTATTAAGAAAGTTGGTTTTAAATCCTCATTTAAAGTAGAAGCTTGCGGTTTTTCAGGGGACATTTGGTTGCAATGGGATCAAAAAGTAATAATGACTATTCTTGATTATAACTGTAGTTTATTCATGCAGAAGTTGATGTTGTTGATAATGCAAAAGAAAGTAACAATTCCACATTGGTCAAGAAAAGGCTTATAAGAGGGTTTAAATATAGTCTTACTTCCTATCTTCATTGAGTAATTGAGGCTAAGTCTCAACACACGTATGTTGTTGCCACTCACTCGGCTTGATTAGTGTTAACATGTACCACATATATTTCTTTTTGGATATTTTGGTTGTTTTTCTTCTTTTACAAAAATTATATCATTTCTGTTTCTAAACTATTATAATTTTGACTTCATCAACCAAACTTTGCGTTTTTTTAGGAAACTAGATTTTGGCCGTTGTGTTTTTTAGGAAATTGATTCTTCAAATTTATCATTTTGCCCTTCAAAAAATCTTATAAATAGCTAGGTTATTCTCCTCGTTAAACACACAACAATACAAAATTCACTTCTTTCTCAAAGCTTCTTTGTTCTCGTTTCTGAAAACTTTTCCGATCAATTTTTTCGACCAAGTTTTCAATCTTGTTTTCTCGAACTATTTTTCTAGATCCTTTTTCGAGAAGAGCAATACCAATTGTGTTCCACCTTCTTTATTTCAGTGTAAGAATATTGAGGTTTGGTGTTAATCGTGGGGGCGACATCCACTACACGATTACATCGATTAAGAAGGATTTGCTTCTAAGGAAATGGTTCTTCCATGACACAGTAATTATTTCATTTATTTACGCACAATTTATTCTTTCCTGTCAGTGCTAACGGTTTGTTTTGCCGTAGTATATTTCCAGCAATATAGAAGCAAAACTCATACTACTATTTAAACATGTCTGTCATGATGAACAAGTTAATTCTTGATCTACCAAAGCTCGAGCCTCTTAACTTAAACAACTATCATCGCTAGTCTCAAAGGATGGTCATATTTTTCAAACAACTTGGAGTTGACTACGTCCTCTTCAATCCACCTGTCACCGAGAAAGTTGAAGATTCTACCACTGTTATTGGAGACTTTTATGTTGATACCACAACAAAAGCCAAGTATGACAAGAACAACAAAATAGTAAGAGGTTACATGTTAAGCCACATAGGTAACAACCTCTTTGACCTATTTGTTAAATATAAGTCAGCTAAATCCATTTGAGATGCCTTAGAGATGAAGTATGGAGCTGATGATGCTAGAATCATGAATTACGTTATTGGAGAGTGGCTCAAATTCCAAATGACCAATGATAAGTCGATAATGGATCAAGTGCATGCCTACGAAAAATTAGTTTCTAACATCCTAGATGAAAGGATGAAGATGTGTGAAATACTCTAACCAAATGTTTCAATTGAAAAATTGGTAAAATCCTGGTCTGACTATTGCAATCTCTTAAAGCATAAAAAGCAGGATATTTCTTTAGAGGAACTGATTTCCTACATAAAGATTGAGGAAGCCAATTGTCTTAAAGATAAGACTTTAGGTACTTTAAATGAATTTCATTTAAAAGCTAACATTGTGTAATCTAGTTCTGGTCTCAAGTTTAACAAGTTAAAAGGCACTAAAAATTTAAAGAATGCAAAACTCCAAAATAAGAAAGCTGGCAACAGTTCAGAAGTACTCGGTAAAGGAATGGTCTTACTCAAACTTACTTCTTGCAAAACATTATCATTAATAATGTTCTTTATGTACCTACCCTACATAGAAATTTGATCATGGTGGATTACTAAATAATGAAGGCATTAAATTAGTCTTTGAATTCAATAAACTTGTACTTTATCATAATGAAAATTATGTTGGGAAAGGTTATCTGAGCGAAGGTTTATTTGTGATTGAGAGACTATGCTTAATAATAACAATAAAGCCATAATTTCTGTATATATTGTTGAATCCCTTGATATGTGATATGCTAGATTAGGTCATATGAATATTCATTCTCTAAACAAAGCTCAGAAAAATGAATTTACTCCCTAATCTAGATAATAGTAGCTTTAATAAATACAAAATTTGTGTTGAATCCAAGCATGCTAGACCTTCATTAAAAACTCTTATTAATAGGAAGATTGAACTTTTAGAGTCAGTTCATACTGATCTAACAGACTTTAAAAACATAGAGAGTAAGGGTGGAAAACGCTACAATATCGCATTTGTAGATAACTACTCTAGATATACAAAGGTTTATCTTCTAAGATCAAAAGATGACGCTGATAAAATGTTTCTTCTTTATAAAGTAGAAGCAGAAAACCAATTTGATAAGAGAATAAAACTTCTTAGATATGATAGAGGTGGTGAATATGACACTAATTTTCTTAAACAGGTCTGTGAGAAAGACGACATAATACATTAGTTTTATTATCCTTATTTCCCACAACAGAATGGCATAGTTGAAAGGAAAAACAAAACTCTAAAAGAAATTATGAATGCTTTACTACTAAGTTCTGGTTTACCTGATAGTATGTAGGGAGCATACTTTTTGCAAACTATATTCTTAATAGAGTGCCTCAAAAAATTAGATTGTACCCTACATGAATTATGGAAAGGTTATGAATGTAATATGCAACACTTGAAGGTGTTAGAGTGCTTAGCAAAAGTAGGCTTGCTTGCTTTTAAAAATAGCATTATCGAATCTAAAATTGTTGATGTTGTATTTATTGGGTATGCTCTAAATAGTGTTTCATATAGATTAATGTCTTTGCATGATTATTCCATCTGCGAATCTAAAGATGTTATTTTCTTTGAAAATATTTTTCCTTTAAAACAATCTAGTATAAGTACTAATATACAATTAGACGAGCATGTTTCTTCTAATGGTACATATAATAGAGATGTTTTTAACAATGATGTTGAACTTAGGAGTAGTAAAAGATGAAGGACTATCAGACCTAATTTCCTCACTTCCTTTGTAATTGAGATTAGGGATTTATGCCTGATAAGTGATTCTATTACTCATGCATTTTGATAGATGGGGATCCAAAACTCTGTGATTAAGCTATAAAAGCAATAAATACTAGTTTTTAGAGAGATGTCATTAATGATAAGTTAGAGTCTATTATGCTTAATCACACTTGGGAACTAGTAGACTTGCCAAGAGGTTTTAGACCTATTAGAAATAACTGGGTCTTTAGAAAGAAACTTAAGACCAGATGGGTCAATAGATAGGTATAAGGCAAGACTAGTTGTAAGAGAGTTCACTCAGAAATTTGGAGTAGATTATTTTGATACATATTCTCCTGTAACTAAGGTCTCAATCATTCGTGTTTTGTTTGTTTTAGCTTCTATTCATAATTGATTGGTATAGCAGATGGATATGAAGACAACTTTCTTGAATGGTGATTTAGGTAAGGAGATCTACATGGAGCAACCTCCAGGATTTGTGGCACCTGGTATGGAAGATAAAGTTTACAAACTTAAAAAATCTCTGTACGGTTTCGAACAAGCTCCAAAATAATGGTATGAGAAATTTCATAAGACTACTCTCACTTTTGATTTTATAATTAATGGTTCAGATGCATGTGTATATTCTAAAATGCTTGGTTCTGATTATGTCATCATAAGTTTGTATATAGATGACATGTTAATTTTCAGCTTTAATATAGAAGCCATTAATAAAACCAATAATTTATTATTTCATAAAATTGAAAAGACTGATTTGGGAAAGCTATATGTAATATTAGGAGTTAAGGTTACAAAATCAAAAAAGAGATTTTCATTAAACCAATCTCACTATATAGAGAAAGTATTAAAAAGGTTTAAAAGTTTGGACGTGATCCCTACGAGAACTCCTTATGATTCAAGCATACAACTGTTAAAGAACAGAGGAAATATTATTTTTCAATTAGGGTATGCTAAGATTATTAGAAGTCTTATGTTCTTGATGAACTACACTCAGCCTAATATTGCTTATGCGGTTAGTAAACTAAGTAGATATACCCATAATCCAAGCAATAAGCATTGGAATGCTCTAAAGTGTTTGTTTAAATACCTTAAAGGTACTATAACTTGGGAGTTAGAATTTTTCAGGTACCTTGTAGTCTTTGAAGGCTATTGTGATGAAAACTGGGTAATTGACAATGAAGAGGTAAGCTATACAAGTGGGTATGTCTTTACTTTGTGTGGAGCAGCCATTACGTGAAAGTTTGTTAAACATACTTATATTGCTCACTCCATGATGGAGTCAGAGTTTATAGCTCTTAACTTAGTTTGGCAAGAGGCTGAGTGGCATAGGAATCTATTTGTAGATATTCCTATATAGGGAAAACCAGTTTGTAGACTCAAAAAATCTTTATATGGTCTCAAACAAGCTTCAAAATAATGGTGTGAGAAATTTTATAAAACTATTCTCAATTTTGGTTTTATTGTTAATGGTGCAGATGCATGAGTGTATTCTAAGATGTTTGGTATTGATTATGTCATATAAGTCTGTATGTAGATGACATGTTAATTTTCAACACTAATATAGAAGCCATTAACAAAACCAAAATTTTCTTATGTACCAAGTTTGATATGACTAATTTGGGAGAGGTATATGTAATATTAGTGGTTAAGGTTACTAAATCAAAAAAGGGATTTGCTTTAAACCAATCTCACTATATGTAAAAAGTGTTAAAGAAGTTTAATAGCTTTGATGTAATCCCTATGAAAACTCCTTTTGACTCTAGCATACAACTAATAAAGAATAAATGAAATAGTGTTTCTCAATTAGAGTGTGCTAAAATTATTGGAAGCCTTATGTTCTTGATGAACTATACTCAGTCTAATATTACTTATGCAATCAGCAAACTAAGTAGATATACCCACAATCCTAACAATAAGCATTTGAATGCTCTAAAGCATTTGCTTAAATACCTTAAAGGTATTATAACTTGGAAGTTAGAATTTTTCAGATAGTCCTAGAGAGATATTATGATGCAAACTGGATAACTGATAATGATGAAGTTAGCTCTACAAGTAGGTATGTCTTTACTTTGGGTGGAGCAGTTATTTCTTAGAAGTTTGCTAAACAGGCGTGTATTGCTCGCTCCACAATGGAATCAAAGTTTATAGTTCTGGACTTAATCAGGAAAGAGGCCGAGTAGCTTAGGAATCTACTTGCAGAGATTCCTTTATGGGGAAAACCGACAACTTCCTTATCTCTATTATATGACTTACAAGCTACAATATGCGTTGTTAAGAGCCAAGCTTACAATGTTAAGAATATGCATATTCGAATAAGACATGAATCTGTGAGACATTTAATAAAGAATAGAGTACTTGCTTTAAAGTACGTGAGGTTTGAAAGGAACCTAGCTGATCCACTAACCAAAGGGTTAAGTAGAAAAATGGCACTCGATTCATCGAAGGGGATGGGTTTTAAGCCTAGTAGTTGAGGAGTTCATGGTGGATATCCAACTTAGTTTTCTAAGTTTAATGTGGTCAAATGAAACCATGGAAAGACGCATAGTGTGCATTTTACCTATCTCTATGGCAAATGATATACATGCATAAGGTTAAGTTCTTACTCTTAATGAATTCATATCCTAGGTTTTGGGTGGTCCTATTGAGATGGATATAATGAATTCACCGACATGTGAGGTTGAGTTTCTTACTCTTAATGAGTTCATGTGGTCCTATTGAGACGGACTTGATAAATTCACTGAATTTAAATTCGAGAGGTTGAGTTTAATAAATGTTCTTAATAATTTCATAGTCCTGATTCAGGCAGTCTATATATTCAGGTAGTCTATATTGATATAGGCTTGATGAAATCACCTATGAAAGACATTGGACAGTTTTTGTATAACACTTACCAGCACCTTGAAGTGTATTGGCTAAAACTTGTTGATCTATCACGGAACATCAACTGGATCTAATATTAGTCCTGTGTCATGAGTTAACCCCTATCTTAACAGTTTCAAGATTTATTCACTTGTTAAAGAGAATGATCACTCATTTCACTATGTACTACTTCAAATCCACAAGATACTAGTACTTAAGCGACTAATTTTGCTATTACACTTCTCACGTTTTACCTTTTCTCATGTTTACAAAAACAAAAATTTCTAATTCTTTTGCATTAATAGGGGAATGTTGGTAATACAAAAGAAAATGGAAATCCCACATTGGTTGGGAAAAAGCTTTTAAGAGGGTCTAAATATAGTCTTACTTCCTACTTTCATTGAGTAATTGAGGCTATCTATGTCCGTGTTAACACGTACTGCGCATGTTTCTTTTTAGATAATTTTTTTTATTTTGCAAAAATTATATCATTTACGTTTCTAAATTGTTGCAATTTTGACTCATCAGCCAGACTATTGCATTTTTTAAGAAACTAGATTCTAACTGTTGTGTTTTTTTAGGAAATTGAATCTTTGAATTTATTGTTTTACCCCTTCAAAAAATCTTATAAATAGTTGGGCCATTGTCCTCATTAAACATACAACAATACATAATTCACTTCCTTCTCAAAGCTTCTCTGTTCTCGTTTCTGAAATCTTTTTCGGTAAATTTTTTCAACCAAGTTTTTAATCTTGTTTTCTGAGCCTATTTTTCTAGATCCTTTTTTGAGAAGAGCAATACCAATTGTGTTCCACCTTGTTTATTTAGGTGTACAAATATTGAAGTTTTGTGTTAATCCTAGGTAGCGACGTCCACTACATGATTACACCGATTAGGACAAATTTGTTTCTAAGGCAGTGATTTTTCCACGTCAAAGTAACTATTTAATTTATTTACACACAATTTATTCTTTCCTGCCATTGCTAACAATTTGTTTTGCAGTAGTATATTTTCAACAGATATTTACTAATTCGAGAAGTTCTTATTTTCATCTATATATGATAGTCTTGATAGTATGAATAAAAAGCACTTAAGGGATGGTCTTCTTAGTATAAAGTGCCTAGTTGATGGCCCTTATCTCTTGGAGGGATACTTTAGCCCTATTATGGAAGAAAAAGAAAGGAAAGATAGTTTATAAGGTAGAAAAAGGAGTAGTCTTTTGTTTTGTGATTTCTTTTTAGTGTTGGATTGCTACATTTAGGTTACTCAGGTCCCATATATATTTTCTTTTTAAAAGAGAAGGTTCGAAAAAGTAAAAAAGCTATATTATTAAAAAAAGAAATATCATTCAACACTTATCAGTGGATGGGATCTACATAATCCAAACTGAACTCAAAAGCATCATTCTCATCCATAAACCAATGTGTCAAACAATGAGTGACACAATTGGCTTACCTATGGGCATAAGAAAAACTAACAACATCACAAGAGTCACAAACATGTAAGGGCTGACTGAAAATACTGTCATAAAAAGATAAATCTAGAGTCTAACTATTAAACTTATTAACAAAAAAAAGCATAATATGATTTTAGAAAAACCCTTCTCAAGGGCCTTTTGAACAGCACAAGATAAAACAAGAGCTTCGACAAAAGGAAAGTACTTAACATATGCATGGGGATAACTTGCAGAACAAACTTGGTTTTGGAGAAAACTTATCCTCAAAGCATGGAATCTAGGTTTTGGTCACTAAGTTTTGATGTTTAATTTAAACAAAATATGGAGCAGAATATTGTGGTGCATAATTTGGCTTGAAGTTATGTTTTAAATGTACTTCTTTTGTACATTTGGAAGAGGCGTGATACTTTTATTTTGAAGGATCAATAATACATTGTTGACCAAGTTGTTTTCAAAAGTCTAAACACAAAAAATGGTATTTCTAGTGCAACCAGAATTGGTAGATGTCACAAGATTTAGCCTAGACATATGGTGGAGATCTCCTAAGAAAAGTCATCAGTTAGGTGGATTAAGGTGAATACAAACAAGTCCATGAATCATAGCACTACATGCCATCTACTGGTGGTTTAATTTATGATAGTAATGGAAGATGGATCTAAGGTTTTTTTTAGGAACATGAGTTGCACGTCAATCATTCAAGTGAGACTATGGAGAGCTTATGAAGGTTTAGATATGGCTTAGGAGGCTGGTTTTCACAATGTTACCTTAGAAATGGACAACCAAGCAACTGTTAAAATGCCTAAGAACAATAAAGTGATGGGTTATCATATGTACAGATCACCTTGTAAAGTTGGTTCCTAATATGCCATTTGGAGTTCATGATATTAATGTTACTCCACCTAGCTTGTACCAAAAATTGTTGGTTGGTATGGTAGGGATTCCATTGCCCCCATTTGTATCCTATTAGTACCTAGGCTTTGCCTACTTTTATCTACCAAATAAAGGCTTTGATTATACATACTCTATATGCTTTTTAGCAATGTATTTAAAATTTATTTTTTCATATTGATATTTATATATTCTATAATGAACTTTTTAAAAAGTAATTTTATTAAGAATGTGTTTGGACACCACAAAGTAACTGGATAAAAACTGTAGTTTAAAATATAGTAATTACACCCTCTTGTAATTACAAGGAATTCTAATTCTCTAGATGTATTTGGCTAATAGTGTAATTACATAGTAACTTTCTATATCATGTTTAGTAGTATAAATTATAATTACACAACTACATAATTTTAAATTCTAAAACAATATTAATTATTATAAAAACGACTCATTCTCTACACAAATAATAGAACCTAAAATCAAATCATCATATGTAATATGTTAGTCTAAGAAAGTTTTCAACTATACAATTACTAATTAAGTTACCAAGAAACATAAACATCCTATACAATTTTATCTAATTATTTTAGCATTCCACATTTTTTTGTTATCCGCTAACTTACATTAAACATATACTCGTTAACTTCAGTTGTTCATTAGTCAATTATAAATAATTAATAATAAATACTATATAATTTAGTTAAAATTAGTATAAATAATTTATAGTAAATACTATGTAATTCAATTAAATATTTAGTAAAGCAAAATGTATGAAAAATTATCTAATGTCAATACAATTTTAAAATTATTTAAATGAGATTGATAAAATAGCATATAATTATATTTTAAAAATAAAATATTACTATATATAATAATTCCTTAAATTTAAACCATATATTATATTTGAAAAGTCGGAGGGTGAAATGACTTAAATGTAATTATTTGTAATTATTTATATAATTACTATAATTTTCACTTTTAATAAAGCTCAATTTAATAGTCGATTGAGTTTTAACTTGATTGGCATAAATATTGTTATTAGTGTAGGAGAATATGAGTTTAAGTGCGCTGAAGTTCATTATCCTCCTATTAAAGGTTGGGAGAGACTATAAGTAATTTTAAGTATTGTATAAAAAAAAAGACATGATAAGAACCTATAATGAAATTAATGTTTAAAACAAACTTAATTTAATAATTATAATAGTTATGAAAAGCATAATTATAAATAATTACAACAAAAAGTAAATAATAGTAATTAGGGCCACATAAAGTTATCCTTGGTGACAAATCTTTGCGCACTAAGTTCATTTTCACATTTATAAGGAAAACTGTAGAATTTGATTTGACATAAAAATAAAGACATATGGATCTCATCGTCACCTTTTAAAAGAAGATTAAAAAAAAGTAAGGATTACGACTCATATACTAACATAATCCACATCAAGGGTTACTTTTAATGATTATAGCAATTATAATTCATTTACATTTGATGGTTAGTTCAGTACTATTACACCGTAAATAAATTTTTAAAACTTTTGTTTTTTAAGTTCATTCATAATATATTATTTTCTAGTATAAATAAACTAAAAATATCATAATAGCACGATATTTATATTTTTCAATTTAATTTTTATTTTTAAAAATAAATAAATAAATAATTTATATAAATAACATATATAATATGTCAAGGTGTAAAACATAATCTTACACGCATCTCTATTTTTCATTTTAATTTTTTATAATTTTCCTTTTTAAAAAGGGAATTATATAAATTAAATTCAATGAATAAATTAGTTTTTTAATTAAATATTTATCTTAAACATAAAATATTTATAATATAAATGTGTATATCCATTTAATTTAACTATTAGTTAAGGTAATATTATAAACATTAAATCATATGTACATTATATCATAAATCATCTATATTTGCCACTTGTCACAATTTTAATGTGTACCTTGTTATGTTATATATATGTGATATATGATTTGTTAAATTAATATTTTTAAAATTGTATATTCAAAATAAATAGTTAACTAGATAAATGTAAAGAAGTTAATTTATCTATTTAAATTGAAAAAGGATGTGTTTGAACGAGGGATTTTGTTTGTATTAAGGCTTTTAAAATTCTAAAAGTGAATTTACATGTTTGGAGAAATTAAAAATTCCAAAGTAATTTCAAGAGAGGATTTTAATATCCCAATTTTCCTTTCCAATTTCCACTTAAAGAGATGGTTTTTCGAAATTCCTTGTAATTTTATTGTAAGAGGCCCAATTTTCCCGGGCCCGATACAGATATTAAAAACCAATAATAAGCAATACAATCCAATAATGTCAGTCCAATTACAAAAGCCTAATACACACTAGCCCGGATACCCCTGGCCCAAGTCACCATAGCCCACTACATTTTAGGAAACAGAAACCCTAGGGTTTCTAGCTAGCCTCCAGCACCGCAACCAATAGTAGCCTCCCTCTCGTGCGTGCGCGCGAGCCTTCGCACGAGCCACGCCTCCGCACGCCACGTCCGCACCACCGTACGGCCTCGCACCTGCAAAAACCTGCAACAAACACAACAAGCGAATGGAGGCAGACAAAAGCAAAGAATAGCAGAGAATAACAGCAAAAAAGGACGAAAATATGAAAAAAAAAAGAGATTTTTGTTTTATTTTCTTTTATTTTCGGCTATATGAGGCCGATTCTAATATTGTAAGAGGGGATCCCCTTTTTTTATGCTTACTGTATCAAAGAAAAAACAATATCAATACAAAGAAGAGAAAGTTTTTTTCCTGTTTTCTTTTATTTTTATTTTCTGCGTTTCTCTATTATTTTCCTTTGCAGTTTTCTTGATTCTTTCTATTTTCTACACGAAAAATAGAAGATAGAGGAGTTTACCTTCGTGCTTTGCCATGAAATCCCTGCCTGCTTTGCCATGATCGGGGTTTGGAAGGGGTTTCAAGGCTGAAAATCGGCCGAGCGCAAGAACGGCGAAAGGGGGGAGATTTAGCTTTTTTTTCTGGTAGTTTAAGGGGGCTTTGAGGCTTTTTGCTTTTAGGGTTTTGAAGGGCACTTATATTGGGGATAAAACGGCACCGTTTAGAGCCAGATCAATAGCTCTAAAATGGCACCGTATTGTGCTTACCCGATGACCCAACCCAGACGTGACTCAACCCGCGCGTTCTGGCATGGAGAGGGATATTAGCGCAAATGGTCCCTCGGTTAATATAGCGTGTTTAAATAGATCTTTTATTTCCTTTAAATTTTGCCCCGCATTTTAATATTTTGTTTTAATTAGGTCCGCATAAAACGCAGCATTTTGGGAGGGAGGGAATATTTCCTACCTGGTCCCCATATAATCCGCGAGTTGCAATTTAGACCACCCTCCACTTTGTTTTAATTCTATTAATTTCGTGTAATTTAGACCTTTTTTGATTTACCCCCTTTTTTTATTCGTTTTTATTAATTTATTTATTTTATTTTTTATTTTTGTGGTACTTATCTAAATTAATATATGTATATGACTTTATGTATTTTGATATAATACTTATTTTTTTAATTTAATAGGATACTATTATCTTATGAAGTATTTTTTTATTATTCTTTTATTATTAATTTCAAATTTACACATATGTATATACTATTTATTTGAAATTTACTTTATTATAATTTCCCTTCTTTCATATTTCTTAAGTTATTTTAAATTTGTATAATTTCATGTGTGTTGATTTGTTTGGTGTTTCGATTGATTCTATATTCACTAGCCTTTGAATGTTTGCACAATATAGGATATAAAATTGTGGTTCTTATGTATGCAATATTGTTTATTCGTATTTTGAATCTAGGTTATGTATTAGCATATGTATTAATTTACGAATTATCATTTTGCATCATACAATCGTTTTTTTTATCATTCATTCAAGAGATTACAAATGCCAAAGTCATTTCATTCAAAAAACTTTCAAAATGAAAGCAACACTCGGTATTCGGGATCTTCGAGAGAATCGAGCCCTAACGTATTGGGTTCCGATTTTCTTTGTTGAATCTAAATAATCGAGATTACTCTTTTTATAAAAAAACATAAATAAAAACTCATTATCGAGAATTCAATACGTTGTGTCCTAACGCATTGGATATGACGTATTGTATTCTCGAGACGAGGATTTTTCTAACAAAGGCAATATTCGATATTTAGGGATATTGTGAAATTGAGCCCTAACTTACTGGGTCTTGATTTTCTCATTTAATTCAAATAATCGGATAACCTTCTCAAAACGCATGGGTTTTAAAAGTCAAGAGATAATTTTAATTTTGAAGATTTAAAATGCTGCACTCTAACTTACTGAGTGTGACTATTTATTTCTTTGAAATAAGTGAATCTCATCGTCTAATTCATTTTGTTCAAAAGAAAAGGATCGTATTTTAAAATCTTTTCAAAATTTCGACATTAAGATATTAAACAATTAATTCGGTACCAATTTTGGTCGTCACGAGGGCGCTAACCCTTCCTCGTGCGTAACCGACTCCCAGACCTATTTTTCTCAAATCTCGCAGACCTAAAATTTTTAATGGTGAACCGGTCACACCTTAATGAAAGATCGGTGGCGACTCCCATTTCTATTTTTAAAGCCGATCCCTATTTTTCAAAAAACTTCAAAAAATGGTTTCGGCAGCTTGGCGACTCCACTAGGGTCATTTAGTGAGTCAGGCCGTAAAATTGATTGTTTCTGTCTTATTGTCGAAAACTGAAAATTTGGATTGAAAAAATTACGATCTTTCTTTGCGCTTGTTTGCATGTTTATTGTAAATTAAGTTGTATATTTTGGCATCATTTTGCATAAGATTGTTTAGTCTTGTCCTTTTAAGTGGGAGTGAGAAACTAGCCCTTCGTGAGGTTTTCACCTCCGTGCAGGATAGTGGATCACTTCCGGGATACATCCGTACCTATGTCTTCGAGAGATTTTCATCTCAGTGCAGCCATAGGGAAATGTATTCCCCTGAATCGAACTCGGTCTGTATGAGCCTATAATGGGAGAAGATCGAGGAATCTGCTAGTTCGGGTACCTTGACTTTAGAACCAACCCTCATATAGTGGACTTAGGAACTTAACCTAGGTAGAGCCACTCCAAATCCCTAGTGGTTACCTGATTAGGTACTTTCTGTTTTCCTTGTTTGTTTCTATTTTGTACTAACCCCTCTTGTTGTGCTTTGATTATAATTGCATTGCATTTGCATCTTAGGAAAGAGATTGATTCAAGTCCGATTACTAAATTAGAAAGCTTGTTATGGAATACGAGTTCCTTGATAAAGTGGAAAACAATACGACTTCCCGAATATATTCTGAGAAACACAAGAATAGCGATGGAAGAGTTCGTGACCCTGCTTCGTGGCCTGAAGATTCAAGGCGATTGTCTAAGAGCTTTCAACTTTCCAACCCCTTAAAGAGGTGGATGAGCCTTATGAGGACGGGCAGGTGATGGATTGCAACCAAGATCAAGAGAATGAGCTAGCAATGACATCTATTGGCGAGATTATCTCCAACAGGCGCATGAAGAAGAAAATAGATGTTGTTTCTTGGAATATGAGGGTGAGGTCGTACATGTATCCGTTTTATATAAATTTGCTTTCTAGAAAAGTTTCCTAAATGTAATTGAATCAAAATTAATGTCTCTTTAGGCATACATTTCATGCATTCGCATTACATGCATTAAAGTCCGTTGAAAGGGGTCTAATTGAGAAAATTTATTTCGACTAATCTGGAAACCGACAAAAGCTCACCCATTAAGCATCAATATGGTAGTCGTCGAAAGACTAAAGAAATGGACCAAAGATTAGAGAAAGTGGAGCAAATGCAAAAGGATATGCAAGAACAGTTACAAGTACAAATGCAAGAGCGGCTAGATAAAATTCAGAAAGACATAACGGAAAAATTGATCAAGGCTCAAAAAGATGCGATGACTGAATTGACCCACCTACTGACTAAGGGTGAAAATAAGAGGAAGGGTCCTATGGTTAAAGATGAAAAAAGAAGACAAAGATAAACCTATCTATCCTCTAGGCTTTATGCCTCTGCATGCGCAGATTCAGACCGAGGCTGGATCAGGTTCTAATCTCAGGGATAACCCAGAGAATCTTGTTATTCCTGATTTCGATGAAATGGCTGAAAAAAAGAAGACAAACGTCAAACTATCAAAACAATGGGAGGATAGGTGTAAATGGTTGGAGGAAAAATTTAAAACCCTAGAAAGCGCTGATATTCACCGTGGAATCGATGCAAAAGATCTGAGCTTGGTTCCAGACTTAGTACTCCCTCACAAGTTTAAGATGCCTGAATTTGAGAAATATAGTGGGACTAGTTGCCCAGAAGCCCATATCACCATGTTCTGTAGGAGAATGACTGGGTATATTAACAATGATCAGCTATTGATACATTTTTTCAGGATAGCCTCATTGGAGCTACAGCGAAATGGTACAATCATTTGAGCCACACCGAGATTGGTTCATGGAGGGACCTAGCACAGGCATTCATGAAACAATGCGGTCATGTGATGGATGTAGTTCCCGATAAAATCACCTTGCAAAGCATGGAAAAGAAATCGAGCGAAAGTTTTAAGCAGTATGCACAGAGGTGGAGGGAAGTTGCAGTCCAGGTTTAGCTACCCCTCTTGGAGAAAGAGACGAAATGCTCTTCATCAATACGCTGAAGGCCCCGTTCATTACGCATATGTTAGGAAGCGCAACAAAAAGATTTTCTGACATAGTTATGAATGGTGAAATGATTGAGAATGCTATAAGAGACGGAAAAATTGAGGCGGAAGAGAGTGATAAGAGGTCAACCCCAAGGAGAAGAGAAAATGAGGTGAACAACACAGGTTACTCAAGGTCAGGGGTCGCTAGCCAACAAGGTCCATCAAGACAAGAATCTTATGTGAAACAAGGCACTGAGAACCTCCAATTCACGCCAATTTCGATGTCGTATAAGGAGTTGTATCAAAGCTTATTCAATGCGTACATTGTTGCCCCCCTCTACACGAAACCTCCACAGCCTTCGTACCCCAGATGGCACGACGCAAATGCACAATACGAATATCATGCGGGAAATACGGGGCATTCCATAGAAAACTGCATTGTCTTTAAAAAACTGATTGAAAGGCTTATCAGTATGGGCGTCGTTAAATTTGATAATTCCTCCAGTGCGGCGAATCCATTACCCAATAATAATTGATAAATGGAGTGAATGCAATGCACAAGCAACTGAAGAAGGGACCTTGTTAGATATCCGTCCTTATAAATTTAGAAGTGTTCTAAGCAATTCGACTGTGGAAGAAAACCCTATAGTCTCCAGAGCTTTTTAAAGTAATGTTCAGAACATTTTTGTTGTTTTTAGCCTAAAATGATAGAAATTTCCTTTGTGAAATAGGCTCATGTCTGAACGTTATTATTTTAATGAAATACATCTTTGCAATTATTGCTGAGCCAATATTTTCATTCTTTACAAACAATTCCAGATTCTTTCATTCTTTGAATTCTCTTCTAAATTGTTATTCATTCATAATTATATGATACAAATAATTATTCATGAATTTATACATTCTTTTGTATATTCTTCGGTGCTTATTATGGGTCATCGGATATCAATTACATGAATGACGCTACTACAGACTCAGATTTTCCTCTTGAGCGAGGCATGTGTTTAGGCGGATCTCATGGCTTTGGAAAAGACATAGATCGTAGCTTATCTCCGAACTTGTCGAGGATGGTAGCACGAGAGGATAGATAGATCCTACCTCACAAGGAATTGTCGACTTGGTGAAGATTAGAATTAACCTGATCGCAAAGACGAAGCAACACCTTGTTGAGTGACCTTTAGGGTCCAAAGATGTCTTCGTATGATCATACCAGGATATGCTCGGGTTAAGCGCCGATAATGAAATCTACACAACAGCACGATGTTAGAAATTCACAGTATGAACGATGTAATTCTTTGCTGGGGCAATGCCTTTCTCGTGGAGTCAGCATAGCTTTGCCCATTTGAAGTTGAATTTCCATCTCTTTAAGTTTTGTTGGATTTTATCCTGATTGAAGAGGAGGATCTAAAATTCTCTATCATAGTTTAGCCCCATAAGGCTCTATGAAAGAAACTTGATACCAAAGAGGGTTTTTCGCATACAAGATGAAAGTGAGAAATCTTATCTATAGAAACATTGATTCTGATCGAAAGGGATATCATGGACTTGCCCAATCCTAAGGGTTCAGATTAAAAAAAATCAAAATCAAAATCAAAATCAAAATCAAAATCAAAAAAAGAAAAGAAAAATCAAAAGCAAAAAAGAGAAATCAATCAAAGTTAATAAAAATATGAAAAAGAGAAAAAAGAAAAGAAAAGAAAAGGAGAGGCCAAGGTGAAAACCCAAAAAGGGCGCTTTGTGACCAAATGCGGTTTCAAGTTGAAAACCCAAAAAGGGCAACTCAAATTTTGAGCAAAATGGGGCATGAACATCAACATTATCGAAGACTTCTAATGGGCATTGCTTCACTGTTAAGATCATTAATTACTTCATCAAATGGATAGAGGCAACTGCATGTGTCAATGTCATCATATGTCGATATAGAATTCCAGAGAGGATGGTATTGGAAAATGCATTGAACTGGAATGACAATACGATAGCTGAGGGCTGTAATCAGTTTAAAATTAGACACCACGGTTTGTCACTGTACTGCAAGACAATGAAATTCAAAAAAACAAAAAAAGATGAAAAATGAAAATGAAAATGAAAAAATGAAAGAGTAAAATGGAGAGGCTAAGGGGAAAACCCGCAAAGGGCACCTTAGACCAAAGGGGATTTGAGTTGAAAACCCAAAAAGGGCGGCTCAAATATTGATAAAAGTGGGGCATGAGGTAATCAAAGCAACTCGAATATTGACCAAATTAGGCATGTGGTGATCTCGCTATGCCTGAATCAACCGGAAAGGATAGGCGACATCTTGGGGCATTGACAGAGCACTGTAGATCTCCTAAACACATGTCCAACTCAAAATGGTCTTCAGAAAGTTTGTATAGAGAAGTTCAAGCTGCGATATCTAGGGCACCGAATTCTTATATTATTTGTTGTTCTTGGATTACCTTTTTCTTTTCCAAGATATACATTCTCAATTAATTTCTTTGTCATCCTTTTTTACTTTTTTTGATAATTTGTTCTTTCGAGCTATGCTCAGAACCAACTTTATTCTTATCCATTGTTATGACCCTTTTTTTACAAACATGTTGCATTAGAATAATGATTAATGGACTAATAAAACTTTCACAAAGGAAGTTTTGCATATTACTCTGAAAAGTTTCTAAATAATATAGGAACCTAAAATAGGACTATTGTTTAGAACACACCAATTTTAAAGGTTGGAAATCTGAGAATGAAGAGTCTGAATTTAGACTTTCTCTTTGAATTTCGTTGTCGAATGCATTGATTGAACAAAATGATAAGATGATAGGTTAATGACAAAGCTTAAATAAACAAGCAAGCAATGATCATCAGACAATAGGAAGAGGTTACCTCAGAGAAGAGAGCTTTCATTTGCGCATAATTCTTAGGTACGACACCTTGGGAATGGTGTAAGGAACTAGAACGACTCGGATCCTGTATCCTTGAATTGTGATAAGGAAGGATTGAAGAAAGGCCACATATTTCTATGCTTGGATTACAGTGGGAGAATGATGGTAAAAATTTTGCGCCCCAATGGATTAAACTTTGAGGTCTACAGTAGGGGCAATCTGACTAAGTGATTCTTTGAAGAAGCTGGTCAAGCGAGAAGATGTTGTAACACGTCAGCATTAAAGCTTTAATAAACTTCGAGTGATGACAACCTAAGCGGGATCATTCTCAAAAAAATAAAATTCTGCATTCATGCAAACACCATTCACACAGGTCTAGTTAGGAGCATTTGATTCATTTTGATCATTCCATCCTAATCATTAAGCATAATTAGGTTTATTATACATGTCATGTTCCCTAGAGAACAGATCAGTGAAGATCCAAAACAAAGCTTTGCCTCCATCGGTTGCAGTGGAGCTGGTTGAAAATAGCAGGTCTTGCCTTCCTGCATTAACAGCGAAGTAGATCGAAAACAAAGCCTTGCCTCCATCGGATGTAGTGGAGCTGGTTGAAGATAGCAGATCTTGCCTTCCTGCATTAACAGCGAAGCAGATCGAAAACAAAGCATTGCCTCCATCGGATGTAGTGGAGCTGGTTAAAGATAGAAAATCTTGCCTTCCTGCATTAATAGCAAAGCAGATCGAAAACAAAGTCTTGCCTCCATCGGATGTAGTGGAGCTGGTTAAAGATAGCAGATCTTGCCTTCCTGTGTTAACAGTGGAGCAGATCGAAGACGACAAATCTTATCTCCCTGAGGTTGCAGTGGAGCAGACTGAGAAGACAAGTCTTATCCCCCTGAAGTCACAGTGGGGCAGACCGAACAAGCAAATATTATCTCCCTGAGGTTGCAGTGAAGCAGATTGAAGTCGATAATCCTATCTCCCCGACGTTGTGGTGGAGTGGATCGATGTAACACCCTGTACCCGAGTCTGTCGCCGGAGTCGGACACGAGGGGTTTGCAGACTAAAATCACTTCTTTGCACAATCCATTTTAAAATTTTCCAGGCAAGCTGGCTAACTGCGTCATTGTCACCTTAAAAATCATATCTTGAGTTTCACAGATCAAAAATCAGTTTCGTGATTTTTCCCTGAAACTAGACTCATATATGCATCTACAAAATTTTTTTCAAGAATTTTTGGTTGGGCCAATTAGTACAGTTTATTAGTCAAAGTCTCCCCTGTTACAGGGATCGACTACACTGACCTTTGTGCATTACGACTTTGATATCTCCCTGTACAGGGCTTCAATACTGATGCCGTTTGTTTCTATAGAAACTATACTCAAAAAGGAATCTATTCATATATGGCATGACTTCTAATTATCTCTGGTTAATTTATAATGAATTTCCAAAGTCGGAACAGGGAATCCAGAAACTATTCTGCCCTGTCTCACGAAAACTTTAGCATCTCATAATATACTGTTCATATGAACGTTTCGTTACTTTCCTATGAAGATATATTCATCAAGGTTCGTTTGAATAATTTATTCACTATTTAATTCCATTCCTACTATTTTTAGTGATTTTCCAAATCTACATCGCTGCTGCTGTCAGCATCTGCCTTTAAGGTAGACTTTATCTATTTCATAGTTTCCATGATTCAACTAGCCCTTTTAGCATAAATAACACAAATTATGATAGTGATTAACCATTCCCATGGCCAATCCTTGTTAAGCATATCCATACCAAATGATTATAACATTATGCTCAAACATATATAAGCCATTTTCGCATGGCTATCCAAAATTATACAAATCCAAAGGGTCCATGACCCACAACAAAAAGGGTAGTCCTATACATGCCATTTCAAAGTTCAACCAAAATTGTACCAAAAGGGGGCTTTGATAGTGTGGGAGACTTCGACTTCCAAAAATCCCGAGTCCGATAGCTGACGAGCCAAAATCTATAAAACAGAGAAACAAAGAAACGGAGTAAGCAATTTATGCTTAGTAAGTTTTGAGCAAGGGATTCCAGCACAACAAAAGTATAGCATTCATGTAACTAAACAGATAATTTCATATGCACAAATTTTCAATATCATACTTACTTCACATTACCAACCCTTATATTCATACACAAAGATCAACTTAGCCAAAGGCCGGTAGCTCATTTATCAACTGAGCGAATAGTTATTTGTAAAGGCTCAACTAATTCAAAGCACATACGAAACATACCTCAATGTTGGGATGTTACAAGCGTATCAACTAAAATTTTTACAGCAAGATCATTCATTCCCAAATCACGTACCTTCGGAATTTAACCGGATATAGCTACTCGTTCAAATGCCTTCGGGACATAGCCCGGTTATAATAACTCGCACAAATGCCTTCGGGACTTAACCCGGATTTAGTAACTCGCACCAATGCCTTCGGGCTTAGCCCGAAATTAGTAACTCGCACAAATGCCTTCGGATCTAAGTCCGGATATGGTCACTTAGCACAAAGCCTTCGGGACTTAGCCCAGACATCATTCGAATAACCATGCACATTTAACAATAAATCATGACACATTCGTATTTCATTTTCATTAGCAAAACTCAAACACAAGACACTTATCACTCTTGCAATTTCGGCTCAATAGCCATACACAAAGAGCATGATTTTGATTTGCTTAAAATATGATCTAATCAAATCATAATTTAAGCTCTATTACTCAAGAACTTACCTCGGATGTTGTCGAACGGTTTCGATGGCTATTCGACCACTTTTTCCTTCCCTTTATCGGATTTAGTTTCCCCTTTGCTCTTGAGCTTAATTTAACAAATAAATTGATTTAATCATTTGAGCATCGAAAAGAGGAACTCAAGATACTTAGCCCATATATATATACATTAGACATTAAAGTCACATACATATGAAATCATGAATCAACTCAACATATTAACCCACACTTCCTTTTAGCCGATTGTCTAAGCCATGATAAAAGCATCAATATGCTTGCCTCTAACCGAATACATGCAACACCAATCTTCTTACTATGGCCGAATATGCATGTCTATGTTGAGGCCGATTATATGCTTAATACTTCCTACAAGTATGGTTACTTGTATTGATTATATATCATCTTGTTTCAAGTTCAAAACTCGGCTAATACGCATATATACACTAGTAATCAAATACTAACATTTTGCACTTCACCTTACTACCATTTCACATCTATTTTCTACCATGGCCGAATGCATCAAGACACCATACCATTCAATTTTGGTCATGGGTTACACAAAGAACTTAACGTCTAACTCAAAAATGCCAAAAAGAAAATCCAAGAGTCATCAATCACCATCACATGTATCATTACAAAGCTTCACACTTAGCATGCAAATGACATCAACACAAATCCACCTTAGCCGAAACTTAACTCATCTTCATGCCTCATCACCACAACATCAAACATCAACCAAGAAGACAACACCCATGGCCGAATATCATCTCCATCTCATAGCAAAGATTTAAACCATGGGCTAAGTAGAACTCAAACTAACAACTAAAAACATGCATGAATCTCATGGAACATCATCAAACATACCTTAGTCTATCAAACCACCAAGCCGATTTCCTCAAAGCTCTTTTTCCTTCTTTTTCTTTCTCCTATTCGGCCAAGAACAACATGAGAGCTTTTCTCTCTTTTTTTTTGGTCATGCATGAGAATGATGAACACATTTTTTTCTCTTTGTTTTCTTCCTTCAATTTCTTATTAGTTTATTGCCCATGCTTCTTATTTTATTCTTCCATTAACACAACATGTTTCATGACATGTTTTGCCCATGCTTCTTATTTTATTTTTCCATTAGCACAACATGTTTCATGACATGTTTTGCCCATCATCCCTTGTCATGGCCGGCCACTAGTACTTAAATGGGGGGAAATTGACATGCAAGTCTACCCCTTTGATTACATGCACTATTAGGCCACTTGCATTTGCCTAGCACATTTCTAAATTTTCTCACATAAGTCCTATCAACTAAATTCACATGCAATTAACTAAATCGAAGCTTAAAACTTTCACACATTTATATTCACATATTTTAGGCAATAATTATCACATTCAAATAATTTGGTGACTCGGTCTAGCGGTCCCGAGACCGCTTTCCGACTAGGGTCACTTTAGGGCTGTCACAACTCTCCCCCACTTAAGAAATTTTCATCCCCGAAAATCTTACCGGTAAATAGGTTTGGGTATCGTTCTTTCATCGAGCTCTCGATTTCCCAAGTAGCTTCCTCGATCCCGTGTTTGAGCCATAACACATTTACTAACGGAACCCTTTTGTTTCGCAACTCCTTCACTTCACGAGCTAGGATACGCATCGGTTCTTCTTCATAACTCATATTGGCTTGAATTTCAACCTCTGATGGGCTAATTATGTGCGATGGATCAGATCTATAGCGTCGAAGCATCGAAACATGAAAGATGTCGTGAATCTTTTCAAGTTCAGGGGGCAAAATCAATCGATACACAACTGGACCAACCCGTTCGGAGATTTCGTAAGGCCCAATGAATCTCGGACTCAACTTGCCCTTATGGCCAAATCTGAGTACCTTTTTCCAAGGCGAAACTTTAAGAAACACTTTATCTCCCACCTGATATTCAATGTCTTTTCGTTTCAAATCCGCATACAATTTCTGACGATCTGTGGCTGCCTTCAGACTTTCACGGATTACCTTTACTTTCTGTTCGGCATCTTTAATCAAATCAACTCTGAAAATTTTACTTTCACCGAGCTCGGTCCAAAACAATGGTGTACGGCATTTACGCCCGTACAAGGCCTCGTAAGGTGCCATCTTAATACTTGATTGAAAACTATTGTTGTAAGCGAATTCAATCAAAGGTAAATACCGTTCCCATGAACCACTAAACTCGAGGATGCAACATCTCAACATATCCTCAAGTATCTGAATTATCCGCTCGGATTGACCATCGGTTTGTGGATGAAAAGCGGTGCTAAAATGAAGCTTGGTACCCAAAGCTTCTTGCAATTTCTTCCAAAATCGCGAGGTGAATCTCGGATCTCTATCCGACACGATAGAAATAGGTACCCCGTGTAATCTCACAATCTGAGAAACATACAATTCGGCTAGTTTATCCAATGAAAAATCCGTACGTACGGGGATAAAGTGAGCCGACTTAGTTAGTCTATCCACAACAACCCAAATCGCATCCTTCTTACTTGCTGACAATGGCAGTCCGGACACAAAGTCCATTGTGACTCGATCCCATTTCCACTCGGGTATCATGATCGGCTGAAGTAATCCTGAAGGCACTTGATGTTCTGCTTTCACTTGTTGACATATTAAACATCTCGAAACAAAATCAGAGATGTCTCGTTTCATACCATGCCACCAAAATCGACGTTTCAAATCATTGTACATTTTCGTACTCCCTGGGTGAATTGACATTCGGCTACAATGGGCTTCGTTCAGAATCATCGAAATGAGTTCCGAATTCCTTGGAACACACAAACGACTTCTGAACCTCAAACAATCATCATCATCAATTTGAAACTCCGATTCCTTGTTCGGAACACACTCAGCCCGTTTTGCAACCAATTCATCATCGACTTTCTGAGCTTCACGAATTTGATGAATCAATAATGGTTTGGCTTTTAATTCAGCTACTAACACATTGTCGGGTAGAACAGACAAGTGTACATTCATCGCTCGTAAAGCAAACAGTGATTTCCGGCTTAAGGCATCCGCAACCACATTAGCCTTTCCCGGGTGGTAATCAATGACAAGCTCATAATCTTTTAACAACTCAAGCCAACGCCTTTGTCACAGATTCAAGTCTCGCTGGGTCATCAAATATTTAAGACTTTTGTGATCCGAAAGTACATGGCACTTCTCACCAAACAAATAATGTCGCCATATTTTCAAAGCAAATACGATGGCAGCTAGTTCGAGATCATGGGTCGGATAATTTCTCTCGTGTGGCTTCAATTGTCTCGATGCATAGGCCACAACTCAACCTTCTTGCATCAATACGCAACCCAACCCAAGTAGGGATGCGTCACTATAAATGACAAACTCTTTGCCTGATTCGGGTTGCACTAAAATTGGAGCTTCAGTCAAATAAGTTTTCAGTTGATCGAAACTTTTCTGACATTTCTCCGTCCATTCGAACTTAACATCCTTTTGAAGTAGCTTCGTCATTGGTGTGGCTATCATCGAGAAACCTTTTACAAATCGTCGGTAATAATCGGCGAGCCCCAGGAAGCTCTGAACTTCGGTAATATTTCTTGGAGGCTTCCAGGTACAAGCTCAATACTAAACTCTACCTCCCGAACAGGTGGTAAACCCGGTAATTCTTCAGGAAAAACATTCGGGTATTCACAAACCACCGGCACAGATTCGGGTTTCTTTTCTAATTCTTTGTCATCAAGTACATACGCAAGGTATGCTTCGCACCCTTTTCTTACATATTTCTGGGCCAACATTGAGGATATTACAGCTGGCAACCCATCCAAGTCCGTAGACTCAACTCGGATCATCTCATTATTTGCGCACCTCAAATCCATAGTCTTGCTTTTGCAATTCACAACCGCATCATGCACGGTCAACCAATCCAAACCAAGAATAACATCAAATTCATCAAACGGCAAAAGCATCAAGTCCGCCGAAAAACAGGAACCTCAAATTACTAGGGGACATTTCTTACACACTTTGTCGACAAGCACGTAACGACCCAAGGGATTTGACATCCGAATTACGAACTCAGTAGACTCAATAGGTAAAGTCTTACTGGATGCTAAGGTTTTGCATATATATAAGAATGAGTAGAACCAGGGTCAATCAAAGCAATCACATTAGTATCAAAGAGAGCAAAAGTACCGGTAATAACATCTGGCGAGGAAGCATCCTCGCGGGCACGTATAGCATAAGCTCTAGCAGGCGCACGAGCCTCAGATCTGGTTGTAGCATCTCTAGATCCTCTCTAATCGCCACTAGCATTGCCCGTGTTTCTAGACGGTCTACCCCGAGCAGTAGTAGCACCTGGTTTCCCACTCTGACTTACATTTTGTTCAGGCAACCTCGAGCAATCCTTGATAAAGTGGTCAGCTGATCCACACTTATAGCAGGAGCGGTCATGGAACCTACAGCTCCCCGAATGCCATTTACCACAATGCTGACACTCCGTTCTGTCTCGACGTTCATTCCCAACACTGGCGACCGAAGTGCCTCGTGTACCCACAGGGGGTCGATCATGATCTCGTCTAAAAAGGCCCGAAGTGCCTCTAGACCGGCCCACATCATCTCGAAATTTCTTCGATGCCTGTTGAAGAGACTTTCCCGAGGATCTTTTACGAAACTCTCCAGTTCCCACATCAACTTTTTGTTTTTCTTTTCTAAGCTCTTCGGCTTTACAAGCTCGCTCGACAAGTACTACGAACTCTCGTATTTCAATAATGCCAACGAACATTTTTATATCTTCATTCAGCCCATCCTCGAAGCGTTTACACATGATAGCCTCGGACGAAACACATTCCCGAGCGTATCTACTAAGTCTAACAAATTTTCGCTCGTAATCAGTAACTGACATAGAACCTTGTTTAAGCTCAAGAAATTCCTTCCGTTTTTGATCAACAAATCTCTGACTGATATACTTTTTCTGAAACTCAGTTTGGAAAAACTCCCAAGTTACTTGCTCTCGGGGCACAATAGAAGTCAGAGTACTCCACCAATAATAGGCAGAATCGCGTAGCAAGGAGATAGTACACTTAAGGCATTCATCGGGTGTACAAGATAACTCATCGAGTACCCGGTAGTGTTGTCCAACCAAAATTCAGCTTGCTCGGCATCGTCGCTATCCGTAGCTTTAAATTCAGTAGCCCCATATTTTCGGATTCTGTCAACTGGGGGCTTATTTGACCTTATTTGGTCAGTTACCGGAGGTATTGTAGGTGCGGGGTGGTATTTGTCGGGAATGGAGGTTGTGGAACAGCCGTATTAGTTCGAATGTATTGGTTGAACCAATCATTTATCACGCTATAGAAAGCTTATCTAGCTTCATCATTCGGGTTACTAGCATTAGGTTGAGAGTCCACCGGCGCTGTCCCTTGTGCGGGAGCAGGTGCTACACTCTCAAGATCATCAGCTACCGCTCGGTCGGGATCGGGATCCATTACTATAAATAAACACATTTGCAAATGTCAGAAATCACCACACTATCAAATAATCACATAAAATGGCATGTATAGCTAGACCCAACGCATTACGGTAGTCCTAGAATCGACTAAACCGTAGCTCTGATACCAATAAAATTGTAACACCCCGTACCCGAGTCCGTCGCCGGAGTCGGACACGAGGGGTTTGCAGACTTAAATCACTTCTTTGCACAATCCATTTTAAAATTTTCCAGGCAAGCTGGCTAACTGCGTCACTGTCACCTTAAAAATCATATCTTGAGTTTCACAACTCGAAAATCAGTTTCGTTATTGTTCCCTGAAACTAGACTCATATATGCATCTACAAAGTTTTTTCTAGAATTTTTGGTCTGGCCAATTAGTACAGTTTATTAGTCAAAATCTCCCCTGTTACAGGGATTGACTACACTGACCTTTGCACATTACGACTTGGATATCTCCCTGTACAGGGCTTCAATACTGATGCCGTTTGTTTCTATAGAAACTATACTCAAAAAGGAATCTATTAATATATGGCATGACTTCTAATTATCTCTGGTTAATTTATAATGAATTTCCAAAGTCGGAACAGGGAATCCAGAAACCGTTCTGGCCCTGTCTCACGAAAACTTTAGCATCTCATAATATACTGTTCATATGAACGTTTCGTTACTTTCCTATGAAAATAGATTCATCAAGGTTCGTTTGCATAATTTATTCACTATTTAATTCCATTCCTACTATTTTTAGTGATTTTCCAAATCTACATCACTGCTGCTGTCAGCATCTGCCTTTAAGGTAGACTTTACCTATTTCATAGTTTCCATGATTCAACTAGCCCTTTTAGCATAAATAGCACAAATTATGATAGTGATTAACCATTCCCATGGCCAATCCTTGTTAAGCATATCCATACCAAATGATTATAACATTATGCTCAAACATATATAAGCCATTTTTGCATGGCTATCCAAAATTATACAAATCCAAAGAGTCCATGACCCACAACAAAAAGGGTAGTCCTATACATGCCATTTCAAAGTTCAACCAAAATTGTACCAAAAGGGGACTTTGATAGTGTGGGAGACTTCGACTTCCAAAAATCCCGAGTCCGATAGCTGACGAGCCAAAATCTATAAAACAGAGAAACAAAGAAACGGAGTAAGCAATTTATGCTTAGTAAGTTTTGAGCAAGGGATTCTAGCACAACAAAAGTATAGCATTCATGTAACTAAACAGATAATTTCATATGCACAAATTTTCAATATCATACTTACTTCACATTACCAACCCTTATATTCATACACAAAGATCAACTTAGCCAAAGGCCGGTAGCTCATTTATCAACTGAGTGAATACTTATTTGTAAGGGCTCAACTAATTCAAAGCACATACGAAACATACCTCAATGTTGGGATGTTACAAGCGTATCAACTAAAATTTTTACAGCAAGATCATTCATTCCCAAATCACGTACCTTCGGAATTTAACCGGATATAGCTACTCGTTCAAATGCCTTCGGGACATAGCCCGGTTATAATAACTCGCACAAATGCCTTCGGGACTTAACCCGGATTTAGTAACTCGCACCAATGCCTTCGGGCTTAGCCCGAAATTAGTAACTCGCACAAATGCCTTCGGATCTAAGTCCAGATATGGTCACTTAGCATAAAGCCTTCGGGACTTAGCCCGGACATCATTCGAATAACCATGCACATTTAACAATAAATCATGACACATTCGTATTTCATTTTCATTAGCAAAACTCAAACACAAGACACTTATCACTCTTGCAATTTCGGCTCAATAGCCATACACAAAGAGCATGATTTTGATTTGCTTAAAATATGATCTAATCAAATCATAATTTAAGCTCTATTACTCAAGAACTTACCTCGGATGTTGTCGAACGGTTTTGATGGCTATTCGACCACTTTTTCCTTCCCTTTATCGGATTTAGTTTCCCCTTTGCTCTTGAGCTTAATTTAACAAATAAATTGATTTAATCATTTGAGCATCGAAAAGAGGAACTCAAGATACTTAGCCTATATATATATACATTAGACATTAAAGTCACATACATATGAAATCATAAATCAACTCAACATATTAACCTACACTTCCTTTTAGCCGATTGTCTAAGCCATGATAAAAGCATCAATATGCTTGCCTCTAACCGAATACATGCAACACCAATCTTCTTCCTATGGCCGAATATGCATGTCTATGTTGAGGCCGATTATATGCTTAATACTTCCTACAAGTATGGTTACTTGTATTGATTATATATCATCTTGTTTCAAGTTCAAAACTTGGCTAATACGCATATATACGCTAGTAATCAAATACTAACATTTTGCACTTCACCTTACTACCATTTCACATCTATTTTCTACCATGGCCGAATGCATCAAGACACCATACCATTCAATTTTGGTCATGGGTTACACAAAGAACTTAATGTCTAACTCAAAAATGCCAAAAAGAAAATCCAAGAGTCATCAATCACCATCACATGTATCATTACAAAGCTTCACACTTAGCATGCAAATGACATCAACACAAATCCACCTTAGCCGAAACTTAACTCATCTTTATGCCTCATCACCACAACATCAAACATCAACCAAGAAGACAACACCCATGGCCGAATATCATCTCCATCTCATAGCAAAGATTTAAACCATGGGCTAGGTAGAACTCAAACTAACAACTAAAAACATGCATGAATCTCATGGAACATCATCAAACATACCTTAGTCTATCAAACCACCATAGCCGATTTCCTCAAAGCTCTTTTTCCTTCTTTTTCTTTCTCCTATTCGGCCAAGAACAACATGAGAGCTTTTCTCTTTTTTTTTTTGGTCATGCATGAGAATGATGAACACATTTTTTTCTCTTTGTTTTCTTCCTTCAATTTCTTATTAGTTTATTGCCCATGCTTCTTATTTTATTCTTCCATTAACACAACATGTTTCATGACATGTTTTGCCCATGCTTCTTATTTTATTTTTCCATTAACACAACATGTTTCATGACATGTTTTGCCCATCATCCCTTGTCATGGCCGGCCACTAGTACTTAAATGGGGGGAAATTGACATGCAGGTCTACCCCTTTGATTACATGCACTATTAGGCCACTTGCATTTGCCTAGCACATTTCTAAATTTTCTCACATAAGTCCTATCAACTAAATTCACATGCAATTAACTAAATCGAAGCTTAAAACTTTCACACATTTATATTCACATATTTTAGGCAATAATTATCACATTCAAATAATTTGGTGACTCGGTCTAGCGGTCCCGAGACCGCTTTCCGACTAGGGTCACTTTAGGGCCATCACAATCGAAGTACCAATTCCTATACTTCTGAAGATGCAGTAGGTTGGAATGAGGCAACTCGAAGAAAAAGAGCACCAAGGTCTAACACGACCGGGCAAAATTGGTCTTCTTTGGTCTTTGCTCTATTCTCGTTACATGACAATAAGCAAAGAAGGGCACCTGTAAGAGGCCCAATTTGCCCGGGCCCGATTCAGATATTAAAAATCAATAATAAGCAATCCAATCCAATAATGTCAGTCCAATTACAAAAGCCTAATACACACTAGCCCGGATACCCCTGGCCCAAGTCACCATAGCCCACTACGTTTTAGGAAACAAAAACCCTAGGGTTTCTAGCTAGCCTCCAGCGCTGCAGCCAATAGTAGCCTCCCTCTCATGCGTGCGCGCGAGCCTTCGCACGAGCCACGCCCGCCGCACGCCACGTCCGCACCACCGTACGGCCTCGCACCTGCAAAAACATGCAACAAACACAACAAGCGAACAGAGGCAAAAAAAGCAAAGAATAACAGTAAAAAAGGACGAATATATGAAAAAAATGAGATTTTTGTTTTATTTTCTTTTATTTTCAGCTATATGAGGCCGATTCTAATATTGTAAGAGGGGATCCCCTTTTTTTTATGCTTACTGTATCAAAGAAAAAACAATATCAATACAAAGAAGAGAAGGTTTTTTTCATGTTTTCTTTTATTTTTATTTTTTGCGTTTCTCTATTATTTTCCTTTGCGGTTTTCTTGATTCTTTCTATTTTCTACACGAAAAATAGAAGATAGAGGAGTTTACCTTCGTGCTTTGCCATGAAATCCCTGCCTGCTTTGCCATGATCGGGGTTTGGAAGGGGTTTCAAGGCTGAAAATCGGCCGAGCGCAAGAACGGCGAAAGGGGGGAGATTTAGCTTTTTTTTTTGGTAGTTTAAGGGGGCTTTGAGGCATTTTACTTTTAGGGTTTTGAAGGGCACTTATATTGGGGATAAAACGGCACCATTTAGAGCTAGATCAGTAGCTCTAAAACGGCACCGTATTGTGCTTACCCGATGACCCGACCCAGACGTGACTCGACCCGCGCGTTCTGGCATAGAGAGGGATATTAGCGCAAATGGTCCCTCGGTTAATATAGCATGTTTAAATAGATCTTTTATTTCCTTTAAATTTTGCCCCGCATTTTAATATTTTGTTTTAATTAGGTCCGCATAAAACGCTGCGTTTTGGGAGGGAGGGAATATTTCCCACCTGGTCCCCATATAATCCGCGCGTTGCAATTTAGACCCCCACTTTGTTTTAATTCTATTAATTTCGTGTAATTTAGACCTTTTTGTGATTTACCCCCTTTTTTATTCGTTTTTATTAATTTATTTATTTTATTTCTATTATTAGTACATGCGTATGTCATTTATTTATTTATTTTATTTTTATGGTACTTATCTAAATTAATATATGTATATGACTTTATGTATTTTGATATAATACTTATTTTTTTAATTTAATAGGATACTATTATCTTATGAAGTATTTTTTTATTATTCTTTTATTATTAATTTCAAATTTACACATATGTATATACTATTTATTTGAAATTTACTTTATTATAATTTCCCTTCTTTCATATTTCTTAAGTTATTTTAAATTTGTATAATTTCATGTGTGTTGATTTGTTTGGTGTTTCGATTGATTCTATATTCACTAGCCTTTGAATGTTTGCACAATATAGGATATAAAATTGTGGTTCTTATGTATGCAATATTGTTTATTCGTATTTTGAATCTAGGTTATGTATTAGCATATGTATTAATTTACGAATTATCATTTTGCATCATACAATCGTTTTTTTATCATTCATTCAAGAGATTACAAATGCCAAAGTCATTTCATTCAAAAAACTTTCAAAATAAAAGCAACACTCGGTATTCGGGATCTTCGAGAGAATCGAGCCCTAACGTATTGGGTTCCGATTTTCTTTGTTGAATCTAAATAATCGAGATTACTCTTTTTATAAAAAAACATAAATAAAAACTCATTATCGAGAATTCAATACGTTGTGTCCTAACGCATTGGATATGACGTATTGTATTCTCGAGACGAGGATTTTTCTAACAAAGGCAATATTCGATATTTAGGGATATTGTGAAATTGAGCCCTAACTTACTGGGTCTTGATTTTCTCATTTAATTCAAATAATCGGATAACCTTCTCAAAACGCATGGGTTTTAAAAGTCAAGAGATAATTTTAATTTTGAAGATTTAAAATGCTGCACTCTAACTTACTGAGTGTGACTATTTATTTCTTTGAAATAAGTGAATCTCATCGTCTAATTCATTTTGTTCAAAAGAAAAGGATCGTATTTTAAAATCTTTTCAAAATTTCGACATTAAGACATTAAACAATTAATTCGGTACTAATTTTGGGCGTTACGAGGGCGCTAACCCTTCCTCATGCTTAATCGACTCCTGGACCTATTTTTCTCAAATCTCGCAGACCTAAAATTTTTAATGGTGAACCGGTCACACCTTAATAAAAGATCGGTGGCGACTCCCATTTCTATTTTTAAAGTCGATCCCTATTTTTTGAAAAACTTCAAAAAATGGTTTCAACATTTATCTCATTTAATATACATGATCCCACTATAAAAAAATATTAAAGTTTAAAAATTTGTTTTTATTTAATTCTAATATATATCTTTAAATTTTTTATTTTATTAAAAATATTTATAAAATTTTACAAATATAATGATATTCTTCAATTCATAAAAATCTAGTAACCTAATTTTTCTTTAAAAGAATTATTTATCCAAATAAAATAATTATAATCGCTAGCTTTTTGGCTTTTTGGATAACATTTTAAACATCTCCAAGTTTTCATCCAAACAAGTCTTAAAAAAATTAAAAGAAGAATTTATAAAGAATTTTAAAATGGTTTTTAAATTAAAAAAAGTTTATAAACATTTTAAATATGAAATTAAACAATGTTTTGAAACTAATTGATAACACGACAGAGAACCTTCAAAAACAGTCAACTTTTTTTAAAATTTTAAAAAAATGTAAACATGTATTTTTTAGAAAAAAACATTGAAACCAATACAAATATTTGTAGAACTTTAAAAGCATGATAAAAATAATTAAAATATTTTTGTACATTAAATATTTTAAAAATGTAATTTAAAAAATATGTACTTAATATAATTAAAAATAACCCGTTTTAAAAAAACATAGTTTATTAATTATTTTCAATATATTATACACAATAATTGAATTTTAAATTTTAAACACTTAAAAAATAACATGATTATTAAACATTTTTAAATATAAAATTAATCTAATTAAAAATAGTGTGATAGAGTAAAAGAATTAAAAAAATTAAAAGTTTAAATATGTAATTACATATTAAAACAAAAGATTTACATACATATGAAGACAAGGATGAGGGTTATAGATGTTTTCAATGTATTATATATTAAGATACATAAAATAATTTTAAATATTTAATTGTTAAGTTAAAGGTATGAAAACAATTTCAAGTTTATCATTTATAAATTATTTCTATTTTCTAAGGTGTGGTATATGTCTACACATTTAATTTCTTTACTATATCTAAACAAACAAATACCAAGAGGGTTTTGTCTCCTAAAGTTTTTAATTAGGTTTAAAATTATTATTATACTTTTGAAAACAATCTTCAAATTTTCATAAAATCTCTAAAACCTTAAAAGCTTTTTATTAGAATTTAAAAATTAAGAGAAAAAAACCCTAAAAATTCATTGTCTTTAGCCAAAAGAGAAGGGTGACCACAAATGTGAAAGTGCCGTGGGATTTCATCAACTTGCCAATTCATTTATCAATCTTAGTATTTATAATTTATATTTCAATATAAAATAACCACGTAGATTCCTATTTCTTCTTTCTTTTGGACTTGAAAAGAGGAAACAGTGGTATCACTCTCTTTCCCTTCCATCCTAAGCCTCCAGGCAGATGGTGTGTAAAACGGACAATCTTTATTGGACAGTGTTGTCACGCGGTGTTGAAAACCAGAAGAAAGTGGCCACGTTGGCAAAACACAAAAGGGAAATCACGGAACTGTACTGCTACGGATTCCCGAAAAGAGAGCATTCTTCTCGTTATTAGGAGGGAGATGGATGAATGAAATTTTCGTATCATTTCCATTACCGCTTAATTCAAGCTCTTTTTTTTTAAAAGAAAGAAATCCCGAGTCTCCACAATACAACATTTTGTCTTAATCAAACATTTTAATTAATTAAATTTTATAAAATATATCATTCAAAGTGAAAGTTTTATTACGGATGTGAATTTGAACGCATTAAAATTATATTTATTTTTTATTTAAAAAAACTTTCTTTTTATTAGTAATAATAACAACTTAATATTTATATTTATATACTTATAGTAAACTCTTAACTGAGTTGATTTACTTATATTGGTGATGGGTATATAAGGCAGTTTGAGTAGTAAAGTCTTGTGCTATGAACATATAAGCAGATAAAGAGTACATGTGTTGAGCTACCAAGGACATAATAACCCCTAAAGAAACTAGAGCAAGACCTAATTGAAAATGAATTGAATTATTGATTGTGTCATAAAGACCCTTATGCCCCTGCCCTAATCATCCTCCCAAAGGAATATGTGCTTCGAAAAGATCTTTTATACTGTGACCAATTCCGAAGTTAGTTCTATACATGTGACCCGCTATTAAGAAAAGAATTACAATAGCTAAATGATGGTGTGCAATATCAGTCAGCCATAAATTTTGCCTTTTTGGATGGAATCCCCCGAGAAGGGTTAGAATGGTAGTTCCTGATCCTTGGGAGGTACCAAATAAATGACTACTTGAATCGGGGTTTTGAGCATAAAGATTCCACTGACCTAAAATAATGGGCCTAACCTTTGGGGATGCGGTAATACATCTAAGAAAGTATTCCATCAAACATATTCCCCTCGGGATCCAGGAATAGCGACATGGACTAAGTGCCCTGTCCAAGCCAAAGAACTTACTCCAAATAGTCCTGACAAATGATGATTGAGACGAGATTCGACATTCTTGAACCACGAAACGTTCGGTTTCCATTTTGTTTGTAGGTGTAACCAAGCCGCTATTAAGGATAAATCAAAAAGAAATAATAAAAAAATGGCTCCAGTATAAATATCTTCATTAGTACATAACTCGATTGTATACCACCACTGATAAACACCAGAGTAAGCGATATTCACTAGACCAGGAGCGCCACCTCTAGTAAAAGCTTCCACCATCGGTCGACCAAAATGAGGATCCCAAATTACATGAGCAATCAGCCTTACATGTAAAGGATCCTGTACCCATGCCTCAAAATTTCCTTGCCAAGCTACATGAAACAGATTCCCGGAAGTCCATAGAAAAATTATTGCTAATTGCCCGAAGTGAGAAGCAAAAATATTCTGATAAAGACGTTCCTCAATAACATCATCATGACTCTCGAAGTCATGCGCGATAGCAATACCAAACCAAATACGACGAGTAGTGGGTTCCTGAGCTAATCCTTGGCTAAACCTTGGAAATATTAATGCTATAATGCCTTTCAAATCCTTATAGCCATTATCCTACTACAATAATTCTTGCTAAAAAGAATACCCATGTTGTGGCAATTCCACCCAGAAGGTAATGGGTTATCCCTACAATACGTCATTGTATAATGCTTAAAGCTCTAGGCTGAGTAACAGGAGCAACTTTTAATTTATTATGATCCCAAACGATGGATTCAACAAGTTCTTGCCAATAACCACGTCCGCTGAATAGAAACATTAAACTAAAATTCCATACAAAAAATGAGCACCTAATAAAATAAGGTCATATGCAGATAATGAAGAACCATAAGACTGAATTACCTAGGATGCTTGTGCCCATAAGAAATCGCGTAGCCACCCATTAATAGAAATAGAACTCTACGCAAAATTCCCTCTTGTGATATGAGTTACCACCCATTGATCACTTATAGTACCCCAAACATCTGACTGCATTTTCTAACTGAAATAGAATATTACTACCGAAATTGAATTGTACATCCAAAATAGTCCTAAGAAGACATGATCCCAAGCGGAAACTTGACATGCCCCCCTCTTCTAAGCCCGTCACAAGGGAAATGAAAATCGAGATTTGCTTTATCCGGTATCAAATGCGAGCTACGAGCAAATAGGACACCTTTCAGGTGTATCAATACTGTCACATGAATCGTAAATGCATAAATGTGATGGACAAAAAAAATCTGCGGTTCCTAATGAAATAGGTAACAAAGCAACTTTGCCCCCCACTGCCACTAAATCACTGCCTCCCCAGGTAAAACTGGTGCTCGCTATTGCACCAGTAGCCGTTGCATCGGGTGCTAAAGTATGGGTGTTACATATGCAAAGTAATAAATTTTAATAAAATAATTATATGATGAGATTTGGACTTGTATCAAAATTTTAATTTATAAGTGAATTTTTGGCATGCATATCAAATTTCTTTTACATAAAGTAGTCGTTAGTAATTTTCTTTCTTATGTTTTAGGGTCAGTTTAATATTTTTGGTTAAAACTTTTATTATTATGAAAAGATGAAAAACATTTTTCAAGAGGCAAACATTCATAGTAGATCACCATCATGGTTTCTATAATCAAACTTAAAAATATATATATTTAATATAAGATAAAAAGTAAATTCAAATAAAAAATGAAAGAAAATAAAATAATGAGAGTAATAGTACCTGGCAAGTACTACTTGTACCCTCCTTTTTCTCTCATATCATATCATCACTATCCTTTGTTTAATTCCCTCTTTCCTCCTCTATATATATTGCGCCCCTCACTCTCCTTCCTCCCTACTCTCTCCCTTCTCTTCTCTTCTCTTCTCTTCTTCAACCAAAGCTAAACAGGGACGAGGACTCCACAACCACGATTGGTACTAACTAATTGCTTCACCTTCACACTCGAAGATTTCACTTCTTTTCTTTTCTTTTCTTTTTCATAAAACGCCAAATGAAACAACTCATCCGCCGTCTCTCCCGCGTTGCCGATTCTTCCTCCCAATACAGGCTCCTCCGTTCCGATGCCTCCAACAGAGAACGCGCCACCCCCACGCGTTCAGCCGAATCATTCCTCATCGCCGTCTCCTCGGTGAAAAAGCCGGGACGGCGGTCGGTTCCCCAAGGCCATGTGCCGGTGTATGTGGGGGAGGAAATGGAACGATTCGTTGTGAACGCCGAGTTGCTGAACCATCCGGTTTTCGTTGGGTTGCTTAATAAGTCGGCTCAGGAGTATGGGTATGAGCAAAAAGGGGTGCTTCGTATTCCCTGTCACGTGCTAGTTTTCGAACGGGTAATGGAAGCCTTGAGACTTGGGGTTGAGTCACGTGACCTCCAAGATCTCCTTCGTTCTTTCTCCGACGACTGTTGTTTTCTCGATTTCTGAGAGGAAGAGAAAGGACATTTAAAACGCTGTCGTTTGCGCTTGTGTAAATATAGAAAGGTTAAAAGGAAGAAAACTGAAGAAATTTTTAGGGTTTTCTTTTTCTTTCTTTCTTGTTTTTTTGTATAGTCCTTCCCTGTAAAGAGGACTGCACAGAAATGGAGAAATTGCTTTTTTCCCCTATATATTTGATTTAATTTCTTTTTCTTTGTTTAGAAATTCATTCTGAAAGGAAAGCCGAATGCGAGACAAGGTAAAGTTGGAGATTCTGACAGCTATCACTCATGTGTTTAGCGGTTTTATAATGCATAAAATTTTCTGTTTGTTTTGAAGGAAAACTGGAAGGGAAAATTAGCAAATTTGAAATGCAAAAGCTATATTTATAATTTCCTTGGATGCTTAGAAAATCACGAAAAACCCCAAAAGAGGTTCTTGGTTCCATTCATTGTGAGGTTTTCCTGCACTTCACAAAACATAAATTATAGTCTCTTTTCTTTTATTTTCTTCAGTATATATCTAAGTGTAAAATTGGGATAATAAGATAATTAAATTAGTATTATTAAAAAAGCACAAACCAGAACAAAATAATAGGGGGCAGATCTCAAATTTGGGGAAACATTAGGTGATTATCCTGTGACGGTGGCTTGGGATCACAATGGAGGTAGGGTAAAGAATTTTCCTTTTTTCCTTAATTAGGTACAGCGGTAGAAGAGATAAAATGAGTGATTATAAACTATAAAAGATAAACTAAACAATCATCGTAGCACTCGTAATTAAGGAGCAGGGAATTGTTTTATTATATTAAAAATAGTGCTCCATGTCATTTTATTTCCATTTTTTTCGTTTAATAGTTTGATATAATTAGGTGATATTAAATTTCGCAATTACTTTCACATTCATCAATTCCAACTCTAAATACTGATTTAATCTTATAATTATTAATTTAATATTATAAAAGGAAATATCTATAGTTTTGTTCATCAACATTAACTCGGTATACAACATAATAATTTTATTCTTTAAATATACAACATATTCATACATATATGATGTTAGTATATAAATTTAGTACATATTAGAAATTAGCAGAGTCACCATCTGGAGATATTTTTATAAAAATCATTAATATAAAATATATGAGTTATTTTGGTGGTTTAAAAATTTAATTTAAAAGATACGTGTAAGTTTTTTTTAAAATAAATTCATTTTTTAAATTTTAACTAAATTTGATAGATAAAGATTTTTTTTTGCTAGTTAAAAAGTTTTGGTTAAAATATATAATTATTTTTTAAAAGAAAAAAATTGATAAAAGACTAAATTATTTGTATATGCTTTTATTTTATAAATATTTATTATTATTGAGTTAACTCATGATACTAAGTCAATCAAATATTTTATTGTAGTATAGATATTAAACAGGGGTGTTAATTAGGGAATAGAGGTATCCATGGGCCGGCCTCAACCAAAATCTTAGGCCATTTGTTAGGCTCGGCCCAAAAAATGAGCTTAAAATTTCACTCAAGTCCGGCAGAATAAAAATGCTAAAACCCGGGCCTGACCCTTATTAATTTTTTTATATAATTTCTTTTTTTTATAATATAATACATCAAAAATACTGAGCAACATTAAAATAAATGTTTCCCAACAACTTGAAAATAAATTTAAAAAATATGTATACTTAAACAACACTAAGATAGATGTAACTTAACAAACAAATGCCTCTAAAATAGTAGCAAAATTAATAATAAAATAAGAGTTATACAATGTCTAAACAATAACAATAAAATAATAGTAACATAATAGTGAAATTGTTGCAAAATAGTAATAACACAATAAAATAGCAGCAAATATAGTAAAAAAAGAGTAAGCAAACAATAATAATAAAAATAGCAGTTCTTCTGCAAATTCGGGCCAGGCCAGGCTCGGGAAAAAAAACTTACCCAAGGTTCAGCCCCTTTTCAAAACGAGACTTTTTTTTATCTAAACCCATTTTTTGAATTTATATTTTTACCTAAATTTTTCCATTTTTCGAGTGGGCCTTCAAACCAAGGTGTATAGATATGTAAGGATAGACAAGAAGCCAAAATTATTTATGGTTACTTTTAGTCAATTCTAAAAATTAACTCATTCAAATAATTTTTTTTAGCTCTTGATTAAATGGTGAAATTCATTTTTCATTTTTTTAAATATTAATAATTCAATTTAAACTATTTTAACATAAATTAGCTTTAATATCTTAAAATTTTATAATATATTTGAAGCATACATAAAATATTATAAATGATAAAATAAGTTTTTACTCAAGGGGTGATAAGGGTTTCGTTGGATCAAATTTTTTAAAAATAAATTTGAAGTTGTTTTTGTTAATTTAAATATAAAATAATTAAAAAAAGAATAATTATAAAATAAATGAAAATGAATTATGAAATGAGCGGAATAACTACTTAACCATTTTTATTTGAATCGATTTTGTGAGTAGTGGTATTCCAAGAAACGTAAGAATTTGGGGATGGAGGCGTCACTAATTAAGTTATTTGGGGGCAATTACCTTGTTTGAACAATGAATTCCTTTTCCTTTTCACCAATTTCACACATTTTGATCAAAACTTGTTATTTCTCTCTCTCTCTCTTTTATTTTAAATTATCTTTATAAAATTGAAGTTAATACTTTAAATTTTGAACCTATTTTTCATATATATTGGAGGCTGGTTATTTGTTTGGATACGACAGATCCCTCAACAAATCGGTATTGTTTTGATTGGAGTTTTGTCTCTTGATTCTATAGAGCATTCGAGTGTCTAAGATTGATTAAAGAGGTGATGAGTTCAACAAAATAAGAGCATTTTGTCATATCAAATTGTGTGTGGCGCACAATCACAAAATTTAAAAATGTGGGCATTTCCAGTTCGTAAAGTTTGAACTCATACCCTTATTTAGCATATTATTGAGCATCTATGTTACCACTATGTTACCACTTGATCGAGGACAACACTTAAATTACTTTTTCAAAAGGAGTAGACTTTACCTCTAACATATATTAATTTAATTATTTAAAGTATTTAAAATTTTAAATGTAATTTTAATTATTTACTTGTTTTAAAATTTAATTAATTAAAATATTTACAAGTCATTTAGGATAAGTTAGTTAAACGAGAGTAATTTTCATCATTTAATTATTTATTCATTTTCATTTAAAATAATTTACTGAATATTATTTTAAAAATGCATAAGGACTTATTTGGCCTTCTAACTTTATAAAAAAAAAATTTAGCCCTCTATTTTATTTTTTTTATCTTTTTTAGCCTTTAAACTTGCAATTTTTTGTCAAATCAGTCCAAAATGGATGAAAAAGTCAACTTTTTAACTTTGCTTAGTGGTACATACGTGGATTGTCATGGGGATGATATGTCAGCATTTAATTAATTTATTAAAAATTTTAAAAACTATAACAAGTTATTTTTAAAAAATTAAAATCATTTTAAAAATAATAAAAATTATATTATTTTTTATTTTTAAAATTGACAAAAAAATTCAAGTTCAAGGACTAAAAGAGGCGAAAAATTAAATGAATAGCTAAAATGACTTTTTTTTTTATAAAATCGAGGGCCAAAAAGGTTATTAAGCTTTTTAAAAGTAAATAGATTTAGTGACATGTTTTGTTAAATATAAATTATGTTACATTAATAATAATAATAATAATATTATTATTATTATTTGAACTCAAGTTGTGGCTTATTGATTAGGTATTCACCTTCCCCAAATATTACCTGAGTTCAAATCACAAATGTAGAAACCATTTTTTTGAGAAAACGGGGTCGACTTGGATTTTGAAAATGAAAACGAAAATGGGAGTCGCCACCGATCTTTTATTAAGGTGTGACCGGTTCACCGTTAAAAAATGAATTTGGTCAGCGAAATTTCGAGAAAATAGATTCGGGAATTGATTACGCACGAGGAAGGGTTAGCACCCTCGTACGCCCTAAATTGGCACCGAATTGATTGTTTGATGTCTTAATGTCAAAACTTTGAAAAGATTTTAAAATACAATCCTTTGGTGAGAAAACTTGAATAAACTAAATTGAATGATAAGACGCACTTATCTCGCAGAAATAAATTGCCACACTCAGTGAGTTAGGGTGCAACAATTCAATATTCGAAATTAAATTCGTCCCCTTTTTTAAGAAAATCATGTGGTTTAAGAAGGTTATTCGATTATTTAAGTCAATCGAGAAATTAAAATCCAGAAAGTTAGGGTTCAATTTCTCGAAATTCCTAAACATCAAACATTACCTTTATTTTAAAATCGAGATAACAAAATGTGGTATCCAGTAAGTTAGGATCTATCACTTTAAAGTCTCAAAAGCTTTATTTTAAAGTTGTATGGTTTTACCAAAATAAACACTGGGCTATTCAAATTTGTAGAGAAGAATTGAAGCCCCTTAAGTTAGGGCACAATTCTCTCGAGAGTTATGAACACCAGGAATTTTTGAAAATCATGAAATAAAATGGTTTGGGTACTCTAATGAAACCGGATATTAAAAAAATGCGACGGGATGTTAATGTACGACACGAAACAATAATTAATAGGCTAAAGTATACTAATAATCATCAATAATTAAGAAATACGAATAAATAATATAAAATCTATGCGAGCAATAATATCCAACACACATCATGCAAATACAAATATCAGCATTTAACAACTAAATGAATTAATAGTCAATTTTAAAAGAAATGCCAAGTGAAATAACATAAATAAAATATAATAAATTTTCAACTAAAGAAAAATGAATATTGAAATACATTAAAAAGGGTTAAAATAGAAAACTATATGAAATGATAATATAAAAATAAATTTTAAAATAAGTATTGTACGAAAAGAAACTCAAAATAATATATATACTAAATTAAATAAATGATACATACAAAATGAAAAAAACTTTATAATGGCCTATGTATGGTAATATATGTACATAGAGCAATATATAAAACTTGAAAATAGTGAAATATACAAAGTAGGTCTTCCAAAAGAAATAAATCATATAGGTATATAAAAGGAAAATATTGGTTTTAAAACATATAAATATATTTAAAAAAACAACTTTAAGGTAAATGATTATAATTACAAGGAATCAATTATGTGTATGTGAGGCAAAAATGATTTTAATGAAGTTATATATGTATAGAAAATATATATATATATGTATAGTTTAAAATTAAATAACATATATTACATATGTATAAATATATACAATAAAAAAAGTCTAAAAATAATAATAAATAATAAAGTAACATATATATATAGGTAAATAAAAATATAATTAAATATAATAATAACAATAAGAAATGGTAAAAAAAATAATGATGGTAAATTAATTAACAAAACAAAATTATTAATCAGGACTAAATTAGAATGAAAACAGAAATTTTGGGGCCAATCCGCAATAAATAAAATGAAGAGGGGGCCGAATTAGGTGCGCGAGAAACAAGGAGGGAGTAAAGCGGAAAATATCCCCGCCCTCCAAAACGCTGCGCTATGAGAAGGACTAAAGTGAAACAACAATAAAATATACGGGGCAAGTTTAGCAAATAAAGGAAAATCGGATTAAAACACCGAAACAAATCAGGAGGACTGATGGTGCAAATATTCCCTCTGAGACCAAAGCGCGCAGGTCTGGCCATGCGTGGGTCGGGTCATCGGGTCAGTGCCAATACGGCACTGTTTTGGAGCCACTGAGGCAAGGCCCAAACGGTACCGTTTTATGCCTAGCATGAATGCCCTATTAACCTATTCAGCAGCCCCTTTTCATTTTAAAGCATGTTGCAAAAAAAAAGGAAAAAAAAAGAAACCTTAGGCCCTCTCATGGCTGCGCCGCTCTGCTCATCGATCCATTAAACGGGTCTCCGAACCCCTGCTCAAGCTCCGACGGCGACAGAGAGAACAGGGGATTCGATGACGGCTTTAATCAGGTATGGGTTCTAATCACCCCCTTTTTCTCTTTTATTTTATATATGTACTTATATTACGATTAATAACGAAACAGAAAAGAAAGAAAAGCAATAAGAACAGAATGGAAAAGGGAAAAAAGAAAACCTTTTTCTTTTTGTATTGATTTTGTTTCTTTGATACAGTATGCGTTTTTTTTACAAAGGGTTTCGCTTTTTGTTTTATAGCCCCCCATTCGAATTAAAAAAAACAAAATGGAAAACTGCAATCCGTTTTTCTTCTCTTTTCTCTGCTGCATTTTTTCATGTGTGTTTTTCGCAGGTATGGAGGCTAGCAGGTGGTGTACGGAGGCGTGGACGTGGCACAGTGTATGTGGAGAGAGGCGTGCTCGTATGGAGGCTCGCGCGCGCGTACGAGGGCTCGTCACGTACAGAGGGAGAGCGAAGGGGCTTCACTGCTGCGGCGTTGGGAAGGGCTACTGCTAGGGTTTTTTTTTATGCCGTGTGTTTTTGTGTTGGGCCGCTTCGTGGTTAGGCTAGGATCTGGGCAAATTGGGTTTAGATTTTAATGGGCCTTAGTGGGTTAGCATTTAAGCATTTGGGCCACTGTATTGGGTATAAGTTTGGTAGGTTAAAACAATTTGGGCCACGTTGGGCCTATGTATTTGGACTTTAAATATTGAATTTTATTTATTCAACTGAGCCCGGGCAATAATTAGGCATTACAACAAATATAAAAAAATATTTAAAAATACATTGTAATGTTATTCTAGTTTCTTTATATATTTCTAATATATTGTTATACCCCTATCTATCTTAAACACGTGGTACCGTTACAAGGCACCTGTGACAGGCCCATGGATGACCCTTTGCCTTGCATCACTTGGACAAATCCCCATCTAAAGATAACTTAGATAGTCTCCCATATTATATCACTTTGTTGGTCACAAGATGACCGACTCCGGATGTGATCTTGTCTTCCAAGCTACCTGCTTTTAACGGGAACACACTCATCTCCAAGAGGGGATTACCAAGAGACTATTGAGGCATAACAACATTGTACTAACTCAACAAGAAAAATGTTAGAGCAGTACCACACTCAATGACAACTCACATACAACAACCTTACCACTTGGTCGACCGCACGGTCACCATGCCTTGAATTTGTGGATGACATGGCATTACTAAACATGAGACCTCCCTCCCTATAAATACCCTGTAGAATGATGAAGAAAGGATCTTTTACCCTTTTAACAACCCTAAGCACTTTGTCTACTTCATCCAACTTCCATTATCCTCAAACCACCTTACTCCTCTCCTATTTCTGTCCTTTTCTGTCTTTAGCTATCAAAGTGAATTGACCTATTGAATTCTACCACCTTCTCCTCTTTTCTTCACCCTTGTTGATACTTTTGTATATATATATACATTTTTTTTGTCAAAATTCTAATGAATATAAAAGGTTTGTTGTCTACATTAATCAATCCAAATGCTGGCTAAACAGGATGTTTAAATTTTTAAATTTTAATGAGAATGTTTTAATCTTAGATATTAATCTCAAATACGAAAATGACTTAACAAATTCAAATATTATAGAGAATCTCAAACCCATTCAATCTCATTTTTAAAATTCATGTTTAATCATTTTAAATTAATAATCTCAGTCTTTAAACCGTTCTAACTGTAATTAAGAAGAAAATTAAAAAAAATTCCTTTCCTACTCTCAATTTCGATATTAACTAAATAATTTTTCTAAATAAAATCAATTTAATCTTTGTCAATTTTAAAAGTGCACAATCAAGAATAATTAATCATAATATTGATGCGCCCTGTCAAATTTACATAATTTTGATTGGTATAATAACAAATTTACCATTAACTTTTATACATTTTGTTAATTTAGAAAAAATAAAAAAAATAAACCTCATTATTTACACAATCTGTCAATCTGGTTCTAATTCTAAAAAATATATGTAATTGTTAAAAAACAAAGAAGGTAAAAAGTCATTTATGGTCTCTCTCAGATTTGATATTGAACAAATTGACAACTCTTAAAAAAAATGAAATAATCTAATCCTGTCAATTTTAATATTGAGCAACCAAAGACAATTAATCATGATATTAATATTTTCTGTCAAATTTACATAAATCTTAAAAAAATTCAACCAATTCAACTCTTAATATTTATACATTCTATCAATTTAATCTTGATTTTAAAATCTCCTTGAAAAAAAAAACTATAAAAAAGTCCAAAAAGATAAAAGTATATTGGTGTGGACGGATAAAACCATGGCATGTGGCACAATGTTTATAAAAAAAATATCAGTTAAAATATCAAAATTTAAATATATATATTAAAAATAAAAAATTATTCTTAATTTTAAATATATAAAATTCTAAGAAATAAAATTTAATGAAAAACTAAATTCTAATTTAATTTTAAATATATAAAATTCTAAGAAATAAAATTTAATGAAAAACTAAATTCTAATTTAATTTTCCTTATTTACTCCGAAAGCCATAAGCTTCAACCCAAAATCGATAATCATTTACCTTCAACAACCCTCAATCACCTCACCATCCATCACTAGAATCACGTACAAGGTTTACGATTTTTGGATAAACTACATTCAAAGTAATTAAATTATTAATAAATTTACGTTTTGATCATTTAATTTAAAAAGTTATAAAGTTGTCATTGAACTATTCTAAATTTTTTATTTAAGTCAGTCAGTTATTAAAATCATTATTGTATCATGTGTGGCCTTCTCTATTCGTATTGCATGCATCAATCGAAAGCCTTCTTCTTTTTTTCTTTTACAATTCAACTTTTATTTTCATAAAATAACTTTAAATGTCACAAATTTGTGAACTAAAATCCAAATAGTTTTCTTCTTTGATTTTTGACACTGATTGTGAGATTAACTTGGATCTAAGATATATTTTTCTACTTGTCGATAGGTATTGATCTACCTTACTGATCGTCGAATCGTCGCTTAGAGCTCGCTAGCCGAACTTAAAAAAAAAAACAGCCTAATGCCTTGAACAAAACTTCTGAATAGTTCAATAACCATTTTGTAACCTTTTGAAGTTAAGTAACTAAAACATAAACATATTAATAGTTTAATGACTTCGAATGTATTTTACCTTTTTTATTTGTTTTGTGCATTGTAAATGAGGAACTCCAAAATGTAGAGCTTCATTGCCAAAACAATCCTAAAGACCCATAATATTTTTCTATTTTTATACAGGTTCATTAGTCAAATGGAATTTATAACAGGACTTTTCAAACATACTATTTTGTGTGTCAAATACCATATAATTTGTAGTTTATTATAGTAGTGGATAAAGCGAAAGATGACTCAAAAGTTAATGTAAACATAAAAAACCCTCATGATTCATGCCAGCAACCCAAATAAACACACAAGGGTTTCATGGTTTACATGAACACCCAAACACACAGTTTCTAATTCTACAAACATTACAACGCACAGATCAAATTTCTTTATTTTTCTGGAAAAAATCAATATGCTCAAAATTGAGAATTATGGGAAGGTTTTTGTACATAAAAATGAGGAAATGGAGAAGAGTGAAAGAGGCGTATAATGAGACAAGGTAAAAAGGAAAATCTAAAAAGAAGGAAGGATTATAGTCAAACTTACACTCAATAGATTATGATAAGAAGGATGTTAAATCAGATTACATTAAATGCTAATTAATAATTAATCATAACAAAATGGGGGACCATATTAGTGATCAATTAATGCCTTTAAGTTAGGCCGTCAATTTCAACAATTTTAATGGATAAAAAATTTATTTGGTTAATTTTGATCACGTAGTAATTTATGTGTATATCACGTCAGTAATTTTAATTTAAAAAAATAAAAAATAAATTTTTTTAAAGTTTTTTTAAATTTTTTTAAATTTTTAATAATTTTAATAATTTTTAAATTTTAAATTTTAAATTTTAAATTTTTTTGAATTTTTTAAAATTTTAAAAAATTAATTATTGACATGACATTTACGTGTATTTCATATAAAAAATTTAATAGATGTTAACTTTTTCATCCATTTTGGATAATTTAACAAAAAAATTCAAGTTTAAGGGCTAAAAGAGGTGAAAAATTAAATGGGGCTAGAATGTCTTTATTTATAAAGTTGGAGGGCCAAATAAGTCATTACACCTAAAAAATAAGTAATATTTAGACATTGAATTTTGTAATTTTTTGAAGGGTGAGTATTTGCATTGGCAGTGTATTTTTTATGGGTAAATTACACCAACAATCACTCAACTTTGATGCAGCTGACAAAACAGTCACTTTGATTTCAATTCACTCACTCAACTTTTGAAAAATAACAAATCAGTCCTTTTAACCATTTTTCGTTACAGACTGAAAAGTGACATGACATCCTACTGTGTAAATGGCCCAACTTTAAAACCCTAGAAGAAGAAGAAGAAGAAGAAGAAAAAGAAGAAGAAGAGGAGGAGGAGGAGGAGGAGGAGGAGGAGGAGGAGGAAGATGAAGAGGAAAAGAAGAGAAAATTCTAGAGTGGTTCAATAGTAGCATGAGGTTATGGAAGAACCATGCTCCCAAGGTAACGCAAAACGAGTTGTCACTGAGTTCAACGACTTCTAACCGAGTTAACATGAGAAAGTTGACTTCAAGCATACCCAGGTAAATAATTTACTTTTAAAGAAGTTCCAATAAGTTAAACGGCAGTTTCGGTAGAAACCCAGTGAGTTTGTTGTAACTTAAGTCAAGTCTCTTTAAACTCGTAAGCGAGTTAAGCGATTTAGGTAATTTCCCAGACAAAGAATTATGAGAAAGGTCTAAGGTTTCAATCGATTTGAGAGTCGTGACTGAGTCAGGAATGGTCGTGAATTGCAGTGACGACGGTGAGGTAAGCTTCATAAAGATTAGTTCCGGTGACAAGAATGGTCGAGAGCTTTTCTTCATAGTATCTGGCCAAATGCACCATCTCATCTCTTCTTAGGTAATCTCTATTCGTACCAAATATTTTGGACTTAGAATCTGCCATGGTTTAGGGATAAAATAGTGTGGTTGTTGTTGTTTCCATTTTCTTTTTCTGTATGGGGGTTTTTATTTTCTTTATTACCTTTTGTCTTAAAATTTTTTTATCAGTTTACTACCATGGTGACGTTTGGTAGGTATCTAATTATGAGAGTCGTGACTGAGTCAGGAATCGAGAAAAGAATAAAAAAGGTCATGAATCGCGGTGACAACGGTGAGGTAAGCTTCATAAAGAAAAGTTCCGGTGACGAGAATGGTTGAGAGCTTTTCTTCGCAATATCCGGCCAAATGCACCATATCATCTCTTCTCAAGTCATCTCTATTCGTACCAAATACTTTGGACTTAGAATCTGCCATGGTTTAGAGATAAAACGTTGTGGTTGTTGTTGCTTCCATTTTCTTTTTCTGTATGGGGATTTTGTTTTCTTTATTACCTTTTGTCTTAAAACTTTTTTATCAGTTTACTACCATGGTGATGTTTGGTAGGTATCTAATTATGAGTGTCTTTTTGGGTACATGTGGTTTGTGTTGAGTATGACTTCTATTTCACTCAAATTTGAGAAATAATCTTTCAGTTAAACTCTATTTATTTGTTTCAATCAAACTCAGACTAGTCTAGAATATTTTATTATTATTTGACCTATGGATTTACCCTATAAATAGGCTCTTTTACAACCTTATAAAATACAACCATTAGAGATTAGAACTCATAACACATTTAGAGAATTTTGTGTTTACGTTTTGAGGGTTCTTTACTTTCGGGGTTTAGTTTTATCTTTATCTTTTGTACTCTTCGTTCTTTTCCTATTATAATAAAATTATCTTTGCTCATGGTTTTTTTATCCTCTTTGGAGGGGTTTTTCCACGTTAAATTTGTGTGTTCAATTTCTCAATTTATTTCGCTATTTTTTTACTTTTTGCTTAATTGGGTCGATTCCAACAGTTTGTGTTGAAATGGAAATTCATTTGTCAGTTAATGCATCTTGTTGGTTATACCCATGTGAGGTTTAAACCCATGTAGTTAATGGATGATGATGATGTTAAAGTTGACCATCATCTCTCTTTCATGGAAAATGAAAAATGGAAATTGCATATTTTTTTTAAATAAGCATATTCGTGTTAGGAAAAAAGAAGAAGAAGCAGATCACCAAATTTGAAAACAGAGATTGTTGGGATGGAGAAGAATAAGCATAAGATATTAGGCCATTTACGCAAAAAGTAAAAATATTGGGCCATTTATTTAAAAAAAAGAAAAAAAGGAGGAAAAAAATAGTCACTCAACATTGCCTCGTCCAACGTGAGAAGTAAACTGGTTACATCAGCTAGTTAATTGGCCAAGTCAACGGTCCTGTTAAGCCTGTGACAGAAAATGTTAATGGGTGATTGATTTGTCACTTTTCGATAACGTTAGAGACTGATTTGTTATTTTTCGAAAGTTGAGTGACTGAATTAAAATCAAAATGATTGTTTTGTCAACTGCATCAAAGTTGAGTGACTGTTAGTGTAATATACCATTTTCTTATTCCTCAAGTAGCCTTAGAATTTTGATGTGCCTCTTTTTTTTTAAAATATTTATTTTTTTAATATTTTACTATAACTCTATAGGACACTTGTCAACCTCTTGACCTTACTTGTGGAGTTTAGAAACTTCACTAGCAGTGTACCAAATAATTTTCTTTTTTTTTTCAAAATTGACATTTGAATTTTTTTGTCCATATTAGTCTTGAAATTTAACAATTTTTTTCAATTTGATCCTTAAATTTGAATTCAATTATGGTATTATCTATATTTAAAAAATATAAAATCTAGAAAATACAAAATTATTAAAACTTATAAAAGAAAATTTTAAAATGTCAAAATGTTTCATGTCATGATGTGACACAATCTCGAAGTATCATGTCATCACATTTTAACAGAATCTAAGTTTAGATACCAAATTGAGAAAAATTGCCAAGTTCTTAGACTAATGTGGATGAAAAAACCTCTAAAGACCAAGGTGAAAAAAAGTTTCCAAATTCAAGGATTAGGTAACACCCCTCGCTCGTCCTAGCATACGATACAATAGGAGGTGCTACTAGAGCACTTTCGTGATAAGAATATTTGATTTATTTAAGAAATTAAACTTTAAAATTTTTTATAAAATTATAGAAAATAGATAAATTCAATTTTAGAATTTTAAAAACCATATTGAAATCTTTTAGAATAAATTTGTATGTGTCCAAGACCAAATATGAGCTTCACAGGGCTCAAAATCATCAAAGTAATGCAAAGACCATAATCTGACACCGTGGTATCGGTACAAGAGGAGAAGTATCAATATTTCTCCTTGTTATTATAGGTTTTTGGAAATCTGTCTCACTTGTTGCAGTACTACAAGGGCCAAGTATTGAAACCACGACCCCTAGAGCTAAAAAATTGACTTAAAACTTAATTGTTTCAAGTTGAACTTAGAGGACTCAAAAATCAAGTTTAAAACATCAAAAACTACTCTCGAAATGCCTCCAAACATAGTAAACAGAAACCATGCTTAAAGAACGACCATAAACATGCATGACACATTCATAACCATGCTTAGATTAAATCGTTATTTGTCAAAACATTCATAAAACAAGGCTAGCATATCAAGCAATTTATAGTACCATTCAAAATGAGTTTTATGCTAAAAAAATCAAAGCTCATAATAAGTGAGAGATATGGGCATGCATGCAAGAGAATATTCAAACATCTCGGAGTTAAAAGCATCAAGTGAGCCTCCTAGCTTAACAAAACATGGACAAATTCTCAAATACCATATAACATATGAAATCAACATATTTATACATGTAGACACCCTAGTACATGCCACAAACTATAAATATGCTACTTTCATACTTTAGATGGTATTGATGATTGTGTAATGTACGGTTCGAGTAGGGCTTCGGAATCTATGAGTCGATAATATTTCACAAAAATAACAACATAGAAGCATTAAACATATAATGTTAAGTAAGTTCAAATGGAATTCACTGTACTTACCTTATCTAGAAGTGAGCTTACCAAATACCATAAGAACATTAATAATAACCTTAATAACATTAAAAGATACAAGGCAAGTTAGGCATGGAGGTGCAACCATATCAAATGTTGTAAACTATATTTCACATGTGACTTATTATACATAATTGACCTCATTTAAAACATATTACAAGTACTTTCATGGAAATGAAAAATACATGTAAAGGAAACAATTTCACATTAAAGTTCATATCGCAACCAATTCATATACATTTTTATTAATAAATTTTTTATCAGTATAAAGCTTTTTTACCCAATTCAACCTTGATAAAATGAACTCGGACACACGAGAAACCACCACCACACTAAGAGCACATAAGTTTAGGGCTCGAAAGCGTCATATACATCCCTTCATCACACCAAAGTAGTCTTCAAAAATACGATGTACATCTGATGATTTGCAAAAAATGTCAAATTATCAAATGACATGATAAATCTTTAACTCTATATCAAACTCGTACAAAAATGTCCATATGACCCTAAGTGACATTTTAACCGTATCCTAACCTTTCTATCAAGTTCATCAGGGCACATATATTGAGTGAAATTTTATGTTCCTTTTTTTTCATTTGTTTATATGCAATAAATCTCACATTGCTACCACATATAATTTGATTTTTATGTCACATAGCTAATACCAAGGAGATGAAAGACCACAAGGAAAAATAGAAGCAAATGTTGCTCACCGGTTGTCTAATGTTTAAACTAATACTAAACAGTATTATGTGGTCGGACCGTAATATGAAAAGACAACTTATATTAGTAGACGAACCTAAACATGTCCTTAGTCTAATCGAAAATGAACAAACCGATTGAAAGACTAATATACTGTCTATCAAGTCCAATTGCGAAAATGCTTTATCTTGGGCATCAAAGTGGCTGACTCCCACAAGATAGAAACATAAATGTGACTGATTGGACTGATAGTACATCGAACAGGACCCAAAAAGAGTATATCTTGAATTCATTTATGGATTTATTCACTTGTGACATTCATAATGTGACATACCTAAATCCTGAGTGAATTATGGACTATGTATGCGTGACTGGTATACTTTGATGTAAGTAAAAGACTAAGTTCAAATAGATAAGGAATCGAAAGTTGGTACATTGGGTATACGACTTCTTCAGTATGTAGCGTCATTCTTAACAGTGGAATTCATAGCCCAAAACATGGGTAAATGATATCCTCTCATAAGAATTACATGGTTAATCAAAATTAAACATGGTCACGATTCGTTTGTCTTTGTGATGAATGATTTGATTACTATTTGATAGTAATTGAATTTTTATGATGGAAGATGTAATGGTTACCATGAGATAAAATAGGATCATTTTGGGAGAACGGATATTATCTCAAAGAGATTAAGGATATTCTATGAGGGTAACACACTTATGACAAGGTCATTAGATGAATACTTATTAAGTTGCTTTCGTAATGGTATGTCATTGGGGAGATCTTATCTTGATAGTATAGTGGAATGACTTCGTGACTAAATAAGTTATAACTAATAGACGAAAAGTTGGAAGTTAATTAAGAATCATTTGAACCCTAATCGCATATGTCCAATCTGTCCCTTCATAAGCTCATTGAAACAAAAAAATGAATTGCATGTTGAATCAAATTAACAAAAATGGATAGAAATGGTGAAAATGAAGAAATGAGAAACATATGGAAATGATTATGATTTTCTCCAAAATGAAAATGAAAATGAAAATGGAGAAATGAAATAATTTAGAAATGAATGTGGTTTTCTCCAAAATGAAAATGAAAAAGACTTGAAAACCAATTTATGTTTTTCGAATTAAATGAAGTTCAAAAATGAAAATAAATCATTTGGTCATAGTGAATCGTTGAATGAAACAATATTAAACATATTTTATTATAGACTTTTTATGGTAAAGTCATCATAATTTTAACGGAGTTAGAATTAGGTTAAGAAGATTATTTAATTGGAGAAATATTGAGATGTTTATTTTGGAAAATAGAAAAATATATATCGGGTTGGATCGAATTATAAAAGTACCGGGTTAAAACTCTAGGAAGTACTTGTAATTGGACTCGATATGGGGGAGGCCCAAAAGCCCCTCATGTTAATGAGGGGGCGACAACCCTAGTATTATTAACTACGGTTGTTGCCCCTTATACTCCTAGATAGATTAGGAGTTCGTTTTTATAGTTGAAATAAACTTCTACAATTCAACAACGATTCTACTTCTTCTCTCTATAAATAAGGTGGCACCGGTAGGACTATTAATATAACTTTAAGATATTGTTACTTTGCCCTAAAATAAAGAGAATTTATTTTCAACTATTAAATCTATTTTCTGAAATAACAATTCTATCATTTTTTTTGAGAAGAGATTTTTCATTTTCACACTTACATAAAGAAAACTATTTTTGGTTTTGTGTTTGATTCGAATCGTAAGTCCACACTTGAACCAGTTTGTGGTACAAGAGTAAAGGAGAAGGCTATTTGGTTGAAAGTTAGGAACAACAATGATCTGTCTAGCCGAAAACACATATTTGAATCCAGTAATTCGTTTATTGCTATAAATATCACAAACTGACTTAGTTTTCAAATTTTTTATTTTTCACTGTGTAAGAAAACCATTTTCGAACAAAATTTTTTCCAACACCCTTAGGATTCAAATTCCTAAAACAAAATTAGCTTCTCCCAAGTCTTTCATGCTAAACTGTTGGGCTAAACATAGTTTAATTGATAACAATGTCCCTACATCATTTTCATTGAGTAGAATGTCATAGAAATAGAGAACAAGAAAGACCACATTTTCATCCCCAATACATTTATAAACACAAAGTTTAAATGTATTGCTCAAATCCAAAAGTTTTGATCACTTGATCAAATCTTTGATTCGATGAATGGGATGCTTGCTTAAGTCCATATATGGATCTAAGCAGTTTGTAAACTGAGCAAGAGAAGTCAACATTTGCAGCTATTCATAAAGAGGTTATTTCATGGGATTTAGCATGATTTTTATAAATATTTGTTAGGGTAATTTTATGTTCATTGTAAAATGTTGTTTTGAATATGTTTTATTCACTATTGAGTGATTAGTTAATGACTTTTAGTAGGAAAGGTTGTTTAGGAAAGTTCATATTAAATGTATTAGGGTGAGACCTTAATTATCTGAGGGTTAAGATAGATAAATCTTAAATTATTATTTGTACTGTTAGTTTAGTAGTAGATTTTTTCTTTAGGCAAAGACTCAACAGAGGTAGGTGGTACATCGAATTGCATTACCAATTTGCTTGTGTTTATTCTAGCGTTTTCTACTTCATTTGTATTGTTGTCCAGTACTTTTTCCAAATCTTATGGCCACATCGTATACCACAACATAACTAGACATACTTTCATACTATTCAAGAATTAATCCTAACCGACCACTTGTTATAGAGCCATCAGTCCTTCTATATTTGACTCATTTCACCATCAACTATACTCTACCAAAAGCCCTTTTTGAGTTTCTCTTTTGTTGTATGGTATGGATGCTCTACCAAATGAAAGATGGTTCATCCCCCACCTAACATAAAGAACATCACTATTTGGGAAGTATTTAACATTATGGACCCAAAACTAAAATGTGTTTTAAGCGTATAGAAGCCTCCATACTTGCCTAACTGAGCCATGATAAATAATTTGATATCACACCTAACCTCTAATACTTTTTGGTAAAGACATCATGCCTCTTCCAAACATTACCAATCCTTTCGCCTTATCCTTGTCTGACAAACCAATATCTCCTAACTACTGAAGGTAATGTATCTATAACAAATTAGGAAGGAGAAATCAACTCATGGAATAAGCTGGTATTGCTTGCAAAACAACTTTAGCAAAAACTAATTTGCCACAATTTGGTAACACCTTTTTCACTCAACAATGTATACATTGTCAAAGCTGATCCAGTAACCCTTTGAAAGCCAAGTTTGTTTTCACCACACAATCATTACTAAGGTTAAGTCTTTATCAATGTTCATCTCCTCTTTTATACCTAATATGTCTTGTACCACATTCCTCTTATTCATCAAGGTCTTTAGACTAAAAGTAAATTAAGAACTTGTCCAAATTAACTTTCTAGCACGAGCTACTCTCTTAAATTTGTAGCAAACACTTCACCTTTTTTACTTCCCATTTTTCATTCTCGAGGAGTAGAAGACTATCATCCACAAAGAAGAGGTAGTTCACTTAAGACCAATTTATTCCACAATCTGCTTTGCCACATAGACACCACTTAATTGTCACATATTTTAAATTCCTAAAAATAAATTGAAAATTAAAATTGTTAAAAGAACTCTCTAAAAGTTTGTCTTCTCTAATTTCATCTCCTTCCTTCCTTCCTCATTTTTTTTTATTTCTCGTATGGAAAATGAAAAGAAATGTATATCAATGACAATTTATTCCAAAGTTCCATCAATCCCATAACCTCATCATCTTCAATATTCTCACACTACCAAACCCTAACTAATCCCATTTTATATAGAACCCCATCAATAAAAAAGTCCCCACCTCATGCATTCATGATTCATCAATCCCTCATCATCACATCAAAAACCACCAACTAAATCAAAACCTCAACAAATCCAAATAATAATAAAAGCCTCAACAAACTCAAATACAAAAAAATGTAAGAACCAACTCACACATTCCCTTTTCATCAATTTATAAATCCTTCTGAATCTTATGTTAGACAAAACATGTTAGCGAACAAATATAAATATAAATATAAATATTTATGTTATATACAATATCTGAACAAATAATATAAAAAATATTTATTTTTTTATGTAAAAAAATCAGATTTAATAAAAACAAATTAAATAAATATATTTATATCTATTTAAAACATCAAAAATAGAAAAAAATTAAATAAACAAGATCTTTCAAAACGAAAAATAAAATAAGTGAATCGAGTTCCACTAGATGTCGAGGCCTGTTTTCACAGTTTCCTTAACACAGATTCGACCGCTCCTACGGTACTTGAAGAAACGTTGGTCGTCTGTCTCCCAAGATACAACAACAAAATGATCACAGCAGTAGTACCTCTACAGTGATCAACGAACAAACCTTGCATTCTTCTATCACCGAAATGTTTGAAAATTTGGAAAGAAAAGAGAAGAATTTTTGAATGAGAAAAATTCGTTGTATGCCTGTAAAGAATTCCGCAGTATTCTTTAGGCTTTTATAGGCATTCAATATGGAGGAATTATGGAAATTTCCATGAATACAAATCCGCATTAAAGGAGTCTTTAAATCAATTTGAATAAAATGAGAATCCAATCAAATAGAGTTATTTGTCCTTTTAAAACTGATGGGCATCAAAACCACAAAAAATAATTCCTACAAAATAACTCTATATAGTAGTAAAGAGTGGTAGTAGGGTCGAGTCCACAGGGGTTGGTATTATAATCAACTTTTGCATTTAACTTGTGATCAAAATTTCTGTCATATCGATAGTCGTGACAATAGTCGTGCCCACAATTCCAAATGGACCTACTGAAAAAAAATAAACAAATAAATCAGGCAAGTTTAGAAATGTTTAGAAATTAAATAATTGAAATAACATAAATAAGCAATTAAATAAATTGGAAATAAAATTAAATTGGAAAGTAAATTTGGATTTTGTAAACAAAGATAATAAGCCTTAGCGCTAGACTCGGTGGATTCTGAATTTAGAATCGATTCTCAAAAATTAATTTTTCTCATCCAAACAATAATTTGGTTATAGCAGTTAAGAACGTCATAACCGCCAATTCTTCCTCTCATAGTTGGTCCTGGTAAGACCTGCGAACCAACCGTTACCGATTATCTAACCGAGATACACGCGTTCCCGATTCAAGTTCTGGTAACCTTGTGCTTTGAAGAACCCAACTCGGATTAACGACGCCAACCGCGTGGGTTGTTTAAACTTGATCACTTCTCATTTTATTTGTTCTTCGAGATTTGAATGCAGCACGATCGACTCATTTCCCCAACTATCCGCAAACACGACTCCAACTCAACGTGCACTTTTTGACTTGAAATCGAGTTACCTTTAAGGGATGAGTAGTTAATCCTGATACTTAGGAAAAATGCGAATATCGATTGGAAGGATTTTTAGTACGGATAAATATCTCACGATTCTTGACCAGAAAGAATACCGGCCTAAAGCTAAGTTTGTAAATGAAGCATAGATTTAATCATGCTTTGGTTGGCTATGGATTGGATTTGAATGAAAATGATGGAAATTGGGAAGGGACTTGGAAAGAAATTAAACAAATTTTGCAAAGAACAAGGAAATGAAAATGGAATTGCAGTAGCTATTGATGCATGAATAAAAGAAATAAAAATAATTCTTATTTAATCCAAGTGAAATCAAGTGTCAAGTGTGTCTTCGAAGCTACCTTAAAGCCTTATTTATATTACATATCACTTACTAAATGTGGCTTAACCACCAAATTAAAATTTAATAAAAAATAAAAATAGATTTTTTTTTCTATTTTTGGCTTTTACAAAGCCAAAAGAAATCTGATGAGTCATTGGCTATTTTCACGTTTTTGATTCGGCCCCACTTTATTGAATGTGCTGTAAATTGATCCTTTTTTGCTTGTTTTTAGCTCATAGCATCCCAATTACATCCTTTACAAGATTAAAACATAAAATCACTAATATAGCAGGGAGTAATTCAAGAATTAACTGAATTAAACACAAAAATCATGCAAATTTAACATGTTATCAAATCCCCCTACTTATCTTATGCTTGCCCTCAAGCATATTGTACTTTCAAACATTAGAAGTTATTTAATAATTTATTAAAAATCAAGCCTCTTTTTCTCATCCGTAATCAATGTAAGAAACATAGGCAAAAATAAATAAATGCTCAGAATACCTAGTTTGATTAACAAGTGTCGTAAAACTAAAACATGTGAACTAAATCATTTTACTAAATTGAGTTTGAACCAAAACTTGCAAGGTTTTATTAATTAATTATGTAGTAATTTTTTTTTATATTTTAGACATGGTCAAACCTTTTTATGCGAACTTGGATGACAACCCAAGAACCTTATCCTGGTTAGTCAGTATCTTTTCTTTTTTATTTTATTTTGGAAGGTTCGGTTAGTGGAATGTTTGTAAGTTTTCGGTTTGTCACTTAAACCTTTTTACTCGAGATGAGATTAAAATACAAGCACCTTATCCCGGTTACTAAATTTGATCACTTTTTCAAAACTTTCACTCATAACTCGAGCCTTTATTAATTTATTCATTTCATTTATTTATTTACAAGAAATATTTTTTCAAACAATCAATTTTCATGAAAAATCTAGTTACATATATCAACTTTAAAACACACATGTCGATTAATTTAGTTATTAAAACACTTTAATTCAAAAATTACCCAATTGTCCAAATTGACTAAGTAATAAGATTAAAAGCTCATTGTCAAATAAATCATCGAATAAATCTAGCATAAGATTGAACATAAGCAAAAGAGAAACATGTAGCGAAAATTGATTAATCGCATACTTACCATTTCATGCTTGCCCCCTACTTAATCTATGCTTGTCCTCAAGCATGTTTTATTTGCAATAAAGTTCAGTATCTCAAACAGCAAGCAAAGGTAAAGGTTAAGAATACTCCTAATGTGTTTCTAATGTTTTCAGCGTGGAAAATAATTATCAGCATTTAGCACGGCGTGCCCATGCCACTATTAGTATCTGATTTTGGGAAAATTGAATACCTCCATTACGTACCTTAAATGTTATTCATTTGGCTCATTAAGAATTAATTTTTCCATCTTGTGCACTTGGAGGTTCTCGCAGAAAGGTTTTGACCTTTGCCCACTGTCCTTGAAGCCCTTCCCGGATTCCCCTTATCATTAGTGGATTGAGGTGTCTTGGAGCTTTTCCGATCATTTTAGCATTTTTTCTATTGGAATCCTTGTACGTTCTGGAAGCAATTTGAGCTCTAATTTCAAGGCTTTCATGACATCTTCATGTATTTGTTTTTTGATCATCAATAATTCCTCTTGGTCAACATTGAGATCTACATTCTTGCAAGGCACAATTTGTAATTTATCATTGGGATATCCCATATCGTCATAAACATTAAACCTAACCACTTCATCATCTAATTTCATGGTGAGTGTTCCACTCCAAACATCAATTTTCGTTCACACAGTACTTAAGAATGGTCTCCTAAGAAGTATGTTACACGGTACTTAAGAATAGTGAGTTGTCATCCTCCATGTTGATAATGTAGAAGTCTATAAAAAAAGTTAGTTTACCTTAACAAGAAAATCCTTCAGCACTCCTTCTAGATGCACTATAGATCTATCTACAAGCTGAATAGTTACACCTGTTTCCTTCAAAGGACCCGCATTAAGTTTATAAATAGACAAAGGCAAAACATTAATTTATGCGCCTAAGTCACACATGACTTTTTTAATACTGACACTACCTATTTTGCAAGATATGGAAAATATACTTTGCTCCTTACATTTAGGTAGTATTTTCTTTTGTAAAATAGAGAAGACATTTTCTCTGACACTCACATTTTCATTTCCCAAAAGTTGCCTCTTATTCGTGCATAATTCTTTTAAGAACTTTGCATACCGTGGAATTTGTTTAATTGCATCAAGAAGAGATATGTTGATTTCTACCTTTCGAAAGGTTTCGAGGATCTCATTCTCTTCTCTCTTCTTCTTATATTGGACAAGTCTTTCAAGAAATGGAGGTGGTAGTGTAAATGATTTTTGTGGTGTTGACTCCACTGGAGCCTCTGTGTCAAGTTTTTTCTCATCTTGACCAGCGTCGTGGGTACAACTCATGCCAGATACGAGTTCCAAAATCTTCCCACTCCTTAATCTTATAACACTTACATTGTGTCGAGGATTAGGCTCAGTTTGAGATGATAGCTTACCTTTGGACTCTAAACGACTAACCGTGAGTGCAAGATTACTCTCTTGCTTATCTAACTCCTGCAAATGCATGTCAGTTTTTTACTGGAACTTCTCAGTACTATTGGCTAGCCTTTCCACTATGTCTTCTAAAGATCACTTTTGGGGTGGTAATTGTTGATTCGGAGGCGGTCTTTTTTGGTAAGGTTGATTAAATTAAGAATTCAACCCATAACTTAGATTTGGGTGATCTTTTCACCCCACATTATATGAGTTAAAGTAAGGGTCATATCACCTTTGGGGCGGTCGTAAAAAGTTCTTGATAACATTTTCTTGTTCTGTCGAATCCTCATGTAAAATTGGACATGAATCCGTTGGGTGGTCTAGTTTAGCGCAGATTTCACACAATTGTGCTGGGCTCATTTTATCTATAAGAAATTTTGCACAATGTTAGTCAGTTTATCAATTTTATCTTCTAAAGATAGATAACTTAACCCATGAACCCGTCTCGTGGGTTCTGTGGCTGGTCGAAATTGTTGAGAGTTAGCAGCCATTTTCCAAATCAACTCTCGTGCTATTTGAGGCGTCATATTAACAAGTGCCTCTCTACTTGCAGCATCTATCATTTTCATTTCCATTAGGAGCAACCTCTTATAGAAATACTGTAAGAGTGACTGTTCAGTTAGTCATGTTGTAGGAAACTTACACATAACTTTTTGTATTAATCCCAATAATCGTAGAGCGATTCAGTCTCCTTTTGACGGATTCTAAAAATGTCCCTCCTTAGTTCGGCCGCTCGAGCTGCAAGGAAGAACCTGTAAAAAAAAACGTGACATGTCAGACCATGTGTTGACAGATCCTGGAGGTAAATAAAATAACCACTCTCTAGCAGAGTCAGCTAATGAGAAAGAAAAAGTACGAAATTTAATTTGGTATTTGGTTACTCCCCAAGGCTTCATGCTTGTGCACACCATATGAAATTCTTTGAGATGGGTGTGTGAAATTTCGTTTTGTAATCCAAGGAAGGTGGGTAGTAAATGAATCAAACTCGACTTTAACTTGAACGACTTTCCTCCCGCCAGATAGGTTATACATAAAGGCTATTGTTCATTCGGTGCTGTTGCGAGTTGGCATATAGTTTGTTTGGCCATCTTATTTGGTTCGTCGAACGAGAAAATTTCCTCAGTGTAAGATATGGTTTTGAATTTGGGATTTGGTCGTTTGCCATTTTGTATAGCTTCTTTTCGCAATTGTCGAACCAATTTTTAAATTTTTGGTTCAAACTCTAGAGTTCCTGGTTCTGATCTGATCATAAGGTAAAAAGAAAATAATTAGAAAAAAATATCTCAAATCCCCGGCAACAGTGCCAAAATTTGATGGCGTCGAAACCACCAAAAATAATTCCTACAAAATAACTCTAAATAGAAGTAAAGAGTGGTAGTAGGGTCGAGTCCATTGGGATTGGTATTATAATCAACTTTTGTGTTTAACTTGTGATCAGAACTTCTGTCCTATCGATAGTTGTGGCAATAGTCGTGCCCATAACTCCAAATGAACCTGCTAAAAAATAAACAAATAAATCAAAGGAGTTTTGAAATGTTTAGAAATTAAATAATTGAAACATCATAAATAAACAATTAAATAAATTAGAAATAAAATTAAATTGGGAAGTAAATTAAGATTTTGTAAACAGAGATAATAAGCCTTAGCCCTAGACTCGGTGGATTCTAGATTTAGAATTGATCCTCAAAAATTAATTTTCTCCTCCAAATAATAAGCTGGTTTTAGCAGTTAAGAACGTCCTAACTGCCAATTCTTCCTCTCATAGTTGGTCTAGATACGACCTGCAAACCAACCATTACCGATTATCTAACCGAGATACACTCATTCTCGATTCAAGATTCCAGCAACCTTGTGCTCTGACGAACCCAACTCGGATTAATAGCCTCAACCGCGTGGGTTGTTTAAACTCGATCACTTCTCCCTTGATTTGTTCTCGGAGATTCGAATGTCGTACGGTCGACTCGTTTCCCCAACTGTCCACAAACACGACTCCAACTCAATGTACACTTTTTTATTTGAAATCGAGTTAACTTTAAGGGATAAGTTGTCAATCCCGATACATAGGAAAAATGAGAATACCGATTAGAAGGATTTTTAGCATGGATACATATCTCACGATTCTTGATCGAAAAGAATACCAGCCTAAAGCTAAGTTGCTATTTAGTGAAGCATGGATTAATCATGCTTTGGTTGGCTATGGATTGAATTTGAATGAAAATGGTGGAAATTAGGAAGGGAAGGGAAGGGACTTGGAAAGCAATTAAAATTTTTTTGCAAAGAACATGGAAATGAAAATGGAATTGCAGTAGCTATTGATGCATGAATTTGGAAAGGAAATAAAAATAATTCTTATTTAATCCAAGTGAAATCAAGTGTCAAATGTGTCTTCCAAGCTACCTTAAATCCCTATTTATATACATATCACTTACTAAATGTGGCTTAACCACCAAATTAAAATTTAATAAAAAATAAAAAAATAATTTTTCTAATTTTGGCTTTTACAAAGTCAAAAGAAATCTGATTAGTCCTTGGCTATTTCCATGTTTTTTATTCGGTCCCACTTTATTGACTGTGCTATAAACTGGTCCTTTTTTGCTCGATTTTAACTCATAGCATCCCAGTTGCATTCCTAACAAGATTAAAACATAAAATCACTAATTTAGCAAGGAACAATTCGAGAATTAACTGAATTAAACATAAAAAATCATCCAAATTTAAAAAGTTATCAAAAACATATTCTGTATAACATCTGTTGAGAGAAAAAAAATTACATATTTTGCTAAAATATTCGTAGGCCCTTTTTAGGCTCAACATTTCGCATCGCCTACGTTGTGTGGGTGCACCCGAACCCCGATGGGTTTGGATATGCACCTCCTGCGCATGAGGCAGGATTTCAAGTTTAGTCATTCAATAACCCTCAAGTGGGTTCTTATATATATACATATCTCACACTTGGTATTTAACCAATGTGGGATCTAAGTTTTTCTTTTCTTCAACAAATATTCACAAGTGGCTTACTTTGAGCATCAATTTCTCATTCATCACTTAACCATTTTGAGCATATGATATACCGTTGTAAAGGTCTCATCGAGTAGAATATAAAACCATAATTTTATGATTCAACTCTCCACCTTTATCAATCAAGAATATGCCTTAAAGTTTCCAAAAATTACAAATTTTCCAATAATCCCCCACATGAATGAAAATTGATAGTTTTAACGAAAAAACATTGATTCGATGTGGTGATAGAATCTACGATTGATAGTTGTACAGGATAGGTAGATATCCACCCTTGAACCTTCTCTTGTGAAAGTATATTTACTTTACTAACTGACTAGTAGATGCGATGTCCTTAAATTGTTCTGTCGTTTGTTTAAACGATGATATACCTCACACAACTACCCCATTGGTAAGGGTTTTAGTTCTCATGGGTATGTTCATATGGCCGTGAAGATCTTCTTGTTTCTGCAAGAATTTGAGAGAACTATGCCCCAATAGTCTCCTCGAAGCGGCCCCACTTCACTCTCACATAGGTGACTTATGTTGCTTAGCTCATCAAAACACACAATGATCATTAAAAGCATTGCTTAACCTATCCCATTTTTAGTCACTGTTTATATCATAGGAATGGACTTGGGATAATAACTCAACAGTGACCTCCCTGGTCTATGCAAGTAGGTTGTCCCTTTGAACCTAGATCTTGGGATCTCTAGTCAGCTAGGTAGGGTTTTCCTTCACATAGCACCTTTTATTTAGCCTCATTCCTTTCGATGTTTTATTAACATGATCTAGATTTAGTCCTTTAGTTAGCAGATCAACAATGTTATCTTTTGATTTTAAAAAATCAATAGAGATAATTTTGTTTGAGATCTATTGTTTAACGATACTGTGTCGACAACACATATGTTTCGACTTACCATTATACATTACATTAGCAAGGCATTCATCATTTCCTTTAGAGTCTGATTTTTCCATTCGGCTACTCCATTTAATTAAGGAGAGTATGGTGGTGTTACTTCATGAATAATGTCATGTTGTGTACAATATTCATCAAATGGTTCAACATATTCACCACAACAATCTCTTCTTACCATCTTAATCTTTTTATTAAGTTGGTTTTCAACTTTCTGCTTATAGAGAATAAATTTTTTAATATCTAACAATCCATTCAGGATGTAGTTTCGGCATAAGAAATCATAATGTTTCCAAGCTTCAACAACAGTGAAAGCGGTAACATCATCTCCCTCACCCTCTTTAACAGTAAGAAGGTCATCTTTAAAAAATTTGGCCAAGTTCAACATGCTTAAATAAAATAGCATTTTTTGTTGCCAAGTCTTGAAATTCTGTCCCGAGAATTTTGCAGGTTTCTCGTTATGGCTTACAGCAATTTCCACCGGCAACACTGAGTTTTGAATCTAAAATTGCGTTTGAACCAAAGCTTCAGAATGACAAAATGGTTGAATTGGTGGGAGTTTCCATTTTTTTGTTAAGATTTTAGAAACAAAACCAGAATTAGAAAAATTATCAACTTTTGTTAGCCGACAAGAATTTAATAAAACCCAAAACAAAAGTTTATATGGTCTAATAAAAAAAATAATAAAACAATGCACTAGGTAGGTAACCCTGAAAGAGAGGTGGTGCACTTGGCATGCTTAAATACCAAGTCTTTCAAATATCCAATCCTAGACATGCACTCTCATATTTTCTTTTTAATTCACTGTTTATAAATTTCTTTGTTGTCACAGTTTTGAAGCTACAACTTAAGCTTTCACAATTTAAAGCCACAATTAAGGCCATAATAAATAGAAAATTTAATTTCCAGTTTATATTTCCCTTTTATTTTGTTAAATAGCAGAATTAAAATTCTAAAACAAAATCAAAATCAATTCTGTTGGCCGGCAGGATTAAATCCCGAAATAGAACTATTTAATTAAATCTTGTTTGGAAAAAAATCAAAATCGAATAAAATCTCTTAAATGGCAGGAATAAATCACGAAACAGAATTATTCAATTAATTATCGTGTGGAAACAAAATCAAAATGGAATAAAATCTGTTGAATGGCGGGAATAAATCCTGAAACAGAATTATTCAATTAATTCTCGTTTGGAAACAAAATCAAAATGGAATAAAATCTGTTCAATGGCGAGAATAAACCCGAAACAGAATTGTTCAATTTTAATTTTTTATTCTCAAAAAGAATACATTTTTCGCCTTGGTGTCTCGTTTGTCTCGAATTAGAGAATTGTAAAATAATAAATTGTCTTAAGATTGTTGGACAAACAACATTAGCGAACAAATATAAATATAAATATTTATGTTAAATACAAGATCTGAACAAATAATATAAACAAATATTTATTTTTTATGTAAAAAACATCAAATTTTAAAAAAATCAAATAAATATAGTTATATCTATTTAAAACATCAAATGTAGAAAAACAATTAAATAAACAAGATCTTCCAAAAAGAGAAATCAAATAAGGGAATCGTGTTCTACTAGATGTTGAGGCCTGTTTTCACAATTTTCTTAAGACAGATTCGGTCGCTCCTACAGTACTTGGAGAAACGTTGGTTGTCTATCTCACATGATACAACAACAAAATGATTGTAGCAGTAGTACCTCTGCAGTGATCAACGAACAAACCTTTCCTTCTTCTATCACCGAAACGTTTGAAAATTTGGAGAGAAGAATTTTTGGGAGTGAAAAATTCGTTGTGTGTCTGTAAAGAATTCTATAGTATTCTTTAGGCTTTTATAGGCATTCAATATGGAGGAATTTTGGAAATTTCCATAAATAAAGATACAAATCTGCATTAAAGGAGCCTTTAAATCAATTTGAATAAAATGAAATCAGTATCAAATCTAATAGAGATATTTGTCCTTTTAAAACAGATTCTGTATAATATCTGTTGAGAGAAAAAAAATACGTATTAGGCTAAAATATCCATAGACTCAACATTTTGCGTCGCCCACATCATGCAAGTGCGCCCTAACCCCAATAGGTTTGGATCTACACCTCCCCTACGCGCGAGGCAAAGTTTCAAGCTTAGTCATTTAGTAACCCTCAAGTGGGTTCTTATATATATACATATCTCACACTTAATATTTAACTAATGTGAGATCTAAGTTTTTCTTTTCCTCAACAAATATTCACAAGTGGCTTACTTTAAGCAACAATTTCTCATTCATCACTCAACCATTTTGAGTATATAATATATCGTTGTAAAGGTCTCATGCAGTAGAATATAAAACCATAATTTTGTGATTCAACTCTCTACCTTTACCAATAAAAAATATGCCTCAAAATTTTCAAAAATTACAAATTTTCCAACATCCTAAACCAAAATCTTTTGCACTAAACAGAAAGCCAAACAATGAACTCTTCAAACTCAAACCAGAAACTACAAATAAGAAGAATCAAAAGATAATTTGAAGAGGAGAAACTGGAATAGAAAACCAAAAGCAAAGTAAGCATGTCTTGACCTAGTTCAGGTTCATGGATTTTGGGTTTTTGTAAGCTTAATCTGAACGGTGAAAGTGGAGGAAGGGCCACAAGGAAGCTTTGGTCTTGCTTAGAGATGGATAGGAGGTCAATGATGGCAAATGAGAGACATGCAGTGACTAGGTTTTGGAAGAAAAGATTTTGAAGAGGGAGATGAAATAGATCTAAAAAGGGGAAAAAGAATTTAAAATAGTGGTGAAAAATATATAAAAAAAATGAATAAAAAGAACTTGACTTCTTATAAAGATAAAAAAGTATATGTGGCACCTTTCTATTAAAGGTGTAAACTATTAAAAGATAAACCACAATCCAATAATGTTAATGACTAAAATGTAATATATTATAGTTGGATTAAAAAAATTAACCATAATTGAATGATCATTTTATAGTTTACTCAATAACTTTTATCATTTTTGTTTTAATTTTACCCCTCACAATTTTATTTTATTAGTTAAAATGTTAAATATGTGATTAACACTCTTTTAATCTATCCAAATTAAAATATATACACCAAAATATCATTGAGCTCTCAAATTAATAATATTGATTATGTTATTGACCAGTGATTGTAATATCAAATTAACTCCCTCTTCCCTCAATTTTGGGTCAAAGAAATAATCATTTCAGGGAAAGAAGCCCTATATATTTCGTAAGACAAAAAGCATAGAATATTTCCAAATTTGGAGGAAATGCAACATGTTTAATTTACTTTTTCATGTTGAGGATGCTATACTATAAGAAAGATAGAAAGATAATCTGCTGCGAGAGGCCATAAGTCACAAGCAATGAAAGATATTGGACAACAAGTAGTGGGAGAATCTTCCTTTTTTCTCTCTTTAGGTTCTGTACGTTGGATTAAGTCCTCACATTGCAAATTGCCTCTCCTTTACCCACAGACAACCCAAAAAGTGGCTTTCTTAATTTAATTATACAAAATCATCAACACAGTAATTGGATCAATGGTGTATTTGGATAATAGGTGTGAGCCATCCTCTCAATACACCGCCCATATCGTTTTACAAAATCATCAACACAGTAATTGGATCAATGGTGTATTTGGATAATAGGCGTGAGATCTCTTTCACAGGTCATTTAAATCATTTGATTAAACCAAATTTTTATATATGATTTTATACATAATCAGACAAATAAATTCCACAGTATCTTTCGGGTTAATACATTTTTAGTTAGGCTCACTAAGGAATTAAGCCGAAGTGATGATAAGTAATTCTTTGCAATGTGTTTGATGCAAATGAATTTAATTAAATTGTTGTATTAAAATAGTGATAAAATTTAATTATTGAATGAAGTTCAAGTTTGAGTATAAAAATTATTAAACGAGTTTAATCAAGCTCGAGTTTGAGTAGCTCGATAATATCACAAACCGAGCTTAAACATAAAAATAGGTGTTCAATTGAACTTAAGCTTAGCAGTATTTGAACTTAGCTAGACTCAATTACATCCCTAAGTGAAAATGAAATTTTATGATTGTATTATCTTAGAACCTTCTAATCTCTATAAAGGCTAAAGAATAATTGTTCCATTTTGGGATTACAACGAATATTTTTTATTGTTCAAATTTCATTAATTGATGTCATTTTTTTATTGATTTAAAAAGAAAAAGGAAAAGAGAGGAGGTGGAAGCTTGGAATATTCTGTTTACAGCTATGTTCCTGTCGGGTTTCCCACACGGTTTAATAAATCCGGTATGAATTGGGTTAATTATTTAAGAAGGAAATTTTTAGTAATATATATTCAAATTGATTTGGATTTGTTAATTAGTATTTAGAGGTAAAAGTATCACAATTTTTTTTTACATTTTAGTCTTTCTACTGAAAAATAGATAAATTATGTTAAATGAGTGAGTAAATTGTCCCTCCATTAAAAATTGGTATTTATATATAAGATATAATAACAAATTTAGCTCTTAATATTTACACATTTATCTAATTGACCCTACTCTTTTATTGGTAGTAAATTAAAATTTTTTAGAACTAATAAGGCTAAAGGGTCAAAAAGACCTTAGTAACAAATGTAAAAAAAAAAAAACCAATTACACCCTTTAAAAATTTTAAAAATATAAAAAATATATAAAATTTATAACAAAATATAAAAAACTATAAAAAATAACAATACCAACCCATTAAAATCTAATGGTTATAAGATTTTTTTTAAAAAAATTATAACTTCTTTTATAAATTTTGTTTATAATTTATATGATTTTTAATAATTTTAAATTTTGAAAGATTTTAATTTTTTTTTAATTTGTTACTAAGACCTTTGTTACATTTAGCCTTATTAGTTTCAAAATTTTCTAATTTACTTCCATAAAAGAGTAGAGATCAAATTGAAAAATGTTTAAAGATTGAGAACTAAATTTATTATTATACTTCATATATAAACATAAAGTTTTAATAGAATGGCTGTTTTGCTCACTTATCTAATGTGCAGAGATTAATTTATCCAACTTTTCATTAAAAAAAACGCAACTAAAATACAATCCAAAATATAATACAAAATTTAAATAATAAATTTTTATATTTGTACTTAATTGAGATACCTAAATATTAATATAAAGAATAGTTTAATATATTTTAAATACTAAAAGGAATATTTGAATCTGGGTGGGTGGAACCTATGAAAATCTGTAGCAGAAAGTATAATGTGTGAGATGTGAAGAGAATAGAGTACAAGTAGACAAAATTGTAATTTACTTGTATTTCCAGTAATACATACACGTTTATTAACATTATGCAACGCAGTCTTCAATCTTCGTCATGCACTCTATTTTTTTTTATGTAACGCTTCTATTTTTGTTTTGATATTTATAAAACAAATTAAAAAAAAAAACTTGTAAGTAACTACCAAAATGGATTGGAAACCGGAAAAACATAATACTCATACCATCATCTTCCTCGTCGCGGTCATTATTATTATTTAAACACTTTATTGAGTTGGTGTCACGAGTCAATTAGACACTAACTCGATTAAAAAATTACGAGAATGCCTTTTTATAATTAAAATAAGTAATGTAATTTGAGGGTATTTTAGTCTTTTTATTTTAAATAAACCAATAAAAATATATATTTAATGAGATTTGAACACACGCCAATTATAGTAATAAAACCCTTAATATACCACTCAACTAAAGATTTATTTTAATATTTTTATACATTTTAATTTTATTGTGCACACTTTATTACCTCCATTAGTTGTAAATCTATGCTACTAATAAAATCACTAACTGGGTTAGTGTCACGGATTAACCTAGTGCAACTCAATTAGAAAATGACTAATATACCTTTTTATTAAATAACTATCATCATCATCATCATTATTTTGATGGACTTTTTTTGTCTTTTCATACTTTATTTAGTTTTTAATAAAAGAATTAAAAATTAACATGTTTAGGGATTGAACTTTTGTCTAATGAAACCATAAAAAAATTCTTCACTATTAAACTAATAATAATTATTGAGTAAACTTTTAACATAAATGTTTTCTCTCATCAAATTTATGTATCTATACTTGTTAATAAAACTGTAAACTGAGTTAGCGTCACGAGTTAACCGAGTACCAACTCGGTTAAGAAATGACTAATATACCTTTTTTAATTAAATGATTATTATTTTGATAGCATTTTTGTCTTTTCATACTTTTATATAGTTTTTAAATAGTTACTAAAAATTTATTTATAAACAAAAAATTATTTAATAAAAACTATGTAATACCCTAATTTTGCCCGGCCCATAAACCAATCATAAACCCAATAAAAAAATAGTCCAATTACAATTGAAGCCCAATCATTAAATCCAATTAAAATTCCCACATTACCCAATATCCAGAAAACCCAATCAGCCCAAGCCACCTAACCCTAGCCCAACACAAAAACAAATTAGAAAACCCTAGCATCACAGCTTCCAGCACCGCAGCCACCAGGGTTCTCCTTCAACCTCACCCGCGCCTCCGTACGCGCCACGTCTACCCTCTGTACGGCCGTACCTGCGCAACATACAAACAAACAACAAGAGAAGTGCAAAAAAAGAAAGAACAGAAAAAGAAAAAGAAAATAAGTTTGTATTTTTTTTCATTTTTGCTTTTCTTTCGGCGGCTATAAAAAAGTCTTTTAAAAACCTGTAACGAGGACACGCATACTGAATAAAAAGGAAAAAGAAATCAAAGACCATTTTTTTGGGGTTTTGAAGGTGATCTCAAAGTTTTTTATTTTTCTCTTTTAAACCCGTTCTTCGTTTTGGTATACGTATATATATAATATATAAGAAATAAAAGAGAAAAAATGGGGGATATACCTTCATGATAGACACAGTGGGGCGTGGACTGACGGAGCCCTCGAGCGGCGTTGAGAGTTTCTTTCTTTTGCTTAGGCTTTAGAATGAATAATGTTGCTGTTTTAGGGTTTTTTTAACCTATAAGCAGAACAATAAACGTCACCGTTTGATACCGATTTAATGGTTTCAAAACGGTGTCGTTTGGAGGTTAGACCCGCGCGGTGACCTGACCCGAGGAAAGGATCCGCGGCTTTTTGGCTCAATGGTTTATTTGCACTATAAGTCCCTCTATATTTGGGTGTTTATGCGACTCAGTTCTCTTTCTTTTTTAATTTGTACTGTGTATTTGACTTCGGTTTCATTTGAGTCTGGAGTAAAACGATGTCGTTTTCATTATTTGGTTTTGAATACCTGAATCCGTGTATTTATTTGCTGTGTCGGTCCCTCGTTTCTTTAATCGAATAAAAATTAATCCTTCTATTATTTATTATTTGCACCCCATGTTTAGCTGTAGTTTCAATTTAATTCTTAACCTTTATTTTGATTATTTTAATATATATATTTTAAATCGTTTTATTTTCTATTTTTACATTACTTTACTTACATTTTTTAAACTATTGTATATAACACTTATTCTAAAATATAAATATATATATATACATACATGTGTGTTATTTAGTTTACATGATTTTTATATATATTATTTCAAAATCCAACTATCTTTAAGTTGATTTATTTTAAAATTCCCCTTTTATATATTATATTTAACTCATTATATGTTATTTCAACTTGTTTCGTAAATGATTTTTTTATATATTATTTTGTTTTTAGTTGCTTTATATACTAATTTTAAAATTATCCTATACTATTTTGCTTTAAATTGATTTATATTAGCTATTTAAAACTCGTTTTCACGTACTATTTATTTGTTTTTTTATCACTTATTTAAATTGTTTTCTATACCTATTTTTAAACCCTATTTTACTACATGCTTGCTTTATTTTAAACTTTATACATGTATTATTCATTTTAGATTTTTTTATATATGAATAATTCATTAATTATGATTTCCCTTCTTTCATATTTCGTAAGTTATTTAAAAAAAAAGCTTGTACAATTTCATATGTGTTAATTTGTTTGGTGCTTTGATTGACCTTTGATTCATTAGCCTTTGAATGTTAGCATAATATATGATGTGAGATTATTACTTTTATATGCATTGTATTAATTATTTGTATTGATTGATTATTCGTGTTCATTAGTATATATTTTGGGCTTACGAGTTATTACTTCGCATTGTACATTGAAATTCCATCGCGCTTTATTTGCTTAAAAAGTTACATATGGTTTAAATATCGAGAGCATTTTTATTCAAAAAGCCTTTAAAATAACATGATACTCGAAATTTTAAATCCTCGAGAGAATTGAGCCCTAACGTTTTGGGTTTTAATTTTTCTTGTTGAATCTAAATAATCAAATTTTCTTTAATCAAAATATGTAAATAAAAAGCTCATTCTCGGGAATTCGATACGTCGTGTCCTAATGCATTGGATATGACATGTTGTTTTCTCAAGACGAGGAATCTTCTAAAAAATAAAGGTAATATGCGATATTTAGGGATTTTGGGAAATTGAACCCTAACTTACTGGGTTTTGTTTTTTCATTCGACCCAAATAACCAAATATTCTTCTCAACATGCATGGTTTTTTTTTAAAGTCAAAAGATAAACTTAATTTTGAAGATTAAAAATGTTGCGCCCTAACTCACTGGGTGTGACATTTTATTTCTTTGAAATAAGAGTGTTTTATTATTCAATTTATTCAAGTTAAAAGAATCATATATTAAAATCTTTTCAAAATTACGACACTAAGACATTAAACAATCAATTCGGTACCAATTTTAGGCGTTACGAGGGTGCTAATCCTTCCCCGTGCGTAACCGACTCCCGAACTTGTTTTCTTAAATTTCGCGGACCAAAATCATTTTAAGGTAAGCCGATCACACCTTAATAAATGATCGGTGGCGACTCCCATTTTATTTTCATTTTCAAGGTCGACAACTAAATTTTTTGTTTGTTAAAAAATGATTTCGAAAAACTAAATTTATGTATCTATACTTATTAATAAAAACCTTAACGGAGTTGGCATCACGCGTTAACTGAGTACCAAATCGGTTAGGAAATGACTAATATACCTTTTTTATTAAATGATTATTATTTTGATAATGTTATTAACATGCTTAATGGATTTATAAACAAAATATTTATGGCTACACCAATAATAATCTAATTTTTCATTTTAATATTGTACGTATTGCATGTGTTATTATAACCTCCCCAACTCGGCCTAGACGTTAGACCCGAATTTGAGAGATTACATTAGCCATCGAAGTTGCCTAGTAAGCTATCGAAATTTTTTTAAAACGGTCCATTTTAAAACATTTGTTTAAGTTGTTTAGAAAACTTAGTTAAGTACTTGGTTTGTTAAACCTCAAGTTTCATTTATTCCCTAGCAGCAGAAAAGATGATTACTTTTGTTTTTAGTAAAACCAGGGTTTAGTAGATAATAATTACCTAATAACCTAACTGAAATTTATAAGTGAATGTCATACGAAATAAGAATTTAAAACTAAATCCTAAGTCCGATGCCACAGTTCATAAATAAATCATACAATCTTTTAAAGGAAATAAAAAATAATAATGAAACTTAAAATATTAAGAAAAAATGAAATTAAGAAGAGTCCTTCCGGATGCTGTGCCTGCGTCCTAACCTTGAGAATTATCTGAAAAGATAGAATTAAAGGGAGATGAGCTATGATGCTTAGTATGAGTTCAATTACAATGAAACCAATACAAATAGTTATGATACATTAAATAACATTGCACATAATAATTGCAGTTAACAAATCATTTCAAAATACGGAATTTCAATGCTACCACTATTTAAGCATTAGAACTTACAATCATAGATTTCAAAATAATCAAGTATTTAGAATTGTCCATATTAAACATATAAGATATACACACATTTATAAATATGAAACCATTCGTATGCACAAAAATCTCATAGTATAACTTTTAGACATGTATGCACATGATATAAAAAATGCCATACAATTTTGTGTGTAGCAGAATTTTTCCTACCCCCATCATTACGTACCATAATGGGAGTTTTCCAAAACTCCAACCACCAACACTCTAGATTGTGGATTAACAACCAATAGTTTGTAGTTTTATTGCAGGTGAAATCTATCGATGTTCGTGAAAACACAAAATGCTTGCAGATGATACCTATCAGAGGGTTGTGAATGCACAGTAAAACGTTGTAGGTAGAGTTTGTTATTACTATGAGTTCACACCAATACCGTCGCAGTTGGAATTTTCTATGGCTGTGGGTAAACAACAAACGTTAATGCAAATATTCTGCTGGTTCTTCCTCCGGTCATACCGACCCAGCCAACCCAACTCATGCAATGCATGTAACACCCCTTACCCGAGACTATTTCCGGAGTCGAGCATGAGGCGTTACTTGACTTAACTTAAAAGTTCCGGGCATAAAAATTTACTTTTAAAAGTTATTTCACTGTTCATAATAAGGCTGTCCACCTGCATAGCAGTCACTAAATCAATTATAACTCGAGCTACGAAACTTGAAATTTATATCCGTAAATTTTCCATAAAACTATACTCATATATATTTTTACCATAAATTTTTTATAATTTTTGGTTTGGCCAATTAGTACATTTTATTAGTTAAAGTCTCCCCTGTTTCACTGATCGACTGTCCTGACCTCTCGTAACTAAAATTCAATTATCTTATTGTACATACTTCATATGGTGTTCTCACTTGTTTCTATAGAAAATAGACTCAATAAGGAATCTAGAAATATAAATTACAACTCATTACTATTTTTTTAAAATTTTAATAATTTTCCAAATTCAGAACAGGGGATTCTGGAAACCACTTTGACCCTGTCTAACTAAAATGTAAGTATCTTAGAATACATAATTCCTTTGTCTACACCGTTATTTTTATATGAAAATAGACTCAATAAGATTTAATTCTATATCTCATCCACCCTCTAATTCATTTTATACTATCCTTGGTGATTTTTCAAAATCACATCACCACAGCTGTCTCAAAATTGATTCACAACCAATTTTTACTTTTTCATGATTTCTATGCATAATTTATCTCCTAGACATTTATAACAACAAACACCTTCATACTTAGCCATTTTAATAACTATTCATCATCAAATATTTACATATCATCTTTTGGTCATATCTTAAGAATATACAATCGAAATGACCAAGTCCCTATACATGCCATAGCTCAAAACATTTATCGTCTTAAAATACCGAGTTGTGGTGGTTGATAGTGTGAACACTCTCCGACGTCTTCAAGATTCCGACTATGCTTGATAATACTATATGAAAGAAAAAGAAATAAAAGGAATAAGCATAAAGCTTAGTAAGTTTACAAGTAAATAAATAACAACATTTATCATAAATAATTATATTCATAAATTTTTATTAAGCATTAAAATCTTTACTTTCTTCTTTACTTTCTCTCTTACTCGTTTACTTACTTGCTTGCTTAACTTACTCCTTCATTGCTGAAATTTCTTTTCTCAACTGATAACTGAGATACTCTTAATCTTATTAACTCACCTGAACTTGTCCATTAGGCTTTTACTTGAACTTTCATGTAACATCGTCTATTTATTAGCCCGTTGAATCACTTGGAATACTAAGGATACTCGGGTCTCCTGTCAGAATATAACGTGCCAAAGCTATGTCCTAGACATAGTCTTACATGGGATGTTTCTTGTACTGCCAATTCCATATCCCAAATATGGTCTTACATGGGAGTTCTCATATAGGTGCCCATGCCATGTCCCAAACATGGTCTTACGGGGGACCTCTTATCTCGGTGCCAGCGCCATGTTCCATACATGGTCTTACATGGGACCTCTCATCTTGGTGCCAACGCCATGTCCCAGACATGGTCTTACATGGGACCTCTCATAATCTCAATGATGCCAATGCCATGTCCCAGACATGGTCTTACATGGGACCTCTTTACCCAAATGTCATGACATTTGTATCCAATACATTCCTCATGTTTCAACGGGGCCTTTTAACACTGATTCTCTGTCATCTCATACTTGAGTTAACAATAGATATTTTCATGGAATAAATACATAATTTCGGAAAAATAATAGCATTAATAATAATTATCAAAATATTACATTTATTTACCTTAAACTTACCTCGGTACAAAATATGATCAAATCTAGCATTTTAGTCCTTAACCTTTTTCTTTCCCCGGTCTAACTTCGGATTTTGTTCTTCTTGATCTATAATAGAAAATTTAGCTTATTTAATACTCACATTCATCAAAATAGTCCTTAACTCAAACTTTGACAAAATTACATTTTTGCCCCTAAACTTTTGCATATTTACACTTTTGTTCCAAAGCTCGAAAATTAAACTTCATCCCTTATTCTTATGTTTTATGACATGCTAAACATTTTTCCCTTCTATGGAAACATCAAATTCCCACTCTAACACTTGTGAACATTAAGTATTTTTACCGATTATGTCATTTTACTCGTTTTCAATTAAAATCACTTAGCAAAAGTTGTTTAACATAATTTCAAGCTTTATATTCTACCATAAAACATCAAAATAAACACATTTCACCTATGAGTATTTTTCCAAATATGAACCCTAGGTTAAATTATTGCTAGAATAAGCTAAATCAAGTTACAGGGACTCTAAAAACGTAAAGAACATTAAAAACGGGGCTAGAACAGACTTACAATCGAGCTTGGACGCTTGAAAAACCCTAGCCATGGTTTCCCCTTGTGAAATTCAGCCATGGGGTTGAATATGGACAAAAATTGGCTTTTAATTTTGTTTTTAATTCATTTTAATAACTAAATGGCCAAAATGCCCTTAATGAAAAACTTTGGAAAAATGCCTAACCATGTCCATTTTTGTCTACCAACTTAACCAATGGTATAATTACCATATAAGGACCTCCAATTTAAAATTTCATAACAATTGGACACCTCTAACATGTAGAACTCAACTTTTGCACTTTTTACAATTTAGTTCTTTTGACTAAATTGAGTGCCCAAACATCGAAATTTTTGAACGAAATTTTCATTAAATCATTTTGTGAAATCGTAGACCATAAAAATATAATAAATAAATTTTTTTCCTCATCAGATTTGTGGTCCCGAAACTACTGTTCTGACTAGGCCTAAAATCAGGATCTTACAATGCAATATAATCAATTTCACTCATTCATATATTGAAACATTTACTATTCTAACACATGACAATCAAGTAGCAAAGTCTTGCTTTCCATATATTTGATTTGACACTAATGTAGGGCATATCATTTATATGGTCACAACAAATATACATACGATAACATATATTATTTGTAATTCATGTACACATTCATAATCATAAATATATATAATATTAATTCAATCATTCATGGATTTTAGCATGCCTCAAATCATTAGGGACCTAATTGCATAATTTAATTCACTAAATATAGTTTGAAACCTATTCAAGGACTAATCTGATCAAAACTTAAAATTTTAGCTCAAAACTTGGATTTTCTAGTTTCAGGGTACACACAGCGTGTGACCTGATCGTGTGGGAAGCCCAATTAAGTAGGAGCATTGTCTTTGAAGTGCTAATTCAAGAGAAGTTAGAGATGCTCATTCAAGAAAATGCCCAAAAATTATATTTGGCCTAAGGTGAAGTATAAGGATTAACTGAGGATGAGTGCTTTCTTGCGTTAAGAAAATTCAAGCAATCCAATGCAAATGCTCGTTTTCTTAAGTCTACATTCTTCTTTGTGATTGGAATGAGTGAGAAGATTTATTTTTACCCTAAAAACCATGGTTGTGTTGGTGATGTTTTGGTAGCTTTTTGTATATGTAATATTTGGATGGTATAATGACATGATAAAATGCCACAGACTGTTAATTTAACATATAGATTATGGCATATAAGCTAATGACATATGTAACTTTTTGTTAATGTATGAACACTATGTTTGGATGTAAAATATAATTCTCAAGCTATTTATTACTTCTAATATTTTTCTTTTTAGTTTAGAGGATAATTAAATTATTTGTTTTGCTAATGATATTCTAGCACATTAAATAAGCATTGTAGTTTAACAATAATAAGTATATGATATAAAATGATATGGTTGTATATGTATTTGAATTGAGTACTGTGAACTTGTTATGTTAATGAACTAACCTTTCGGTCGCATTGTCAAATTGAATATGAAAGTATAACGATGCTAAAGGAATACCATGTTTATGCTTATGTGTTTCGATTGCTTGATTTAATTTAATGTCATGTTAAGTAAATTCCTTATGAACTTCTTAAGCATTTATTGTAACGTCCCATTTTTGGTGGGTACAAGATTTGGTGTGTAGTCCTAAAATAGTTTGATTGGTGGGGTAGTATTCACCCAAGTACATCTTTTGGCATATAGAGTGGGTGTATTCCATTATGTGTTTAAGTTAATGGTGGTTTGTTATCAGATTTCAATGTTTGTTGGAGTATGATATTGGACAAGTGAGAAGGTATTGTGGAATGAGCTCACGCCTGAGGGCTAGTGCGCCCTTTTTTTGTAGTACTATGCAAGTTAATTTGCAAGATAACCAGGTTAGGAACCAACTGGATGTAAATTAGGGTAATTAAAATAAGTGGTACTCACTTAGGTTTCTTGGAACCTGTAAACCTTTTTAAAAGACAATTCAGTAAGGATGTGACACATGTCAGGTTCCACTAGAAGAACGTGGGCAATAAATATATATTATGATATGGACTTGAGAAAAGGGGAGTTTCTCTTATTTCTTCCATTTAAAAATATTGTTGTGATTTCCTTGGAGATGGGTATACTTCTCTCTTTTTAAGCTGAAACTAAGGATCTGAGTTCATTCAGAAGGTTGTTTCACATCCTAGGTAAGCATTATAGTCTTGCATGTTAACTTCTAAAAGAGTAGGCCTATTTTATATGATTGGATAGTAAAATGAAGAAATAAGGCTTTGCATGAGGGTTATCAATGCTTGAGATGATGATATATAGTATTTGAATGAGTTTTAATGGTGCTCCTATGTTTTATAAGTAGTGATGGAAGCAGTAACTTGTTGGAGGTTGACTCTAGAGTTTAAGTTATTGTCCCTGGTGGTCAGGTGAGTCTTGTTCTGACTCCTGCATGTATACTATTCATATTGTGAGTCATCTATAGAAAATTGATTGAACTATGGATCCAAAGTCATAAAGAGTATATAGTATGTGAAGATTGGTGTATGAGTATTGAAATATTAAAGTATGGTTGAGTATGTACATGTCTAAAATGTATGTTATGAGATGTGTATTTTGTTTGGGTGAATGTTAGTGAGGTAAAGGGTTGAATTTAGATTGTGACAATGCATGAAGAGTCTTTTCTATAAACAGTAATAGAAAAGAGTAGTAGAAGTTAAGGTTAGGTATGAAAAGAAAATTTTGAACAATGGTTTGCAAAGAATAAGGGTAAGGATCCATGACCAAGATGAGTTCAAAGAGGTTCCTGAGAAAATGAAGATGTTGATATATGATGGTAATGGATTCATATTATGACATAACAGATAGAAGGATTGAAAATGTTTTGCAATTTGTGTGACACTCATTGTGATAGATAGTGGATAATGAAAAAAGAGAAGATGACGGTGATGAACTACTTGTTACTTTACGAAAACGACAACTAAGGTATAAGAGATTACTTCTCACTGAGTTATTACGAAACTACATGAGTTACATTTTATGTTTTGGGTTGAATGTGAGTATGCGCCAAGAGGGACGACATTAGGACTACGCCAAACGAAGTGGCATATCGGGTTATTATGCATACAGAGCAAGTTTGATGGCGTGTTTAAAGTCTAAAATGTTACTTAGGAAACCATATTTTGGGGTAACTGTAATAGATTATGATTTCATTTTAGATATCCTTTTAATTAAATTATCATGTGGCGCAGTTGTATCTACCCATTGTATATATATTTATGTAATTTGGTTTGAATATGTATGAAGTTAACGTGTATATAAATTCTTAATTTGTATAAGTAGATTAAGCTTTATTTGTATTCGTGTGGTAATACCTGCGATCTGGATTCGGCAAATTGGATCGCGTTGAGGGTGTTACATTTGTTTTGCTTACCCGTTATTTTCTTATCTCCTGTAAATTATTGATTTGCGAAATGTGTCGATTAGATCAACTAAAAGACCACACTATCCTACTATAGACTCGATAGTCTTTTGATCGTTTTTAGACTCAATTATGTGGCATGTATATAGATGTTGTTTTGTTAGTCTAAATTGATAGTTTAGTTGAACTAATGTTTGACCTTTGATAAATTTAATACCTATATGAATTTGTGATTGTTTTGGTATTATGTGTTGGCATTTTGAATGGAGTTTAAATGGCATAGTTGTACATGAAATTGAATGGAAAAGTGTTGGTTTTGAATTACTAAAAGGCATAATTGTATAGGTTGAATTTGATTAAGTTGAATTGATATGTTTGGGTGCCAAATTGTGGCATATTGGGTTGATTGATTTGAATTGGTTTATATATGATGTTTTGGTATGTTTTTAAAGTGATCTTGTATAGGTAAAGGTGTTCAACTATGCACCAAATGTGTAATTATTTGGGTTTAATTGAGTTAGGTACCAAAATGCCTAATTTGTGCCAAAAATAGAGTTCATGTCGTGACATCAAGCGAAGGTCATCACAATAAGACTTGGATTTTAGGCCACAGCGTGACGAGGAACCTCATCATCGCAATGAGATAAGTCAGTGTGTTATGTCGCGACGAGGAACTCCTTCATGTCACGACGTCAAGTTGAAATTTTGGAAATGTTGCATTTTGGTCCTAGTTCGATTCCAGGTTAATGTAAAGCATACATAGGCTCGTATAAGACTCGAGAAAATTTGTGTAATGTGAATATGTATTGAAATGGTTATGTTTGTATGATTTATTTTTTACATTGAATGTTATTCGTCCATAGTTGCTTTGGCAACGACTACAACATTCCGTAGCTCAGACCTAACGATTAGGTCTAGCGAGAGGTATTACACAAGCATGCAAATATCCCCTTTATTGCGAAAACAGGTGGATCCTAAGGGTGGTTTGGGTCGGTCTGATCCAGGTCAAAACGACGCCGTTTTGGCTATAGGTGCTCAAGCCCAAAACGACGCCGTTTCATGGGCCTATTTAAGTCAAATTTTTTCTAAAATTTCATTTCAGCTATTATTTTTTTAAAAAAAAAATTTCTCTCTCAGTTTCCTCTCTCTGGGCAAACCTAGAATCTGGCCATCCTCCACTATGCCGGCCGCCGATCACCGGTGCTGGCCCCGCCGTACACGGTGGCCGAGAAGCCAAAAAATTTCCTTTTTTCTTTCGACGCACTCTTTTGGCCCCCTGTACCCCACCGGCAACGACAAACAGAGGTAAAACCTCCTTCTTTCTCTTTTTTTTTATTTCGAAATAAGAAAAAAATGGAAAAACAAGAGCAGAAAAAATAAAATAAAAGCAATCACCTTTAAAAAATGATTTCTATTTTTATTTCTCAAATATTCGTTTTTTTGAAAAATCCCCCTTTACAATCTGTTTCTCTAGGCTATTGATTGTCGATTTACAAGGCACTTTTATCTACTGTTTTGGCTTCATCTATGCCACTATTTCTTCACTCTTTTTGCTTCCATTTTTGTCTCTTTTTGCAGGCGGGGTGAGGCTAACAGAAGGGTTTTGCCATCTTTGTGCAAGGCCGTACCAGAGGAGTAGACCTCGGGCTGAGGTGGGCGATGGATGCACTGACAGAAGCACATGGAGGCAGCGATGTGGCTAAGTGCTAGAGATTTTAGGGTTTCTGTTTGTTTGTTTGTTTTTGGGCCATTTGGGCCAGGGTATTTTGGGCTTTGTTTTTATTTGTTTTGGGTCTTTAGACTCAGGTCAAAATTGACCCATTACAGCTACCCTTATTTGCTCGTTGTTGTGTAACGAGAATGGAGCAAAGACTTTTGAAGGGTCAATTTTTCCTGGTTTTGTCGAATCTTAACTTATTTGGGTGCCTCTTCTCTTCGTTTCAGTCCACTGTGTCTTATTGCTTCAATCCACTTCACTGCAACTTCAGAGAGGTAGGATTAATAGCTTCAATCTGCTCTAGTGTAACTGCTCCACTGCAACTTCAGGGAGATGACTCGTATCTTCAACTTGCCCCACTGTAACTTCAGGGGGATAAGGTTTGTGGTTTTAGTCTGCTCCACTGCAACTGCTTCACTGCAACTTCAGAGAGATAAGGTTGGTTTCTTCTGTCTACTCCACTACTGCTTAGGGAGATAAGACATGATGCGATCTGCTCTACTGCAACTTCAGAGAGATAAGATCTGTGGTTTTAATCCGCTCCACTGCAACTTCAAGGAGATAGGATTGGTTTCTTCTGTCTGCTCCACTACTACTGAGGGAGATAAGACTGGATGCGATCTTCTCTACTGCAAGTTCAGAGAGATAAGATCTGTGGTTTTAATCTGCTTCACTGTAACTTCAAGGAGATAGGAGTGGTTTCTTCTATCTGCTCCATTACTACTTAGGGAGATAAGACTTGATGCGATCTGTTCTACTGTAACTTCAGAGAGATAAGATCTGTGGTTTTAATCTGCTCCACTGCAACTTCAGGGAGATAGGATTGGTTTCTTCTTTCTGCTCCACTACTACTTAGGGAGATAAGACTTGATGTGATCTGCTCTACTGCAACTTCAGAGAGATAAGATCTGTGGTTTTAATCTGCTCCACTGCAACTTTAGGGAGATAGGATTGGTTTCTTCTGTCTGCTCTATTACTGCTTAGGGAGATAAGACTTGATGCGATCTGCTCTACTGCAACTTCAGAGAGATAAGATCTGTGGTTTTAATCCACTCCACTGCAACTTTAGGGAGATAGATTGGTTTCTTCTGTATGCTCCACTATTGCTTAGGGAGATAAGACTTGATGCGATCTGCTCTACTGCAACTTCAGAGGGATAAGATCTGTGCTTTTAATCCGTACCACTGCAACTTCAGGGAGATGGGATTGGTTTCTTCTGTCTGCTCCACTACTGCTTAGGGAGATAAGACTTGATATGATGGCTTCAATCCATCCCACTGCAACTTCAGGGGTATGGCTAACTTCATTGATCTGTTCTCTAGGGAACATGACCTGCAAAATCCATTTCATGGACCTATTTATGCCTAGTGTTTAGAATGTCATGATTAGAATGAATCAAATGCTCCTAACTAGATGTGTATATATGGTCTTTGTAGAATGTCATGAGAATGATCCCCTTAACTTTTAAGTTGTGATTGCTCATTATTCATTAAGGCTCTATTACCAACACGCCAGAACGTTATCTTGTTCAGCTGGTAACAGTCATCTCTTACTTAATCAGATTGCCCCTACTGTAATCTTCAAATTTCAATCCACTGTAATCTTCAACGTTCAATCTACTGTAATTTTGAGACTGAAAATTTGAACCATCTTTCTCCCATGTAATTTAGAAGTATAAGGTCTGGCTCTTTCTTAAGCCTCTCCCACTACAATTCAAGTATACAGGATCCGAATCTCTTTGGTCTCCTACACCATTCTCAGGGTGCCGTACCAAATGTTTATGCACAATTGTAGTACTTTCTCTTCCAAGAAACCTCTTCTTATCACTCGGTGATCATTGCTTGTTTATTTATTGAAGCTTTGTCACGAACACGACAATTTATTGTTTTGTTCAATCCATGTTTGGACAACAAAATCGAAAAGGATGATCTTAATTTAGACTTTTCCTCCCTAGACATTTCGACCTTTAAACTTGGTGTGTTCTAAATAATAGTCTTATTTCAGGTTCCTGCATTATTTAGAAGCTTTCAGAGTAATATGTAAAACTCCTTTTGCTTGAATATTCAGTCCATTAATCGTCATTTCAATGAAAAATGCTTGAAAAAGATTATCACAATGGACAAAATGAAATTTTATTGAGAACAAAGCTCGAAATGAATGAATTAAGATAGCAAATTTTGCTAAGATAAGATGAAAAAGATTATCACAATGGATAAGATGAAATTTTGTTGAGAGTTAATATCGAAATGAATAAATTAATCAAGATAGCAAATTTTTCAAGATTCAAAATGAATAAGATAAAAATAGGTGCCCCAGATATCGCAGCATAAGTTTCTTTGCATGAGCTTCTTGAGGACCCTTTTGAACTTGATGTGTGTTTTGAGGATTCAGAATGCTTTGTCGATGCCCCAAGATGTAACATCACTCTTAATTGCTAATTCAGGCATATTAAGACTACCACATGCCCCACCTTCGATCAAAATTTGAATTGTCCTTTTTCTGGGTTTTCAATTCAAAACCCCTTTAGTCTCAAGGCGCCCTTTGCGGGTTTTCACCTTGGCCTTTCTTTTTTCTTTTCTTTTTTTTCTTTTTCCTTCTTTTTCTTTTTCTTTTTTTTTGTTTTTTTGAACATTGATTGAATTCAAACTCGTAGGATTAGGTAAGTCATTGCTATCCTTTCTGGTCAAAATCAACGCTTCTCTAGATAAAGCCTTCCACATAAGGTCTTTTTTTGTATCATCTTTGATATCATCTTTCTTCTAAAGTCTTTCTTTGTATGTAGAGGATCTTCTTCGATGCTAGGTCCCCCTCATAGAACTCTCCACAGCGAACCTTCTTTTGTGAGCTTGCGTCTTTTGTTTTTGAACATTTCTCTTCAATCGGGATCTGATCCAACACTCGGAGAAAAGAAATCTTAACCTCAATGAGCAAAACTGCGATGAGCCAATGTGTTGCCCCGGCAGTAGTTTTTCCTCTCCTTTTTTGTTTTATTTTTGCTCCCACTGCACCGTGCATTTTGGGGCAAAATATGTTAACCTTGAACAGACTGTAAACTTCTGACATCGTGCCGTTATTCAATTTTAGTGCATTGTCAGATATGATCCTTTTTGGCATTCCATGTTGACATGTGATTTCTTTTTAGGAATTTGCTGATCGTCAACTTTTTGAAATCGGCATATGAAGCAGCTTCTGCCCACTTAGCGAGATAATCGATGACCATAAAGATGAATTAATAATCACTAAAAACCTTATGCGAGATTGGCTCAACGACATTTGTGCCCTACATAGAGAAAGGCCATGGCTTCTATTGATTATTTGTAAGGTAGGATCTTGTTCTACCTACCTTAACAAATCAGGAGATAAGCTACAGTGTCAATTATCTCCAAAGTCTTGAGGTTCGTCTGGACACATATCTTGCTCAAAAGAAGGTTCTGAGTCAGTGGCAGTGTCGCTCATATCATTGATATCTAGAGACCTGTTATAGGGACAAAAGTAGATCTAAAGAATAAAAGAATCTAAGAATATTTATCTGTATAGTATGAGTATGAATGAAATCGAAACAATAAAAGAATATTTGCTCGATTGAGAAACAAAGATGCATTTTATTGAAATAAAGATATTTAACATAAGTCCATCTTACAAAAGGATTCTTATTGCTCCTAGGCTTAGTGCAATAAGCGTGTTTTGGACATTACTTCGAATTAGCTCTAAAAGGTATAGGGATCTCTTCCACAGTCCCATTGTTCAAAACACTCCCAAGTGTGTAAGGGTAAACGTCTCATAAATCCTCTTCCTCGGTTTCCTCTTCAGAGGCGGTGTTAACATTCAAATTCCCCAACATTCCTCCCGGGGCTTTGGTATCTTCGAAGAATTCCAACTCTTTATTATCCATTAGGCTTTGCACTAAGGCTTTGAATTCAGCGCACTCCTGGATTTCATGGCCTTCCTCAGCGTGGAACTTACAGTAGCTCCTCATCCCTTTTGGTCTCTTCTTCAAATTCTGAATGATTAATCCCATGTCTATCATTTGTTTCAAAGCTCATTTCAATGGAGTTTTTACTTCCGCAAAATTAGTTTTGGTATTCTTCCCTCCATTTTCAATTATCGCGTTTACCCTTGGGTCTGAATGACTGGGTAACACATTTCCTGCCACATTAGGTCCATATGGATCGCCAAATTTTACGATGCCCATCTTGATGAACCTTTCAACTAGCTTTTTAAATGTAGTGCAGTTTTCAATCGAATGTCCTGTGACAGCCCAAAATTGACCCTAGTCGGGAAGTGGTTTTGGGATCGCTAAACCGAGTCACCAAATTGTTTGAATATGATATTTATTGTCTAAAATAAATGTGTGAAAATTTTAAGCTTCTATTTAGTAAGATGCATGTGAATTTAGTCAATAGGACTTATGTGTGACATTTTTGAAATGTGATATATCAAAACATAAGGACCTATTAGTGCATGTTGAAAAAGGGGGGGACTTGCATGTCAATTTTTCCCCCCATCTAGTAGTGGCCGGCCATGACATTAGGATGGACAAAGGGTGATGGGCAAAACATGTCATAGACATGTTGTGTTGGTGCATCATGGGAGGAAACAATAAAATAAAGTTAGTAATAAAGAAATGGAAAAAAAGAAAGAAGGTGTGTGATTGTTTCTCCCCCTCCCCATTGCCGTGAATGTAAGAAAGAAAACAAAAAAAAAGTGTCCATCTTTTTTTCATTTCTCTTGGCTGAATGTTCTAAGGAAGAAAGGAAACAAGTTGTGTTCTTTGGTTCTTGGCCGGATTGAGAGGAGGAAGGAATGAGTGAAGCAATCGGTCATCTTAGGTCGATATTAAGGTAAGGAAGTTGATACTAGTTCTTGAAATCCTAGTTGATTTTGAGTGAGATATCAAGTTATTGTTGGTAACCCATGTTGAAATTGTGATTTTGGAATAAGTAAGGTTTTCGGCTATGGAGATTAATAAGGGTGATGGTTGTGTTTCATGCTAAATCTAGATGAAAAATGGTAGTTGCTTACATCTTGATGATTATGAGTTTCTTTCTTGGTTCTACCTTAGATCCATGAAGTATATTTTTATTTGGTGTTGTTGGAAGTATCGGCCATGGTATATCCATAAGTGTGATTTATGCTTATTGCATGGTAGGTAAGATTTATGTTTTGGATATATGTTTAAATTTGGTTATAACCAAATTTGCGATTCGGCTCTTGCACATATATATATGATTGCACATGATGTATTGGTGTGACCTATATATTATCTCAAGGTATATACTTACACATGATGGTGCTTTGGTTATGGATTAAATGATGGATGCGTATTGAGTTATAATATGTAATGCATTAGTTAGTAAAATGTATGCCATTTATGTGTGGTATTAAGTATATAATCGGCCTCAACATAGACATGCATATTCGGCCATAGGAAGAAGATTGGTGTTGCATGTATTCGGTTAGAGGCAAGCATATTGATGCTTTTGTCTTGGCTTAGAAAATTCGGCCAAGGGGGAATATTAGCTAAAATGTTGAGTTTGATTCATGATTCCATATATATATGTGACTCTAATGCCTAAAGTATATATGGGCTAAGTACCTTGAGGTTTTCTTTTGATGTTCGAATGAATTGTATTAAATTGCTTGATGTGATTAAAAATGCATATGACCATTGTGTAGTTGAGCTAGAAGGTGGCCATATGACCAATCAAACTCCTTGTCATATTCGGCCATAAGCTAGCATAATGAGACTTTAATAAGTTAAATTTGTTTGAATTAGCTCAAGAGCTTAGAGGACCACAGTTGGATAAGGGAAAGGAAAAAGTTATCGAATAGCCGCTGAAAACGTTCGACCACATCCGAGGTAAGTTCTTGAGTAATAGAGCTTAAATTATGATTTGATTAGATCATGTTTTAAGCAAATCAAAATCATGCTCTTTGTGTGTGGCTATTGAGCCGAAATTGAAAGAGTGATAGTGTCTTGTGTTTGAGTTTTGCTAATGAAAATGAAATACGAATGTGTCATGATTTATTGTTAAATGTGCATGGTTATTCGAATGATGTCCGGGCTAAGTCCCGAAGGCTTTGTGCTAAGTGACCATATCCAGACTAAGATCCGAAGGCATTTGTGCGAGATACTAATTCTGAGCTAAGCCCGAAGGCATTGGTGCGAGTTACTAAATCCGGGTTAAGTCCCGAAGGCATTTGTGCGAGTTACTATAACCGGGCTATGTCCCGAAGGCATTTGAACGAGTAGCTATATCCGGTTAAATTCCGAAGGTACGTGATTTGGGAATGAATGATCTTGCTGTAAAAATTTCAGTTAATACGCTTGTAACGTTCCAACATTGAGGTATGTTTCGTATGTGCTTTGAATTAGTTGAGCCCTTACAAATAAGTATTCGCTCAGTTGATAAATGAGCTACCGGCCTTTGGCTAAGTTGATCTTTGTGTATGAATAAAAGGGTTGGTAATGTGAAGTAAGTATGATATTGAAAATTTGTGCATATGAAATTATCCGTTTAGCTACATGAATGCTATACTTTGGTTGTGTCTAAATTCTTTGCTCAAAACTTACTAAGCATTTAATGCTTACTCCGTTTCTTTGATTCTCTGTTTTATAGATTTTGGTTCTTCAGCTATCGGACTCGGGATTTTTGGAAGTCGAAGCTCCCACACTATCAAAGCCCCCTTTTGGTACAATTTTGGTTGAACTTTGAAATGGCATGTATAGGACTACCCTTTTGTTGTTGGTCATGTACCCTTCGGTTTTGTGTAAATTTGGATAGCCATGCGAAAATGGCTTAAATATACTTTGATCATAGCTTTATAAACGTTTTGTATGTTGTCCGTCAAGAGGTATGGAAATGTTGGTAACGGTTAGCCATGGGAATGGTTATTCTTGATCACTTTTGGAATATGTATGACAAACTCTAGTTGATCCATGGAGGATCATGAAATAGGTAAAGTTTACCTTAAAAATAGATGCTGGCAGCAGTGGTGATGTGGATGTTAAAAAAATCTCTAAAAATAGTAGGAATGGAATTAAATAGTGAATAAATTATGTAATCGAACCTTGATGAATCTATTTTCATAGGAAAGTAACGAAACGTTCATATGAATAGTATATTATGAGATGTTAAAGTTCTCGTGAGACAGGGCCAGAACGGTTTCTGGATCCCCTGATCTGACTTTGGAAATTCATTATAAATTAACAAGAGACATTTAGAAGTCATGCCATATATGTATAGATTCCTCTTTGAGTCTAGTTTCTATAGAAACAAACGGCATCAATATTGAAGCCCTGTACAGGGAGATATCCAAGTCGTAATGCGCAAAGTTCAGTGTAGTCGATCCCTGTAACATGGGAGAATGTGACTAATAAACTGTACTAATTGGCCCGACCAAAAATTCTAGAAAAAAAATTTGTAGATGCATATATGAGTCTAGTTTTAGGGAAAAATCACGAAGCTGATTTTCGAGTTGTGAAACTCAATATATGATTTTTAAGGTGACAGTGACTCAGTTAGCCAGCTTGCCTGGAAAATTTAAAATGGATTGTGCAAAGAAGTGATTTAAGTCTGCAAACCCCTCGTGTCCGACTCCGGCGACGGACTCGGTTACGGGGTGTTACATGTCCCGTTGTTCTCGTGTGACATTCGCATTGGGCATTCGTATCATACCATTTTGGGAACGGAGGTTGCATGGGTTCTGAGTAGAACGGAGCTACTACATGCGCATCAAATCGATTCTGATATAGCTCTTTATACATCATTGGGACAGGCGTAAACTGAAGTCTTTCAGTGCTTGGCCTTAAGTTGAGTTCTTACTTTGAGGGGCCTTGATAGCTAGCAACTACCGTCCTTGGCTGACCTACAGTGACCGATTCTAAATACCCTTTATTATACAAGCTCAGGTTGCTCACTTCATTTTTTTTGTTCTTTGGGGTTGATCTTTTGACAACTTCCTCTGCATCTATCTTCCCACTTCTTATGACATTTTCAATCATCTCTCCAGACATTACCATATTCGAGAAGCTCATGGTAGCACTTCCTAACATGTGGTTAATGAATGACGCTTTCAAAGTGTTGATGAAAGCCACCATGGTTTCTTTCTCCAGAAGAGGTGGCTGGACCTATGTCGCTACCTCTCTCCACCTTTTGGCATATTTCCTGAAGCTCACACTTTGCTTCTTTTCCATGTTCTGCAGTGTAATTCTATCAGGTGCCATGTCTGTCACGTGGCCATATTGCTTCATGAAAGCCTGTGCCAAGCCCTTCCATGAGTAGATATTGGCACGGCTCAACTAGTTGTACCATTTGGTAGCCGACCCGATCAGACTATCTTGGAAGCAATGAATTAACAGTTGATCATTATCAAGGTATCTTGTCATTCTTCGACAGAACATCGTGATGCGAGCTTCAGGACAACTAGTCCCATTATATTTTTCAAATTCTGGAGCCTTGAATTTCGACGGGAGTACTAGATCGGGACCAAACTTAGATCCTTGGCGTCAACCCCGCAAGGGTAATCAGCATTTTCCATTGCTTTGAGTTTTTCTTCCAACCACCTATACCAATCTTCAAGTTGTTTTGGTAGTTCTAAGTTGTTTTGGTAGTTCTAACCTTGCTTTTTCTATTTCTGCCATTTCATCTAAATCAGGAACTGCAGGATTGGTTGGATCATTCATTTGATTGGAACCTGAGCCTGTCGGGTAGTTCATTGGTACCGAGGTACCGGCTTGATATCGTTGGGGTCTGTTAGTAGCGGTCGCCCCTTGTTGATGCGCGTTGGGTTGGGCCTAGATTCTTATTGGGGTAAAACCTAGGGGATAGGTAGGGTCTTCATATTCATCCCCATAATTGACTACAGGGTTTTTCTTTTTATCTCTAGTCGATAGCTGTGCTAACTGGCTCATCAAGCTCCTTTGGGATTCTTGCATGTCTTGTTGGATCTTTTCTAGTTGTTCTTGCATCTAAGCTCGCATTTGTTCTTGCAATTGCTCTAATCTCTCTAGTCTCTAATCCATTTCTTTGGTTTTGCGGCGACTACCGTAATGATATCTAGTTGGCAGATTTTTGTTGGTTTCCAGGGTAACTGAAATAATTTTACCGAATTAGGGTCCTTTTGTGAAAATCTAATACGTATGATGTAATGTCATGCAAATGAATAAATGAAAAAGAAAAAGAGGTATTGATTCTGAACCCAATTACATTAGAACAACTTTTCTAGAAGACAAATTTCTTTACATAAAACAGATTACATATGCGGCTTTGCCCTCATATTCCAGGCGAAAACATTGATCTCCTTCTTCATATATGGATGCTAGGATCAAATCTTGTAAATTTTCCAAAATCTGTCTCTACTATCTCCTTTTTGTTTCATCCGAGCCACGACCCATTCTCCCCCGCAATGCTCTTTAGTTTCGTGATAGCTCTCGAATAATCTTTATCGGTTTGAATCCTTAGGCAGCGAAGCATAGTCGTATATTCCTCCATGAACTTCTAGCCTTCCCTCGTTGTGTTTGATCAGTCCATATTCAGGCAGTCACATTATATTCCACTTTATCAAGAAATTCGGTTTCCATGACAAGCTTTTCTATTTAGCAATCAAATTTGAATCAACACCTCTTTTCTTTGATGAAAATGCAAAGTAATCATAAACAAAGCAAAACAAAACGGGTTAGTATAAAAAAAAGTAAGAAAGAAAGAATAGAACACCTATTTGGGTGACCACTATTGGTTCAGAGTGGTTCTACCTAGTGTAGGCTTTTAGGTCTCACTACATGCGGTTCAGCTCTAAAGTAAAGGGTACCTGAACCGGTAGATTCCTCGATCCTCACCCATTATAGGTTCATATAAACCAAGTTCAATTCAGGGGAATACATTTCCCTATAGCTGCACGGAGATGAAAATCTCACGAAGACGTAGGTACGGATGTATCCCGAAAGTGATCCACTATCCTGCACGAAGGTGAAAACCTCACGAATGACTAGTTTCTCACTCCCACTTAAATGGGTATAATGAAGCGGTTATGTAGTGCAATATGCATAAACATATAAAAATTCAAACCATAGAGTAATTACAAACCGAAGTAATAATCGTAACAAAACGGACAAAATACAACAAAATGATCGTAAATTTAAACCAAGTTTTCAGGTGACCTCTAGGTATTTGGTGTGGTTCTACCTAGGGTAGGCTCTTTATATGCAGTTTGGTTCTAAAGTAAGGGTACCTGAACTAGCAAATTCCTCGATCCTCACCCATTATAGGCTTATACGGACTGAGTTCAGTTTAGGGGAATACATTTCCCTATGGCCATGCGGAGATGAAAATCTCACGAAGACATAGGTACGAATGTATCCCAGAAGCGATTCACTATCCCATGCGGAGGTGAAAACCTCACGAAGGCATAGCTTCTCACTCCCACTTAAAAGGTGTGACCCATGGTCATGCAATGCAATGTGTGAAGATATAATTTTTTTTTAAATATCAGACATGATGAAAACTCAAACTCAAAAACAGATGAAATGTAATGAAAGGATCACATATTAAAAATCAAAATTTCAACTTTCAACAAAAAGACAAAATTTAATCAATTTATGGCCTGACTCTCTTATATTCCCCAGCAAAGTCGCCAAGCTGTTGACACCATTTTTTGATAAAACGGGGTCGACTTGGATTTTGAAAACAAAAACGGGAGGCGGCACCAATCTTTTTTGATGAGGTGTGATCGGGTCACCTCGAAAAGTGGTTGTTTTTAATGAACAATTTGATTTTATTAAAACAACGATTTTGGTCCACTAAATTTAGAAAAATGGGTTCGGGACTCGGTTACGTACGAGGAAGGGTTAGCATCCTCGTAATGCCTAAAATTGGTACCTAGTTGATTAATTAATGTCTTAGTGTCGAAGATTGAAAACTTTTAAGAGATTTAAAATACGATCCTTTATTGAAATGTTGAAAATTTTTGGGAAAATGACATATTTCACGTTAATCGAGAAAGAGAATTATATCCAGTAAGTTAGGACACGATGTCTTGAATTCCCGATGCGCGAATGAATGTAAAAAATTTACCTATTTAAAAAGATATTTAATTATCTCGAGTTTAGAAAAGGGATCATGCCCAGTAAGTTAGGACACGATCTTTTCTTAATTCCCGAGATCGTTTCAAAACTTGAGTTTGAAAAGATTCGTGTATTTAGATTTATTGTGAAAATCGAAACTCAGTAAGTTGGGGTACGACATTCTCGAATCTAAACACGAGATTTTACTTATTCAAAAAACATAATTTATGAATTGAATAAAATTAATCTAACACGAAATAGTAGAAATAAAACACGGTGTCAATATGCGAACAAAACAAAAATGAATACGATGATGTAGCATAAATAATACGAGTAATAGCAATGAAAATAAATTACATACAAAATAACAATGCATATAAGCAAATAAAATTAAAACATTCTTTCAAAATGATAATAAAAATGTAAATAAAGAAATAAACAAAGAAAATGAATAAAATTATAAAAATATAAAAGATATATATGTGTGTATATACATAAAATTATGGAAATATGAAAAATATATGTATGTATATATTTTAAAATTATTATATAAAAATATATATATAGGTAAGCATATACATAAATATATACGTATGTAAATTAAAATGTGTATATGTACATGCATGTATATAAAAATTATAGAAGGTATACAAAAGTATGTATATATATATATGAAAATAGAATATGTACATAGATATATAGATATGCATATAAGTTATAAAATATAAAGAATGTATAAGTATATATATGTATATATAGACAATGTATAAAAATGTATATGTGTATATATACATTATAAAAACGCATGTATGTATATAGGTATCTAACAGAAATTTTAAATTTGCAAGGTATAAATGAGCAAATAACAAAATAATAATTAATACTAACAACGATAATATCAAATATATTAATTTTAATAAGAAAATGAACAAAATAACAAAAAGGACTAAATTAAACTTTAAAACGAACTTCGGGGTTTAAATCTGTAAAAATAAAAATAAAAATAATGGCCCGGGACTGAAATAGGGCGTGCTAGAAAGGCGAGGGACCGATTGGGCAATATCCCCGGCCCTAATGCACAGCGTTTCAGCGCGGACTAAGATGGAACACGCAGAAAATTATACGACCAAATTAAAAAAAATGGGACCAGATCACACTAAGGCGCAAAAGCGGAGGGACTCGCACGCAAATATCCCCTTTACCGCGGAAACACGCGGATCCTAAGGGTGGTTCGGGTCGGGTCGGTCCGATCCAAGTCAAAACGACGCCGTTTTGGCTATAGGTGCTCAAGCCCAAAACGAAGCCGTTTCATGGGCCTATTTAAGTCAATTTTTTTTCTAAAAATTCATTTCAGTTTCCTCTCTCTGGGCAAACCCATAATTCGGGCATCCTCCACTGTGCCGGCCGTCGGTCACCGGTGCCGGTGTCGCTGTATACGGCGGCCAAGAAGCCAAAAAATTTCTTTTTTTCTTCCGACGCACTCCCTTGGCCCCCCGTACCCCTCCGACGACAACAAACAGAGGTAAAAACTCCTTCTTTCTTTCTTTTTATTTCGAAATAAGAAAAAAAATGGAAAAACAAGAGCAGAAAAAAAATAAAAGCAATCACCTTTAAAAAAATGATTTCTGTTTTTTTATTTCTCAAATGTTCTTTTTTTTGAAAAATCCCCCTTTACAATCTGTTTTTCTAGGATATTTATAGCCGATTTACAAGGCACTTTTATCTACTGTTTTGGCTTCATCTTTGCCACAATTTCTTCACGTTTTTTTGCTTCCATTTTTGTCTCTTTTTGTAGGCGGGATAAGGTCAACGGAAGGGTTTTGCCATCTTGGTGCAAGGCCGTACCAGAGGATCAGACCTCGGGCTGAGGTGGGCGGTGGACACGCTGACAGAAGCACATAGAGGTAGTGGCGTGGCTAAGTGCTAGAGATTTTAGGGTTTCTATTTGTTTGTTTGTTTTTGGGCCATTTGGCCTAGGGTATTTTGGGCTTTGTTTTTATTTGTTTTGGGTCTTTAGACTCAGGTCAAAATTGACCTGTTACAGTTATGTTTGTATGATTTATGTTTTACATTGAATGTTATTCGTCCATAGTTGCTTTGGCAACGACTGCAACATTCCGTAGCTCAGACCTAACGATTAGGACTAGCGAGAGGTATTACACAAGCATAGTAATGTAACTACTTGAAGTATGACAATGAGTATGTTGGAGAAATTTAAGAAGTATTGGAGTGACGTGCATGGTATCATGGGTGTTTCCATAGTTTGAGACCCAAGGTATAAAATAGAGTTTTGGGATTTTACTATGAGCAGTTTTACGGGATTGCTGCTAAATATGAAAATAGAAAAATTGCACAAATATGTCAAGGTTTGCTCCAAGAGTATCAAGAAAATATGGTTCAATTGTTAGGAAATGTGCCCATATTGTAGTAAACATGTTACTATTTTCTACTTATTTGAACAATGAACAAATAAATAAAGTTAATTCACATTTTACTATTATGTCTTTTGTACATGTCATTTATATTTTGCATGCATAGCGAAATTGTGACAAGAAAATATTAGCTCATTGATTGTATAAGTTTAAACTAAAAATAAGTGGCATTGTAAGAACATTTACATTACGGGAAAGACATCTTACTTCAGTAGAAAATCTAAATGAGGCCGTAATCCCGTAAAAGAATCAAAGTGAGCATTTTGTTCAAATACTGAAAAGGATTATTATATTATCTAGAATTCTAATTGGGGAGATGATTAGTCTTGGCTATTGAAGCAGTTGACACCACAGGTAGAGACATAGATGTATTCATTGGTAGAATGATACATTGGACTGAACCCAAGATGAAATAATTATGAATCCGTTTGTGAATTAATTCACTTGTGACGTTCATGGTGTGATTTACCTAAATCTTAATTTAGCCACTAACCATACGTATAAAACTCATGTGCTTTGATATAAGTGGAGGCCTATGCTCTAAAGATGATCAAGCCCATAGCCGGAATGTTGGGTACTTGACTTGTGTATGGCATGGCTTTACTAGCAACAATGGAATTTATAGCTCAATTAAAGAGTTAATGATATCCTCTCATTAGCATTGTGTGGATTGATAAATATGGAACGTACCCATGAGTTGCTTGTTCTCGAATGAGTAATTTATCACAGTCATTTATTGACAGTGATCATATTAATCATTAAGAAGACACAATGGTGATGATGAGATAAGATAGGATTGTATTGAGTGAACAGATTTAACTCAAATAAATCAATGATATCATATAAGGGTAACACACACATGACGAGGTCATTGGACAAAGCAGTTGGATGAATTGCTTTCGTAAAGAGTATACAATAAGGAGTTTTCAATCATGGTACTTCTTGTGGACTGACTCCATGATTAAGTAATTGTGAATTATCAGAATGATGCTTTTGGACATAATTGCAATAACTAGAGCCTAATTGTATATGTTTGATTGGTCTCTCCACTAGCTTAATAAAAGCTCGATTGGAGTGCATTTGAATCAAAAGAAGATTCTACGACTTTGGGAATAATTTAATTGAGTAGATTTATTCGATGTGGAATTAAATTAAGTAGTCGTAAGAATTATTTCAACTAAAGAATTTGATTAAAGAAATTATTTGAAAAATTAATTTGAAAATCTAAATGATTTTTGGACAAGTTAATTTTGATTAAGTAAAATTAAATTAATCATATCAATTAAAATTAATATGATATTTTTGGAAGTTAATTTTCAAGTCAGACAATTGGCCCAATGGGTAATTGAACTTGAAAATTGGGCATGAGATCGTAAATTGGGCCCAGAAGCCCAAAATCAAGACCAAGACCCAAAAACTGGTCGAACTAAGCTCGGTATGTGAAACCAGGTCGACTATCCAACTGGTGGCTAGATCGGACTGATCGGGTCATCCTTGACCTAGACTGAACCGATAGAAGTTGAACCCGCTCAAGGTGCCATAAGGGTGTCGCAGCTGCATCACTGGACATGACGATGTCGATGGCTACGATAGCGACGTCCCGATGGCTGGTGGTGGTTTGTCATCGGTGGTTGAGTAGTGGAAGAGTTACACTCCTACTGGGACTCTACCAGAGAATTTGATTTCAGATGAATTATTCCAAAAATAATATTATTTTAATAGTTAATATTAAATTAAATTTAATGTTTATTTTATAGATAAACATTCTATTATTTTAATAAGATTTCATATTTAATTTATATAATATTTTTCAAGATAAATATTATATTAATTTAATATTAAAGTGATTAAGTTTAATCATGGTTGAACTCTCTAAACTCTCTCTATATAAAGAGAGTTTTGGGTCATTATTTATAGACACTTGAATTCAAGATAAAATTGTAGATAGAAAATTCTCTAAATAGATTATTCCCAAAAAATTCTAGAGATATTTTTCTAATTTACAGCTTAACCCAAAAGGTTAGATAAACTGCAAAATTACCCCACTTGTAATTTTTGTGAGTTTTTTTCTGATTCGAATTGAGCCCACACTCGGTAGACGTGAGCTTGAGGATAGTGGAGAAAACTACTTGGTTGAAGCGCTCATCCTAGACTAATCGAAAAGGTACAATTTTGATTAAGTGTTTATTACTTTAGAAATCACAACCAATATCTTGTTTAGGAAAAAAATTTAAACTCTGGTTTTTCCTTAAATTTTTTTCCGCTGCGTTTTCCAAACACGTACAAGCTATTACCAAAGATATTTATGTTGTACTAGTTTCTACTATTGCTTTGGAGTCTACTTTTAGTATCGGAGGGAGGTTGGTTAATGCACAACTTAATAGACTCAATCCATCAACCATAGAAGCTTTCACATGTTGCCAAAATTGGTTAGGGTCCGAAGTCAAAATTGATTTCACCCATCACTATAGTCAAGTTTTAGTGACAAGAATATATAAACCATTAGTATAGGGTTAAGCTATACTGATGGACATATAAACCGTTAGAATAGAAAGACATATACACACGAATTATTTGAATCCGTTAGTAATTACCCATGTGTTACTGATGTATTGTACTTGGTCTTCGGTATAGATAAATATGTTTTATATTTATCTAGGGGTGAGCGTTCGATGAAATCAAATGAATTTTTTTATTTAATCGAGTTGACGAATCCTATTTTATAATCCTAACTCGATTTGAAATTTTCTCGAATTGAGTCGAGTGAGATGAAATTCGAATTGAATCAAATCAAATATATTTGTTCGAGTTAAATTAAAAAAGGACATTGGATCCTTATAACCACTGTCACCCACTGTAATTAAATTTGTTATTAACTTTCATCTCCTCATAATTTATTTATTAATCTTTTATATACGGGTTAGCTTCTTTGCTTGCTTAGTTGCTTAATTATCTTCTGACTTTTGTCACTATGTATTTTGAAATTAAAAAATATATGTAATATAAAAAATGTCATTTTTTAATAAAATTTACTTTAAAGATAAAATTTGAAATTGATACTAATATAAAAATTTAACATGAATATTTTATGACATCATTAATAGTTCAATTTTAACATAAATTTATAAAAATTTAAATGATTAAACAATTCAATAATATAAATGGTATAAAATGTGAAATTTAATTTAATAATGTAAATAGTAGATATAAATAAAATTATTACTATTTAGGTTCAGAGATTTATTTAGATGATTTTTTTATTTGGGGGTAAAAGGTGAAAAGTAAAATTTAGGGCGAAAATAAAAAGTTTTAGGGTTGGGGGAGTAAAATTTGGGGGGAGTAAATGGGGGAAATATTCAAAAAAATGGGGGAAAATGGGTTTGGGGTAGATGGCGGGTGGGATGGGAGGGGAGTAACAGTATTGGGGGAAAGTAAAAATATTTGGGGGTTTGGGATAAAAATGTAAAATATTATAGTTTGGTATTCAGTTATTCAAATTATTTTAGTTATTTGAATTTGAAAATTAAACTCGAATCGAACTCGGAATTCGAAAAAAAATTGAGTTAACTCGAATAACTCGATTAGTTTAAATTCAAAATTTATTTTCGATTTTTCGAGTCAAATAGAATTTTACTCACCCCTATATTTATGTACCGGAATATCCTGAAGACATATTTAGTTGTCTATAATGAAAATAAAAAGACTCGACCCATTTTTATATATTGGCAGTAGTTTTTTTTATTTATAAAAATAAATTAAATTTTAATTAAAATGAAATTACTTTTTACTTTGCTAATTTATTTTCAAAATTGTGTTAACGTTCCTTTAATAGCTAAACCCATTTTTTGTTAAGTTTTGCTAGTAGTCCTTGTATTTAGTAAAAGTTGTGGATTTAGTCCCTGTATTTTTGTTTTGTCATTATTAGTTCCTATACTTTTCAACTTTTAAATTTTTAGTCCTCACCAAACAATTGTTAAAATCATCAAGTATAATTATGCTATTTTCAAAATTTGATGCGCCAAACGTATTGTCATATGTGTAATGTCATGTTATCTTATTATATCCACATATTACTCACTAAAAATCTAGTTAATGGATTATCGTCCGTCATTTGTATTAAGATTAAAATTTTAAAATTAGAAAAGTATAGGGAGTTGAATGATCAAATTGCATCAAATAAACTAAATCTACAGTTATACACATAGTACATGACAAGTAATTGAATTTATCCAAATAAATTTAACTGATATTATATGGGCTAGGATTAAAATTTACCAATTCGAAAAATATAGGGACTAAAATTAATCAAATAAAATTACTTGGACTAAGTCCACAACTTTTACAAAGAACAGGGACTAATAGCATAATTTAACATTTTTTAAATTTCTCCTATCTTATGTAATTTTCTCCCAATTTTTTTTTCACTCATTTTTTCAAGTCTCTCAAAGCTAAACCAATTCTCTTTTCTATTGAACAAAAAAAAGAAAAAAAGAAAAAAAGCCATTCACTTTTCAGTGTTTTTAGTTAAAGCATTTTCTTTGAATAGTGACCTCACGCAAAAAACATCGTTTCATCTTTGAATTTTGTTTGTTTTTCTTTTGATTGCTAGAAATTACCCAGAAATTAAGTAATGGATATCTGTACTAAATACATTTTTCATCTTTCTTCTTTTTTTTTATTAGATTTATATGGTTTGATGTTATTTTATTTATATCTATAATTCAGAGTTGTGGAGCAAAAGCTACAGCATGGAGCTTTATTGATTCATTGATTACTGATTAGGGACCGATGGTATTAGACTTTTTTCTGTTTCTTTCAAGTGTTTTTTTTTTATCTGTATGGTTAGAAAAAGGAAGCACAGAAATATGAGTATTGATTTTTTAAAATTTTTATGAGTTTTTTTTCTATTTATTACGAGTTTGGTAAAGCTTATTTTGTAGATGATTTCAATTTATACGAGACAATGGCCAAGTGTTTTGTAGTATTGCATCTGTTATGGCTTAAATGTCATCATTTCTTTTCTCATGATTAGTCTAATATGATATATATTTGGTGATTTTGCAAAAAAGTTCTATTTGTAATTTATCTTTTTATATAAAAATATTTAAAACAACTAAGTACTTCACCAAGTACTAATTGCATTATAAGTTCATGATTGGCACTTAGGATCATCTTAATAGTAAAAACTAGATTTCAACCACCATACAGATGTGCCAAAATTGTTTCAACTTTATTTCAGGATATCATTAAGTAAAAGAAAACACATATTCTACAACATGTTGACATCTCTAAGGATTTGCAAATTTTCAAGGTAAATGGCTTGTCTGAGTTTTAGTATTTTCATTTATTTTGTTTATTTACAATTGCTTGATGTGTTTAGATTAATTATTGATGATAATATATATATCTTGATTATTAAAATTAAAAAAATGAAATTGTATAAAATATTAGAATACTAAAATATTGTTCAACAAATAGTAATAATAAAATATTTTCACTATTCTAATGATATTATAATAATAGATATTTGAATGGTTGGGAAAAGTACCGTAGTTGTACTATATTAAAACTGTTTGTATTGGGTTAAAGAAGCAAATGTTTTAACTTCATTCATAATGTTATACAACTATAAAATTCTTTTAAACAACTTAATAAATTAGGATTTGTTATATAAAATCATCACGAACAAAATTAAATACTTAAGCATATTTGAATTCATGGATTTTTTGAAATCTTCTGATCTTATGATTTTGATTTTCTAAATTAGCACACCAATAATTTTGAGAAGGTAGCTCTCTCTTTTCTAAATATGGGATCTTAGAAGAGTTATCTATGTGTAATTTGGGGACCATAACCTTAATATATAACTTTTGCACATTAACCTAATTTCTAATCAGCCCATCATCAATTAGAAATTAGTTATTAGAATATCTACACACATTTGGATGATACTTTATTTAATAAAGTAAACCCAATAAATCTTAACCAAATTAGATAACTTTTATTTGGGCTGATATTTTATGATAGTAAATAATAACATGTAATTATGCTTATTATATATGTTGTGTTCATATTTTTCCAACAATCTCCCACTTGAACCACATATATATATCGATTACCTTATAATTACATGTCATTATATAACCTTATGAGCTCTAAACCTTACTATCATATCCAAAAGGTAATCCAAATAATCTCGTTCATTAATTATGTGAACATAGAACCAAGACGACTTTCGTTACATATATCGTAACTAAATCCATCCCTGATTACATATATTAACACAACCAAATAACATAGATCAAGTATGAATGTGTAGTATGAAAATTACATGCAATATGATCCAAACATGCCTATTTTCAACCGGTCCTCCTTAACCTTAGTGAGATCAAACTTTACCAAAATCAGAGCGTGAATAAACCAAATAAACTTTATTTCTGCAGAAAATAAACTTAATATCCATTAATTGAAATAACTAAAAATGTGTCTATAACATAAAATCATTTAAAATTAAAAACTCCTACTAAAACTGAATATCCTAGAATGACATTACACCCATATGAGTAGTGTGCTCTTATAAAGCCTTGGGTGTAGCCCCTTAATAAGCGGGTTCGCAATCATGGAGTTTGTCTCAATATGCTTTATAAAATCTTAACCACTCTAAACTTTTACTTTAACAACCAGGAACTTAAAGTCTATGTGCTTTGACTTTGAAGTGCTCTTGTTGCATCAATATTCCATGAAAATCGGAGTCTGTATACTTGATGATCTCTAACTTATTAGACCTCCAATATGTGAGTAAGTAATCTTTTGTTCTTTAAAGATATCTCATTACCCTCTTGGCTGCTACCTAATGGTCCATACTAGCATTGCTTAAAAGTCTGCCTAACATCCAAACAATGTATGTAATATCCGAACGTGTACATACTTGAGCGTACATTAGGATCTCAGCAGGTGATGCATAAGGAATCTTTTACATTTCCTGAATTACAAGGTTACTTTTAGGGCATTGAGTAAGATTAAATTTGTCTTCTTTAGGAATAAGGCTGTCACTTGGTTTATAACCTTTGATGTCAAAGCTTCTGAGTACATTACCGATACAACTCTTTTGTGACAATCTAAGAATACCACGAGATTGGCCTCAATGTATATGAATTTCTAAAACATAAGAGGCATTACACATGTACGAATAAGGTGAAATTTATTAAATTTTATTCATTGAAATTGTCAATTTCCAAGTTGGAAAATAATCAAAATTACAATGACTTTTTAGATTAGATCCAGAAATTTTTGGATTGAGATGTCTTCATGAAGTTCAAGAATCTATCTCTTAGCTTCGAAACGCACTTTCAATCATTTGATTTCGAGTTTGGGAGCTCAAGTTATGATCATTTTAGTGAAGACTACGCGAGAAGAATTTCTAAATGAGATTATTATGGAAATTACGAGTTTCGGGCTTTTAATTCTAATTTAATTCATATTGGGTTTGATTTTTTGGCTTAACTTTTTATTATATATGAGCTCAATATTTTATTTATTAGGTTTTATTATTTTATTATTTATTTATTCCTAATTTTGGATATTATTTAAGTATTTTAAGTTGTTTCGGAGTTTTTGTTTTTTAGTCAAACAAGAAAGTTTAGTTTAAAACTATTTCTTGTTTTGATTAATTAGAATTTCAATATACTGTAGAATTTTATTTGGATGTACTTAGCTAGCCTATAGAAAGTCTTCTTCATTGTTCATTATGAAGATAATTGTTTTCATTAATAATTTTTTTCACTCTATGGGTTTGTTTCTTTGTTAGTTTCTTTGTGCAAGATTTCATTCTTGTGATTTTTTTAGAAGTAGTTTTATTCTCAATATTCTTCAAGGAGTCATGAGAATTCATTTTTCATCCTTCAATTTTTTGAGGATTATTTCTTGGAGGGTTAATTAAAGTCATTAATTGGATTTATTGGGACTTATATCTCGAAGGGTTTAATTGGACACTTATCCTTCTATCCATCATATCTATCAGTTTACTCATTCCATCTTCCACTTTTAAATTTAATCTATTTATTTATATATTATTTTGAATATTTATTCTTTATTTTTAAATTTCTTATTTTTGTTATTTTCTTTTCTTTTTCTACATTTATTTGGTTTCTTTCTTTCAGGTCACACCTAAATCTTTATTTATCGAGTCAAACAACTTGAATACGATCCTCCTGATCCTTCCTTCGCCCATTTTTTTTTCATTTGGTATCAAATTTTGGTGTTTTAGGTATTCTTTCTGTTCTTATAAATTGATTTCCAACAAACAACCTCAAAACATTTTTTTCTTTTTACCTAGAAAGTTTTTTGGAAAAAAATATTTTTCAGTGGGTAAATATTTTCCAAACGATCTGAAATTTTACATACTAATTCTTGGAACTCTCTTAGAATATAAAAAAAATATTTCCCACAAAAAATGATCGAAAAAGTGCAAAAATAAAAAGATACGGAAAAAAAGAAAAAGAAGAAAATATTTTGTGGATTAAATTTTGTGCCGAATTTTTTCATATTAGATCTACATTATTGGAGGAGACTCTAATTTAAATTTCATGGTTTTTGAAAATCGAGAACACCTCGAATGAAAAAATTCAAGTTATTTTCCATTGTTTCGGGTTTTCAATTGGGTAGTTTATTTTTTTTATTCTAGCATTATGTTTTCTTTTGTTTTTAGATTTTCTTATTATATTATGCATTCTAACACATTTTCGCTTCTTGTGTTAATAGCTACAGAAACAATTGGCTCTCATTTGCCCGCACAACTTACTTCATTTGAAGACGAGTTATTCGTTAGCTTCTTAGAGCCTTAGGTCAACTTTCTTAGAGAGTGATCTCACATATTTTCGAATATTATTGAGTTTGATTCCTCTCTAAAATTTACAAGTGATAAAATCTTAACTTATTTTATTTTTCTCTTAGAGTTGTTTATTTTTGTAGTGAGTGTATAACGGTGAGGTTTAATTTTCTTTAATCAATTTTTTTGAATTTTTTTATTTTGGCCTCTAATAATGGTATGTACATGTAGTAAGGACGAGGAGCATGAGCCATCCATAGTTACCATGGACCAATTTATAGCACTATTCAACAAACTTTAGAAATATTTCAAAGAGGCGTAAAGCGTTTGGAAAATAAGTTCGACACATTGCAAGCTCAAGTCCTTCATCACGAGGCAGTTCAATAAAATTTTAGCCAAACTTTGGCTCGAATGAAAACTAACAATGATAAACCTTGGACAAAGCATAGATTTCATATTTGTAAAAAGAACCTGCAAAAAAATATTCCCAATGTCATTCAACATTCTATTGTTCATGGACTTGTCAAAAAAGACATTGGTACAAAAAACATAGCATCTCCTGCAAGGTTAAACGACTTATGTCAAAATAAAGAGAACGAGATAGAAAATGCATGTGGTGTAATGCAAAGGATCATAAAGCCTCTGAATGTCCAACATATTCATTTAAGAAAACATCCTTGCAAGCCGAGGAACAAAAGTATGACATAGAGCCTTTTAAAGAGTCTCCGTCTACTCCTATCATTGACGATGGTGATATAAATGAGCAACAAACTTCAAGTGACACTATTTGTATAGACAGTAAGTGTGATTTTGTGCCTATTGTTGAGTTTCGAGCTAACATTGCACCGTGTTTCAAAGTTTATGTTGAAGAAGTTGATAGTAATAGTGCGAACTATGATGATAATGATAGTGAACTTTGTGAACCGAAAAAAGTTGATAGTAAGAATTGTTTCCTAGAGCCTATGAATTTGGATGATTTAGACCTTAGTTATCCTCCTAAAAAGTTATTTTATGATGAATTCAATTTATAAATTTTTTTGTGATGGGTTACAGGGAAGTGAGGATGATTCATGTATAAAGACTGAGAGACAAGAGACCTTGAGCAATAAAAGTCAATTTAATGATCCAATTTTGGTGAGTGAAAATTCCTAGAAGGTAAAATTAGATAATGCAATTTGTTAAACCAAGCTTTATTTGATATAAAAATTGAAGTGTTTTCGAATATAAGTTAAAATTGACAAAATGATTTTTAAATTTGAAGTCTAAGAGATAAAATTTTGAATACCTACATTAAACTCTTAGAAAATTTTGAAATAATTTTAAAATCAAGTGAAAATGATTTCAACCAGGTCAAAATGATTTAAATCAAGTTAAAATCATTTTAACACATCAAAATGATTTTCAAAAAAGTCTGAATTGCTCCAAGGCAAAAAGTATCGATACCTTTTGGCCAAGTATTGATAATTTTGGAATTATCGATACCCTTAGAAAAATTGAGACCAAACTTACAGTCTATTTCTAGAAGTCCTAAAAATTATCGATACCATTTTTTAGGTATCGATATTTTTTGAAAATAATCGATACGTTTCTTAAAAACAATACCAAGATAGCATTCTGTTTCTTACAAACTCTACAAAGTATCAATCCAGTATCGATACCTTTTCTTAAAAGTACTGATAAAATATTTTTTGGTATCGATTAAAAAATCTCAACGGTCATTGAATTAGCATTGTTTAGAAAAAATTATAGATACCCTTTTATTTCGTATCGATACTTGCTGTTGTAGGTGAAATAAACGCTCTGGTTTTACATCCCCAACGACCATATTCATTATACCAACAACCTCAATGGTTAGAAATCTATTAAGGGGTATAAATACCATATTCTAAAGACCTACAACAATAAGAAAAACACTTTTAAGCAAATATCATATTTTTCTTTCATACACTTGTGAGCTTAATACTTTCATATTTTTCTTTCATACACTTGTGAGCTTTGTTTCCATTCTCTTGCTCAAGTGTATTATATTGTATTTGAGCTTTTTGCAAACAATTTAATCTTGTAAGGATTTTTTTTATTTGCTTATTTGTATCTCTTTGAAAAGGTTTGTAACTTAAGATTTGGGGTAGAAATCTTAAGAAGTTGTAAGGTTAAACCTTATCTCAAAGGTTGAACAAATTAGAGAATTTTGGAAAATCTTTAGTGATGGAAAGCTAAAGTAGTGGAGTAGGCAGTTGGGGCCGAACCACTCTAAATTCTTTATGTTCATTGTTTCATTTTCTATCTTTGCTTTCACCAAAATTTATAAAGGCCAATTCACCCCCTCTTGGCATTTTCGGTTTGTTCCATCGACCTAACAATTGGTATCAGAGTTAGTCTCTAGAAGATGATCTAACAACCAAGAGAAGATCCTCAAGGTAGCTCAACTTCATCTTATTCAAACCGCAAAAGATGACATATTCTTTCAAATCCATTATGGTTGGTGAGTCTCAATCACTCTCCAAACCTCCGTATTTCAATGGTGCAAATTATTCTTATTAGAATACTAGAATGACCTTGTTTATACAAGCCAATGATTATGCTGTTTGGGACGTTATCATGGATGGTCCAACCATACCTCTAAAGCAAGGAGAAAAACTAGTTCCAAAAAGTAAGAAAGAATGAAATGAGAAAGATAAGAAGAGCATGCAACTCAACGCCAAGTCCATGTAGACTCTCTTTTGTGCACTTGATCTGGATGAATATAGTAGAGTTTCTTCATGTTCTAATGCCAAGGAAATTTGGGACAAGTTAAAAGTCACTCATGAGGGTACAGGTCAAGTTAAAAAGTCTAAGGTAAGAATTCTCACACTCAACTATGAAACATTCAAGATGAAACCCGAGGAAGACATCAAGGCTATGTCAGATCGATTTACAGTTATCATTAATGGGTTAAAAACATATGGGAAGATTTTTCCCAATGAAGAAGTTATGAGAAAAATGCTTCAGAACTTGACAAAGACATGAGAAGCTAAAGTGACTGCCATAGAAGAAGCAAAGAACTTGGAAATGCTCTCTTTAGACGAGCTTATTGGTTCATTACTTACTCATGAGATGAGAATCAAAGAAGGGGTTGAAGAAAAAATGATGAAGAAGAAAAAGGTTGGTATTGCCTTCAAGTCCACAATAGAAGAAGGTAATACAAATGAATATGTGGATGAGGATAAAGAGATGGCTATGTTTGCTAGAAGATTCAAAAGGTTCATGAGGTCCAATAAAAGAAAATAATTCCAAAAGGAAGAAGGACTCAAAATTGAAGCAGCCAAGGAAAAATATCCCATCACTTGTTATGAATGCTAGAAACAGGGACACATCAAATTTGATTATCCTTAATGGAAGAAGAAGGGGTCTAGAAAACAAAAATACAAGGCCAATTTTGCTACTTGGTGTGATGAGGACTCATCTAATGAAGAAGATCAAGAAGTATCCAACTTGTGTCTCATGGCCAGCGACGATTCTAAGGTAACTTCTAACTCATCTATTTCATATTCTTATTCTTTTGATGAGTTGCAAGATGCTTATGAAGAATTGGGTTTGGAATTTGAATTCATGAATTCAAAACATAAGAAAAATATTTCAAATTTGAAAAATGAAAATGACTTGCTTTCCAAAACCAATCATGAACTTGAAGAGAAAGTAAACAAAATGCAAGAAATAATTAATGAGCTTGAGAAGAAGAATTTAAACTTGCATAATTTACGTTGTAAAGTTCATGATGGTCATGAAAAGCAACTTGAAGGGCTTGAGAGTGAAAAAGCTCACTCTAACAAATTTTAGACAAAGAAGAAAATTTAAAACCAAATTTTATTAGAAATATCTTTAATTTCTATAAACATAGAGGTCCCCAAAGCTTTTACAATAGAAAAATCATTAAAATTATATGGGTCCCTAAAGGACTCATAACTTAACAAGATAAGAACTTGATTTCAAAATGGATACCTAAAGGGAATAAAATTATAGGAACTAATGCTTATGGAACCAAGAGAATTTCGGTGCCAAAAATCAAACATTAATTCTATATTTGTAGGAAAAGGAGCATTGCTTTGAGGTGGATTATTCAAGGAAAACTTATGGTACCTCGATAGGGGATGTTCAAGACAGATGACCGGTGACAAGAGTCACTTTATCAATTTGAAGCCAAAAAGTGAAAGAGAAGTTATGTTTGGTGACAACTTTACAAAGGAAATTAAAGGACTATTGGTAAAAACTCTTCAATTATTATTGAGAATGTCTTATATGTCAATAGTCTTAAGCATAATCTTCTAAGTATTAGTCAATTATGGGATAAAGGTTTCAATGTCATATTTGAGTCTAAAGGTTGTAAAGTTATTGAAATTTCCTCTAATAAGATTGTGCTTGTAGGATATAGGATAGAAAATATATACATGGATCATTTAGATGATTTGCTAATTCTAACATATGCCTTGTTACTAAAAATGAAAATAGTTCTTTATTATGGCATAGAAAACTAGGACATGCTGGCTTGAATGAGCATCGATGTAAAGGAAAAGGAAAATGAATAGTTTCGACCATATGTTTAGCACACTTTGTGTGAGCTTCCCTTGTATTCGATATTATTCTAAATGATTCAACGGGCATAGAAAGGGAAGGAATGATAAGCGTTCTAATGGCTAAGTTATGAACTTACAGAAAGGTATGAATGGATGTTGTTCAAAGTATGTATAACCATGTTCATAAAATCTATCTTATCATGTGATGATTTTGTTAAGTTATGTGTTTAAGCACTAACTTGTATTGTTGATGATGGTTAGGCTTAAGCCAAGCTTATGTTGGATTTGTTCATGTTTAATTTTAAAGTTATACATCTAAATGGTAAGATATGTTCATATTATACGAACTTACTAAGCATTATATGCTTTTGCTGTTTTCTTTCCTCTGTTTATAGATTCTCAGAAGCTCAATTAGTTTGGAAGTTCGTCGGAGACCTATCAAACTATCCAACAATTATATCGGTAGATTTTGATGTTTTGGTCATGGTTATAATGACATGTATAGGTGGGCTTATGTCAAATGTTTAGTTGATGTTTATAGCATGTAATGCTGCTTTGAACATGTGGTACTTAAGGTATTTTGATGCCTTGATGGTTGATGTTAATATGGCTAGGTTAATGCATGTTTTGAATGACCAAATTTGGGTATGTGTTGGTATGTTTATAATGTGGCCAAGTTTGGTTATGCTTTGAGGTAGTTATGAGCTATTTGTATTGGTATATGGTCAATTGTGTTATGTTTTGGTGTGGAAATAAGTAGTTGTGCATGGTTGTTTTATGGAAAAATATACTTATGGTTAGATAGGTTTGATGAATTGTGATTGAGGTGCCTTTTGACATATTGGTTGTATGGACATTTGGTATCGAGATTTGATCATTTTTATGCATGATTTGGGCATGTAACGCCCAAAAAACTCGGCCTAGAAGTTTAGGCCAGATTCCGGAGGTCACATTAGATTCTGGAGGTCACATTGATCACCGAAGTGATCGTGGAAAATTTTAGTTTAGCAAACCAAAAAACATTACAGCATCTAGGTTTCGTAAAAAATCTTAGATATAAAGTCTCGTTATTACTAAAAATTTTAGTCCAAAGAAAAACATTTACGAAAACCCAAATTAAAATTGTACCACAGTTCTTATAACTATTTACATTGCAAAACCATTTACCAAAATAACAATAGGAAAGAAAACTCTTAAACATGTTTCTTTATCATGACTGTCTGAGACCTTCGATATGCCGAGTCCAAGCTTCAGAAAGCGATAATGTACCTAAAATGAGAAACACTAAAGGGATGAGCTACACGAACTCAATGTGAGTCCAAAATGTGACAAACAATAGAATTATTGAATAGAAATCCAAATAGCAGTGTATTTATAGAGATACACAGAAACAGAGGGTAAACTCGGAACCAACATCCCCACTAAAGGTGTCCATGGGGCCCGGCCCGACGGCCCGCTTAAAATATGGGAGGGTTCGGGTAAAAATATATGCCTGAAATATGGGTTTGGGTAAAAAAACGAGGCCAGTTTAGAAAATGGGTAGGGCATCGGGCACCACTTTTTTGGCCCGAGCTCGGCTCGGCCCGGCCCGAATATAATAAATAAATATTTTTTATTTTTTATTTTAAAATATTTTAAAATAAATTTTTTTATTTAAATAAATTTTTTAGTGTTTATTCAAAAATGGCCCGGGCCGGGCCAGGCTCGGGCTTAGGAATTTTTTCCCGGGTCAGGCTTGGACAAAATTTTAGGCCCATATTTCAGGCCAGGATGGGCCTGGGCCTAGGTCGCGGGCCAAAATTTTTTCTGGGCCCGGCCCATGGACACTTCTAATCCTGACCAAACGCAACAATCAACACACTTGGTACTATACGTAGAATCACAATAAGCAAACCCATCAACGGGTTGATACCAAAACACTATCATCACAAAGAAAATCAAAATTACACTTACACCTTAATACTTGCAATAGAACAGTCACGAATGTTAACACAAGTGGACAGAATAAAGACAAATAGACTTAAACCCAGTCACTTAATCAGATGCGTATGAATACAGTCAAGTAGTAAAACTCACCCATCCAGCCAACACATCTCTTCGTCCCCCGATCACACCCCAAAGGAGTTGTTTAAGCTCACCAACCAAACACACCACAAAGGACCTCGAAAGCCCCATCCAACCCTACGCACCATGTATATAGACGAAGCCACTCAGATAATAATACGTAGCAAAGCTGGCGTATATGCAGTATAGTGGATTGCGGTAAACTGCTGTGCAAACTTGTTGCAGTTTAAACTACCAGATCAGATAATATTACGTAACAAAGCTGGCGTATATGCAATATAGTGCGGTAAAACTTTGTACAGACATGTTACAGTTAAACTGCCAGATCAGATCAGAATCAATCTTCCTTCTCTTTACAACCAACCCAAAAATTACTTTATGCAATTGCATGTATACTTACAACCTTGTAGAAACAAGGAACACATCAACAGCCAGACAGAAAAATACATACACACACCCAGCTAACCGCGTTCAGAATCAGATATCTCACACTACAGTCACAAATAACACATAAGTTGAAGCCCAGATCAGAGTCTTAACTACCCTCACTAAAGCCTAGCCAAGGGTCGGAACACACAGATACATTTTCAAATCAAAACATACGGTCGTGTGTCTTAACACACGCCTGTGTGCCTAGCGAACACAACCGTGTGAAAATCAACTATTTTCCACAAATCAACACATGGCCATGTGGCATGAATTTTCATCCAAAAACCCTAATTCTTAAGTCCACATGGCAGTGTGAACCAGCACACGATCATGTGGTCACCCATATGGTCCCAAAGCCACTTTGAAACATATTATAAACTATGAATTCATACACCAAACACCCCTTAAACTCTAATAGATTAGAAACATGCCATAGAAAACCAAGTTTTACGAAACTTAGACACCAATTGAGACACTTAGAACATGTAAAGTTCCACACAATTGAGACAACAAATTGAAATTGAAGAGTTTGAACCCACACCTAATTCGCGATCAGAGACATCCAGAACCCAACTCGACGACCAAGAAACTGAAGCTCTCCGAAAACCACAACACAACTATTTTCAAAAAGAAAAGAAGAAAGAAAAAAACAAAGAAAGGGGAAGAGGAGAACATCCAGAAAGAAAGAAAAGAAAAATAATAAAATAGACACTAAGTAAAGAAAATAATTATCTAAACCTTTAAAACAAAACAAAAATGGTTCCTTAAAACACTCCTGAGGACTCGAACCTGGGACCTAAAGGCACACTAACACACTACCAACGACCAGACCAGCAGGCCGATTCTGCCACTTAAACGCACAACTAAGCCCAATAGCACAACCTACTCACTAACCCTAACCACAAAGCTCAAAAATTTTAACCCTAAAATTCGAGGTGTTACAGGGAATCTTTTAAGGTCTTGTTTATATGTGCAAGTTTCTTGTAGGTTCATGTTTGAAAGGGCGAAAGAAATGGCTTGATTTTTGTCATTTTCTTGTCCACACGGCCTAAGACACGGGCGTGTGTCTCAGTCGTGTATGACACACGACCATGTAAGACGGCTGTGTGTCCCCTGTAGGTTTTAAAGGTTACAAGTCAGGCAGTTACACGGCCTGACCCACGGGCGTGTGGCTTGGCCATGTTATCCAAGTCAGTGAGTTACATGGACATGGACACAGACACGGGCTAGGACACGGTGTGTGTCCCTATTTCAAAGTTACACGGCCTGCGACGAGGGCGTGTGTCTCAGCCATGTGAGTCACACAACCTAGCCACATGGCCGTTGGACCCCTGCAGTATGAATTTTTCTAACTTTTTCCTTAAGATTTCATATGTTTACAATTTAGTTCCGAATCATTTCTAAAGTGTTTCTAAGGCCTCAAGGACTCTAATAAGGGATGATATGCATGTGTTTGAATGAATTATGCTATGATTTATGAAATGTTTGGAAATGAATGTTTTAAGTTACGTTTTTACGATAATGCTCTGTAACCTTATTTCGACGACGGATACGGGTTAGGGATGTTACATATCTGTCGAGTACTTGCTCATATCATTCAATTACGGTCCAACTAATCCAACCTTTTGAAAATTAAATTCAGCTATATGGGCATACTGCACATTCATCTATGTCTAGAGAATATACGCATACATTTAGGAAATAAGAACAATTGAATGAAACAAAAAATTAATTAAAATATATACTTCAAATATTAAAGAAAATAAAAGTTTTCATCTTGTAATCCCAACCCTATGAGATTTAGCTCATGAATCGACGATCAAAATTCAAATTTGAAATAACACCCAACATCGTTTTTATCAAATTAATCTACAAATAATAGAATAAGAAATAAAGGAAGAACTTAGGAAGATGGTTGTCACCAAATCAATCTGCAATCTAGCAACACAGTGTCCTGTGATGCCTGAGAGGGACTGTAAGGCCCTGAGAATTGGTCTAGTAGTTTCCAGTAAATTTACCGGGTTTTGAGTGAAAATTAGGAATTAATCAGGTTTACTAGTGATTTTTTTAAATTTAGTTAGCTTAATTTCATTTAAAAATCGGTAAATAATATTCTGAAAAATAAAAATATTTTGAGAAAAATTGATTTTATTGTTTTAAATAATTTTTGGGTAAATAAATATTTTGGGTCTAATTAGAATTGAAAAATAATTAAAATGGGGGTTTAATTGAGAGAATTTAAAATATTAACTAAATTGGACCATTTTACAAAACAAGGGAAATATAAGAGTGGTTTTATAGTAAATTATCCTTATTTTCAAAATTTTAGAGGGAAAGGAGTATTTTGTAAAACAAGGGAAATGTGGGATTGGCCTGATGGCAATTTCCCCAATTTTTTAAAATCAAGTGGGATTTTTAGTTTTTAAAACATTGCAACTACCTCACTCTACACACCATTTTCACCGGAATTAAGAGCTTTTTCTCTTGTTTTTTGCTAATTTTTATAGACCACATATCAGAGAATAGATTTAAACTTTTACTCTCTCAAAATTCTCTCTAGAATCTCCATAAAAGTTTTCGAAAGTTAAGCAAAAGTCATCCAAAATTTTTTCAAGGATCTTGATTTAATCTTTAAATTGATGGTTTGAGATCAATTGAAGGTAATTCTCAACTCTAAATGCATTTATAAGTTGTTTTCAATCATTATTTGCTATTTAAATTGATTAAAATGGATTTTTTCAAGTTTTGATTTCTTCCTTCTTGAACATGGAACTCAACAATGGTGAATCCATGATTTTGAGTTGGAATCCAAATTTTTATGGATGTCTAAGCTCAAAATATGTTTATTAAAAGGTTTTTAATCATAGAATAAGAGATCAAACTCGTTTGGTTGATCAATTTTGATAAATTCATTTTTAATCAAGAAAATGAGTTGATTTTTTGGAAAATTTTAAAACGATTTAATAGATGAAATTAACACTTAAGTTTTATGTTAATGGACTAGGAATGAACTTTAGAAGTGGTTTGTGGTGCTGAGAAGGTCGTTTAGTTTATGGATTTTATGTTTCTACTTAATTGTGCAATTTTGGTAAGGTAGATTAGAGAAACAATTTAGATCCATATAGTTTATGAAATTTCAAATTTCTTGTTGTTAATGTTAGTTTGTAATGAATACTTTGTCTCTATTAAAGCTATACATCGAGATGAGGATGATGCTAATCGGATTTAAGGCTCAAACTTACCTACTTAAACACACTTTTATTTGAAAAATAGAGTGTGGAGGTGAGTGATTTTAAAGGCTATTGGTAAATTGGTCTGGTTATGTGTTAAATTGAAGTTTTAGATAGTGCTTTTAATGACTTAATCACATTTTATTTAGTTGGATTTGCAAAAATTAATTTTATTTTACAAGAGCATTATTGCAATTGGCTTTTGGAAAATTGTGTGTTATGCTTTTGGCATGATTCATTTGATTGAATGGATTGTTAATTGGAGTAAGAGTTACTGGACTTTTGAGCACTTGATGTTGGTGTTATGATTGGTTTAAGATTCATGGACAAAGGCATTTGTTGTGTTGAATTATATTGATGTTGAAATTGTTAAGCTACATGCTTTTAATTGCATTTTTACATATTAAATGAAGTGCTTAAACATTAGATTTTATGCCTTGTATGTATGATTATATTGGCAACATTGCATGGTGGATCCATTGGATATAGTTGCGATGCCATAGGATTTGTGAGTACTTACCATTATATGTGTTATTTGTGAGCATATGGCTCAACAAGTTCTAGTTTTTGGAGTAAATGAGGGAGTGTCGAGCTTGTGTCTCCACTTAACGGGACTGTGAGGCGATATAAGGGAGTGTGTGGCTTTGGCCCACACAACCTAGATATGTAAGGTTTGGAGATCTGTTTACCCAATGTATGATCACACATTTAAATATTGCCATGGATGTATTATGCCAATATGTGTATGTTTATAAGTTAAATTATGATTTCATATGCCATATTAAAGTAGAATTTTATTCATGCAATAGCATATGTTATTATGCTTATAATATGTGATATTGTGACTAACATTTTAATCCTTAATTTGCCTGGATTTATGCATAAATTGGGTACAATATACTTATGGTTTTTACAATAATTCACTGAGCTTTTTAAGCTCACACCTTCACACCTTTGTGCAAAGACTTTTTCGGCTTGAGGAGTTGAGGAGAGAGCGTAAGGCCAATCAAAGATTAAGGCTCGGTAGTAGCTTAAGGATTCTTATTTATAAATAATAAGGGGCATTGTGGCACTTGTTGGGACTAGATCTAATTCAATTGTAATGGACATTAGACATTTATTTGGACTTTTATTTTGGTGATGTTATATTTACTTTAATGCTTGATTTTTATGCTTAATTGTTGTGTGGTTTATGGTATGTTCATGAGAGTTCATATGGTGATTGAGAACATGGTGTTTGAAGCATGTATTTTATACTAACATAGTTTAATTATACTAAAACTTGATTAGATTAATTGAAGCCTTTAACGATAGGGAAACTCGATAATATTTTACAATTGGACTTGTGAGTGTTAAAATTTGGTAGAAATATTCTTGGATAATTAGACTTAGTAAATTAACTCGATTGAAACTGAAATTTTAGGGCTTGTATAAATTGACTAAAAGAAGGTTGGTAATCATTTAGAACTAAAAACGAGATTGTTTAATTTTATATGGTAAAATAACAAAAATACCCTTAAGGTTAAATAATTAAAAATAGTTTAAAAATGGTTCACAACATTGCTTCCGCATTAAAATTGGACAATTAATTAGTTAGAATTGAGGTGTTATAAGGTTGGGGTTTATTTTGGGTGGTCTTGAGTTGAAGAATTTGGTGGCTATTGTATCACTTCGGATTCAAGCCGGTCCATCTCGGTCAGGTTTGAGGTGTCACAATTGGTGGTATCAGAACCAGATTTTGTTAAACATAAGAGGTCTGGATTTTGTAATGCTGGAGTCTAGCTTATTTGATAATATTGCTTGAAATTGCACGTTTTACCTTTGCGTGATCTTTGTTTTATAAATTATTTTATGGGGTAGGAATTGGAAACACAATGTCTTATGGGAAATTACACTTAGTTAAGCCTTGGATCACTTGCCGCTACTCACTCCTCACACATTTTCTCTACTTTTTCTATGGTATTCGATTTACATTATGCCTCTGAGACATGAATGGGTTTGTGAAGATGAGGATGCATCACCGTAGCAACGTGATGATGCTCATATGGTTTGAGTGGAACACTTTATGACTGAGATGATTTGGGCATTGCATCGTATCACTGGTGTCAATGCTACTCCTGTTCGTCAAGGATTACCATTAGAGAGTTTGCGAGCTTTAGGTGGTAAGGAATTTTGAGAAGTTAGGGGTGGAGACCTTACTCGTGCTGAATACTGGTTGGAAGGAGTTATCCGTATAGTTGGTTAGATGGGCTCTTCTAACGAGGATAAGCTTGGGTGCACCGTGTTGTTGGTTGTCGATGAGGCTCATCGCTAGTGGAGGACAGACAAGCTTGGTATTGCACTAGAGAGAGTGAATTGGGACTTTTTCCTAGAGTCTTTTCGGAGGAGGTTCATAGGAGAGTAATATCTGGAGGTGGAGACGCGAGTTCATGGATTTAGTATAGGGTACTTTGTCTATGGACGAGTACGAAGCAAAGTTCATGCGTTGGAGCCAGTATACGCCTGAGTTGGTGGCTAATAAGGCGAGTCATTGTAAGAGGTTCAGGTTTGGACTGAACTAGGATATTAAGTTGTATATTATTGCGTAGTCTACTGTGGTCTTCAACGAGTTGGTTGAGAAGGCCATTGCTTTAAAGGAGACTTTAGTGGAAGAGCCCAAAGTTGTTGTCGTTGGTACTTATAAGAGGTCATCTGAGTCTACTAGTGGATTTGGCCAGAAGGGTAAGAGAGGTCATTTTAAGAGGTCTAGACGACGAGTTGCTGTAGGCCAGGGTCAGGTTAGGCAGGCCGCCAAAGCTGAAACTAGTATGGGTGATCAAGGATGTACTACGTAGATGTTGTGTGAACATTGTTACCGTCGACATCCTAGAGAGTCTTGGAGGATGACTGGTGCCTATTTTGCTTAAGGATTGATGGAGCACTGTGTTAGTGATTGTTCTAGGAGAGCAGTTGTCTACTGCTGCTGCTATCATTGTTGCTGCACCAGCTCTAGCTCGAGGGAGGGGTCGTGGTAAATGTGACGGTGGTAGAGGAGTTGGTCAGCGCGGAGCTGCTTGAGGTGGAAATGGAGGTCCAACTAGTGTTTATGCAGTTAGGGAGCCTTAGACTAGGGAGGCCACAGATGTCATCACTGATACTTTCATGCTACATTTTGTTCGTCTTCTAGCTATAGTAGATTCGGGTGCTATGAAATCATTTATTCTAAGAGATATAGCTAGAGAGTTGGGGATTTCTGTAGAGACATCTAGTTTGGGTGTTACCGTTAAGAGTCCGCTAAGTGATAGTGTAGTGGTAAATCGGGTTTACCATAGTTGTCTTCTGATGGTTCAGGGACAATTGTTACTGATAGATCTTTTAGAGTTGTCGTTCTAGGGGTTTGATGCTATCCTTAGGATAGATTGGTTAACCGAGCATCGGGGAAAGGTTGATTGTGAGGCGAAGTTGGTGACTTTCTGTTGTGTTGATGTCTCTGAGATTGTTTTTGTTGAAGGAGGTCTGAGTTGCTTTCCAATGTGGTTTCTAAGCTTAGAGCCGAGAAGTTGGTCTAGAAAGGTTGTGAAGCTTATCTAGCCTATGTCCTGAATGCTAACAGTAGGGAGTTGAGGTTGGATGAGATTCATGCAGTTTGTGAATTTCTGGATGTTTTTCCTTAAAAGTTGTCAAGTTTACCGTCGGATAGAGAAGTTGAGTTATGTATTGAACTTTATCCTGCTACAGCTGCGATGTTAGTTGCGCCCTACCCTATGACACCTAAGGAATTAAAAGAGTTGAAGCGTCAATTGCAAGAGTTGTTGGACCGGGGTTTCATTCGACCGAGTGTGTTGTTGTGGGGAGCGTCAGTTTTATTTGTGAAGAAGAAGGATGGGATTTTGAGGTTGCACGGTAAGTATCGCCAGCTGAATAAGTTTGTCATCAAGAATAAGTACCCACTTTTGAGGATCAATGATTTGTTTGTCCAGTTTCAGGGAGCTTTAGTTTTCTCGAAGATTGATATGAGATCTAGGTACTATCAGTTGAAGGTGAAGGATGTGGATATTATGAAGACGGCGTTTAGTACTCGTTATGGGCATTTTAAATTTCTTGTCATGCAATTCAGGTTGACAAATGCACCTCCTGCATTTATGGACATGACGAATGCACCTACCGCATTTGAGTTTGATTGATAATATTCGCGTGAAAGTGTTTTTCTTATTGTTGTAGGTCTTTGGAAGATAGTTACCCTAATAGATTTCTAAGCGTTGAGGTTGTTGGTGTAATGAATATGGTCGTTGGGGATGTAAAACAAAAGCATTTATTTCTCTTGCAACTACGAGTATCAATACCAAATAAAAAGGTATCGATAATTTTTGTAATAAATACTAATTTAGTGACCTTTAGAGTTATTAATCGATACCAAAAAATATTTTATCAGTACTTTTGGAAAAATGTATTAATACTGGATCGATACTTTGTAGGGTTTGTAAGAAACAAAATGTTATTTTGGTATCGTTTTTAGGAAAGGTATCGATTATTTTCAGAAAATATCGATACCTAAAAAATGGTATCAATAATTTTTCAGAATTTTGAAAAGAGAATGTAAGTTTGGTCTCGATTTTTCTAAGGGTATCAATAATTCCAAAATTATCGATACTTGGCCAAAAGGTATCATTTTGATGTGTTAAAATGATTTTAACTTGATTAAAATCATTTTGACTTGGTTACAATCATTTTCACTTTATTGGAAAATTGTTTCAAAATTTTCTATGAGTTTAATGTAAATATTCAAAATTTTATCCCTTAGACTTCAAATGTAAAAATTATTTTGTCAATTTTAACTTATGTTAAAAAACACTTCAATTTGTTATATCAAAATATTTTATCAAATAAAGCTTGGTTTAACAATCCCCTTTTTTGATATAACAAAACATTTGGTAATTTTTTTTTTGAATAATTGCTCCCCCTTAATAAAATACATTTTAAATTTGAGGCCAAAATAAAATTTTTCATTCAAGTTGGCATTCATTTCTGCTTTAAGGAAAATTGGTCACAAAATTTGCATTTAGTTAGCATCAAAAAATAATTAAACAATAATTTAGCTTAATTTACCTTTTCTTCTCCTCCTTTTTGTTATATCAAACATCAAATAAAGCTTATAGGAGAAAAGAAGTTAGTTCATCACAAGAAAGAGATAAAATTGAATGAGCAATGAACTAAAAAAAACTTGAATCTCAAAATACAAAGAAAGCAATAAAGTGAAATAAAAACAAAGACATAGGAATAAACATAGAAATGAAGGTGCAAATGTTATGAAACTGAAATATATGTCCTAGAGCTACTCTAATCCTCATGAGGAGGAGAGAAAGTAGGCATCGAAGGAAAATGTGCAAGGAGAGACACCATTTGAAACTTTAAAGTAGATAGCCTAGAGTTAATGTCTTCCTTATGAAATAGAACCTCTTATTGAAAATCTCAAACATTGTTGCTCAAAGAATGGATAGCATCGATTATGGCACTATTAACCTCGAAAGAGGGTTGAGCAGCATGTGAAGAAAAAGTCAGTGGAGGAGCATGTTTGGATACCGAAAGTTCTTCAAAAGCAACATCGATGTTGTCATTTTCATTATCATCGGATGGTCACTCTTAAACCACGTACCAGTGTTGGCATCAAAATGATATCCCGCATGATGAAGGACCATATAACACCAGGGATCTCTCCATGAGTGCTAATTCCTAATCACCTAAAGAGATATGACAGAAATGTGCCATGAGGAAGGGTGATGTTTGTATTCAGCCCCCTCTCGATAGCCTTAGTAATGTCATTAAACAATATGAGGGTTAGGTCAGGATGCCTATCGAATTTAAAGCAATCAAGCCACCAATAATCAGTGTTTCGAAACTTAGCATATTTTTATAGGATGAAGGTTCTAAGTTAAAATCAAATGGAGAATACGATCATGAAGATTAAGTTCGAATGTTGATCCCATTTGAATAAAAAGTGTGGGATTAAAATGACCTTTTTCATCGGAGTTACCTCTAAGAAGCAAATGAAGATAATTGCCAAATAGATGGATTAGAAGATGATGAACCGATTCTATGCCTTTTCTTAGGAGCCATACTAACTAAATAGACACTTAGAAACATTAAAACTCAAAGGAAAACTCTTCAGGAAATTTTAATAAACACTTAGCGAGCAAGGGTTTTAGGTAAAAAAGTTAAGAAAACCTTTAAAATTAGGTGACCTCCTGCAATAAAACAAGATATATGGAGTTCAAGATAACCTAATAAACCATCAAGAATCACATTTTCAACCTACATTTTATAAAATTAACAAATTGAAAGTGTTAGGTTTTTACCTCAAAAATGTTGAAATAGGCAAAATCTTCAAGCAATGTTGAACAGATCTTGAGTAAATGAGGTTTGAAGATGTTAAAAAACCAAGATTTTTCAACAAAAAAAACGATGAAATTTAAAAAAAATTTTGAGAGGATTTCAGTGGGGGGAAATTTTTAGGTTTTGAATGTTTTAGGAAACTGGTGCAGGTAGCTAAAATAGCCCATGCTACCGATATTTTTTTCCACAAGTATCAATATTTTTATAAAATTATTGATATTTTTAAAACGGTATCGATACCATTTTTCGTTTCTATTTTCCAAGTGTAGTGAAAAATGCAAAACTGAGATTTTTGAGTTTTTAGAAGTTCTAAGGGTCTTAAAATTAATCTGAGTATATTCCGAAATGTTTCATATGCATGGAGGAGCAAGATACAAGTATGATGCATATAATTTATAAAACAAACTTAGATTTTAGAGAAAATTCCTAAATTAGTAAGAATGTAACTAATTCAATGAGTGCAAAAACAACATAAAAGCAATTCAAGCTAAATAAATAAGGTTACAATAGACCAAATTCTCACATAAAACTACGCCTATCTTTTTGCATACAAAAACCATGAATATCATACTTCTCAGGCATTTTGCACAAAAAAATAAAGTACATGGAAAATTTTAACACAAAGTCAAGGCAAGGTGATTAAACCTAGTTCTCTCCTAAGTGTCCAAATATTTCCTTATTTAAAGATTTTGTAAAAACATCAGCTAATTGATTTAAGGTGTCTACATATTCTAGAACAATTTCACCTTTTTGGACATGATCTCTAATGAAATGATGTCTAATTTCAATGTGTTTAGTCTTAGAATGTTGGATGATATTTTTAGTGAAACAGATAGCACTAGTATTTTTGCACTTGATAGGAACGGTATCTACATCAATTCCATAGTCCTGAAGCTGTTGTTTCATCCATAAAACTTGAGCACAACAACTAATGGTAAAAATATATTCTGCTTTGGTGAACAATGCAACACTATTTTGTTTCTTTGAAAACCATGAAATTAGCATGTTGCTTAGAATTTAACAAGTACTAGAGGTGTTTTTCCTATCTAATTTGCAACCTCAAAAATTTGCATCCGAGAAAGCATGCAAGCTAAAAGATGAGTCTCTAGAATACCAAAAGCATAAATTTGAGGTGTCTCGAAGGTATCTAAAGATTCTCTTAAGGGCTTGTAAATGTGACTCCTTAGTACAAGATTGGTATCTAGCACACAAGAATACGCTAAACATAATGTCGGGTCTACTTACGGTAAGATAATGTAAAGAACCAATCATTGTCCTATGTAATTTCAAATGAACACATTTACCTTCCTCATCTTTATCAAGCTTTGTAAACGGGCTCAGAGGACTAACTTGTGGTTTGAAAGTGTCCATCCCAAACTTTTTGAGCATTTTCATTGTGTATTTAGCTAGATTTATGAAGATGTCATCCTTTCTTTGTTAATTTGGAGTCCCAAAAAGAAATTTAGTTTTCCAATCATGCTCATCTCAAACTCACCTTGCATTAGCTTAGAAAATTCTTGACAAAGAAGATCATTAGTAGAACCAAAGTAATATCACCAACATAAATTTTAACTACTAATAAATCTTTGTCTTTTCTTTTAATAAAAAGTGTTGTGTCATCCTTCCCTTTACAAAACTATTTTTCAATAATAAAATTTGATAATCTTTCATGCCAAGCTCTAGAAGCTTGTTTCAAACCATATAAAATTTGATAATCTTCAAAACTAGGTGGTTGTTCAGCATAGACTTCTTCATTTATAAAACCATTTATAAAAGCACTTTTAACATCCATTTGATATAATTTGAAATCATTAAAGCATGCAAAAGTTAAAAGCATTCTAATGGCTTCCATCCTAGTTACAGGAGCATAAGATTCATCATAATATATTCCTTCCTCTTGAGTGTAACCTTGAGCAACAAGTCTAACCTTGTTCCTCACTATGTTACCACTCTAATCTAGTTTGTTCCTGAAAACCCATTTAGTACCTATAGTAGATTTTCTTGTCTTTAATTTTTATTTCTTTTTAGGTGTTTATTTTTTTCCTAGTTAGAATTTTTTCTTTCACATAATAAGTAGCAAGCATGAATAATAAAAGTTTAATGCCTCTTCAATAGAAAAAAAATAAACTGATGTGATAATGGGAATGAACATGTCTAAGATTGGATTGTGGAGAAAGACTTGGTACTTAAGCAATCTTTATGACTCACCTCTCTTTTCTTGCAACCCTATCTAGTGTTTAGTTTTCATTCATTACTTTGTTTTCACAATGAGGACATTGCTTCTTTTTAAAGGGGGTAAGGCATTTCGCATGAATTTTAAAGTATGTTTCAATCTTTTTACTTAAGTATTCTGAAATAAATGAATGTTCAGAAAGAATTTTAGTTCATATGTATGTTCAAATGCAAGCATGACTTCTGATTTTATCTAAGTTATTCGTATGTTATCTTGAGTGATGGAATGTTTGTATGTTCTTTAGACTTACGTAGTATTTTCCATGAAAATTTGATTTCTTTAGAAATAGACAAGCATGAAGGTTTAAGTTTTTAGAATTAACTTAATAACTTTCTTGAGGCAAAATCTAAAGAGGTATAAGAATGTAATATGATATAGGCACACTTTCTTTGGATCGGTTGAGCCTTTCAAGCCAACTTTATTAAATTAACTTGTGAAACTTATTTTTTGAGCTTAATGCCATGTTTATTGCAAATTACCTACATCATAAGTCGTATTATCATCTTTTCAATTTTATCATGTTCTTTTGCACCTATCTTAACTAAATTTGTATTGGTGATCAAAGTTTGAGGAACATATGAAAAGATTTATATGCTCTTCCCATGTTTAAAAAAAGAGAAAAAAAAATAATATGAATAAAGATCAAAGAAAAGTTTGCTCAAATTCTGGAAAAAATAAGAGAAAAGAAAAGAGTGCTCAAATTCTCAAAAATAAATAGCAAAGTTTGCTCAAAGTCTAAAAAATAAAAGCTGAGCATGAGTGAATAAGTTTGCGGGTGTTCCAAATACCCAAGTTTATGAAGGTTGTGACACAGAAAGGTCCAAGACAAGTTAGGTTAAGATGATTGAACCTCAAAATTCACTTCTCTTTATCCCTACCTTTAGCCTAGTCCCATTACAACCTAATAAAAGACCTATTGATTGGATGATTATACCGACTACATTAGTGGAAATGAATTACTAAGCTCAACTTATGAAGACCACTAATTAAACCTTGGGATTGTTATGTTTAGTTGATAAGGAAGGCATATTGATTGGTGAATGTTATGTATGGCTTTGAAAATGCATGTAAACTATGATTCATGTTTATATTACGATGTGCTTAGTATAAAGTTTGGAAATAATATTTGCATTCAAGCTACATATCAATAAAAAATATTTTTGAGCATGATTTTGTTGATGCGTGATTATATGCGAAGATTGATGCTACTTTATCATTTTGCAAAATTGCCTTAGCAAAAGTTGCATTGTGCAAGAACATTACTCGGAACGAGAAATAGTTTAAGTTTGAGGTTGTGTAAACTCAAAATTATATAGGGTTTTTCTATATATTTTTACCACCTTTTTACTTAATAAATATGTTCATATTGTGTAATTGTTATTAAAATAAGTGAATTTTACTTAATTAATAATATTGGGCATGAATTTATAAAGTATGTGAAATTTTGCTTAATCACATGATTTTTGTACATATTTTATATTAGTTCATGTTAAATTATTAATATGTGATTTTTCACCATGTAGGAGGACCATTGAAGATGTGATAATGTGAATGAAACATAGACATGCATAAATATATCCATGTGAACGGCAAGCCACGGAACTTAGGTCATGAGATTGATAATTTGACCCGGTAAAAAATGTGTTAAAAGATAGACATGTCTACTAGATTATTGGACTGAGAAATAGTTCAATAGGGGAATTTAAAACCCAGTTCCGGCACAAGTAGATGGCTGCCCAAAAGCAAGCTTTGGGGTACTTAATTGAAGGTCCTTACAGTTGAAAAATAATTAGAAATCAGCCCAACAACTTTGTTGTTGAAACCATCCACCTTATAGCTATTAATAGCCTTTGTTTGAATTAAAAATGAGGAGACTAAGTCATCCCCTTTTCCATGAATTGTGGCTGCCCATTGTGAGAGAAAAGGAAGGAATTTGAATTCTATTTTTGGCAAACTCTACCCCTTACTTTCACCTATAAATACCATAGAAATATAATTTCTCAAATCATCTATCAAATTTCATTTCTCTTCCCTCATTAACATTTTCTCTACATTCTATTTCCCTTTTTCCTTCCCTTTGTATAACCACCATCTCTCTTTCCATCCTTTAGCCAACATAAGCTTTGTCAAAAGCATTCTTTGGTCGGCCACCTTGAAACCCTTAGCAAAGAAGCATCAGTAGAATAGATCCAAAAGGCTGCTGAACTGACTAGAGTTTACTCTTTCCTCTTGTTATTTATTTTAATTATGTTTGCTTCAATTTTATTGCTTTTGACATCAAATATGATATTTTAAATCCTATTTGCTAGGATGATTATGTTAATTCAATAAGATTTATTTTATTCATGTTTAATATGTTTGGGCCTCATTCGATCATGTTTTCAATTAATATCATGATACATTTCATTCATATGTAATTGGTGCATTCAGATTAGCTGAGTGATTCTAGCCAGACGATGGCTAGTAGACACATAATTGAAAAGTGCAATGCTCAATTTAGATCATCAAACCCTAATAAGTTAAGGTTCATAATATCTTTAGTTAGCTCTATTATCTTGCATAGTTTTTAAGTTTGTGTGATTAAACTGTTGCAAACGTAAATGTCCCTGTGACCTCGCATAAATACTAAGAAACCCTTAATTTAATATGATTAGTAAAATCCATATTTCACTAAGTAAAAGATTTGAGAGGACTTAATTTAGTTTCCAAACTCAAGAAAGATCGAGTTGCCATGGAAAGTTTTCTGAACATTATTAAGCATGATGAAAATGAATTGAGTTGATTAATATAATTATCCTAGCCTATTTTATGTTGATTGTGTCTCTTTCTAAAGTCATTCACTCATACATTTAGATAATTTTCATTTAGATAAAATTGCATATGGATCATCTTGCATTTAGATAAGTTAATTTAATCATCCATCATTCAAATTATTTTGTTTTTATACCAAATTGTGAATTTATAATTTTACAAATAATAGATTAGCATACACTGTCCCTATGATGACGATAACTCATTTTACTTACTAATTACTTGAATGGTTGTGTACACTTCCACAAACAACCTTACAAGTTTTTGGTGTCATTGCCGGGGACTGTTTCCTTAATCATTCTTTGTGAAATTATTTCTACAATTTGGTTTTTATTTTTTATTTATTTAATTTTTAACTCTACTAATTAATTTTTTATTTTTATTCTTTATTTGTGATTTATTCTTAGGTGTTTTATGAGCATAGATCGAATCATTGATCTATTACTCGTGGACCCTAAAATTAAGCAGACTTTTAGACAAAGAATATGCGAGAGATTTGCTCGAAGAAAAACCGAGATGGACCTTGGAAATCAAAATGATGGACAAGGTAATAGAGTCAATCATGTGCACAACCCAATCCTTATTACTGATGATAGGGATCGTGCCATAAGACAATACGCTATGACACTCTTCAATGAGTTAAACCTGGGAATTAGGAGGCCAGATATCAAGGAACCCCAATTTGAATTGACACTAATGATGTTTCAAATTCTCCAAACGGTGGGCAAGTTTAGTGGTATGCCTAAGGAAGATCCACACTTACACCTTTGATTATTCATGCAGGTGAATGATTCATTTAAGTTAGCTAGTGTGACTGAACACACACTAAGGTTAAAACTATTTCAGTACTCGTTGCAAGATCGAGCACGAGCATGGCTAAATTCATTGCCACCAAGTTCAATATCTACATGGCAAGAATTAGCAGAAAGGTTCTTGGTTAAGTATTTTCCACCGAGCAAGAATGCAAAGTTGCGAAATGAGATAACTACTTTCCAACAATTGGATGATGAGTCTTTATATGAGGTGTGGGAAAGATTCAAGGAATTGCTTCATAAATGTCTTCATCATGGGATTCCTCATTGTATCCAGTTGGAGACGTTTTATAACGGTCTCAACACACACACAAGATTAATGGTAGATGCTTCTACGAACTGTACGATTTTTTCTAAGTCTTATAACGAGGTTTACAAGATTATTATGAGAATCACAAGAAACAGTTACTAATGGCCGACAAATTGAGTAATTTCAGGAAAATGAGTAGTTAGAGTGCATGAAGTGGACGCACTGACTTCACTCTCTGCTCATTATATTCTATTTCATCAATGTTAAAATAGTTTACCACTTATGGTTTAAATAATTTTGCAGCTCAATCACCTAGTTAGTATGATGTTGTTTCTTGCATATACTGTGATGATGGTCATTCTTTTAAGAATTGCCCTTCAAATCCCAAATCAGTTTATTATTATAAGGAACCAGTATCAAAATAGAAGTGGACAAAGACCACATTCTAACTTCTACAATCCTTTATAGTAGAATCATCCAAAATTTTCTTGGAGTAACCAAGGAAATGGACCGAACAATAATCAAATGCAACATAGACCCAACCAAACCTAAGGGTTTGACCAAAAAAGCCCCAAAACCACCTCAAGCTAAGTCATCAAACAGTTTGGAGGACTTGTTGAAAGCATACATGGCAAAAAACGATGCCATGATCCAAATTCAAGTGACAACGATTCAAAGTCAAGTAGCAACACTGAAAAATTTGGAGAACCAGATGGGTCAGTTAGCTATTGAGGTTCGTAGTAGACCTCAAGGAGCTTTGCCAAATGATACAAAAAATTTTGAAAAATTTGGGTAACGAACATTGCAAGGTATTCGAGTTATGAAGTGTTAAGATTTTGGAACCTAAGGAGGCTGTGGTTGAAGATGAGCCTACTGAAACAAAGGGAAGTAAGCCAACAGTTGAAGTTCCTACAACAGTAAAATCATATGCTAAAAAATCTGATGAGGTAAACCTTAAACTAGTGAATTCTAAAAAGTTAACACCTACTTTTGCAGATTTACCTCTTCACAAAAGTTGTCCATATCAACCTAGAGTTCCATGACTTCAGCAGAATAAGTAGAAACAAGAGGTACAATTCAAGAAGTTCTTGGATATTTTAAAGCAATTACACATCAACATTCCATTGGTGGAGGCTTTAGAGCAAATGCCCAACTATGTGTAGTTTATGAAGGATATTTTGTCCAAGAAGAAATGACTTAGTGAGTATGAGACTATCGCTTTAACGAAGGAGTGTATTATGTTCTTACAGAACAAGGTAACTCTAAAACTGAAAGACCCTGGAAGCTTTATGATATCTTGCAACATCGGTGAATCATATTGACATAAATCTTTGTGTGACTTAGGAGCAAGCATCAACTTGATGCCCAATCCATTTTCAAGCTGTTGAGAATAGGTGAAGTAAGACCCACTACTGTGACACTTCAACTGGTGGATCGATTATTAGAATATCTCGAAGGGAAGATCGAGAATATTTTGGTAAGAGTTGATAAATTTATTTTTGCTACTGATTTTATTGTATTAGATTTTGAAGCAGATAAGGAAGTTCCAATCATACTTGGGAGACCTTTCCTAGCCACGGAAAAAAATTTGATAGATGTGTCGAAAGGCGAACTCATCATGCGAGTTGAAGATGATAAGGTACATTTAACGTTCTGAAGGCCATGAAATTTCTTGATCCAACGGAGGAATTAGAAACCTTAGTTTCTATGGAATGGGAGAGCAATTCTGAAGAAGACCCATTGGAGAACACTTTAGGGTCTGAACCATTGGAGATGGAAAAGGCAATGAAGGTATGGCTTTAATGGAAGCCAATCCAAAGAGTTATGTTCAACCACTGCGGTTTGGATTGCTAGATTTGGAAGTTCGGGAATTTACACAACCCAAGTTGTCAATCGAGGAATCACCTAAGCTTGAACTAAAGGTTCTTCTGTCTGATTTAAAATACGCTTATTTAGGTAATTGTTCTACTTGGCCTATGATTGTTTTAGCAGACTTAACAGAACATCAAGAGGAGTAATTGATTGCTATTTTAAATAAAATTTAAAAAAGCAATTGGTTGGTCCATAGCTGACATACAAGGTATAAGACCTTCCTTTTATATGCATAAAATTATTTTAGAGGAAGGTGAAAAAGGTAAAATTGATGGAAAAAATAGAGTTAAACCTATCATGAAAGCGGAGATATGGAAGGAGGTAATAAAATGGTTCGACACGGGAATTATTTACCCCAAAGTCAATCACACAACTTCTTAACATGTCTTCCAGGACTTAATTAACTCTTTCAGACTAACCATCTAAGGGTGAAATGCAATACTGAATTGCAACTTGGTTCCCAATGATCCTTGCTGGTATTTCTAGAATGTTTATGTAAACCTTGGATCTCTATCTGAGAATATGGAAGATGGAATTCCAGGAAGGCGCACTATCTCAAAGACATAGAGCTCAACTAACTTTTCCAATGAATAAGTGGTGTGTACTAGCAAAAAATAAGCTGACTTATTGAGCCGATCCACTCTCACCTAAACTGAATTCTTCTTTGAAGGACTAAAAGGTAGTTCTGATACAAAATCCATAGTAATTCTATTCTATTTCCACTCTGCTCTCTCCAAAGGATACATCTTACCCGAAGGAACTTGATGCTCTGCTTTAACTCTTTAGCAAGTCAGACAAGTTGAAACATATTCTGTGATTTCTCTCTTCATTCCAGGCCACCAGTATAAACTTTTCACATATCTATATATCTTGACACCTCTTGGATGGAGTAAGAAAGGTCCATGATGAGCCTTTCTTAGCAATTCTTGTCTTAAGCCATTTCCAACTGGCACTACATTCTTCCCATGAATCGCAGTTCACCATCTTTGCCCAAATTGAATTTTTTTGCATTACCAGACATCATATGTTGCTTATACATATCACACTACAGATCTTTCATATGCTCTTCCAAAATTTGAGAGAGAAAAGTTGGCTTAACATTTAGCTCTACCAACAATGATCCATCATCAACTATTCTTACTCTTCCTCGTAGAGATGTTAATGCTGCCACTATTTTTCTGCTCAAAGCATTAGCCACAACATTACCTTTTCCAGGGTGATACTCTATATCCAAATTATAATCTTTTAGCAATTCCATCCTATGCCTTTTGCGCAGATTCAAATATTTTTGTGTTATCAAATACTTCAAGCTTTTGTGATCAAAGTACACATGAAATTTTTCTCCATACGAATAGTGTCTCCATATCTACAATGCCAAAACCATTGTTATCAGTTCCAAATTATGGGTTAAATAATTCCTCTCATGTGGTTTCAGTTGGCGCGATGCATAACCTATAACCTTACCCCTCTGCATAAGCACACATCGAAACTCATTTAGAGATGCATCAGTATAAACAATAGACACTATACCAGATTCTAGTTGACACTAAAACTAGAGCTTATTAGAGATGCATTAGTATAAACAATAGACATTAAAACTAGAGCTTCAATCAAGTCTGCTTTCAACTTCTCAAAACTTTGTTGACACTCATCAGTCCATTCAAACTTTTCTTTCTTTTTCAATAGTTGAGTGAGAGGAGTTGTCAATATTGAAAAGCCTTTCACAAACATTTTATAACAATCTACAAGCCCCAAAAAGTTACAAACTTCATTGACATTTTTGGGTTGATTTCATTCAAGTACTGCTTTCACTTATTAGGATCTACTTTAATACCTTTAGTAGAAATCACATGGCCTAGAAAATGTACTTCTCTCAGTCATAACTCACACTTACTGAACTTGGCATATAACTAATTCTTATGTAATGTTCTCAACAAATCCTCAATTATTCCTCATGATCAGCTTCATTCTTAGAGTAAACCAAAATATCATCAATAAAAACCACTACAAATTGATCCAAATATGATTGAAAAACTCTATTCATCAAGTCCATGAATATTGTAGGTGCATTTGTTAAGCCAAAGGGCATTACTAAGAATTCATAGGTGATGATTTGAAGAGCTATTTGAAGAATTCATAGATATAATAATGATTTGATCTTGGATCTATCAATGCATAAATATTGTTTCCAATGAAAGAAAATTTACCCATTATAACTTTTGGTAGATCTGTATCTTCCTTTGCCTTCATTACAAATACTAGGTCAAATACCCCAGAACTTGGCTTAGAAAAACTTTTCCTTGGTGTCCACTAACAATACGAGGTTGTAATTTTCCTGCTAATTTGATGCTACTACCATATGATAAGTTCGATGTCATTCTCGGTATGAATTGGTTAACTGAACATGATGTGGTGGTTAATTGTAGGCAGAAATAGATTGCGCTGAAATGTCATAACTTGTAACACGCCAAACCTAACACCATGATAGGATCCAAATTTGATGTGTCACTACCCAAAATCAGACTATCTTATAGCAAAACAATTTGGCAGAAGCTTTATAAAATTATTACAAAGTTATACATATAAACATATGATAGTTGCGATTTTACTGAAGTTTGAATGAAATCATTAATAGTTTGAAATAAATTTCAAGTTATTTGGCATATAAGTTCAAATATAATAACTTCATTAAACAAAATGCAATAATTCAAATCCAGACATTAAAATTTAATAGAATCTTGTCAAAATAGAGTCTTGTCAAAATAGAAGTTCTTTATACAGGTCATTTCTAAAATACATTTATACACCACCCCCAAGAGTCATGCATGATACAAAAAAAACCAGTCAGCTCACAATAGCAGCAGCACTCTGGCGTACTCCTTCTAGTAAAGTCTTCCTTCAGTCAGTAAGCTTGACAGGAAAGGTAACAGAGTAAGTTCATATGAACTTAGTGAGTTCCAAGAAGAAATCATACATATAATTACTTACAACACAACCGAACCTTTCATGGAAATTTTCACATGATGAATATAGTACGCCCAAAGAGTCCGCCAAACCTTAGAGCTCGCCCAACTAGGATTTTGCCAAATGGTGTATTACACATAATTCTATACTTAGCCAGAACAAATATTTTACTTAATCAAATCTATCATTAATTTACCATCTATATGCCAAATAGTAACCAAATACGGAGGTTTCGCTAGGCAGGCTGTTATATAATGGTGACTTTATTAATGATGACTCTGACAGAACAGATTGTGCGACCAATATCATATCAGTGTTATTAGGTTAGGAAATTATCAAAAAAGGCTATGAATCGTACCTTGCTTACTAATAGAGAATCAAAATCGAAGATTGAGCTAGTACCGATAGTTAATGAATTTACTGATGTATTTTCGAAAGAATTGCCAAGGTTACCACTAAAGAGAGAAGTTGAGTTTGTAATTGAAGTGACACCCGGAATATCTTTGATTTTGATTGTTCTGTATAGAATGGCTCTGAATAAGTTAAAAGACTTGAAAGCACAGTTGCAAGACTTATTAGATTGGGAATTTATCCGACCGAGAGTTTCACCTTAGGGTGTTATTGTTCTGTGTGTGAAAAAGAAAGACAGAACTATGAGATTGTCTATTGATTATAGAAATCTGAATAAAGTTATCATAAAGAACAAATATGCATTGCCTCATACTGATGACATATTCAATCATTTGAAAGGAGCTACAGTATTATCGAAGACTAAAATTTGATCTGGACATTATTTTCAAAGAAAGACGTACCGAAGACTATTTTCAAGACTTGATATAGACATTATGAGTTTTTAGTGATGTCATTTGGCTTGACTAATGCCCCAGCATCTAAGAACATTTTTACAGAATCTAAAAGAACAACAATTATATGCAAAATTCAGTAAGTGTGAGTTTTGGCTGCAAGAATTCAGATTTCTGGGACATGTAATATCGTCTGATGGTATTCGTTTTGATTCGAAAAAAATTCTACAATTGTGAATTGGAAGGCTCTGAGAAATGTGTTTGAGGAAAGTAGCTTTCTGGGTTTAGCTGGCTATTACTGATGATTAGTTAATGGTTTCTCAATGATAGTGTTACCCTTGATGAAGTTGTTACAAAAATATATAGGTTTTGTCTAGTCTATAAGGTGTCAATAGAGTTTCGAGTAGTTGAAAGTCATGTTGACAGAAGCTCCAGTATTGACTCAGCTTGAATCCAGAAAATAATTTGTTGTTTACAGTGATGCTTCCCTTAACGGTTTGGGTTGTATATTGATGTAGGATGGATAGGTTATAGCTTATGTTTCTCAACAATTTAAGTCACATGAAAAGAATTATCCTAGTCATGATCTGGAGTTAGCTACGATTGTGTTTGCATTGAAGATTTGGAGACATTATTTAGATGGTGAGAAATGTCACATTTTCACTAACCACAGAAGTCTAAAGAATTTCTTAACACAGAAAGAATTGAATCTAAGATAAGGTCGATGGCTTAAGTTTTTGAAAGATTGTGATCTGGTTATCGACTGTCATTTAGGTAAAGCTAATGTTGTAGATGATGTTTTGAGTCCTAAATCCATGTATGCTTTGAAAGCAATGAATACTCACTTAAATTTACAACACAACAATTCTATTTTAGCTAAAATAAGTGCTAAATTAGTACTTTTGTTGAGAATTCAGGATTTTCAAATAGATGATCCTAACTTCCGAGCTAAACGGGATCTGGATTAAAGTGGTTAGACAATCGAATCTAGCATTATTGATAATGGTAGTTTATAATTCTGTAATTGTTTATGCATACTAAAAGATTCAAAATTGAAATGAGACATTTTGCACGAAGCTTATAATGGTACTTATTTGATTCATCTGGATAGTACTAAAACGTATTGTCATCTGAAACAGAAGTACTGGTGGCCAAGAATAAAGTGAGAAATCTCAGAGTTTGTATCAAAATTCTTAGTATGTCAACAGGTGAAAGCGGAACATCAAGTTTTGTTAGGTTTATTATAACATGTAATGATTCTAGAATGAAAGTGGGAGCGAGTTACAATGGATTTTGTATTGGGTTTACTACTATCACGAAAAAAGAAAGATGCAATACAGGTTATAATTGGTTATAATTGACACACTGATTAAGTCTGCACATTTTATTTCTGTCAGAACAAATTATTCACTCGAGAGATTAGCTGAGTTGTACATCTATGAGATTGTTAGATTGCATTGTGCCATTGTAACACCCCTAACCCATACCCATCGCCGGAGTAGGGTTACGGAGCATTACCGTAAAAACGTAACTTAAAAAATTCATTTCCAAACATTTCATAAATCATAGCATAGTTCATTCATATACATGCATATCGTTCCTTCTTAGAGCCCTCGAGGCCTTAAAAACACTTTAAAAACGATTCGAGACTAAATCAGAAACATATGAAATCTTAAGGAAAAAGTTAGAAAATTTCAAACTGTAGGGGTCATAAAGTTGACACACATGCATGTGTCTAAGGCCATGTAACATTCAAAATAGGGACACATAGCCGTGTCCCAGCACGTGTCCGTGCTCATGTAACTCACTAACTTGGGTCACACGGCCAAGCCACACACCCGTGTGATAGGCCGTGTAACTCTCGAAATGGCCTCACACGCCCGTGTACCAAGCCGTGTGTTAGACTGTGTAACTGCCTGACTTGCAACCTTTAAAACCTATAGGGGACAGATGGCCGTATCGCATGGTTCTATGTCACACATGGCTAAGACACATGCCCATGTCTTAGGCCGTGTGGACAAGAAATTGGCCAAAAATAAGCCATTTCCTTCACCCATCTCAAGCATGAACCTAAACACAATTTTTCACATCACTAAGGCCTCATAACCTATCAAAACATGCATAAAAATGACCAATTCATCACTCCATTTATCCATACAACCAATATGCCATTAAGACAGCTCAATCATAACAATCAAACATACTTAAACATGTGCATATTTGGTCATTCATCAACCAGTTACATCTAACTTATTTCCATACCAAACTTACCATAATTGACCACATTGAAACTACACCAACACATACCAAAATGGTCATTCAAAACATGTATCAACCTAACCATATTAACATCAACCATCAAGGCATCAAAATACCATAAGTACCACAAATTCAAAGCAACATTACATGCCATAAACATCAATGAAAACATTAGACATAAGTCCACCTATACATGTCATATTAACTTGACCAAAACACAAAAAAACTATCGATATAATCGTTGGATAATGTGATAGGTCTCCGACGAGCTTCCAAACTGATCGAGCTTCTAATAATCTATAAAACACAGGAAAGAAAACAACGTAAGAACATAATGCTTAGTAAATTCATACATCATGAACATAGCTTACCATTTTAATGCAAAACCTTTTAAATTTAACATGAATCAATCCAACATAAGCTAGGCACAAGCCTAAGCATCACCAAAAATACAAGTTAGTACTTTAACACATAGCTCAACTAAATCATTACATGGTAAGGTAGATTTCATGAACATAGCACATTTGAATTCATACTTTCCATAAACATAGTTATACATGCTTTTATCTTTATCAATTCATACCTTTCCATAAGTTCATACATAGTCATTCGAACACTTACTATTCCTTCCTTTTCCATGCCCGTTGAACCACTTAGGATAATATCGGATACGCGGGAAGCTCACACAAAGTGTGTTAAACATATGGTTGAAACCATTCATTTCCTTTTCCTTTACATCTTTGCTTACTCAAGCCATAAATGGGTCTACTCACACAAGCTGAAGAGTATCCACATCAAATGCTGAAACTCAACCATCGGTAGGACATTTAGGACCAGCACCTGAAACATGATAATCCTAATGACATGCTATTTGTATCCTATATATTCTTAAGGTTCAAACAGGGCTCGATAGTTGTCGAAACATTGTTGGGTTGTCGTCGAACATGATATGATAAATAGAATAATAGCATATAAATTAAATAACATTAAAGCATTATTAAACATATGAACTTACCTCGATTTTAAAGATGTCGTAATAAAATAACTAATCTGAAACTTTATCTTTCCCTCAATCTAGATCCGTACGAGGCTTAACTTGATCTAAATAAGCAAATTCAATCCATTTAATATTCATTCTACTTAATTCAGTCCAAAATTCATACTTTTGCAAAATTACATTTTTACCCCTAATATTTTAACTTCTTTAAAATTTAGCCCTTAAACTCGTAAATTAAAATTTATGCAATTTCATCCACATATCATGCTTGCCAATTAACCTAGGGACTCATATCAACGCACACAAATAATCAATTCACAATTTTATCATGATATTTTACTACTTTTACAAATAAATCCTTAAATGATAATTTCATCAAAAATCACTTTACAAAAGTTGTTTATTTAACAACAAGGACTCATAATCTTTCATAAATTTTCAAGAATCATTCTAACATGTTCATGGAAAAACCCTATACCTTTAACAGTTTTGTAAATTAGTCCTAAGGCTAACTAGATTAAGCTACAACGATCTTGAAAACATAAAAATCAATAAAAAGGGATGAAAACACACTTACATGCAATAGATATCCTTAGTCGAATACTCAAGCTCCTTCAATGGAGTTTTTCACTCTTATTATCGGTACAAAAGCTGGACAAACAAGATGACATCTTTTGTTCTCATTATTTTACTTCACTTATTTATTAAATTACATATTTAACTTTTAATTATAACATCAAATTCACTTAATAATGTGCCCATAAATGTCCATTAATAATGGTAATGGTCTATTTACCATTTAGGTCCTCTTACATTAAATTTTCATAGCTATTTAATACCTTTAACATATAGAACACCACTTTTACACCCTTTTACGATTTAGTCTTTTTTACTTAACCAAGCATGCAAACATCAAAATCTCTTAATAGAATTTATGTACGGCACTACTAACATATCGTAGACATTAAAATCATATCAAAATAAATATTTACTCATCGAATTTCTGGTCCTAAAACCACTATTCCAATTTCACTGAAAACGGTCTATTACAGCCATTGTCCATTATTTTTTATCAAGATTCAAGATTTACCTCTAGGTTTTGGGGTAAATTGCACAAAGCCCTGGGTACAAAATTGAATTTCAGTATAACATTCCATCCTAAGATGGAATGGCAATCAGAATGAGTGATTCTTATACTCAAAGACATGTTGCGATATTGTGTAATTGAGTTTGAAGGTAGCTGGAAAAAATATTTATCGTTGGTCGGGTTTGCATATAACAACAACTATCAGTCGACTATTAAAATGGCATCATACGAGGTTTTATACAGACACAAATATAGAACTCTGTTGTACTGGTCAAAATTGAGTGAAATAAAGTTAGCGGGGACCAATCTAATATGTGAGACAGAAGATAAAGTCAGCATTATACAAGATTGCTTAAAAGTTACTTCAGACCATTAGAATCGTATAATGATTTGAAAAGAAAAGACATCGAGTTTTGGATTGGTGATAAAGTATTTCTGAAAGTATCGCCCTGGAAGAAAGTTTTACGTTTTGGGTGTAAAGGAAAACTCAGTCCAATGTCCATTAGGTCTTATGAGATTCTCGAGAAAGTTAGACTTGTTGTATATTGATTAGGTTTGCCTCCAAAACTTGAAAAGATCCACAATATTTTTCACGTATCAATGCTTCAACAGTATAAATCAAATTCATCACATGTGTTGATTCCTATGGAATAAAACTTCAACCAGATTTATTGTATTTGGAAGAATCGGTAAAGATTCTAGATTGGGAAATTAAAGAACTTAGAAATAAACGAGTACCATTAGTGAAAGTATTATGGCACTGACACGGTATTGAGGAGGCTACGTGAGAACTGGAAGAAATAATGAAATTAAAATACTTGAACGTATTCTCATAGTGCCATTATCGAAGCAAATTCTCCTCAGCACCCCAAACTATCGTTGTTTTTCCCAAATGGATCTGGCCAATTTGGTCCAGGCCAATGACGGCCTAACCAGTCTGGTCCAGCCATCATTTGGACAGTCGGCCCAATTTCATACACAAGGCCTAGTTCAACCAATTTTGGGTTTTGGTCTCATGTTTTGGTTTTAGGGTTCAATTTTTTTATCTCGGGTTCAATTTTCAAATTCAATTACCCATTGAGCCAATTGCTTAACTTGAAAATTAATTTCCATAAATATCATATTTATTTTAATTAATTTGATTAATTTAATTTTACTTTATCAAAATTAATTTTCTCAAAAATGACTAAGATTTTCCAAATTAATTTTTTTAATCAAATTCTATAGTTGAATAATTCTCACGACCACCTAATTTAATTCCACGTCAAATAAATTAATTCAATTAAATTATTTCCAAATTCGTGGAATTTTCTTTTGATTCAAATACAGTCCGATCGAGTTTTTGTTGAGCTAGCGGGGGGACCAATCAGATATATACAATTAGGCTCGAGTTAATTGCAATTATGTCCAGAAGCATCATTTTGATAATTCACAATTTACTTAATCATGGAATCAATCCACAAGAAGTATCATAATGGAAAACTTCTTATTGTATACTCTCTACGAAAGCAATTCATCCAACTACTCTGTCTAATGACCTCGTCATGTGTGTGTTACCCTCATATGATGTCCTTGATTCCTTTAATTTAAATCTGTTCACTTAATAAAATCATATTTTATCTCATTGTCACCATTGTGTCTTATTGATGATTAATATGATCACTGTCAACTAATGGCTATGATAATATACTCGTTTGAGAACAAGCAACCTGTGGTCGCATTCCATATTTATTAACCCGCACAACGCCAATGGGAGTATATCGTTAAATCTTTAATCGAGCTATGAATTCCATTGTTGCTAGTAAAGTCATGCCATACACAAGTCATGAACCCAACATACCAACTATTGACTTGATCATCTTTAGAGCATAAGTCTCCACTTATATCAAAGCGCATAAGTTACATATGCATGGTCAGTGACTAACTCAGGATTTAGGTAAGCCACATCATGAATGTAATAGCCCGTTTTTCAATGGTGTCGAAAATGGTGGTTTTAGGGCCACAAATCCGACGAGTAAGTTCGTAAATATTACTATTTAATATCTACAAGACAAGTATAGAATTACATTTAAATTTGATCTAATGATTTTTGTTAATCGAATGAATAATTAGGTTCAAGTGGTGTGTTTTAAAAGTCAAGTGGTTTTAGAAAATAAGGTATTGGGATCTCGTTTCTATAAATCAAGCCCGTAAATATTTCATTAAATATTTAGGGAGTGTTACTAAGGTCGTATTAAAATTTGGTTCAAAAATTTTAAGGTTTAAATAGTTAATTAATTAAAAAGGGCTAAATTGCAAATATTACAAAAGTAGGTTTCTATTGATTAAATGGGTTCATTGGTTATGGAAAGGTAAAAAAAATGATCTAGATGGTAATTATACCATATATATTAATTGTGGACAAATATGGACATATTCTAGCTACTTTATAAGTTATAACTTAAGGTTAAATAGGTAATTAAATAAATAAAAGTTTAATTTAATAAGCCAAATAGTATCATCTTCTCCAATTTACTAATTTTGCAAATCAAAAACCTTGTTGAGAAGATGAAGCTTTCGACCATGGGGTTTTTACATGCATAGTATGTTGATGAGTCCTATTTTTAGTAATTTTTATACGTATAAACTTAATTTAGCTAACCCGGGGGTCAATTTGTAAAACTATTAAAAGTTTAGAAATTTTCCATGAATGTTTTAAGTGTGTTTGTGAATTTAATTGATAGATTATTAAGCTTGGATGTTAAATACTATTTTGTTAAGTAATTTTTGATGAATTTAAGGTTTAGGGACTTATTTATGAAAATGGTAAAATTCAAGGAAAATATTGTGAATTGATGATAACTATGGATTGTTATGAGGCTAGGTAAAAATCGACTAACATGAATTTTAGCTAAAAATGGTAAAGTTGCAAGTTTAAGGTTTAGGGACTAAATTGTATAAAAGTTAAAATGTTGGGTAAAATAATACATTTTAATTAATGATAAGTGCTAAAAGTAACATGTTGTAATCTTATTCTTAATGCGTTTTGGGGTGATTATTCAATGTTAATTGTGAATTTTATACTCCTAATTATTTAAATTCATGTTTTTATGCTTAATAGAACATTTGAGAGCAAAATGAGCGAAAATTGGAAAATTGATGTAAGCTACAGGACTCACATGGGCTGACCCATTCCATAGGGTCATGTGAGCCACACGGCCTACCATACGGCCATGTGGTAGGCTGTGTCAATTTCGCAAATTTGCACCCTAAACTGCGGGAAATTGCATTTTTTTTTACTTTTCAAGCATTCTAAAACGTATATATGGCAAAAGTAAGAAGATAGGTGAAAGTTGTCATAGAATACTGAAGAAAACAACTCGAAAAACACCATTGAAGCCGATTTTGAAGTAGATTTCCGTGAAGATTGAAGATTCTCATTTGATTTCTCAGAAGATTATCATGAGTTTCTTTATTTCTTTCAATTATACTGTGTTTTGGATATTTTTATTTTCAAGTATGAACTAATTTTTTAAATATCTAGGGGAGATGAACCCTATGATGAATTTTGTCTTTTGATTTTTATTTTACGCAAAAAATACTTAGATCTTGTTCTCAATTATGTATGCTTAATTTTTGGTTTAATATTTCTAGACTATTGATCCATGTTTGATGTGCTTAAATTAGAGGAGGAATATACCATGTTTAAGAGTAAATCTTGCATAATTGAGGGGATTTGTATGTAATCCTAGAAATAGGAGAAAATAAATCTACCGGATTAGAGTCAAATCTAATAAGGGAGTCCATAGCACGATTTAATGTGATAATAGGGGTTTTAATTAGAAAGAAATTTTAACTAATCGACCTAGAGTCCATTGCTCTTACTCTCGAAAGAGATATTGACATAATTTAGGGATTTCTATAAATCAAGATACTAAGTAAATAAATTGTGTAATTTAGATTGATAGTGACAGATCAAGTCTAGGTGAATTCTTTCATTGGTATTGTTTTGCTTCTTGGTTGTTAATCGATTATTTTCCTGTTTTGTTCTTTGTCGTGTTCGTTAGTTAATTTTAGTTTTTAATCAATCATTCAAATTTATCGGTTAAATAATAGAAAGATAATAATTACTAGTACTTTTAGTCTTCGTGGGAATAATATATTTGTTCACCGTAGCTATATTATTAATTAATAGGTGAACTTGCCTTAGTCAAATTTTTAATTAATTTCGTGAAAATCAATTAATATATATAATTAATCCCTATATTGCATGAATAAAGAAAACTAGATTATATATTGAAGCATTTAAACCTTATAAATTTTAATAAAAATTATTATTTAAAAATAAAATATTTTTTTGTCAACATGATGAAATTTAATATATATATGGAAGGGATCCACTTATACTAGTGTAAAACTAAAGTAGTTTTGCACTATTTCATACATTTTTGTACGATCAATATTTTAACAATCCAACCATTGAATTTATCTATATAATTTTACTCATCATGCATGTAAATTTTTGAATCGATTCGATATCTTTATTATACCGATCCAAAATATTATATATTAATCTTTATTAAATGGTTGAAAGTTTTTTATATAAACCATAGTTAGAAATTTTAAATTTACGCTAAATTTGACATGCATAATTTACATGAATTGAACATGAAGTAGAATAGTTGAATTGTTAAAATATTAATAGTATAAAAAGTTATAGAAGAGTGTAAAATCACTATAAGTTTGTCGAAACCATTTCTTTGAAAACAAAAATTTAGTTGTCGACTTAAAAATAAAAATTGGAGTCGCCACCAATCCTTTATTGAGGTGTGATCGGCCCACCTTAAAAAAATATTCTGGTCTACGAAATTTAAGAAAACGGTTTCGGGAGTCAGTTACGCACGAGGAAGGGTTACCACCCTTGTAACGCCCAAACTGGTACCAAATTAATTATTTAATGTCTTGAGGTCGAATGGATAATTTGTTTCTGCTTTAAAAAACTCGTCTCGAGATAACAAAATGTCACATCCAGTGAGTTAGGACACAACCCTTTGAAGTCTCGAGAGTAAATTTTAATCTTGAAATGTTTACGATTTTAAAAAAAGGGATACTCGACTATTTAAATTCAACAGAGAAAATTGAAGCCCAATAAGTTAGGGCACAATCTCCTCAAGAATTTTGGACGCCGTATATTTTGAAAACTTGCGGATAAAATGGTTTTAGTAGTTTAAACAAATCAATAATATATCTAAGGAATAAAGGTATTTTAATATAAATTGTATGTACATATAAAACAATATCATATAAAAACTTTCATACAAATCTTTAAATAAAAAAAATACATAACATGAGTTTTAAAAACATACACTGCAAAATAAACACATCAAAATATATGCATTATACTGGATTCTAAAAAGAAAATAAAACAATATACTGTAAGATAAAACAATAATATATGACAATAATAAAAATAAAATAAAAAGATGCATGCAAAAAAAAAAGGTTAGATAAATTGTTACAAAAATATAATAACAATAGTAATAATCATAATAATAATAATAATATTAACAATAGTAATAGTAATAATGAAGATTAGAATGATAATAAAATAAAACCAACTATAAAACATAAAGAACGATGAAAAAAAACTAAAAGAGTAAATAAATAAATAAATAAATAAAACACAAAGCAAAATTAGAAACAAGACAGAGGAAAAAAAACTAAATCGCCCTTGAAATAAAAAAAATTAAAATAAAATAGGGCTGAAAATTATATTTAAAAAAACTAAATTAAAATTTAATTAAAAAAAGGGGTAAAAATTGGAAACAAAAAGACCCATCTTGAATGCGCAAGCAATAACGGAGGACCAAAAGGGAAATTATTCCCGCCTTCCAAAACGCTGCGCAGCGTTGGGCTAAATTGAAACAAAAATAAAATATGCCTCTGATATTTAAAAGAAATAAAAAAATCTAAAAATACAATGTAAAACTGGAGGACTAATTGCGCAAGTGGCCTAATTTAACAAAACACGCGGATCCCCTTTGGCCTGGTCGGGTCACATATGGGCAAACATAAAACGGCGTTGTTTTGGGCATTCCGAATCCCACCAAAACGGCGCCGTTTTGGTCCTTCTATAAAGCCCAAAATTTTGCTTTGAAATTCATTTAGACCCCATTTTTTTAAAAAAACTTCAAAAACCTCTCAACTCTTTCTCCCTTTTCTCTCCTTCCGGCAAAAGCTCCGGTGCTGGGCCACCGTGGCTGCCGCCAGTCGCCGGCGATGGCGCCGCCGTCCGCGGTGGCCGAAAAATGAAAGGTCACCATTTTTTTGGTTTTTCCATCCTCAGACCCATGGAACACCGATTTTCATCGGAATCGGCACTTCTTCCTTAACAAAGGCACGATTTTTACTTCTTTTACCCTTTATTTCTTTAAAACCAAACAAAACAAAATATAAATAAATAAATAAATAAGTAAACCGAATCAAAAAACTACCTTTGAAAAAGATTGATATCTGAACTGATTTTTTTTGTTTTCTTTTTGATTCATTCGTAAGTCCATAAAAAAATACAAAGATATGGGTATTTATAACCCAAGATTTCCTATTTTTTCTCTATTTTTACAATGTTTGAGTTGTTGTTGGACTCTCCTAGTCCTTTTGCAAGTACACACGTGGCGGCTCGGGCGGAGAAGCGGCGCGCGCGATGGCCGGCTCCGAGACGTGCGGCGGCAGGAGACCTTGCTAGGGGTGGCGGCTAAGGACTTTGCTACCTAGGGTTTCTTAGTTTTTAGTTTGGTGTTGGGCTAGGGTTAGTTTTTTAGGTTATTGGGCTAGGTAATTTGGGCCTGTTTTATTTATTTTGGTTTTGGGTTTAAATTTTTTTTGGTTTTATTATTTGTATATGGGCTGGACAAAATTGGGTATTACAAGTTTACACCGATATAAATGTATTCCTCCTCATATATATAATATGGAGTGATTTAAAAGAGGGTTTAAATTTTATCTAAATTTTTAATTTTCAAGAGTGAATTTATTTGTTTAAATATACATAAGAAATAAATCCATAATTTATATGAATTCAAAATTTTCCACTTCAAATTTCAATTGTAAAATTTTAAAATTTTAGATATTTTAAAAAGCTAATATTTTAAAATTTTAGATATTTTAAACAGCTAACATTTTAAAAAATTTCAATTGTAATAAATAATTATTTTATAAAAAATTAAGTTATTGGAAGATTATAAATTTAAAAATAATATTAAAAATAAATAGAATAATATGGATTTATTAAATTTGTAAAAAATTATAAATATATTTAATAATATAAAATAAAAATATATATTATAATAAATAAAATTAATTTTTGAAATTTAAATTCTTTATTTTATAATGAAATTGTGTGCTTTAAATAAATTAAAATTATGAGAAATTTTAAAAAAAAACTTTGAATAAAATTTAAAAAAAATTTAAACTACTCAAATCTCTTGAATTCCTCACAAATTTTAAAATTCTCTATTATATTTATCTAGATAAATAAATTTGTTTTTAAAATTTTAAAAACTTAAATATAAATAAAATTTAATTTTTAAATCACTTATCCAAACTCATCCTTAAATAAATTATTTTTAAATTTCTGAAAGTTAATATTATATATTATATATAAATGATTCTGACTCCGTGTACCATATCGAGGTTGAAATATCTTCAAACACATTTAACAAAACAAACGTTGAGAGAGAGGAGCAGACAAAGATGATTAGTTAGGAAAACATAATAGCATCGTGAAAATCAAATTTTAGGTACACCAATATCTTACATTGCATTACGTTACATTATAATTTTGATAATATTTTTATTCAATTTTAGTAATTATTTTCTCATATATATTCATCTACATAAATAGGCTGGAAAAAGCTTTGAAAGCCATGAAAAACAATTCAATGATGGATTTAAAGCTCCTGCTTGGCATCGTTACCCTCGAGCTTAGGTGCTTCATTAGCCTCTCCGCCAGCAATGTCGACAACCCTCGGACCCTTAATCTTATCGGGAGACAACTTGGCCAATGACAAAGTAAGCACCCCATCTTCAAGCTTAGCCTTCACAGTGTCTAAGTCTACGTTCTCAGGTAGCCTAAATTGTCTCCAACACTTGCCATAGGAGCGTTCCACCCTGTGCCAATGATCGCCCTTCTTCTCGTCCTCTCTCTTCCTTTCCCCGCTCACCCTCAGCACACGGTTCTCTTCCACTTCGATCTTCAGCTCTTCCTTCTTCAACCCTGGCACATCCAACATTATTGTATGCCCCTCCGCTGTTTCCTTCCAGTCCACCCTGGCTGGCGACAGTGCCAAGCTCTCGTCCCTCTCCAGGGTAAGTGGGATTTGCTCTAACACACGGAACGGATTAGGCAATAACAGACTGCCACTGCCTAGATCCATGAATGGCAGCAAACTCGATCCATTGCATAGGCCAACATAACATGCCAAGAGCAACAGTAAGAGCCTCATTGTGTATATATGCTGAGTGAGAGTGAACTAGTTTTCTTGAATTGGAAGTTTGGAACTAGTGACTTAAAGGGAATTATTGGGAATTATCCATATTTATGGAAAATCAAAGATATGGGTATCAAATAATAGAAAGTCAAATATATGGGTATCAAATATTGGAAAGTCAAAGATATGGGTACCGAGATATTGGCATAATAAAATCTGAGATATTTGCAATATATGGTCCCTAATTGTAAAGTGACTTTGCAAGTTGATCCCTAAACCTCAACTATAAATAAGCATGATCATCTCTCATTCTGTATCTCAAACTTGCCATTCTCTACTTAAGGCATTATTTTCTCTCTCTCTCTTTGTAAATTCTTACTTGTATTTTGGAGTGAAATATATTTGGTAGTGCCCGAGGACGTAGGTAAAATTTGCTGAAACTCGTTAAATTCTTGTGTTCTTTATTGTATTATTCTGCATAAATTGTGAGTGTGATTGTAGTGATTTATTGTGCTATTAAATTACGATTGAGTGATATTCTGGCTAGGAAAGACCTGGTACATAAGCGATCCTTGTGATCCACATCTCTTTCCTGGGAATTGAAGTTAATGTGATTTTTTAGTACAATAATTTTACTCTTTTACATGCTTCTGCACAACAATTGGTATCAGAGCTAAATTCGTACTTGGGGAATACGATCGTTCACGGCACTGTTCACTTACTGTAGTTGGGATTGAGGAGAAAAAATAGAAAAGGCATCGTCATCAACAAAGACTACTGTGACCAATGCGAAATTTGAAGTAGAGAAATTTGATGGTACCAATAATTTTGGTATGTGGGAATGTGAGATCCTGGATGTCTTATGTCTGGAAGAGCTGGATGTAGCCCTTGAAGAAAAACCTGACAAGATGGATGACAAGGAGTGGGCCAAGATCAATAGACAAGCATGTGGAACAATTCGCCTATGTTTGGCCAAAGAGCAGAAGTACTCTGTCATGAGGGGGACATCAGCGAAAAAGTTGTGGGATACACTGGAAGAAAAGTTTCTAACAAAGTCTTGAAAATAGGCTTTATATGAAAAAGAAACTTTATCGATTCAAGTATGCACCCGGTATGTCGATGAATGACCATGTGAACTCATTCAATAAAATTTTAACAGACTTGCTAAATTTGGATGAGAAATTTGAAGATGAAGACAAGGCATTACTGTTGTTGAATTCTCTTCCTGATGAATATGATCATCTTACCACCACATTACTTTATGGGAAGGATACAATCACATTTGATGCAGTCTGTAGTGCGTTGTATAGATCTGAGACTCGAAAGAAAGATAAAAAAGATCACAAAGATACAACTACAGAAGTCTTAACAGTAAAAGGTCTTTCGCGCAGCAACAAATCTGGTAGAAGGAGTAAGTCCAAAGGGAGACCTGCCAAAGATGAATGTGCTTTTGTCGTGAAAAAGAGCATTGGAAAAAGAATTTTCCTAAGTTACAAAAGGGTAAAGCTATTTCTGATGCATGTGTAGCGGAGCATGATGAGGAGTTAGACTTTAGCTTGGTTGGCATGGCAATGGCATGTCATACAGATGAGTGGATTTTGGATTCAGGATGTACTTACTGTATGTGTCCTAATAAGGACTGGTTTTCTAGTCTTAAAGAACTAGAAGGTGTAGTTGTTTTTATGGGCAATGATAGCGCTTGTAAGATAATGGGAGTAGGTACAATCCAATTGAAGAATCACGACGGCTCAATTCAAGTCTTGACAGATGTTCGCTACATACCTAGCTTGAAGAAAAATCTTATCTCATTAGGGGTCCTAGAATTTAAAGGGCTCACAATCACTTTGAGAGATGGATTACTAAAGGTAGTAGCTGGGGTATTGACGGTGATGAAAGGCACAAGAAGGAATAATATGTACTATTTAAATGGAAGTACAGTTATTGGATCAACATCAACAGCTTCTACGAAAGATGCAGATTCAGAGGCTACTAGGTTATGGCATATGCGATTGGGACATGCTGGTGAAAAAGCTTTGCAGAGTTTGGCGAAGCAAGGCTTGTTGAAAGGTGCAAATTCTTGCAAATTGGAATTCTGTGAACATTGTGTTCTGGGCAAGCAGACGAGGATAAAATTTGGTTCAGCAATTCACAATACAAAAGGAATTCTAGACTACGTTCACAGTGATGTGTGGGGACCTACTAAAGTGGCTTCTTTGGGAGGTATGCACTATTTTGTTACTTTTGTTGATGATTATTCAAGAAAAGTATGGGTGTATCTAATGAAAAGGAAAAATGAAGTTTTGGATGTATTTCTGAAATGGAAGAATATGGTGGAGACCCAGACTGGTCGAAAAGTCAAACGACTTCGATCAGACAATGGTACTGAGTACAAGAATGATCCATTTCTACAAGTATGTCACGATGAAGGCATTGTACGACACTTCACTGTTCGAGATACACCACAACAGAATGGGGTGGCAGAACGTATGAATCAGACTATACTGGAGAAAGTTCGATGTATGTTGTCCAATGCTGGATTGGACAAAGAATTTTGGGCTGAGGCAGTTACATATGAGTGCCATCTAATTAATCGGTTGTCATCAGCTGCAATAAATGGAAAAACTCCTACGGAGAGGTGGGCTGGTAAACCTGCTACTGATTATGATTCTATACATGTTTTTTGTTCCACTGCATATTATCATGTAAAAAATTCTAAGTTAGACCCAAGAGTAAAGAAAGCATTATTCATGGGTATAACTGGTGGAGTAAAAGGATACCATCTCTGGTGTCCTGATACAAGGAAAATTATTTTCAGTAGAGATGTGACTTTTGATGAATCAACCATGATGAAGAACAATGATTCACAAAAGGATAACACAACCAGTGGTACTTTGCAGCAGGTGGAGCTTGAAAAGGTTAATGATGATCCAGCTAATATTGAACGATCAAATGATGAAGAAGTTTCGACCCAAGAACTTCTACAGCAACATGATTCAATTACATATAGAAGGCCAAGAAGAGAGATTCGTATGCCTGCTCGTTTTGATGATATGGTGGCCTATGCACTTCCAATTGCAGATGATGATGTTCCTTCTACTTACACAGAAGCAAGAAGTAACCTTAATGGTGTAAAGTGGAAGCAAGCTATGAATGAAGAAATGCAGTCTCTTCATAAAAATAGGACTTGAGAGTTGGTGACACTACCCAAAGAAAAGAAGGCAATTGGATGCAAATGGGTATATGCAAAGAAGGAATGATTTCCTGATAAAAATGAAGTTCGATACAAGGCTAGATTGGTAGCAAAGGGTTAAGCTCAGAAAGAAGGAATAGACTACAATGAAGTATTTTCTCCAGTTGTGAAGCATTCGTCTATTCGGATTTTGCTAGCCTTGGTTGTGCAATATGATCTTGAACTAGTTCAGCTCGATGTGAAGACCGTATTTTTACACGGTGATTTGGAAGAGGAAATCTATATGACTCATCCAGATGGATTCAAGGTTACTGATAAAGAAAATTGGGTTTGCAAACTGACAAAGTCGCTTTATGGATTGAAACAATCTCCGAGACAATGGTACAAGTGATTTGATCAGTTCATGAAAGGGCAAAGGTATACAAGAAGTAAATTTGATCATTGCGTGTATTTTCAGAAGCTAGAAGAAGGATTTTTCGTATACTTGCTCTTATATGTTGATGATATGTTGATAGCATCTAAGAGTAAAGTTGAAATTGAGAGATTGAAGACTCAACTCAATCTTGAGTTTGAGATGAAAGATCTAGGTGAAGCTAAGAAGATCCTTGGCATGGAAATATGTAGGGATAGAGCTCATGGCAGAGTTAGTTTGTCTCAGAAGCAATATTTAAAGAAGATACTACAGAAGTTTGGCATGAACGAGTAGACTAAAGCTGTAAGTACCCCGTTGGCTTTTCATTTCAAGCTTTCTGCACAACTATCTCCTTCGACAAATACGGAACAAGAATACATGTTACAAGTTTCGTATTCTAATGCAGTAGGTAGCTTGATGTATGCAATAGTGTGTACAAGACCCGACATTTCACAGGCAGTTAGTATAGTGAGCAGGTATATGCATAATCCTGGAAAAGGACATTGGCAAGCTGTGAAATGGATTCTACGGTATATTCATAAGACCATGGATATTGGATTACTGTTCAAGCAGGATACTACACTTGGTAAAGGTGTTGTTGGGTACGTTGATTCTGATTATGCCGGTGATTTGGACAAATAGAGATCAACCACTGGTTATGTGTTTACTCTTGCTGGAGGACCAATAAGTTGGAAATCTACACTACAGTCTACAGTTGCGTTGTCAACCACAGAAGCTGAATACATGGCTGTAACAGAGGCTGTAAAGGAAGCTATTTGGTTACAAGGTATGGTTAAAACCTTGGGATTGGTTCAGGAGCATATTAATGTGTATTGTGATAGTCAAAGTGCTATTCATTTAGCAAAGAATCAAGTCTATCATGCACGTACAAAGCATATCGACGTACGTTTCCATTTTGTGCGGGAAATTATTGATAAGGGGAAAATTCACCTTCAGAAGATTAAAACTGCAGATAATCCCGCAGATATGATGACCAAGGTGGTAACAACAATCAAGTTCGAACATTGGTTGAACTTGATCAATATTCTGCATGTTTAACAGTTGAAGAAGGCACTATCAAGTGTTGTTGACGAAGGCAGAGAGAATTGTGTGAAGATAAGATTACTCGAATCAAATCTTCAAGGTGGAGATTATTGGGAATTATCCATATTTATGGAAAATCAAAGATATGGGTATCAAATAATAGAAAGTCAAAGATATGGGTATCAAATATTGGAAAGTCAAAGATATGGGTACCGAGATATTGGCATAATAAAATCTGAGATATTTGCAATATATGGTCCCTAATTGTAAAGTGACTTTGCAAGTTGATCCCTAAACCTCAACTATAAATAAGCATGACCATCTCTCATTCTGTATCTCAAACTTGCCATTCTCTACTTAAGGCATTGTTTTCTCTCTCTCTCTTTGTAAATTCTCACTTGTATTTTGGAGTGAAATATATTTGGTAGTGCCCGAGGACGTAGGCAAAATTTGTTGAACCTCGTTAAATTCTTGTGTTCTTTATTGTATTATTCTGCATGAATTGTAAGTGTGATTGTAGTGATTTATTGTGCTATTAAATTACGATTGAGGGATATTCTGGCTAGGAAAGACCTGGTACATAAGCGATCCTTGTGATCCACCTCTCTTTCCTGGGAATTGAACTTAGTGTGATTTTTTAGTACAATAATTTTACTCTTTTATACGCTTCCGCACAACAGGAATGCTACTTCAATGTTAAATTCTATTGCCATTGTAAGAAGATTTGAGGGGATATTTATATGTGGATAAAAGTAGTGAAATTCTTGAAATTTCTGATGTGATTAATTTGTAGAGAAACTGGGAAGATACTAGCGATAACCAAACTCAGCAGCACAGTGCAAATCGAAAAGAGAGCAGCCGATAGGCTAGGTTCTAGAGTCTTTCATGTCTAATTGCTTTTGTCTATTGGATCTATTCCAAGTTTCCTCCACATCCCTAGTCTAGTCGGATTTAATATTTCTTTTGTTTGTATTATTATATTATATGTTTTTAGCAAAAAGATATAGCCCTTCCTTTTGGACTAGAGGGAAGATAGGTCCCAAGTTTGGATTATCATAAGGCAAGCTTTCCGTGGGCTTAGCAATAAAACTAGTTTGGATCAACATTGAAGGCCTTAGGCTTTCCAGGACTAATTGCCTGCTATTCATTTGAAGGAAAGGTGAGGACAAGCCTAAGAACTACTTTACTAGAACCTGCAATACTGGCTTTTGCTTGACGTCTTTATTATTTCTATAAATGATCATATATGGATATTAGAACATTTGATAAACAGTGTTTTGTTGTTAAGAGTTTTGACGACATGTTGGAAAGACTGCAAGGAACACATCAATCGGTCATGGACCATGGTGTCCTTTGCAATGCTTTAGCCAAAACCTAGTTGCACCGCATCAATAATGGCTTTCCCAAGAGTTATTCAGCGGTTTCATATTTGTGTAAACTGTAAAGTTCAACTTTAAATTTAAGAATGAGTTTCATTTTAAAGTTCAATTTAATGTAAGAATGAATTATTTTACATCTTTTTTGCTTGATAGCTCAACTTAAGTTCAACCAAATAAATATGGTTTTGTCAAAAAAAAAAAAACAATACAGTTCCATGGAAAGATTAACATGTTCTTGGCTTAGTAGTAAAATGTTATGTTGTGTTTGTGTTGAGACAGTAGCATGAAACATTGACAGACATTATTAGAGTATAGACTCTGATAGTTTGCTACTAATTTGTTATACAAGTTGGAATATTGTTAGTAAGTGGTTAGCAGTCGTTAGTCATAGCAGTTAGTCATACAAGTATAAATTCTATTCATGTATTGTTCATGTATGACTAGCTGCTATGACTAACGGCTGTTAACAACTTACTAACAATATTCCAACCTGTATAACAAATTAGTAACAGACTAAAAGAGTTTATACTCTAATAGACATTATGAGTAGTTACTACCCTCAGTCGCCATTGCTTCTCACTTTGTAATTGACAATGAGATATCTAAAAATTTACTTGTTGTCTCCCATATTTTTTTCACAAGTTCACTTGAAACTCACTTTTTCGTGTTTCGTTTACTACTTTTGGATCCTATCTTTACAATAACATTTTTAATTAAAAAATTATTTTCAAAAGAAAATAACCGCAAAATTTCCAATGCCTGCGGGGATTATAACTCGCCAAGTAGGTTATCTCTAGTTATGCTTCTTGTAACCTAATCTGCCACACAATTACATTTCCCAAACGAGTGACTAAAATGGACTAAGGAGCAATAAGAAATAATAGACAAATTGTCATCCGCAGCAACTTTAATCCCCTAGGGGGATTTGTAAGGGTCTGTGAGGGTATTAATTACAACATTATTATCTGACTCAAATATCACAATTCTCCAGCAGCAACTCATTGTCAAATTGGCAGTAACCCTTAAAGCTACATAAACCTGCACGGATGGTGAAATTTATTAAATTCTAATTATAAAAGTTGTCAATTTTTAAGTTTAAGAAATCAGCAGACTTACGATGACTTTTTGGTTGAAATCATGACATTTTTGGGTTAAGATATCTTCATGGCGTTTGAAGATCTATCTCTTAGCTTCGAAACGCATTTTGAATTATTTGATTTTAATTTCGAGAGCTCAAGTTATGACTATTTTAATGAAGACTACACGAGCAGAATTTCTGAACGGGATTATGACGGGAATTACGAATTTCGAGCTTTTAATTTGAGTTTAAATCATATTGGGTTTGGGTTTTAGGCCTAATTTTTATTATATATGAGCCCAATATTGTATTTATCAACTCTTACTATTTTATTATTATTTTATTCTAAATTTTTATAATTATTAAGTATTTTAAGTTATTTAGGAGTTGTATGTTAACAAGAAAGTTTAGTTTAAAACTACTTCTTGTTTAGATTAAATCAAAGTTCTAGTATACTTAAGAGTCTTATTTAGATTTATTTAGCTAGCCTATATATAGGTTTGTGCATTGTACACAATTCATTCAATTTCATTATTATTCAACTTCTCTTTTGAGTTTATAAATTCTCTTTAAATTTTTTTTTAAGAATTTCTCTTGAGTTTCTTTTAGAATAGTTTTAACAATCTTTTCTGATTATATCTTCAAACTTTTTCTGGCCAAGTTTTCTTTCTTGGAGGAGAAATTAGAGCCACTTGAAGGGGTTGTGGATTCTTCGTATTTCCAATGCCTCTTAGGACTTTTACATACCTAGTTCTATATTTCCATCTATCTTCTTTATTTTCTTCCTTATTTACTAATCGTAGACTTATTATTCTATTTTAATTCTTAGTTATTTATTTTAATTGTTTTATCTAACTTGGATTTGACTGTGTTTCAGATTGTGTCAAAAATCCAAGTTTCTTTCCGAACGTCTAGAGCCCTAAGTCAAATTCGTGACTTTAACAAACTTTACGATCCACTTCCGCATTCATCCGTCTCATTCTTTATCACTATGGCTTCAAGTGCTTGGTACCTTCTATAATCTTTCCGGTGTAGTATACCTACAATTTTTTTCATTAGTTTTAGTAGCAGCATCACCATTAATTTTGATTGTTTCCATCCGTTAGTTCAATGTAACTATCAACAACAGTCAACAACAGTTGACAAAAATGACAAATGAGAAATAGATTGCATGTGTAAGAGATAACTTAGGATTAATTATATTTTTTGAGATTATTATTTAATTATATCTAAAAATTAAATTAAATAATCATTGTTGTTTAATTCTATTCGAATAATTACATATGTTTACATATAAAATTTAGTACAGTAAAATCGTCATGATTTTAACGAAATTAAAATTGAATTGTGTAAATTAATCAATTATTTTTTTAAAAATATTTTATTATTAGATTAATTAAATATATTAACTTGATTTTTTATTTAAATCAAGAGTGATAAACTCATATAATTAAACATACTCAACTAGCCCATTATATAGCTTGTGTGTTATGGCACTTATTTGACTTGGATGTTAACTTTAACATAAGAAATTCCTAATGGAATTTAAACTCCTCTTATTTAATTAATAAATGTGCTTTGAATAAAAATTAAGTTCTTCCAAATATCCTTTTATGTCGTCTTGTACTAAGAAAAATTATATTGAATTTACTTTTTAGTTTGGATTTTAGATTTGTAATTGTCTATCAATTATAATTTAGTGAAAATTTTATATAGTTAAAATTTTCTTATACTTGATTAAATTTTTTTTTAATTTAGATCTAGATTTGTAAGAGTTATAATTGCAATAATCTATCAATTATAATTTAAGTCCAGAAGATGAATTTTTTATTTGAAATACATAGAGGATTCCGACTTCCATTCACTAGGAAGTCTTAGTTTTTATTATTTATTCGATTCTTTGAGTAGAGCCCACACTTTAAGCTATTGAAAATTCAAGAATTAGAAAAAAATTATTTAATTAAGGGCTTAAAGATTTTGAACTTCAATTCGAGTTTTTCTGAAAAGTTATACACATTTCCAAAACCCATATGTAGCTATCTTCGGAACACAAATTAACACTTATTTAATCAAATTTATTATTTTAAATATCACGGATAAATCTATAGTACAAAAAAAATTCAAATTCCAGCCAACTTTCATATGTTTTTCTAAATAATTTTCCAAACATTCCTCCCCTCCAAAATTTGTTTAGCTCTGAATTAACTCCTTGGCAGAAAGCTGGGATTCCAAAACATTGTATAGCAAATATGGGAATAACGGATGCAATTGACTTCGTAAGGATCTCCCTCCCTGTTTGAGAAACTAGTCTTCCTTTCCAATTTTGATTTTTAGAACGTAGTTTATCCATGATAAACCCCAATGTTTAGGATTTTTCCTCCTTGGGAGCCCCAAACAAATCAAGTTGGCTTTATGATTGGAATTCTCATTCTTCCTTGGATTCCGTTTTTCACAATAGAAGAGGTATTTTATGAAAATAAAATAGATGTTTCTGATCGATCAAGGATTGACTCGTAACATCTTAAAACGGGTTAAGAACAGTAAAAATAACTTCACAACTTCGATTTGTCACACTTGTGAAAAATAGATAATCGTCTGCAAACAAAAAGTGTACGTGATAGTGTACAACATCTTTGATTGATTTTAAATGCTTTAAGATCACCTTGTAGTTCGGCTTTTTCCAAAAGCTTTGAAAACATGTTTACCTCCAGGAGAAAGAGGTAGGGGAGAGTGGTCTCCTTGCAATAATCCCCTTATTAAAATAAACTAACCTTTACTAGCCTCTATAAATAGAAGCATGGATTTAACTATTGAAACACATTCGCGAATCCTATTGACCATCGTTTACAAAAACCCATTCTCTCCACTAGTCTCTTGAAGAAGGACCAATTCACTTTTTCACAAGTCTTGACAAGATCTAACTTGGTAGCCGTATATCCTTCCTGCTCCCACTTTCATTTTTACAAAAGGCATGGAAGGCCTCAAGGGCCAATAAGATATTATCTTGTATCGCTCTATCAGCAAAGAAAGTAGATTGTGTACATTATATAACTTTCAAAATGAGAAATTTCATCCTTGAAGCCATGATTCAAGCTATAATTGTAAAGATAGATTGCAACAACTGATTGGGCGAAAATTAGCAAGTGCTTCAGAATTTTTTTTTCAAGTTTGGAGTAAGGATTGTGTTATTCTTGTTAATATCATCCGGTTAAAATTGAAGAAATATTTAATCAACTTAAATGTTTTCTATTTTTTTTGGTATAAATACAATTGTCTTCATCCATTTCAAGTAAAGCCTTCACGACAATGTCAATTTCAAAATTCAAACTTGATTCAAATACTGAAAAAAAAACTCTTTTAGTATCTTTATTTGAAATAAAAAAAAATTATAATTTGCATGCCCTATTTAAAAATATTCTAATTTAACTTTAGATTGTATTATTTACGAATATGAATGTGATTTTACTTATAATTATATTTATAAACTCTTTAAAGAAAATTCATGACAAAATTATTGATCTTTCGTTGCTCTTACTAAATCTTTTTTAATAGATTAGTTGTAATTTTCTAAGGCATGAGATTTGTTATATAAATTTTGATTTTTGTTGGCTATTCATCTTAGATAATTCTTTCTATAAATCAGTATAACAAAATTGATTTCAACTTGTAACCGTAAAACTTGCAATTTTCTGGAGGTGCTGTTTCTCAGGTCAGCTGCACGACAGCTTCATTAGACCTTGGCTCTCTCTCCCCTCCTCCTCTGCCACGGTGGTGATTGTTTTTCTTTGTGAACTAAACCTTGGGCTTTGGCCCATATCCTTTAAACTTACTCTGTGATAGATGCGGTTCAATGTATTTATTTGGGCTTTGGCCCATATCCTTTGTACTAACTCTATGGTGGATGGAGTTCAGTTGACCAAACAAATTAACTTGTAATCGCAAAACCATTCATTCGACATTTACTTCATCATAGTGTTTACCATGTATCTTGATGTATTTTCAATGTTGGAAAGTAATTTATTTCCGTGTGAGTCTTTTCATTCTTACAGAATTTTCATACATTTCAAATTTATTTTATTCAATTATTTAAAATTTGTACTTCCCTATTTATTTAAATTAAACTATTAAAATCATTTACTTCAAATAAATAATTATTACATATTTAATTTATCATCATATGTAATATCTCACACTCGACTTAGACGTTATGGTCGAATATTGAAAAATTACGCAAACTCGTTTTAAAACTCCATATTTTAAACTAGAAAATTGTGTGTTTCGAAAATATTAATTTTGACAAATCTTTTACAGTTTTTCAGAAAAATACGCGTTGAACTTATTTATTTAACAACAAAAAACACTTATTTGGTTACTTAGTTTTGCAATGGAAATTCTAAAGTTCTTAATTTGTAAAATATGATTTCAAAATGAGAAAACATATAATTTACAAATTATCAAAAACAAAATCCAGCAGAAAATCCAAAAACAAAAAATAAAGTCCAAAATATTTATACAGTCCAAAAAGTCTAGAATTAAGTTTAAAATTATAAATAGACTTTTTATTTAGCTAAAATCCAATCCAGACTCCCACACACCGCCTGATCCTAAGTTTGTTGATTACTTGAGAAGATAAATTATTGGGTGAGCTAATAAAGCTTAATGTGTAACTTAGCCCTCATGCACATAACAGATATTAGACAATCATACAGATTCAATAAATAAATAGACAAGGATAACAAAACATTTTTGTGCAATGCAACATATTAAATAGATCAGACACAAATGGTATTGGATCGATGGTACGTCCCGTGGCACAACGGAAAAAATATTCTAGCAATCATCAACGACAGATCCATGTACAAGGATCAAGTCTAGTTGAAAAAGGGTTGAAGATATACCTTAGAAAACTGAAGAATGGCGAATAACGTTGTTGGTTGAATTCCTTTGGGTGATGCCAATCCTAGTCGCAACAAAAAAAATTGTCTTGGCCTCTACGTAGTCCACCCAGTTAAACAAGAAATAGTTAAAACTATTTGAACCCTTTCAAAGTGAATCCAAAATCCAGCTACTAGACCCTTTGAATTTTTCTTACTTATTCACTCCCACATGATCAGGGATTATCTTCCTTTTATTAATATCATATATTAAAACAGAATAATTTCCTTTTACTTTACAGAGAAAATCATGGAAGATATTGAAATTATATTATTTCCAAAAGAATACTAACTTTCATAAATATTAACTCTATAAAAAAGTTGTGAATCGTATCCACCAGGTTATACTATCCGTCAGGCAATATTGTTCGTCGGGCGATATTATCTGCCAAGTGATTCTTATCCGCCAATGATAAGAATCCACCATAGTTGTATATAAGAGGGTATATGCCCATTCTATTGCTGTGAAGTTTGTTCACTTTAACCATTGGGTGTGAACCTATAAGTTCTTGTAACGTTTGTAGTAATACTAGAACATTTCTAATCTTACAAGCAATGAGTGACATCTAGCAATGCATCAGTACTACCCAAGTTACAATAAGTCGTGATTCGACATAACATTTCTGTGATAAACTTTTCATGTATCATATCCTTTTATCATTTATATCTACATTGGACACAAGTCATGGTATAGTCACAATTGTATAGTCCAATATCATATTTCTTAATATTCTGAGTAGACTAATAAACATAAGTGTGATATTTCATATTAACATATTTGAGCATGGCCATGCATTTCTAATCTCACTCCATCAAGTGGCCCAAGATATTTCTCCCATTATGTAGGAGGGATAAATCTTATCTTGATCAATCATATCCCACTACATTGATTGTGGTATATCCAACATCAGTCTTTATAGTTCAACCTGTTACGGTAGATGTTTGACTATATTAAAATATACAACTCGCGATGTTGGGACAATGATGATCTCAAGTCTGAGGATCATATACATAGTTATCACTATGAGTAATGTTTGTAACTATTACATAATAATCCAAAAAACATACTCATGGTGGGTCAGTCCAATATATTGTTCTCTAAGACATACTCATGTATTCATTTTTTACATCCCTATGTCAATGACAACACTTTGCCATCAATCAAGTACACATTAGTCTAAATGCATTATTATTGTCCAAGCCTAAAATAATACTTGACTAAGGACCTTTTAAGAATAAGTATATTATTCTTAGGTCTTTATTATTGATCAGTTTATTTATATACACAGAAAAAGAAACTGAAATAACAATGACAATGTCTTATATTAATAACATGGTAAAATGAGTATGTAATTTCAACCATCTCATGATTGGTCTTTGGGCATACTCTAACAGATGACATGACATATCATGTGATGCAACATATGACACAAAACAAATACAGATCCTACCCCCATTTGCTACACACCATATTCGTTCATCCTAACACACCAATTAGGGTAAAAATACCCTTCCCACCCTACACACCAAATTATTAATCGTACGTCACTATACAGAAATATACAGTCAAGCTGCTAGATATAGTGTGGAAATAGCCAAAATCATATATATACAATGTTTAATTGCCATATACAAACATTTGTGGTGTTACTGCTAGAAATTGTAAAATATAGTCTAGCAAAACTTCTTCCATCACATATCATATCTCAATCCAATGCATATGCAAAAACATCATACATACTCAGCACACAGATTAGACATGCTCTTATATACTCGATAGATCAGAATGTGCTAATAATGTATACAATTTCACATATCAAAATAACGTACAATATGAAAATCGAAAATACAATATAGAAACATGCTTACTCATACAACAATTATACATACTTAACTTTACGCTTATACGCACAGAATGTTTGCATTTAATCATCATGCAGAACCTAACGATTTAACCGATTTTATAAATGGCCACTTAACTATTATAGAGTTTTACAAACACACATTTGGATCACTTAACCAACGAAATAGACCTACACGGTCTGGCACACGGCCATATGGCTTACTCGACCAGACACACGATCGAATAGCGTCAGTAATGTGATTTTCAGCTTCGCACCATTCACTGATTTTTTGAAATTAGAGTCACACACTTGACTATTTCGCGATGCCGACACAACAACAACAATTCCAAATCCTATAATAACACCAATTCAAGTTGATTAGCACAAAACATCGGATCCAAATCAAAATTTGACCCCTACTCATTTAGATTATTTGGCCACAAGAGTTAGGGCATTCGATCTAGAATACCGAACCAATCCCTACTAAGGAAAACAATCCCTTACCCTTTGAAAAAAGTCGACAACAACCTTAAATCACCAAAAGAGAGTTATGCACTTCCTGATCCACACCTAGTTCAAAACACAAGATGATTGAACTCTGCACGATTACATACTAACAACCAACCCAAACACTACCTCCCATTTAAATAAAACCCGGATAAAACACTCACCCCTTAAAGGAAAAATAGAAAGCACTTACGTAAAGATGCAGCCATAATGCTAAACACTTTCGAGTGCTCAAGATTGACACCCAAAAACAAGAGGTTGACAGTGGCTCAAAGGAATTCACAGTTAAACAACAGGAACCAAAAATAGAAGATGCGGCTGAATAAGGAAAAGTGTAGAAACAAAAATCATAACTATGTAAAAGGGTAATTGAGAAAGAAGAAAAGAAAACAAGGCAAAAACGATAGAGAGAAAAGAGAGAATAGAAGAACAAAATGAGAAAAAGGAAAAAAACCTAAGAGAAATAATAAGATAGAGAGAAATATAGAAGGAGAGGACGACAAGAGTGAATAGAGTAGGAGAGAAATAGTTGTGAGGGAGTGTTTTGGGGAGAAAATTCCTCAAAATTATTATAAAAATCCACTAAATCCTATTTTTTATCCCCAATAGATTTTCTAGAATTTGAATTTGATCCAAATTCTGAGCATAGATGGCACATTAAAGAGAAGCAAAAATAATTCCACTGTTACACACAATATGATTTGAACACGGGACCTATGGGTAAGCTAAAACCTTACCATTAAACCAAGAGGGCCATTTTTGTCAACAAACACACAAATTTTAAAGATAAGTCATATGTTTAGAGTTGAGGGTTGGGACAAAAATAATAAAAATTTCAAGGGAAAATATTTGAAAACAAGACCACAAGTACACATAAGTAACACTTAGCCATTGTAACAAATCAATTTACCTGACAAAAATAGAAATTCAAAATAAATGAAAACTTTGGGGCTTTACAACTCTCCCATCCTTAAAGAAATTTCATCCTTGAAATTTACCTAACTCAAATAGATGTGGATATTGTTGTCGAACCGAGTCTTCCGGTTCCCAAGTGGCTTCTTTGGTACCATGATTCCTTCATAGAACCTTAACTAAAGGAATACTCTTCCTTCACAAGACATTTTACCTTTCGATCTAGAATCTGCACTAGCTCCCCCTCAAAAGTCAAATCCAACCTCACCTCAATATCTTTAATAGACACAATATAAGATGCACCATATCGATATTATATTAACACGGAAACATGGAAAACATCATGTATACGTTCTAACTCTAGAGGCAACTCTAATTGACAAGCAAATGACCCCACTTGCCTTAAAATCCGATAAGACCCAATGAACCTAGGGCTTAACTTGCCCTTACGTCCAAACGTGAAAACCTTATTCCGTAGAGATACGTTTAAGAAAACCTGATCTCCCACAACAAACTCAATATCTTTTCTCTTAATACCTACATAAGATTTTTTTCTGTCAGAAATTGCTTTAAGTTAATCTCGAATTAATTTGACCTTATTCTTTGTCTCATTAACCAAATCTGGACCCATAATCTTCTTTTCCCCCAGCTAGATCCAACACAATAGAGCGCGACACTTGCAACCATACAAAACCTCGTAAGGTGTCATCTGAATACTGGCTTGGAAGCTATTATTACAAGCGAACTCGGTCAGAGGTAGAAATTCTTCCCAACTACCACGAAACTCTATAACACAACCTTGAAGCAAGCTCAGGGTTAGAGACCACAATGCACTCGACGAACCCTAGGTGGAGATACATCAAGGCGCTATGGATTGAGGAGAGCTTCTAAAAAGTTTGGTGAATGAAGGGGTTGAGGAGATAGAGGTGGCCGATGACCGATAATTCCGTTGGACCTGGCAGAAGCTTTGAACAATTTCTAATGGAAATCACTGCTCTAACTGTAAGAATGAAACAATGAACAGTGCGGCATATGATAAGAATGGGAGCTCTATAGCCAACTGAAGAACCATTTGAAACACCAAAAGGAAAAAGAATATGGGATATATTTCGGAACCAATCTCAATTTTCGAAAATAATGCATTGTAATAAAATAACGCATTGCACTGTAAATAACGAACAAAATCCAGTTGCATTAAAAAATTTTTGAAAAAATTAAAATTTAATATTTAATCAAATCGATTAGTTTGAGTTTCGATTATAATTCGAATTGAATTTTTCAATTTGAATATTTCAAATATATGATTGATGTAAATACCATATTTCTAAACATCGAATTAAATAATTATTAATTTTATATCTCAAAAAAATATAAAAATATATATATAAAAAAATTAAATCTTATAAAAACCCTAAAATCCAAAAAAATCCTAATTTATCTACTTTTAAAACCCTAAACCCTAACTCTATTTTTTTAAAAATAAAACTAATCCTAAAAAAACGTAACACATGGAAAACGTTTCCGACTAGAAGCGTTTTCTTACAAATCAACTTAAAGCACTTCCAACTAGAAGTATTTTCATAAAATCAGCCTAATCCCATAATTTTTCAAAAAAAATAATCTAAATTTATCCATTTTCATTAATCATCCCCATTTATTTAATTTAAAAATTTCACATCCACATATTTCATAAAATCTAATATTAATAAAGAGTTTATCCTGCAACATTGTTACTAGTTTTTTTAATGAAACAAAACTGCACTAATAGATTATGTTCTTTATTTTGATATTGATATATATTAATATGGATGTGTTTTGATATATTATTTTGAATTTATCAATTTTTTAAAAATGATTTCATGTATATTATATATACATGTAAATATCTTAATTACATACAAATTAATATATTTATATAAAAATATTGATTTTAAGATTATTCATTATGTTTAATAACTTAATTAAATAATTATATTTTATTTTTAAATGTAAATATATAAAAAAGAAATAATTAAGGTAAAATTAAAATAGTTTAAAATATTAAATTTTAGTACTAGTAGGTACCCGCTAGTACAAGTTGATGCACACCGGTACAAATAGATATGGATTGAAGCACATTGGTCGATACAAACAACATCAAAATGTATGTTGAGAATGGAAAAAAAAGTAGAAATAACAATGAAGGGAAAAAATTAATCAACTGTATCTGAAAAAAGGGCTACATTCCTTATTTTGCTAAAAGCTAAGATGTAATAGATACATCAAAGCATCCTTAGATATAAAAATCATCAGATTTAGGGCAACCGACTCCTTTAAGTTACAAAAAAAGTGGGAGTGAAGTGTGCAAGTGGTACACATTTGAGACCATGGGCTTTGGGTGTTGTAAGTCCAAGTCGCTCACTCATGTCAACCCCACTATTGACATTTGGCAGCTTCCAGTCAAAGCACTGAATCAAGGCTACCAAAGTGACAAGGAGTTCCTACATGGCTAAAGAAACACCAAGGCAGGCCCTCCTCCCTGTACCAAAAGACAACAGTTGTTAATGCAAGCCTTTAACATCGATATCCCTTGAATTAATATTAGTATAAGGTCAGTTGAATATCAAGAACCTCTAGGCTAAAACTTGAGCGGACCCTCCCACACCTTAGGATCCTTGCCTATAGCCCAAATTTTTACAAACAACAAAGACTGAGTTGGGATTGTATAGCCATTGATCTTCTAGTCCTCAACTGCTTTTTTACTAATCATTGGGATTGCAATCCTCAGCTTGTAATTTTCGTAATAATTCCGTCCAAAAATTCTGCTCACGCAGTCTTCACTAAAACAGTCATAATTTTAGTTTCTAAACTCAAAATCGAGTGATTCAAAGTGTACTACGAAGCTAAAAGATAAATATTTGATTAATATGAAGACATGTTGACTCAGAAATACCTAGATCCCTTCTAAAAATCCCCCACAAGTTAATTGAATATAGCATGGCTAGGCGTGTGGGATTGATTGAGGTCTTTGAAGTGTAACGCCTAAGCTTGTTTACATCTTCCGCATGAGCTTGTCATCATGGATTAAGATTTTAAGTCTACAAACAGAATTAATCCCTTCTAATTCATCCTCACTCCGTATTAAACTCCAAAATCCATTATATTAGATCTTCAACTTTTTTTCCTCGAAATTTCTTCATTATAAAGTCTTGAACAAATAAGTTGAGTTTTGACTTAAACTTCTTGGATTTGGATCTTGTGATTGGGCCCTTAAGGGAAACTAAGCCCATTATATCCATATGCTTGAAATTGAGCCTTAAGACTCGTATCAACATAATTTAAATTTATGTGAAAATATTAAAATTTACTCTCTTTTTTTAGTTTAGTGAAATATCAATCAACAATTTCAACATTACTTCAAGGAAAATAGTGTCACATAGGTAATGTTGTAAATATAATGTGAAAGTTGAATTAAAATTAAAGTTTTATGTATAGAGTAATACCAAATCAAAATTTATTTATGATATTATAAATTAAATCAAAATTAATATATTTTTTAAATTTATCTGTAAAAAAATATAAATAAATCTGAAATGTTAATGAATGAAGTAATTGTTTACACTCTGCTTAGTCTAATTAACGGCAACTGACTTGGTTTAATCTCTGATGTTTCTCTTAATGCTAATCTAGGAAAAGAATATTTTTAAAATTTTTTTTATCATTGTCTTTTTCTTTGAGGGATTTTATTGATTGTTGTTAGTGATATTTAGGAAGGAAATCTATACACGTGTATATAGAAGGAAGGTCAAAGGGCCTTTCTTTTTCTAACACGCGGCACGCCAACTATTTTCCCTTTTTTCAAAAATTAAAATTTAATTTTACTCCCTCTAATATACTTAAATTTAAGATCTAATATATATTTTAATTACTAACCTAATTTGATTTATATATTTTTATAATGTTATTAATTAATTTAAATAGTTAATAAGGTTAGTTTTTCGATTAAAATATTATATGATTATATATAATTTAAATACTTTAAAAATTTTAGAAACTGACACACGGCTTATCATTTTTTTAAGATTTGCGTAAATTTTTTTTATATGTTATAAGACAATGGCCATGTTTCAATTTCGGCCCCTAAACTATGTTGAAACTTGAGATTTAATCTATATATTTTAATATACAATATAATTACTTTTACAATGTCATTAATTAGTCTAAATAGTTATTATTATCAACTATTTCAATCAAAATGCTAGCGTAAATTTTTCTCAAAAATACTATTCCAACATTTATTTTATCAGACGATTTTAAATGAGTATTTTTTAAGGGAAAATCCTAATAAATGTATTCAATGTTATTTTTATTATTATATGACTATCAAGTAATTTTTTAAAAAATTTAAAAATGTCACACCAAACAAGCTAATAGAATAATCGTAATGATAGTAATAACTGAAACTGAATTTTTAAATCCAAAAAATAGAAAACTATATTCTTAAAAATAGAGAAATTAAATTCCAAATTATAAAATATATAATAATTTAAAACATATTTTGATCTTTAAAGTTTTTTTTATATAAGTAAAACGTTAATAAAAGACAACGAGTATGCAACGACTATAATAGTACAATTTGAGAATTTTGTAAGTTAGTGTGGTAGGTATGTGATAGCCGGCAGGTAATATAAATATCCGTAATCTCGCCGGGTTTTAATTTTTTTTTTAATTAACTTGCCATTACATCACTCCCCTTTTTCAGCCGGTTTTAATTTTTAATATATTTATAAAAAATATTGTGAATTTTGAACATATAAATTTAATAAATATATTTAAGTCCATATATTAGATTTTATTTAGACTATCTCAAATGTTTTTCTTTATTTAATTTTAAAGTAGTTGAAAAATTGTTGATGTGTTTTATTATTTAAATAAATTTGCTTGCAAGCTCATATTCAAGTTTTTGTGATAGTAATTTTATAGTAATGGCACATATAAAATTTCATTCTATTGAATCTGGTTCATTGTTTTAAAGTGAAAGCGATAATATACAATACATAATTGTGAATATAATATATGATATAAAAATAATCTAAAAATAGAAATATAGAGATAAGCTAGATAATAAGATAAGTAGAAATAACTTTTGTTGTGAATGTCACATGAAAGGTTATTGGTATAAGGTGTAATTTCTGGTGATGAAACAAGGCAATGTGAATGCAATTCTTGCTAGTAGAAAATTAATTGAGTACTTATGGAGAGTTAATGTATTGTTGTTATGTGGAGAAATAAATTTTGTGATCAAATGATGCATTATTTATTTAATGCGTCTTAAACGAAGCTTATTAAATTTTAAAATATTTGTCATATATTTCATATTTAAACATTATATATTGCATCTATTACATCCGGCGATTTGTCTTATATTAATAATGATAAGCATATTTAGTACAAATATGTCTGTCTTTCTATTCATAAATAAATAAATAAATAATTCCTTAATGTTAATTTAATAATATAATCAAATATATTTGTGGTTTTAATTTTTTCTAAATTTATGCTTATATATTATAGATAAATAAACCATTGTTTAGATAAAGTCATTGTTTATCGTTTTTAGGATAAGTTTTCTCTATTTTTACTTTTTTAAATGACTGATTTAGTTTATTTAGGTTACGTTGTTTGTTCATGTAGCATGTATAAGTTATGGGCTTAATCTTTATATTTTAATTTTGGTTAATTTTAATTTTTATACTTTTTCAAAATTTAAAATTCTAGTCATGACTTAAAGAATAGGAGCTAAATCTCCTACCATGCACAAGTTGTGGATTTAGTCCATGTTATCCAATTTTGATCATTTTTAGTTTCTATGCTTTTCAAATTTGAAAGTTCAATCCGACTCAAACTGGAGCTATTAAATCCATTAACTAAAACGACATCACTTTTTGTGAGTATTATATGGAAATAACAAGCCGGCATGAAATTGCAATTTTGACAATATTTTTGCCAAAAAGATTTTAGAAGTAACATAATTTAGTGGCTATTGTTTTTGGCTTGAAATAAGTTTTTCAAACTTAGAAAAAGTATGGAGACTAAAAAAAGATCAAATTAGAATAATAATCTTAAATTTGCAACTTACACGTGATAGAAGGACTGACAATAGAATTTGACCAAAACTTAAAAGCCCAAATTGATTAGTAATTATAGATATGGATATCTGACTTATTCTTAATTACAAATAAGTATGATACAAAGTTAATAAAGTAAACAGAGAGCGAAAGGTTAAAAAAGGTATAGAGGAAGCACTACACCAAAACAGGCTTTTAGTGGCGTTTGGATAAACAACGCCGCTAAAGATCGATCTTTCGCGGCGCTAACTAGAAAACGCCGCTGAAAATAAGAATTAGCGACGTTTTCTAAAAAGCGCTGCAAAAAACCTAATCCCAACGACGTCGTTTACCGAACATTAGGGGATTTAGCGGCGTTTTTAAGAAAGCGCCGCTAATGTTCATGGCTTTAGCAGCGTTTTTGAGAAAGTGCCACAAAAACCTAAGCTCAACGACGCTGTTTTCTAGGCTTTCGAGGGTTTAGCGGCGTTTTTATCAATGCGCCGCTAATGTTCAGGGCTTTAGCGGCGCTTTTAAAGAAGAGCCGCAAAAAAACCTAAGCCCAACGACACCGTTTCTGAGCTTTTTGGGGATTTAGTGGCATTTTTAAGGAAGCGTCGCTAATACTCATGGCCTTAGCGGCGTTTTTGGAGAAGCGCCACAAAAAAACCTAAGCCCAACGACGCCATTTCGAGAGATTTCGGGGATCTAGCGGCGTTTTTTGTGTAGCGCCGCAATAAAAACTAAGCCCAACGACGCCGTTTTCTGTGCTTTTGGTGGATTTAGCGGTGTTTTTATGAAAGCGCCGCTAATGCTCAGGGATTTAAAAATAATTTAAAATATTTGTTAAAAATTGAAAAATTAAAATACTATTATTTAAAATATTTTTAAATTTTTTTGGATACATTACTGATTTTTTTAATTTATATATTAAATAATTTCTTATATAATCTTAAAAGAGGTAGTATTACTTTTAAAATATTGAATTAATTATCACTATAGTATATGGTTTAGAGTTTAAGGAGTAGGTCGGTGTATGGATTTAAGGTTTGGGATTTAAGATTTAGGGGTTAAGTGTTATGCTTTAGGGGTTAGGGGATTTAGAGGGGTTAGGGGATTTAGAGGGGTTAAGGGTTAAAGGATTTAGGGGCTAGGGATTTGGGGTTTAGGGTTTCAACGGTTAGGTTAGAGTTTAAGTTTAGATTAATTAGTTTTATTAATTTTCATGTTAAATATGTTCTTATATATTTCTAAAATAGATAATAATAAATTTAATATATTGAAATTATGAGTATATAGTTTATAGTTTTTAAGAGATATATAATCGATAGATGATCATTTTATGCATGTAAATTAATACATGTATCAAATACATTTAAATATTACTTAAAATTTTAATACTTATTTACGTAAAATTTAAATGAAAGATACAAAAAAAAAATAAATAAAATATATGAGATTTAGCGGTGTTTTTAACAAAAAACGCCGTTACTATATATTCAAATTTCGCAAAACGGAACTGTTTGGATAGAGATTTGTTAGTGGCGTTTCCATAGAAAATGCCGCAGAAGGTAGACAATACCGGCGTTTTGATAAAAAAATGCCACAAACATTTATTGAATTTTTCGATACGTCGTCGTTTCAGTTTAGGGATTAAATTTAATTTTTGGCATTTGTTTTAAAAACGCCACAAATGATATTTAAAAGTTGGCAAAACGGCGCCGTTTCAATGGAAGGATGGAATCTTTTGGTGGCGTTTTTGTGAAAACGCCAGAAAGTTGCCTTATATTTTATTTAAACGGCGTCGTTTCTTTCTTTACTTGAAATATTAGTGGCGTTTTTTATTAAAACGCCGCAAATGTGGATGCAATATTAAAAAATTACCTAAACGGCGCCGTTTCTTAAGAGGACATTTAGCTTAATTCATCCGTGTCGTTCTTTACCAAATTATTATTGGATAAAAAAATACATTTTTATACCAAATTTTATAAAAAGATAAAATTTATTATACCAAATTTCATCCGTTTCTTAAGAGGACATTTTTCAAACTTTATATAAAAAAATAAATTTTATAAAGTTAATATTGATTATTGCTACTTTATACAAAATTTTTAACTATTAAATATTGTTTAATAGATTTTTATTATATTTTATGATTATTAAAGATTTAGGGCTTTTTTTAGATGGTATGTTAAGGAGTAGGGGGTATGGGTTTAGGGTTTGGTTTTTGTGGTTTAGGGGTTAGGGTAATTTAGGGTTTAGGGGTTATGCTTTAGGGGTTAGGGGTTATGCTTTAAGGATTAAGGGGATTTAGGGGTTATGGGTTAGGGATTTGGGATTTAGGGGTTATTAATTTTTATATTAAATATGTTCTTATGTATTTGTAAAATAGATAATAATAAATTTAATATATTGTTATTTAAGAGATATATAATAGATATAGATGATCACTTTATGCATATAGATTAATGATTGGTTAATTTAGGGTTTAAGGTTTATAATTTAAGACTTGTTAACTGATACAATTAATTAATACTTGTATATTTAAAAATATTTAACCTTAACCATTTGATATTTTTGATATGGATATATATATAGGCAATTAATTATTTAATTTGTATATAGGACCAAAATATAAGAAGAAAAAATATAAATGAAATAAAAAAACTAAAATTTATACATGTATTAAATACTTTTAAATATTACTTAAAATTTTAATAATTATTTATGTAAAATTTAAATGAAAGATACAATAAATAAATAAATAAATAAAATTTATTCAAATTTTAGCAAAAAATGGCGAATTTAAATTTATTAGTGGCGTTTTTATAAAAAACGCCACAAATATTTATTACATTTTTTAATACGTCGTCGTTTCAGTTTACGGATTAAATTTTATTTGTGGCGTTTTCACTAAAAACGCCGTAAATTATATTTAAACTTTGGTAAAACGTCGTCGTTTCAGTTAATAATTTGTAGCGTTTTTTTTTGAAAACGCCAGAAAATTAACGTATATTTTAATAAAACGGCTTCGTCTCTTTCTGTACTTGAAATTTTAGTGGTGTTTTTTTATTAAAACGCCACAAATGTGAATACAATAGCTGCAAATACTTATAAATAAAGTGAATATTTAGTGACGTTTCTATGAAAAACGCCGCAAATAATATTTTAAAAATTGAATAAAACGGCGCCGTTTCGTTGAAGAGTTTAGTTTTTAGTGGCATTTTAATAAAAACGCCTCAAATTTTGTAAAAGATTTGTGGCGTTTTTCTTAAAGCACCGCTTGATGAAATGAATTTATACTAGCGTTTTTGATAGAAGCGCCGGAAATATGCATTAAAAGTTTAGTAAAACGACACCGTTTTCTGTTCAGTACTTGTGGCGTTTTTTGTTAAAACGCCGCAAATATCGGAAGCAGTAGCGGCATTTTTGCCTAAAACGCCGCAAAGATATCTTAAAATTTCTCTAAACGGCGCCATTTCTTTACATCGGATTAAACTTATGAGTTTTAAGTGATATATGCCTTAATTTTACTGTATGAGAAAGAAGGAAATTTGGGAAGAAAACACAGAGGGGAGCTTGAATCGAAAGGGGAAAAAATACAAAGGAAAAGATCCAGGGGAGAACTCAGAACCGAAGTAAGGGTTGATTCGATCTATCAAAGCTGCGAAATTTGTATCCCAAGTAAGCCTTCTTCTATCGATTGTCGATCTACATTTAGGGTTCTTGTTCTGTCAAATTTGGGAATTTTTCCCAATCGTTATTCTTCTTTTTTCCTTTCTGCTTAACTGTTTTAAAATGCTGCTATTTGTATATGGATACGCATGAAATACAAAGAGAAAGAAGCAGAGGAGAAGTCCAGCTACAACTGAACCGAAGCATTCAAAGCTGCGAAATTTCGATCCCAGGTATGCCTTTTTCTATCGATTGTGGGAAAAGCATTTAGGGTTTTGTTTCTGTCAATTTTAGGGATTTTTTCCGATGGTTATTCCTCGTTTTTCCTTGTTGCTTAACTGTTTATGCTGCCACCACTATGGCTACAAGGGAAAAAGCTGGAATATATACTTGCTGGAATATATTCCAGTTGCTGAAATATACTTGCTGGAATATATGGCCAAATATATACTTGCTGGAATATATTCCAGTTGCTGGAATATATACTTTACTAAAATCGATGATTTTGATAACATGACTAAAAAGACCTTTGAATGTTGAATGAATGTTGAATATGTTTAGTCCATGTACGAATGAAAAATTATATGTATGAATATGGAGCATAGCCTGGTATGTATATCAACTGTAACAATTTCAACTTCATGCCTGCATCTGGTGTCCTTTTTTTCATTCTAACTCAACAGACCTTTTAGACATGCTATTTTATTGAAATGGAACTAATCCAAAATAGAAAATACTAGCGCCCTCTGGTTTTCAGGGCAGCAAAATCTTCTATCATTAATTTATTGCAAATTCTGTGCTTTGGTTATGGCTACCTTACATCCCAGTGCAAGTGTTGTTTGCTTTGATTCATTTGAACATGCAATGACAGAACAAATGTGATGATAAATTATCCTAGATGTTTAGTGTGCTCCCTGGACTTTGTGGAATTAGGCTCCATTAGGGAAGCAAAAAAAAAGTAGGTATCTATTGGGATTCTAGATTTGTAGATGTTTAAAGGTATCTATTGGGTGGATTTGGAGTTTTTCAGATTGTTACGAGTTCAATTATTAAATTCAAGTTATTACATGTTTATAATCGGATTGGTTTTAGGTTGGAGTAATTTCGAGTTTGTTGACTGAATTGCTGCCTTTGATTGTGATTTGGTTACATTGCCTCAGATTTCAGTAATTCTTCGTCATCATCATTATTTATTAGGGAAATTCATTGATATTTGATGGTCACTTATCATGATCATTTTTTGGACTGCTGCTTACTAATTACGATATGATCATAGAAAGAAATTGCAGCCATAATCATATTTCTAGGAGTGCTTACTCAAACTAAACTACAATTAATTGAACTTTCAGATTTCTTAACCATTATCGGATAGAATTTTTTTGAATATTTGAATATTTAATTTGTTTTTTGAATATTTAAATATTAAAAATAATTAATTGTTGATGTGATGTCAGTAAAGTTAACTTATGTTAACTTTTTTTATTTATATTAGGGGTGTAGTGACAGTGACAAATAGCTTAAGTTCAATGTTTAAAAAGATGTGAAAATTTAAGTAAATGGTTAAAATGCTTTTTTTTTTAACTGGAGCGCTAAATAAGTTATTATGCTTATCAGTAATTATAGGTCCATTTAATTTTTAATTATCTACTTTCAAATTGAATTAAATGATACTTGAACATTTACAAAACTTTTAATCGATTCTCAACTGAATTAATTTTAATGACCAACCAATTAATCGAACTAATTAATTCGATCAATTAATTAAGTTTTAATCGAAGAATGCATATTCCGACATGTTTCTTTTTATTATCTCGCTTCTTTTTTTTTTTGTTTTTGTTGACTTTGAATATGGTTTGCTACATTCGTGCAAAAAATGCAATATTCTTAAGCATATATTACATTACTTACATTACTTACCGAAATATATTAGACAACTCAGTTTACTTTACTTACATTACTTAAATATATATTCTTAAGTATATATTACATTACTTACATTACTTACCGAAATATATGAATATGGTTTGCTACATTCGTGCAAAAAATGCAATATTCTTAAGCATATATTACATTACTTACATTACTTACCGAAATATATTACATAACTCAGTTTACTTTACTTACATTACTTAAATATATATTCTTAAGTATATATTACATTACTTACATTACTTACCGAAATATATATTTTTAAGTATATATTACATTACTTACATTACTTACTAAAATATGTTACATTACAACCTAATTAATATTATACATAACATACATAATACACATAACTTAATAATTTTAAAATATATCATTCCATAATTTACATAACTTAATAATTTACATAATTTTAAAATATATCATTCCATAACTTACAAATTAATATTATACATAACTTACATAATTTACATAACTTAATAATTTTAAAATATATCATTCCATAACTTTTCAACTATTTTATGTGTATTGCAGATAAAATGCCTAGAAGAAAAATGCGAGATGTAGGCATTGTTCAAAATGCTCCAAATTCGGCAGAAACAAATAGTGAACAACGGACAGCTATTGGATCTTCGAATGTTCCGAATACACTTGAGGATCCTACAGAAGTTCAAAGTAATTTTACATTTAATTTACATGCGTGTCGACTTATAATTGATTTATTTTTCAAATTCTTATATTATAATATACCATTTTTCAGCTGAAAATGGTGGGACGCGCAGAGGTCGAGGACGTACGTTACTTAGAGAGTTATACGAGTTAGATCCAGTCGAGCGTGTCAAAGTTGGACGGAACAGTTTTGGTCAGCCTGTTGGAACAGAAGCTCGGCTTTTAGCAGGATACTTGGGCATTTTAGCACGAAATGCGAATATGTTACCTATCAACTACGAGTCATGGCATAAAATGCCCGATAGTAACAAAAACCAAGCCCTCGATAATATTAAGGTAACAAAACATTAATGTCATCTGTAATACTTAGGTTTAAGTTTCATTTATAGTTACTTTCTTAACTTGTGTTTTTTGTAGGCAAGGTTTGCTTTAGAGGTCTCGGATACTTATGTAAAGAAGGCATTGGGAAAAAGATGGAGAGACCATAAAAGTACTCTAAAGAAAGATTATTATAAGACAAAAACAACTCTCGAAGAGAAATTGCAAAATGTCCCGCCGGGTATGCTGAGGTACCAATGGGAAGAAGCGGTTAGATTTTGGCAATCGAAGAAAGGCGAGGTATGACGTACTTCCAAACTCTTGTAATTATTTTGGTTTATAGTATTTACTATTTACATACTAAAAATTTCATAACGTAGGATCGTGAACGAGTTTGAAAAAGCAGCAGGAAAAAACAGAAATTCACTCACATAGCCGGGTCGAAAAGTTTTGCATGTGTAGCTGAGGCGGAGGTATTTTTAATTTTTTAATACTGTCAAATATGTATAACTTTCCATTAAATAATATTTTTACTACTATACTGTAGGAACTGTCGTCCGGTCAAAAAGTTGGACGCCTTCAACTTTTTGAAATTACACATAAGAAGAAAGATGGATCTCTTATGACTCCTGAAGCTGCAGAAATTATGATACGTTTACTTAATACAATTTGACTTGTTTTAGTTATTTATAATGTTTATTTTCTAATGGTTTAATTCATTGCTTCTAATGCGACTATTGTTAAGTTATGTTGCATTTTTTTAATATATATTGCATTCCTAACTATGTGATTTATTTATTAGGAAAAACTAAAAGATAAAAAGGCGGAGTATGAAGCGATTGCTTCCAGTGAGAGTTTTGTTCATCTTGAAGACATTGATAACCAGATTATTGCTGAAGTTTTGGGTCCTGAAAGGTATGGTCGGGTTAGATTTCAAGGATCTTTTATTAACCCAACCCAATATTTTGGATCCAGGTCGCGGCAATACATGCCTTCGGCTATTCAGTCTCAAGCTGAAGTTTAGAGGTTAAAAGACAAGATGACTCAGATGCAAGCGACCACAATTGAGGTTCAAAAGAAATATGAAGAACTCCAGCTACAACTTAAAGCAGAGGCGGCAGCAAGGGAAGCAGAGGCAGCAGTGAGGGCAGCAGAGGCGGCAGCGAGGGAAGCAGAGCAGAGCAGAAAGTACAACGAACTCCAACGGCAGCTTCAAGATATGCTGAAGATATTTCAACAATCGCAACATCCGCCATCATAGTGTATTGTATAAATATTTTATCATTTTAACTTTTAACATTTTTGTAAAAATAATATGAATTATATTTTATTTATTGATATTAATATTATTTTATTTGTTTAATTTAAAATATTATATAGATTTATTGCTTTTGGTTGGTTTAAATTAGGTTGTTTTTGATTTGTTACTGCAAGATGGCTGATAATATAAAAATATTAATTCTGCAAAAATCTCAAAATTAGAGGCGTTTTTAGGAAAAGGGTCGCTAAAGGTCATCAAACAATAGCGACGTTTGTGATCTAAGCGCCGTTAAAGAACATGACCTTTAGCGGCGTTTTTGGAAAAAGCGCCGCTAAAGAACATGTTCTTTTGCGGCGTTTGTTGGTGAAGCGCCGCTAAAGAACATGGCATTTGGTGGTAAAGCGCCGCTAAAGAACATGTTCTTTAGCGGCGTTTATTTCTATAAACGCCGTAAACGTTAGCGGTGTTGACAACAGCGGTATTTTTTGCGGCTCTTTCGAAAGCGCCGTAAATACTTTTAGTGGCGCTAAAAAGTGGCGTTAAATGCTTAAAAAAATGCCGCTAAAAACCTGTTTTGGTGTAGTGAAGAAAACAATAACAACAATAATGATATGCAAAATTTTAAATCTCCTTATCTAATAACATGATTAGTAGCAAAAAACTCAATATTAATAAATAAATAAAGTTGGAATATTAATATATCAAAGAATCGGAGTTTGATTTATTATTTCATTCTAGCATAAAAAAATTAATCAAAGTCATTTGGATTAGCAAATATTTGATTACTCTTGTGATGGACCACATCATTTTTTTGTTTGATTTGATTGTCAGAGATGTAAGATCGGTTTTGTTGAAAGAATAATAGTATTTGTTTACTACTATATTCTTTTCTTAATCTTAAATAACTGTGGAAAAATTTAATAAATTATGCGGAGTGTGATGTGAGCGTTGACTATAAAACTCCAAGTAAAACAACAACAACAATACACAATGTATCAACTTTTCTCAGCTCATAAATATTTAAATAGTGGAAAGAAACTCGCTTATCATAACATTAATTAATTGAATATGAAGGTAGTCCGCCACATGTATTCCACAAATACAATGTGAAGTTTTGTCGATTTATTAAAATTATTTCACATTGAAAATTCTATTTATTTTATTTTTATTTTCTATAAAATATAAAATACTCTCTTTACAAAATTACTTCTCTATAATAATCTCTTCTTTTAAAATTTAGTAAAATTAGATCGATTTCTACCTGGAACAAAAAAATAAAGTTGCATAATTTTTATATAAAAACATGTTAGTAAGATTTTATTAAAAGAAACAAAATTATTTAATAAATGGAATTAAATTTATAAATTTTATTAAAGATATAATCTAAATAAAAAATGTTGTTACAGGTGTCTCGAATGTTTTTATAAGTATATAGCAACCACCTCTTTAGAACAATCAAAATTTTGACAGAAAAATAAGGTCGTTATAAAGAAGATTGATCATATCATATGGGGTGAGGTTCACTTACGCCGGTGTAAAACTAAAAAGTTTTTACACCCTTCCTTAACTTTTAATATGATTACTATTTTAACAATCCAACCGTAGTATTTCATGCTCCATTCATATAGATCATGTATGTCAAGTTTGATTTAAATTAAAATTTTTAACTATTTCTTTTATGTAAAAAGAATTTTAACCGTTTAATGAATATTAATATATACACTTTTTAGATCAATATGATAAAAATATCGTATCAATTTAAAAATTTATATACATAACAAATATAATTATATCAATAAGTTTAATGATTAAATTGTTAAAATATTAATTATAAAAAAATATAAAACCACTTTAACTTTATTAATATTATATATTTATACCATATAATACAAAAGCGATCTTGGTGTTATTAATTTGTTAGAGGATGGTATTATTAATTTATTAGTATTATTCTTATTTTTCATTTATATTACAGAACGTGGCAGATTGGCTATAGCTAAATGGAGCATAAACGTAGAGGATGGTCTATGCTGCTATGCATATTTGAAGTACACCACAGGGATGTATTAATTTGTTAATGGTTGATGCTGTGGGGGTTGCCTTCCCTAGAATTATAATTTGGTTAGAACTTTTGTCCTCCTCTAATACAAAAAAGTAAATATAAAATATAAAACAGAATCACGTAAGGGTACATGCGTCTTTAAATTTATCCATTTTCATTAATTATCCCCATTTATTTAATTTAGAAATTTCATATGTCATAAAATCTAATATTAATAGAGTTTATCCTGAAACCTTGTTATTTTTTTTATAAAACAATACTGCACTAATAGATTATTGTCTTATTTTGATATTGGTACATATTAATATGGATGTGTTTTGATATATTATTTTTAATTTATCGATTTTTAAAAAATATTTTCATGTATATTATATATATGTAAATATCTCAATTACATACATATAAATATTGACTTTAAAATTATTAATTATGTTCAATAATTTAATTAAATATTTATATTTTATTTTTAAATGTAAATATGCAAAAAAAAGAAATAGCTAAGGTAAACAATTTTAAAATAATTTAAAATATTAAAATTTAGTACTAATAGGTACCCACCGGTACAAGTTGATGCACATCGGTACAGGTCGAAATTGATTGAAGCACATTGGCCGGGACAAATACTACCAAAATGTACGTCGAGAAGGGAAAAAAGTAGAAATCACAATGAAGGTAAAAAGTTTAGCAACCGAATCTAGAGAAAGGGCTACATTTCTTATTTTGCTAAAATCTAAGATGGAATAGATATATCAAAGCATCCTTAGATATAAAAATCATCAGATTTAGGGCAACCGACTACTTAAGTTGCAAAAAGAGTGGGAGTGAAGCGTGCAAGTGGAACACATTTGAGATCATGGGCTCTGGGTGCTGTAAGTCCAGCTCGCTCACTCATGTCAACACCACCGCCGACATTCGGCAGCTTCCAGTCAAAGCATTGAATCAAGGCCGCCAAAGTGACGGGGAGTTCCTGCATGGCTAAAGAAATACCAGGGCAACCCCTCCTCCCTGTACCAAAAGGCAACAGCTGATAATGCAAACCTTTAACATCGATATCCCCTGAATTAATATTAGTATCAGGTCGGTTGCATTTCGAGAACCTCTCAGGCTGAAACTTGAGCGGATCCTCCCACACCTTAGGATCCCTGCCTATAGCCCAAATGTTTACAAACAATAAAGACTGAGCTGGAATTGTGTAGCCATTGATTTTGCAATCCTCAACTGCTTTTCTGCTGATCATTGGGATTGGAGGGTGAAGTCGAAATGATTCCTTGATTATGGCTTGAAGGTAGGGGAGACGTTGAGTGTCGAATTCTTGTACCAACCTGCTTGTCCCTACAACTTGATCCAACTCTTGTTGTGCTTTTCTTAGCGTCTCTGGGTTGTTGATTAGCTCTGCCAATGCCCATTCTACCGCTATTGCTGTTGTGTCTGTAGCGGCTGTTAAAAAATCCTACATAACCCCACAAATGTAGTAAACATCAGTGCTTGTATACTTCTAACCCACTGTTTTCGGCCCACAAATTTCATTTTTGGTTATTTAACTGTAAAATATTTGACAAAATAGCAAGGTGACAGTTTAAAATTTTGTATAATAATAAATTTAATCTTTTAACATCTATAAATTATCTCAATCTAATCATAATTTTTTTAAAAAAAAATAACTATCAATATTTACACATTATCTCAATTTTATTCTAATTAAAAAATATATAAAATTCATCTCTTCGCACCAAATGTTCTTAGTTTTTTTTCTACTTCCTTTAAAATTGTTGAGAAATTAAATTTTATCTGTTCTCCATCTATTTTAGTAGAGGAATTAAAATAAAATTAAAAGTAAGAAAAAGAAAAAGTCAAACTCAGAATTGTGCTTAGATATGTAGGGAAAGAAATATTAATGAAACTTCAAAGGGAAAATGACTAAAAAAACAAATTTAATTAAACTTTTGACAAAAAACACTTAATGGTGACCTTAAATTTATTTTAGAATTACAAAATTATGCCATTGCAGCAACCAAAAAAGCCTACCTAAACAAATATAAATATTTAAGTTTGTAGTATATTTAGCGATAAAATGACAAACATATTTATTTATAGTAATGAAAATATAATGGCAGAGCATGAATATTAAAGAAGAAAAACTTAAAAAGGTAGAAATATATATACGGACCAAGATTAAGGCCTTGATATGGTTTCTGGTTAACTGAATTTCGGAGTGCTCATCTTCAAAGACATCAAGCATCATATCCAGAAAGTCCTTCAGATCATCATCATTTGGTTTCTTGTTTTCCCTTAGTTCCTCTCGATCTCTCATAATTTTTTCCAACAATGAATCATACCTGCTATGGATATCCAAAAACCTCTTTCGAAAACCCTGCACATCTATGTTTTTGAAGAACCATATGATATCAGAGACATTGAATTCCCCGAAGATCTCAGTCACTTCTCGAACTAGGGTTCGGACCCCATCGGCTTGGTCTCCTGTTCCTGAGCACCTAATGCTCATCATCATCTGAGATATGACGTTGTTAGTTAATTTCAACAGTTCTTCAGTTAGGTTCACGATTTCACTTGATTTAGACTTGTCCAAAAGAATGCTTATGAAATGATGTAATTCCTTGGTACGAACAGGAAGGAATTGGCCAAGGGTTCGGTTGCCTAGCAGCTCGAAAGTGCTCAGCTTTTTGATGAATTTCCAGTAAGTTCCGTAGGGTGCGAAAGCGAAGGAAGAGTTGTAAGTAAGATGGTCAATAGCAGCGGTGTGCTTGCGGGCGGAGAAGGTGAGGTCGTGATGCTTGAGAAGCTCTTTGGCAAGCTCAGGGTTAGAGACCACAACGCACTCGACGGACCCTAGGCGGAGATACATCAAGGCGCCATGGATGGATGAGAGCTTCTGAAAAGTTTGATGAATGAAGGGATTGAGGAGATGGAGGTGGCCGATGACCGGTAACGCCGTTGGACCTGGCGGAAGCTTGGAACGATTTCTAATGGAAATCACCGTTCTAACTATAAGAAATGAAACAATGAACAGTGCGGCATATGATAAGAATGGGAGCTCCATAGCCAACTGAAGAACCATTTGAAACACCAAAAGGAAAAAGAAAATGGTTTTGGATGATTAAATGGACTGAAAACACAAAGCTATAAATCTTTCCGAACTATGAGTACTCATACCAACGTTATAATTTATAAAATTTTAAATTAATAAACATATAATTATATTTAACTCTAAAAATAATAAAAATTTAATTTAATCCTTTAAAAATTATAAAACAATAAACTATTAAAATAATAAAATTATATTTTTACTATCACAAAAATATAAAATTTTATTTTGACCCCAAAATTTTTTTATGACTCTACTACCACTGTCAACTTCTATTTATTTGTTTTTTTCTCTCTTTCCCCAACTGACTAGACAGTACACATCACTTACTAAACCAACCTTATATAAGGTTAAATATGAGAAATATGCCGTTATTTCTAATTGGCCAAATAGGCTGTTTGTTTTTTTGAAGATTTAGGGAAATAGATTGATTTTAGAGAGAGTGTGTGAAAACGTGCCCAACTAGATGCGCTTTCCTCCAACGGTCATTTCTCCAACTGTACAAATTCAAACACGCAAACGGTAAAAGTTTTAAATAGCCCAACAATAATTTTATTTTCCTATAAATATTAGGCAATTTTTCATTATTTTCATTCAAATCTAACTCTCTCTATTCTCTCTAAACCCTCAATTCTCAAGATTTGCTCGAAATTTTCCAGTACATTTGTATAAAAATATTATAGTTTTATTTTATTATTTTGTTGATTTTTCATTTCGATTAAATTTTCACAGATGATAAGTTCTCTTATTTGTTTCGATGACAATCACATTTCCGCTGCTCAATCAGTAATGGTAAAGAAAAATTTAAATTTTGTCATTTTCAATTAAGTTAATTTTAAATTTTTTAAATTATTTTGGAGGGGTTCATACACAATTTATCAAAGAGGCCAAACAGTAAAATTCGTGGTTATTTACAAGATGCGGGATTCTTACATGTGTCTTGTATACACAGGGGGAGGGGGGTTATAAATTGGATCCTACACTTATCAGTGCGTTGCTGGAAAAATGGAGACCTAATACACTACACCAAGACAGGCTTTTAGCGGCGTTTTTTTAGGCCTTTAGCGGCGCTTTCACTAGCGCCGCAAAAAATGCCGCTATTGACAACACCGCTAACTTTTGCGACGTTTATGATAGAAACGCCGCTAAAGAACATGATCTTTAGCTGCACTTTAGCCACAAACACCACTAAAGATCATGTTCTTTAGCGACGCTTTCTCTACAAACACCGCTAAAGAAAATGACCTTTAGCGGCGTTTTTGGTAAAAGCGCCGCTAAAGGTCATAAAAAATAAAAAAATTATAAAATATTATAAAAGGTCATAGAAATGTATAATTTAATTTGAAGACATATTAAAATGGAAATTCATGAACAAGACGTATAAAGAATTGTGATCGAGGTACGTTGATACCAATAGCATGATCAAAGAACTTAATCACGTAAGGAAAACACATGGTTAGACAGATCTTTTTACATTTTAATACATCATAACCATAATTGGTACAATTTTATACCCTAATTGCTGCACCAGTTGCAATTTCCAGTTGAAGAACCTTGATTCCATTGACCTCCTGCAGCCAATTTTATAGTTTAGAAATTAGAAATCCACTAGAGACGACATGGTACTAAGCCAAACAGACAGTTCTAACATGTTAAGGCAATATGACTTACAAATTGTTTGTATTGAAAATTTTGAACTTTTCTATAGACTTGAACTCATTGACCTGTTACAAAGAGAGAATCATGTCAACCTCAACCATAAAGTTTAATTATGCTCCCAATCCAACTTCGCAAACCAAGTAATTGGTTAAGGCAATATGACACCTCGATTATAATTGGTTTTCCATCTTTCATTGCATTTTTTTTGCAATCTGTTAAAAGTAAGGGAGGTCACGCAAACCAACTTCACAGATGAGCTTTCTATTAAGGACAATCTACTTTTTCTAAGACACATGGACTGTGAGCGATAATAAAAATAAAGAAAATAATAACAATAAACATCTAAATCAAATGCATTATTCAATTTAAGGTAGTGCCTTTGCATCTACCTTTACCTGAAAAAGCAAGTGATGATTCCATATACTAATTTACTATATAACTAATTTAAACCTATAAGACATTAGGCAAGTTCATCCCACAAACAAATTATTTATCATCACCATAGAACTGTTTTTATTTAAAATAGTCTACAGAATCTAAATAAGAAACTGCACATTTATCATCCCACAAACAAATTATTTATCATCAGCATAGAACTAACAGTAACTTAAATTCAACTTCATTTCTTAACTAATTAGTAACAACAGGATCATAATAATAATAAAACTAGTGTACCTCACTCGAAAAGAAAAGGTGATCCAAAAATGAGTGTATTGATGGTCCTTGTCTGTGCTACCCAACAGGGTGGCCAACCGATAACTCCTCCATTTGTAGGACCCCACCACTCTTTCAATGGAAACCCTTTTGGAGAAAGTAAGAGTTATCCAAAACTTCTGTAAGGGAGAGTTTAAGTATGCAACTCAAGAGAAACTCAGTGAAGAGTTGATGCCTACTTATAAAAGTTTAACAGCTTGGGATCAACTATGATTTTGTTACATTTGTTACGATTTTCCTTTCTTCACCAAATATTTTACCGATTTCATAATCTCTTAAAATTTAACTTACATATATAATTTTTTTATACAGACTCACATGGATAACTAATCTTTAAATTATATAACATTTTCCAATTTTTCACTTACAGAAAGAGAGCAATAGTTTGGCCAGAAAGAAATTCTAAAAATATAGCTCTGTCTATTACATGCTAAAATAGCCAAAAACAAATCATGACGATTTCCATGTTCCCCTTTCCTTTTATTTTATCTTCTTCCAGTTTAAGGCTAACTCATTTATCAAATCATTTTGCCACATATATTCTAATCTAATTTTAGTAATGACACAACATAGCATCAGTTTTGTGTAGGAGCTACTCAAGTAAGAAAAAAAATGGCACCACCGCTAATTGTATTAACATGCACGTAGCAGTTCAAAAACATACCAACCAACACATTCAGGTGGCTATAAAAAATTCTGGACATGCCTTTATAAATCATTTAACTATTTAAGCTAGCTGCTTAAAAATTAACGCACCTTACAAGAAAACAAATTGTAACATAAAAGTTTTCAAGGTCATTGATTCCATGTGAACAATCTTAATAATGTTTGATATGCCTTCACTATTGACTAAATCAAAACAAATATTCAAGAAGGGTTAGCCAAGAATCAACTAACCCCTTCATTTAGGTAGCTTGCAATGTTTCCCAATAATATGGTGGTATCAGTTAGGTTAAAAAGGCACCTAAATTTACTTTTGTTCTTCCCAAGCCCTGAACCCCCCTTTTTTTCTTTCTAAATACAGGCAACATTTGACTACATGATTTGCATATCCCACAATTATTTTGCATCAACTAACACCTTCATCCTATAAGCCAAATTCATGTATTATTCTACCTCAATAAACCAGCTGAATGAAAAAGAAAAATCATTACCAAAGGTCCTCTGTTATTGACAATAGAGGCAACTAAAATGGAATCTGGTGGATATGCCAACTGTCACTAGAAGAGGGAAATGGCGACTAAAATAATACTCTTCAGAAATTTCACCATATAAAGAGGTAAAAGCTAAGTTGACATGGTTCCACAATCAATTCTAATTAACAACAGATGAATCGGACATATTTATCAGGCATTACAGATAAAAATGTAGAGCGCTTACAAGTAAATAAGAGCTTCCAAGACCACGTGCAATATCAATATACAAATATCTTCCTAGAATGTTGACTTGAACTCTAATATATAAGCTAAGAATGGTTACTGCCCATATTGACACCACCATTCTTGTAAAACCTGAAAAAAAAGTATCAATTATGAATGATTAGATTCAGCAGCATGCCATAAGAACTTGCAATTTATAAATCCAGAGAAAACAAAAGGCAACAACTTTCATACTCAAAATTTTGAGACTGTCCCATAATTCAAGTTTCTCTAAAGAAGACAAACTGTTGGGCTGATCCTTCCCTTTCACTAGTCTCTCCATAAGATGTGAAAGGTTCAAATCTTCAGCTATCCGGCAACTTAAATGGGGCATTGCATGAGGTAATGTTGTTGTATCAGCAATTCTTTAAATGTTCTCAAAATGGAGTTGCATTCTATCAACGTAATGAAAACCAGAAACTATAAGAACAAAAACGGAGAATTTTTCCATAAAAGATCATAACAGCTTTGATCAGTCTTACTGAGCTTTAATGAATTCATCGTTTTCCCGTTCGTTTGCCAGTTGCCTTTCCAAATCAATAAGCCTACGTTTGTGAGCATCATATAGTTTATACAACAAATACCCACTTCCTAAAACACCTACTGTAACCAAAACCTTCCTCCTATGCCTTCTCCAAAGATCCCTATATGCAACAAGATAAAAAAAAGGACTAATTTATCAACAAACTATTGAAAAAACACTAAAAGAAAATCTCGAAGACCCAATATTAAAACTGAAGCAGAGCAAAGTATAAAGTAGTAGTTAAATGACAACAACAGAAAATTAGCAATCAACGTATATGATGCATAATATTAACGAATGCAACTTAGTCAAAAAAATGTAATTGAAGAACAAAACAAGCTACGTAGCAGAAAACCCAGAGATAAAATCGAAATAAACAAATAATAGGGGAAAAAAACTGACCTTAAATAAAGCATATTTGCTACTATTGGCTATCGAAACGAAACATCCATTTCGAGTAAGCAACTATGGAAGAGGAAAAAATCAAAACAGAGAAAACAAACCCTACCCTGTATTTTAAGATAAACAAGGGTAATCTTTTCCAGCACTTGATGGAATGCGAAATTGGAACTAAATTCAAATATTGGAGAAAATAAAATGCGAAAGTGAAAAATACCGAAGTACCTGAATATTTTTCAGCACTCTGAAGGGATCAGAAATTCAAAGGAAAAGATTTGAAAAATGGCGTTTGAAAAAAAATACAAATATAAAAAGACTGTTGAAATTTTCGTTGGAGTTGTTTTCAAGATGGCAAATATAAATTTCAGCAGCCGTGGTGGTAGAGAAGCACATGGACAGTGTCATCCTCTGAGGGTGTAAGGAAGCGCAAAAACCAGAGAGAGGAAATGGTGCGATTTTTTAAATGGGAAGATTAAGGATTTGAGGGGGGAAATTTTGGGGTAAATGGCGCGATTTTTTTAAATGCGATAAATGTTTGGGGCGTTTTTCATCAAAATGCCGGTAATGTCTACCTTTTGCGGCGTTTTTATAAAAACGCCACTAATAAATCTCTATCTAAACGATGCCATTTTTTTAAAGTGAAATTATTTTTGTGGCGTTTTTTTATAAAAACCCCGCTATTGCTTACCTTTAGTGGCGTTTTCATAAAAACGGCGCAAATTTTTTTCATTTTGAACAAAACGATACCGTTTTGCTATTCTAAAATTTTTTTATTTTTTTATAAATTGATTTATTTTTTGCATAAAAACGCCACTATTTCATTTTGAACAAAATGACACCGTTTTGCTATGCTAAAAATTTTTTATTTTATTTTTAATAAATTGATTTATTTTTTGCGGCGTTTTTATAAAAAATGCCGCTATTGCTTATCTGAAAAACGCCACAAAATTTTTTTCATTTTGAACAAAATGACGTCGTTTTTCTATTTTGGTTTTTATTATGAAAAACGCCGCAGAATATTATTTCATTTTGAACAAAATGACGCCGTTTTGCTATGCTAAAAATTTTTTATTTTGTTTTTTATAAAATAAAATAAATATTGTATATTTTAATAAGAAAACAAATGATAAAATGGTTGTAATTAATTATTAAGTTAGAATTATCTAAATTAAATAATTACCTATATATCCATATCATTTTTACTTTTGTATTTTTTTCTTATAATTTGGTCCTCTCCAAAATAAATAATTATACATAAATATCCATGGGCAATTTACCAAAAAAGCCGTTTTTTTCAAAATTTACCGAAATGGGCCGATTTTTTGATTATTTACCGGAATGGGCTATTTTCTGCGAAATCGCGTCCACATCAGTGCGATGTCAGGGTACGTGTCAGAACATCGCGTCCATGTCAGCGCAATTTGCTTACGTGGACACAAATCGCGCCTACGAGGATGCGATTTGCTGACGTGGATGAACAGTTTATGTTTTTAAGCTTGGAAAACTTTGAAAGGCCATAACTTTTGGCTCGGTTGTCCGATTGAGACGAAATTTTTTTGATTTCGAATAAATTTTCTAGATCTACGCGCTGACAAACAGCCGAAGGCAGTTTGCCGCACTTTTCATCGAAAAAGATCCTTTTTTGCCCCTAAATTTTGATTTTTTCGGTTTAAAATTGAATTTTGAAACATTCAAATCATTATTTTCCTTATTTATTTGAAGTAAACACCGGATCTTTTTTTACAGAATTGTCTTATATCATCCTGTTATAGGTATAAGTCAGCTCATTCCACTTTTGAGAAGTTCCCTAAAATTTTCCATTTTATTCAATTTAGTCCATAAAACCTAAATAGTCATATTTTCAAATCTAAGCTCCGTTTTTCAATTCAAATTCAAATTCATCCTTCCATAACATTCAAATATTCTTAAATACAAAAATTTCATGCTAGTTTTAAAATAATTACACTTTAGTCCCTATACTCGTAACTAACAAATTATACTTTACAAATTAGTCCCTATCCATCTCTAAGCAGTTTGTCAACGCATAGATCTCGAAAAGTTATTCGAAATAAAAAAATCGTCTCAATCGGACAACCGAGCCAAAAGTTATGGCCTTTCAAAGTTTTTCAAGCTAAAAAACATAAACTGTTCATGCAACGTCAGCAAGTCGGATGTGGACGCGATTTCCTGGCGCGTACCCTGACTATACTCATAATTTCAATATATTTGATTTATTATTATCTATTTTACAATTATATAAGAACATATTTAAAATATAAATTAAAAAAAATAATTAATCTAAACTCAAAACCTTAACTCGACCCCTGGATCCCTAAACCTTAAATCCCTAACTTTTAACCCCTAACATCTAACCCCTAAACCCCTAACCCTTAAACCTAATTAAATCCCAACCCTTAAACCATAATCCCTAATTCATAATCCCTAAATCCATACTCCCTAAACCTTAAAATATGAACTCCTAAACCGGCTTTAAATCTTAAATTAATCATAACCTTAAACAAATTTATTATTATCTCTTTTACAATTATATAGGAACATATTTAAAATATAAATTAAAAATAATTAATCTAAACCCAAAACCCTAACTCGACCCCTAAATCCCTAACTTTTAATCCCTAAACCCCTAACCCTCTAACCCCTAAACCTTAAATCCCAACCCCTAATCCATAATCTCTAAACCCATACTCCTTAAACCTTAAAATATGAACTCCTAAACCGGCCTTAAATATTAAATAAATCATATACCTAAACAGAAAACCCTAAACAAATTTATTATTATCTCTTTTACAATTATTTTAAATAATAATAATTTAATTTTTCCATGTGTTTTATTTCAAATTATTTCTACATGTCATTATTTTTTCTAACGATTTTAAATATTCAATTAGAAATAAATTGAATTTTATTTAATATGAATAAACCAATTAAGATAAATTATTTTAGCGGCGCTTTTCCAAAAACGCCGCTAAATCCCCAAAAGCTCAGAAAACGACGTCGTTGGACTTAGGTTTTTTTTGCGACGCTTTCTCAAAAACGCCGCTAAATCCTCGAAAGCTCAGAAAACGGCGTCGTTGGACTTAGGTTTTTTTCGGCGCTTTCCCAAAAACGCCGCTAAAGCCCTGAGCATTAGCGGTGCTTTCTTAAAAATGCCTCTAAATCCCCGAAAGCTCGGGAAAACGGCATCGTTGGGCTTAGGTTTTTTGCGGCGCTTTTTTAAAAACGCCGCTAAATCCCCGAAAGCTTAGAAAACAGCGTCGTTGGGCTTAGGTTTTTTTGCGGTGCTTTTCCAAAAACGCCCGCCGCTAAAGCCCTAAGCATTAGCAGCGCTTTCTTAAAAACGCAGCTAAATCCCCGAAAGCTCAAAAAAACGCCGTCGTTGGGCTTAGGTTTTTTTGCGGTGCTTTTCAAAAAACGCCGCTAAAGCCCTAAGCATTAGCGGCGCTTTCTTAAAAACGCAGCTAAATCCCCGAAAGCTCGGGAAACGACGTCGTTTCGCTTAGGTTTTTTGATAAGCGGCGTTTTCCGTAATGCGCTGCTAATGATCGTTCTTTAGCTGCATTTTTTATCCAAACGCCGCTAAAAACGCCGCTAAAAGCCTGTTTTGGTGTAGTGATACACACATTCCATCTTCCATGTGGTGAGTGTACAATCACACTCGAGGGCGTAGCTTTACAACTCAATTTGCTAGTGGATGAGCCAGTCGTTACGGAGGTAGTGGTCGTACTCGATAAAGAGGACCTTTGCGAGACATTTTTGGGAAAGGTTTCAAACAAGTTTCAAGGTGGTCAGATATATATGAGATGATTGCAAGATAATCTCAAAGGCCTTTTTCCAAACACGACAGACGTTGTCAAAAAACAATACGCCCAAGCATTCATTTTGAGGTTAATCGAGGGCATTCTAATGCCCGATAAATCTCAAAATTTGGTACATAAAAGGTGGCTACTACACCTAGTTGACTTCAAAGAATGCAGTCGAATGAGTTGGGGATCAGTTGTGTTGGGCACATTGTACAGGGAGTTGTGTCGGGTGACAGAACCAAATAAGATTTCAATTGGTGGTTTTCTACTCCTACTACAGTCATGGGCGTGGTGGCGGATACCATTTTGATGTCCCAAAGTGAACGACCCTTATACATTCCCATTGGTGACATGGTAAAATTCATTTGATAATAATATATAGTTACCATAGTAAATATTGTGTATTTATTATATGTTTGAATTAATATATTGTTTGAGTAGGTGAAACCATGGGTCGAGTTATGTGGGACTACCGGAGCAGCTCGAAGATATCCTGCTATTGTTAGATCGATGTTCAGAAGCCGATGTTAGTTATTGAAATTTTCAAACCTATTATAACTATGTAATGATTTGGAATTTAAAATTTATAGATAACAAAATTTATAATTGTGTACTGCAGTTTGAATGGATGCCATATGTTGATCCAGGATCATAGAATGCGTCCCACCTGAGTTTTGGCCATTCGGAGTATGTGGGATGCAAAGGTGCCATTGATTGTTTACGCGACAGTGTAGATGCACGAATTGGATTGAGTGAGCAACAGTTTGGGTGGAGGCAAAATATTTTGCCGCCACCACAAAACATCAAAGCACTACACAATCTTGATTTGCTAGGGAAAACCGACAAAAATTGGCAAGATTCCACAATGAGTTTATCGAAATTTGGGATCGTAAGATTAATTTCTCAGCCATTCGAGAACCTTTTTCACACCAAACATAGTGACCTCTTTGTAGTACATGCTTTGGTTTAGACTAGCCAATAAGCCATACCTATTGTCAGTGGAGGCGAGGAGTAGGAAAATTCGTTCGAAGAGGCCATGATGGTCGCCCCAGCATCGTAGGTCCAGAGCAAGTGTCGCGAAGGATTTTTCATCGGCTCCAATCCAACAAGGGGAACTGATGTCTGCACCACATCCTGGTTAGTTCCCTCCACATATTTTTGTTCATTTCACTAACTCCATGTAATTTTTACAAGCACCTTGTTATGCACCACACTATGCACCATTGTAGCATCCTGCATCTACACCTTTTGTAAGTATGTATTTTGCGTACCTCCATCCCCAGCATATTACACCCTGATGTCGACATCGATGCCAACAAAAATGCCAACACCAATATCGACATCAATGCTGACATCAATGCTAACGTATCTACCAACAAGAATGATTCTCCGATATTATGTGCAATCGAGTTTTGCGACATCGTACGATTATTTGCTGATAGTGTCACAAACACCTACTGCGTCGTTGTTTTATCAAGGTGGCTCATTGTAACACTCCTAACCCGTCTCTGTCATCGAATTAGGGTTACTGAGCATTACTGTACAATCAAGAATAATTAACACCATAACATTCAAATTGACTAAACATATCATAATCCATCCAATCTCATGTACTTTGTACCTAAATCTAGCCCTCGAGGCCATAAAAATAGTTTAGAAGCAAATTGGGACTAATTTGAAACAAATTGGAAAGTTTAAGAAATATATGCATAATTTTCAAAATAGGGGTCACACGGCTGTGTGACATAGCCTAGGCTATGTAACTTTCAAACTAGGGACACACAACTATGTTCCAGCCTGTATCTTCACCCATGTAACTCACTGAGCAGGGTCACACGACCATGTCACACGCCCGTGTGCCAAGCCGTGTAACTCACTGACTTAAACCCTAAGAAATTCTCAGATGACACACGATGATGTTGCTAGGCCCTGTGCCTCACACGACCGTATGAGAACCTGTGTCCCAGGCCGTGTGAACCTAAAATTTACCTAAAATCAAGCCATTTCACAATCAATTCACACCTAAGAAATCTAACCATTTAAGCATACACCGAAAGGACTTAAACATCATTCACAACCACACAAACATGCCATTTTAGACACCCTAAATCAACTAACGAATGTGCCACCCAAAGACACCACAATTATGTCAATACATCAACTATCTAAACATGTCAATATTACCTCATTTCGTGCATGGTAACCTAGTTCAGGTATGTACCAAAACATACCACAAATAATCATCTTCAAACCACTCTAATTACACTAAAAAGAACCTTATTTACAAGTATATTAAAGTAACCAAGTGACATAATTTGATAAAGGATCAAAGGTACCAAACTAACATATTTATCTATATATACATGCCACTACCCTAGGAGATACAAAAACTACCAACTTAGATGGATAGTGTGAGTCTGCTGAATGATCCTTCGAAACTGTCAGCAACGTTTATCTTCAAAACAATTCATAAGAACCAATAAGCTTACAAAGCTTAGTAAGGACATAGTATAACATTTAATCTATATAAAAATAAATACAGTTCATATACTAATACTTCAAATTAACCAGAGTATAAACAGGGGCACATATCTGCATTCGGGGGTACCGAAGTACAAACAGGGCATGTATGTGCATTTAGGGGTACCAAAGTACAAACAGGAGCACGTATGTGCATTCAAAGGTACTGAAGTACAAATAGGTGCATGTATGTGCAGTCAGAGGTACCAAAGTACAAACAAGGGCACGTAAGTGCATTCAGGGGTATCGAAGTACAAACAGGGGCACGTATGTACATTCAGGGGTACCAAAGTACAAACATGAGCACATATGTGCATTCATACAATTATTTTTTTATAAACAAAGTAATTAAAGAATCATAATATAAGAACACAAGTAGAAATTCATTTACATATTGAAATACTATGAACTTACCTACTATTTGATTTCGACCAACACGCAAGGACTAATCTGCCATTTTCCTTTTTCCTCAGTTATTGTCTTTTTTATCCAAATTTTGATCTATATAATAATTAAATACAATATATTAATCTCATACATTTCTCACATTCCATTCAATGTATATAACCCTTACCTTTTTATTAATTACACATTTTCCCTAAACTTTTACAACTTTTACAATTTAATCTTCTAACCCGAAAATCACCAAATCATTATGATTCAATAATTATTACTTTTGCACCTTTCAAAAATTAGTCCTTTTGTTCAATTAATTAACTGATCATTAAAATTTCTTAACCAAACTTCAATACAATTCTGAAATTAATATTTATTAGTCGACACATCAAAAATTGATGGTTTCGACCACCTTCTCGTAGAATGGAGGACACACGATGGGAGGCTAGGATGACACAACACTCAACCACGGAAGGAGATGAAGACGAAGACGAGGGTGGAGATGAAGATGAAGATGAGGATCGAGATGAAGATTAATACGGGGGTTGAGTAGAAGATGAAGAAGATGAAGACGATGATCATGACTAATAGGAGGAGTTAACACCCCAATTTGTATGTAGAAATCCTACCCAAAACCGTTAGCCATCGCCTTGTCGCACATATTTGGTTCGACGACGTCAATGATATATTTTTCATTTACTTTCTGTGATGTAAATATAATTTATATCAATAAAATATGATCAATTTTTTTTATATTTGTGTTGCAACTCATAATTGTCTCTATTAAATTCTAATCTATATAGGGTACGAAATTTTCCGTATATAATATTTGATATGAAACATGTAACGGTCCAAAAGTCAATGGTGTCGAAAAACTTACTTTTGAGACCTCGTTCCCATAAAACAGAATTGTAAATTTTTTTTCAATATTTATGAAGTTATATAGTAGGCGAATTGAATTTTGGATAGGTAATTTTATCGAATTGGTGATTAATTAAGGTATAAGGACTAAATTATAAAAATGGTAAAAGTTCAACTGCTAGAGAAATTTTAATTGGTACTTAAAGTAGGGCTTAAAGTGACAAATTTTCCACTATATGAATGTTAGTAGATGGTGGAAAATACAAATGAAATACAAAAGAAATGCACAGATTTTGTACAAAAAAAGAAGTATTGTAATAAATTTCTGTACAAAAAAATATGTTAACAACGTTGAGTCCTCAATGCATCCCCCAAATGTTGACATGTTGCCTTCGTATGCCTTAAGTTCCTTCAATAACTACATAACCTCTGTTGACTGTCCCTCTCCTAAACATCCATATTGGTGTGTATTCGAGTAGAATTTGGACGACCTTTTGGGAGACGACGTAAGTTGATATTCGGTGGCAAGTCGAACAGGGCGCTAGGCACTGGCGGCCACATACTCTCATCTGGGACGGGTGAGAATTTCGATCTCTATATATTGTGCATGTGTGTCAGTATGTCGACACCATTAATATAATATGTGTATTGTATTCACGCATTCGCACATGCATCGATTGCATGTGCCCATGGGAATCGAAGTGCCTGGAATCTCCCACAATCACAGGTCCTTTCTGGTAGGTCAACATGGTATGCTACCCTTGACATGTCTTGGTTGAGTGTAACAGTTCGTTTTCTAGTGGAGTTAGAAACAGTGGTTTCGGGACCACAATTTCGATGTGTCAGTCCATAAGTATTAATTATTTAATATTTACAAGGTCATTAGTGTCATTTTAAAATTTGGTTAAGAAATTTTATTGTTTAGATCGTTAATTAATTAAAAGGATTAAATTGTAAAAGCTTGAAAAGTTAGTTTCAATAATAAAAGATGCTAAATAGTTATTAAATGTAAATGAGTAGACTTGTGTAGTAAATAAATCATATAAGATGGTAGTGGACAAATATGGACACAATTTGGTTAGTTGTTAGGTTATTATTAAAGGGGTAAATTAGAAGAAGGGAAATTAAAATAATATTAAGTAAAAACAAAACAAATTTCATCATCTTTCTTTGTTCTTGGCCAAAAATAGAAGAAGGGAAGGGTCATTGTTTAAGCTTGAGTATTTGACATTTTAGATCTTTGCATGGAAGTATATTTCCATCTATTTTTCATGAATTTTGTGTTTTTGAGATCGTTTTAGCTTCACCTAGCTATCCCAGGGTTAGTTTGTAAAATTGTTAAATGTTTTAGAAAATGTCATTGATGATTTTGGTGTGTTTATTAAGTTTAATGGTAGAAGATGATGTTTGGATGTTATATAGAAAGATTTTGTTAAAAGATTTTTCATGATTTTAAGTTTAGGGATTTATTTGAATAAATGACATTATACATGATTTTCTTGTGAAATCTTTAGCATGTAAGGGCTGATTTGGGATAGTTATAAATTCAGTTTAATAGATATAAAGTTTAATTATGGGAAATAATAATATTTTGGTCTTAAGGACCAAATTGAGTAAAATATAAAACTTTGAGGTAAATGTAAAATTGTAAATAAAAAGTTATATATATTAAATTGAATAGTATATGAAGTTGAGGCCAATAATTGAAATAAACTATATTAGAGATCAAGAACAAGTAGGTAATCGAGGAAAATGAAAAGTTACGAAATTGTAACGCCTTGAATAATTTATTTCTACTTTTGTAAATCCTAACACAAACAAGTATTTGCTTCAGTGATTAAGTGTTCTAGGTATGTGTGTGAGGTCTTGGGTTCAAGTTTTACTTTTGACAAATTCTATTTTTTTTATCCTGGCCTTATCCCTGTTGGGTGGGCTTATGTAGTATTGTTTGTAAACTTATATTAGAATGAGCTTGCTAGTTTAAGTGCTAAGGAGTTAATGTGTTGGAGGTCCTGTGTTCGAATCTCTGTGCGAGCGTGAGTGTTAATTTTTGTTTTGGTTGTATGATAAAGGTTTGGTGGAACTGGAACTCTGAGGTTGTTGGATGAGAATCTGATGTCGGTTTTGGTGGGATATGTTGTTAGTGGGGGGAGTCAGGATTTTTGTTAATTTTGATTTTTTTATTTTCTTTTTAATTTTTATCTTTTCCCCCCAAAAAATACTCTCCCCTTTCTGACTTTTTTTTTGTTGGTGCAATAACATACAATTGTGTCCTCAAACTATACAATAGAGTGATGTTGTGTATGCCTGAGTCACACGACTATGTCACTAGGCCGTGTAACCAATTATGGTCATGTGGAACCAAAACCATCCAAAAAAAACAGATGACAAAGCCATGTCACTTGCCCACGTATGACACATGGCTGTGTGACAACTCATGTATCTAGTCGTGTGTGCTATATTGAACCTTAATGTGCAAGTCACACATGTGTTTGCTTACTTAGGCCATAAGCATGCCATTAACCATTCATTCAACCAATTCAAAATACATCAAAAACATACCAAAACATGTCATTAGCCTAGTTCTAACCAATATGCCATAGGGAACCATCACAAACAACATTCAAATCTAAAATTCAACTTCATTTTCTATCAAATTCAAGCTTAACCAAACAATGTCAAGTAAAGTATCTCAATACCAACATTTCTATCATCAACAAATAGTTATATACCAATGCATACTTTCATCCATACATATGACACTAAAAGAATAGATGCACATATCAATTTTTATGACATCCAACTCAAGTATCCAACCACATTACTAGAACATCAAACCAAGCTATCATCCAACTATTCTTTCCATAACAAATTACAAATTATCAACATTTCATCTCATTCTATGTTATACCATACACAATCCACATTAAAGATTTACATAATAAGCTATGTACAATCTTATCATTTAAATATAAAACATATACAATATATACAAGCCAAGACATATATACTTTCATGAACACATAAGTACATTTACCAAATACTCTTATTACATGCCACAAAACCAAAATATGTAGCCAGATAGTGTGATATTTAAGTTTATCCGATCGCCTGATTCCGTAATGTGACAACTACAGGAAAATAGGAAAAATGAAAGAGAGTAAGCTTCAACTGAGTTTATTAAGTTCATAGGTAGAAAAATCAGATAATATACCTTAATGCCACATTAAAAAATTAACAAAAAAATTAACTGACACTTACTCTTGCCATCACAACTATGTCAATAGGTGAGCTCATTACATACAATTCATATAACCAATCAAGCTATACAAAATCATTCAATACCAAGTCACTATATAATATTCTTAAGCATAAGAACATATTTTCAAGTCATTTATCTAGACAATATTTTAAAATAGTCCCTGGGCTAGCTAGATTAAGCTATAATGATCTCATAAACATAAAATTTACGAAAATCAACTAAGAAAACACTTACAAGAATAGGTAGAAAGATTTGAAAGTTTGAAGCTTTATTTTCCTCCTTCTATCGAGATGGTTTGATGGTGGAAGGAAATAAAAGATGAAAGCTCTTTCTTTTGGTTTTATTTTATTATTTTAATCACCAAAATTAATTAAATTAAAACATGTATATTAAAATAAAAGCTAATAACTAATCAACCGTTAATATAATTATGGCTAAATGGCCATATGAAACCATCCCATTATACTTTTATACCCAATTAATACTTATAAACTAATAGTGATTGAGTTTTGCAATTTTTACGATTTAGTCCTTCCTCTTTAATTAATCATTCAAATGTCGAAATTACTGGACAAAAATGTAATACGACACTCTAATAACCTTGTAAATATTAAACTTATAAATATTAAATAAATAATATTTACGAACTCACATGTTGAAATTGTGGTCTTGAAACCACTGGACACTTCTTTCCCATTTCCACAGTATTGTATAATAGAAGAAATGTCACACTTGCTCTTCTAGAAGGATTCTTGTTTGAAGGAAGTCTGGATTGAGGGATTCCAAGTGATGCTCCAATTCCAATATGAAAGTAGGGGTATTCAAAGCATAGCGAGGGAGAGCGAGTATGCAATCCCCAGCTTTCAATACCACAATACATATGGTTGGGAATCGAAAAAAGCTTTAAAGTGAAATTCAACTTTCCCATACCATTGCGGGAGGTAAATTAAAGGGAGAGGAGGCCTTCACCCCGGAGGGATATTTCATTACCATACTATTCCCTCTATCAGACTCAACCCTGAAATCATATTATATCCATTTATTAGCCTTTTTAGCGCCCTTAACTCAAGGGCGATAAAAAGCCAATGAACTCAATTAAACTCAGGGGGTACTAAATAGAGGGAAATCAACTCAATGATGAAAATATGGACATTTAGTGATATCAAAAAATGGACTCTTAACCCATCACCCATTGATTGAGAAAAAAAGGCGATAAAGATGCTTTTATTGGCCAATTGTAGAAGATTACTCAACAACTTGGCTCATGGAAAAGCTAGCTCAAGGAAAATCTAGCTTAACGAAAGGCTAGATTGTTCAGATGACTTCCCGATAGGGAAGGCGTAGGAGAGCATAGCTTTAGAAGTGCTAGGACGTGGAAAATAGGTAAGTTAACCCTCCATCCCTTCCTCGGGGAGGCTTAGCGCTTCTAAAAGACTCACTAGTTCATAATACAGTTAACGCTACTATAAAACAAGGAAGTATCGCTCGGGGGCTATAGCCAATATCCCCCTAACTCTACCCTAAACTCTCTTTGTGGCTATTGTCCTCCCTCCCTAACTTTATGAAAGCTCGAGAGGACTAGCCACTAAGAACAAACAATAGCAATAACATTCGGGTGCTATAGCCAATAGCTCCTCACTCGTGTTCACACTAGAGCTGATAACATATATACATTGAGAACTACAGGTAATGTTCGGGTGCTATAGCCAATAGCCCCCTCACTCGTTTAAACATGAAACTTCACCGATTCCTCAGTTTCCTACATAGCTTCCTCGATACCATGTGTATGCCATAGAACTGTTACTAATGATACCTATATATTACAAAATTCCTTTACTTCATGAGCTAAAATTGCTACCGGCTCTTCTGAATATGACAGATCAAGTTGTAATTCAATCTTACTAGGAGGAATCACATGTGAAGGATCTGACCTATATCCTGTCAACATCGAAACATGAAAAATGTTTTCAATCTTTTTGAGATGAGGAGGTAAAGCCAATATATAAGCTATAGGATCGATTCTCTTAATAATCTCATACGGCCTGAAAAATCTCAAACTAAGTTTCCTTTTTCTGTCGGGGTACAACATCTTTTCCATAAAAAAAATCTAAAAACACTCTATTGCTAACATTAAAATCTATATCTTTTTTTTCAAGTCTGTGTACTTTTTTTTATGGTCAAAGGCGACTTTCAGGTAATCTCGGGTAAGATGAACTTTATCTTCAGTATCTCGAATCAAATATGTCAAACTAACTTATTTTCTCTCAATTCTAACCAGTATAATAGAGTTCTACATTTTTGTTCGTATAAAGCTTCAAATGGTGGAATTTTAATACTGGACTCATAAATTTTATTATAAGCGAATTTGGCCAACGATAAATATTTTTCCCAGCTACCTCCAAAGTCGTCAATACAACATCATAGAATATTTTTTAGGATCTGAATTACCCATTCCAACAGTTCATCTATCTGCAGATGAAATGTTGAACTAAAATAAAGTTTATTACCTAGAGCCTCGTGAAGTTTACCCAAAAATCTAGAGGTGAATCTCAAGTTTCGATCAGAAATGAGAGACAACAGCACTTTGTGCAATCAGACAATCTTAGATACACATAACTCGGCTAACTTTTCAGGTGAATAATTTTTTTCTGATTGGAATAAAATGAGCCAATTTCGTTAGTCTGTCAATAATAACCCATGCATAGTCTTTCTTTCTCAGAGTCAAAGGTAGTCTAGATACGAAATCCATCATGACCTGCTCCCATTTCCATTTAGGAATCATAATAAGCTATAATAACCCAGACGAAACTTAATGTTTGGCTTTCACCTGTTGACATACCAAATATTTAGCTACAAATTTAGAAATCTCCCGTTTCATTCCCGACCACTAGTACATCTATTTCAAGTCACAAAAGATTTTAGTACTACCTAGATGAATTGAATAAGTAGTATTGTGAGTCTTAGATAATAAGACTCGTTTTAATTCCAGATCATTTGGTACACACAGTCGATTGCAAAAGTATAAAGTACCATCATTATCAACATTGAATTCAGTGGACTTTTCATTCTGAATATTCTCTCGTTTGGTTATCAATATCAGGTCATAATTTTGCAACTCCCAAATTTTCTGAAGAAACAGTGGTCTAACTTTCAATTCGACTAAAACAGAATCGTCGTGATTTAAGGTCAATTGAGCATTCAACATTGTAAGTGCAAATAGAGACTTTTGACTAAAAGACTCAGCTACAACATTAGCTTTACCAGGGTGATAATAAATTACTAGATCATAATCTTTCAGCAGCTCGAGCCATCTTCGTTGTCTCATATTTAATTCTTTTTTCGTCATAAAATATTTTAGGCTTTTATGATCGGTATAAAAATGACATCTCTCACCGAACAGGTAATGTCACCAAACTTTTAGATTGAAAACACCAAACTTTTAGATTGAAAACAATCGTGGCCAGTTATAAATCGCAAGTTGGGTAATTTATCTCGTGTGGTTTAAGCTATCGATAAGCATAAGCTACAACCTTTCTGTCTTGCATAAATACAAAACCTAACCCACTAAGCAACGAATCACTATAAACAACATATTCTTTCTTGAATTAAGGCTGAGCTAGTACAGAAGCTTCTGTCAGTAAAGCTTTTAGCTAGTCAAAACTCTGTTGACACTTAATCGATCAAACCAAATCAACATTTTTCTATAGCAGTTTTGTCATTGGTAAAACAATTATCGAGAAAATTTTAACAAACCATTTGTAATAATCAACGAAGCCTAGAAAACTATGCACTTTAGAAATATTCTTCAAAGCTTCTAATTTTCGGTAAAAGAAATCTTGCTCGAATAGACTTGAATACTATCTATAGAAATCACGTGGCCAAGAAATCCAACCTCTCTAAGCCAAAACTCACATTTACTAAATTTTGCATACAATTGTTTCTCACGCAAAGTCTGTAACACAATTTTCAAATGCTAAGCATTCTCGGATTTAGTTTTAGAATAGATTAGTATATCATCAATAAACATAACTAGGAATCTATCTAGGTGAGGCTGAAAAATTTGATTCATTAAATTCATAAACACAATAGTGGCATTTTTAATCCTAACGATATTACTAGAAATTCATAATGGCCAAAACGGGTTCAGAAAGTAGTTTTTGGCAGGTCGATGTATTAAACTCGCAATTGATAATAATCAAATCTGAGGACTATTATCGAAAACACTGTAGCGTCTTTCAACTGGTCAAATAGATCATCGATACAGGGTAAGAGATATTTATTCTTTATAGTGACTTTATTCAATTACCTGTAATTGATACATAGTCTCATCGATCCGTCTTTGTTTTTCACAAACAACATAGATACACTCTAAGGAGATACACTTTGTTGAATAAAACCTCTGTTTGACAGATTTTGCAACTGTGCTTTAAGTTCATTTAGTTCAGCTGGTGTTGTTCGATACTATGTAATTGATATCGGATCAGTTTCAGACATCAAGTCAATTGCAAACTGAACTTCATGTTTTGGTGGTAATCCCAACAATTCTTTAAGAAATATATCAGTAAACTCACTAAAAATCGGTACTTGATCAATCTTCGATCCCAATTCTCGAGTATCAAGTATATATGCCAAGGATGCCTCATATCCTTTTCTAATCAATTTCTGCGCGAAAATTGTTGAAATAACTTTAGCAGCCCAATCTGATCTATTTGAATCAACTGTAATTATTTCACCAGTCTTACATGTCAAATCAATCCATTTCAGTCTACAGTTTAGCACGGCATCGTGTAACTTCAACTAGTCCATTCCCAGAATGATCTCAAATTCATGAAATGGTGATAACATCAGATCAGCAAGAAAGTCACAAACCTAAATTCTCAGTGGACACTTTTGACATATTAAGTTAACTTTCACACTTTAATCTAATGGATTTATAACTTAGACATCAAACTTGGTTTACTCAACAAGTAAATTTGTATCTGTTACTAATGCAATGTAAATATATGAATGAGTTGACCCATGGTCAATCAGTGCATACACAGTAACATCAAAGAGATAGAAAGTACCAGCAACAACATCAAGCATTGTAGCTTACTCTCTAGCTCAGAAGGCATATGCTCGAGCTTCAAATATGAAAACTGTATCTTCGGTCCCACTACGTGTAGCTCCAGTATTATTGCTCTGGCCAGGACGTTTAGCTTTCTGAGGTGTAGGCAACAGTTTTACACTTCAATCATCAGTGTCTCCCTATTTTCTCAGGATATTTCCCATAATATGTTCGGTTGAACCACATCTAAAACAAGCACCCAATTTGGTCCTGCATTCACTGGTATATAACTTCCCACAATGTTCAAAGTCAGGTTTAGAGGCATTACAGACATTACCGACACTATCTGCAGGCATAGACCGAAATCTCGAATCATTCTGCCTTGATTTATTTTTTTCCAAGAACCTTGATGGTGAAGTATGTTGATTGAAAGTTTCCCTCAATTACTTTGACAAAGGAGCTGAAAATGATCTAGATGAACTCAATTTACCAAAATCTTGAGCTTTTCTTTTATTCTATTTCTTGTTATTACTTATTTATTCCATCTTTTGTGCCCGATCAGGCAAGACTTCGAATTCTTGCAGTTCCATCATGCCTACCAAAATCTTAATTTCATTGTTTAATCTGTTTTCAAATTGAACATAAATTTCTCCTTTAGTCGTTACAATTTCACGAGCACACTTGTTAAGCTAAACAAACTCTAGATCGTATTCAACCATAGATTTATTTCCCTTCTTCAATTTAAGAAATTCTTTTTTTTTTCCTTTCCATGTATCGTTTACTAACATATTTCTTTCTAAACTCAGTGATGAAGTAATCTTAGATAACCCTATCTCTCGGTACCATAACAGTTAATGTTGTCCACCAATTATAGGCTTCATCTTTAAGAAAAGATAATGCACATCTGAAATAATCACCAAGGGAGCATGTCATTTCATCAAATACCCTTCGAATATTCTCAAGTCGGTACTCAGCCCTATCTAGATCATTATCCTTCTTGCCTCTAAATTCTTAGGCACTACACTTTCTAATTTTATCAATCAGGGCCATCGAACAATTTCAGCAGTTCGAGGACATGGGGGTGCCATAGAAGGCACAATAGGGGGTGGAGGTTGCTGAACCGCAGGATTGGCTTGCATAAACTTTGAGAATCATTGACCTATCATCCTAAAAAAGACATTTTTAAATTCAATTTTTGACATATGCGGAGTTGGAAGACTATGACTCACTTCCTGTTTAGAAGGCGAAACATTGCTGTCTACTTCATCAGAGCAGTTTCAGGACATGGGGGTGCCATAGAAGGCACAATAGGGGGTGGAGGTTGCTGAACCGTAGGATTGGCTTGCATAAAATTTGAGTATCATTGACCTATCATCCTAAAAAAGACATTTTTAAATTCAATTTTTGACATCTGCGGAGCTGGAAGACTATGACTCACTTCCTCTTTAGAAGGCGAAACATTGCTGTCTACTTCATCAGTGACAACATGATTGGTTTCTGTCGACATCTTTGAATCTATAAGACAAACAAGGTCAGATCAGATCAAATAACATCACACTATCAAAGGTTTATATGGCATTTAATTTCTATACTTAAAACATGTTATGTTTAGTCTAAGAATCAACTACTGTAACTCTGATACCACTAAATGTAACACCCTATACCTAAACTATAAGATGCTACGACAGTTCACAACATCTAGTATGTACGGATTCATCTTAAATATGCAATTAAACATTCAAGCATTCAATATAATAACTATAGCATGATTCACAATCAAAACCGAGCCTCAATTGAGCTTACAAAGCTCTTAAACCAACTTGGAAATAATTCAGGACTAATATAAAACTTTACAAAAGTTTAGGTAAAAAGGCTAAATAGGGGTCACATGGCCGTGTGATGCAATGGCACACAACCGTGACATCAAACCTTGCAATAGACTAATGTTGTGTGGAACCAAAACCATCCTAAACAAACAAAGCATACAATTGTCTGTAAACTCCAAAATATATAGATATTTCAACACTCTTTTATGTACATATTTTTGGTAATTCAGAGTAAATAAATAACACTTTATATGGTTTGTCACTTAATTTCATGATATTTTATAACCTCTATGGGAATGTGTTAAGTTTGTGAATTTTTTGTTAAACACATGTTATTTTGTTATTTTTTTGGAATAATTAGGCTAAACGAAACAATGATAGAATTTTGGTTGTATTAGGGTCTCAAATAGGTACAGTTTGGAAGATTTAAGATGCAGCCACGTGGGCTTCAAAATGACTTCGTTTCAGATTCAATCACGTGGAGGTCCAATATTTCTAATTGGAGGCCTAAAACCTTGCACTTACCCACTTTTCCAGGGAATAAAAATGGCAACATCCACTGCTAAAATTAGTAGTTCATAACTGACCACACATCTCCCAAAAATAGTTAATTTGACCCTAATCTCCATCAAATAAAAATCAGTAACTATTCACCCTGATTCAATCTTTTGATTAAAATAGCAGTAAAAAATAACAAAAAATAAGCAATTCCTTTTGCTAAAATTAGCAAAACACCACCTACTCATCCACATATCAAGGGATGACACCTATGAGGGAGAAAATCAAGGATTCCCTTGCTAAAAATAGTAAGGATGTTGGGGGCTTAAAGGTAATAGAAAGAGGCTTTCACTTTATTCAGAAATGTAGCAGTTTTTAGAGAAATTTTTTTGAGTGTTCTTGTCTTTATCATGGCTTGTGAAACACTCATTTGTCACAAAATAAGGAAATACATTTGCCAAAAATGAGAGCAAACAGAGAGAGAAACTTGAGGGTATTTTGATGGTTTATTGTAAAGAAAATGAGGAGAGCCACCAAGGGAAGCCACAAGGAGCAGTCACAGATAAACCGTTGCAGTTCATCTATTTTATTTTCTTATTGTGAATTAGCCTTGGATAACCCCCTCGACTACTCTTCTTCTATTTCTCTTTATTGTTAATTGATGTTTTCTATGTTGAAAGGCAGGTTTGAATCTTATCTTTATGTTTTCAATTTAATATTACATGAATTAATTTTTTTATTCAAAATGAGTATGAATCATGGTTTGAGTTAATTTTTTTTTGTATTGTGAATATTTTGTGCAAATGATTATTTCATTCATTTAGGTTTAATTCACGTTAATACTTGTAAATGCATGTCTGCCATTTTTAGGTTAATGAGTTAACTGTTTAATTTGAGAAGAGGTAATAGTTAATAGATAAAAGACTGAAATGGTGCATATCATGTCGATATCAAAAGATGATTGTTGTATGCATAAACTATATAAATGCCCGAAATGATTTCTAGGTTAGTTCTCAAATAGATATATGTGGAATAACTTAGGGACATAATAGGACTTTGAGAGAAGCCTATGCCTTAATTGAAATTTGGTTTAATTAATTTTCATATTACCACAATTCATTCGTGATATTCTTTTTATGATTGCCCATAAACTATTGTTAAGTGAAATACTTTGACAAGGTATGTTGTTTTATTTTGTGGGTATTTGAAATTTGACAACATCCTTAACATTTTTTTCGACTCTCATTGACAATATTGTTCTTTACTTATTTTCGACCAAATTGTTTTATAATTAACTTTGCAATTAATTTACACAACAGATCATATGGAGATGATAACTCTTTACTTACTACTTATTACTTGTACGACTGTGTACACTTGCACGTAATCACGCAACACAAGTTTTTAGTGTCGTTGATGAGGACAATATTTTGTTATTATTTGTAAATATAATTGTTTTGCAATTTGGTTTGTGTTTGTTTTCTTTTAAATTTAAAAATATTATTTTTATGATTTTTAAGGGTTTATGAACATAGGTCGGATTATCAATATACTGCCAATTGACCCAAAAATTGAACGCAAATTTAGGAAAAGAAGAAGGGAATGATAAATCGAAAGATAAGTTGAAGACATAAATCAAAATCCAAGAGAAGATGCAACCTGTAATACTCGAAATCCAATCCTTGTTGTTGATGATAGAGATCGAGATATTCGACAGTATGTTGTGCCCTTATTTAGTGAACTAAATCCAGGAATTGCAAGACTTGAGATTGAGGCCCCTCAGTTTGAGTTAAAACCAGTGATGTTCCAAATGTTGCAAACAATGAGACAATTCAGTGGAATGTCTGCTGAAGATCTGCATTTGCACCTCCGCTTATTTATGGAAGTAATTAACTCTTTCAAGTTACCTGGAGTATCCAAAGATGCCTTAAGATTGAAGCTTTTCCCATATTCGTTGCTAGATCAAGCATGAGCATGGTTGAATTCCTTACTGCTTGATTTTGTATCCATATGGCAAGAATGGGCGAAACATTTTCTGATGGAATTAAAACATTTCAAAAATTTGATGATGAGTCATTGTATTAGGAATGGGAATGGTTTAAGGAATTATTAAGAAAATTCCCTCATCATGGTATTCTTCATTCCATCCAATTGGAGACTTTTTACAATGGTCTCAATGCTCATACAAGACCAGTGGTAGACGCTTCAGCTAACGGAGCTCTTTTTTCAAAGTCATACAATTAAATGTATGAGATTCTTGAAAGAATTTCAAGTAATAACTACCAATGGCCAACCAATAGAGTAGCCACAGGAACAAAAGTGGCAGGAGTCCATGAAGTCAACGTTCTTACATCTTTAACAACTCAAGTATTTACTGACTTCCACGCTTAAAAAATTATTGTTAATGGTTGCAGCACTAGCCTGATAGGTTATCAACCAAGCGAATTTGAGAACATCGCATGTGTATACTATGGAGATGGTAATACATTTGAAGATTGTCCATCAAACCCAAAATCTATCTATTATGTGGGAAACCAACATCAAAATAGGTCTAAAATTAAATAATTACAATCCTTCTTGGAGAAATCATCACAATTTCTCCTAGAGTAATCAAGGGGCTGGTCTAGGTAATTCTTATATGTCCTCATGTTCAAATTATTTTCTAGGTTTTTTTGAATAGATGCAGAAACCTTAGCCATTCGAGTCTTCAAATAGTTTGGAAAACCTATTAAAAGAAAATATGGGTAAGAATGATGCGAATCTAAGGAATCTGAAGAACTAGATGGGACGGTTAGACAATGAGCTAAGGAGCAGACCTCAGGGTGTTTTGCCAAGTGATATAGAGAATGCCAGAAGTATAGGTAAAGCGCACTGTAAAACAGTCACGTTGAGGAGCGGAAAGGTGTTGGAACCAACAGTTATTTAAGCCAAAGATGACCCTACTTTTATCTAGAATCAGAAAGAAGTTCAACCAGAAGTTCAATCTTCCACAGTGTAGAATCTTGTTCCTGTGACCCTTATTGAGGCAAAACTGCATCAGAGTAGTCCTAAAGAATCAACACCCACGGTGAATGCATAACAAACACTACCTCCAAAAAGATGTCTAGTTAAGGTTAAATCTCCAAATCTCCTTACCGCAAAGATTCTAAAAGCAACACCAAGAGGTACAATTTAAGAAATTATTATATGTACTTAAGCAGTTACATATCAACATCCCGTTGGTAGAGGCTCTAGAATAGATGCCGAATTATGTGAAGTTCATGAAAGATTTCCTTTATGAGAAGAGAAGGTTAGGAGAATGAGACAATGGCTCTGACAAAGGAGTACAGTGCATTCCTGCAAAATAAGTTGCCACCGAAGATGAAAGATCCCAGAAACTTTACCAGTAACATCCCAAAAATTTGGGGTTAGTAAAATTGGGTTTGTGAATTGAGAGAGTGTGGTTATGCCTTAATGTTTGAGATTATCTATTCATTTTTAGAAAATAAATGAGGTATTGGTTTTTTGGTTAAGTGTTAGTGAAACGTTCCCTGAAAACCAAGTTCAAATCCCTTTTCTCTCACCATTTTTATTATTTTGCAAATTTTTCCTTAAACCCTAGCATAAGGCATCCCTTGTTTTAAAAATAAATATTGCAATATTATTTCAAGAATGAGGAAGAAGCCTAATGGTTAAAATAAATATGACAAAGCATGAAAATAAAATGAGGTCACAAGTTTGAGTCCTTTCCCATGCAAAATAATAATAATAATAATAATAAATTTTTTACAAAATCTTTTTTTTACTGTGTGTGCCATCCATACCCTTGAACCCTAAGTATAAATACAAATTTTTATTGTATTTTTCATCCTTTAATGAAGTTTTTCCCTACACTAGCCTTTCACCCTCTTCCTCTCCTCTTTTCTTTTCAATTCTTTTTCTTTCTCCCTTTGTTGTTGTTGCCTACGCCTCCCATTTTACCATCTCTTTGTTCTTGTTTTTGCATCAAGATTTTGCACCAGCTCCTTTAATCTATTTCTGCAATTTATCTTCATCTAAATCAGCCCCAAATCTAAAATCTTAAACCCAGGATCGATCCCGAACATTACAAAGAAAGTGTCATTGCCATTTCTCTCACCTAGCTTGGGTAATATCTATTTTCGCTTCAATTTCTTGATTAATCTTGTCAATTAAAAAATATATCTAGATCTGGAATTTGGGTTATTTTAAATTATTTCAAAATTATTTTTCCAGATTTTAATGAGATCTCAAACTATTTTAAAATTCAGCCCCAATTTTGGCCATCATGGGTGGTGGTGCGTGCGTCTATGTACAAGAAAGGGGGTTGTTTTGTTTCTTGGGTGTTGTACATATTTTTCCATATTAAATTGTGTTCTTGAATCCTTCTAATCAGCCTTTAATCACATGTTAATTAGGGAGAGACGTTCTTGATCTATTAGCCAACTGGATCCCATAAATCGTGAAGCGTAAGTGCAATTAAGGATAACTAGTTTGTTATTTCGACATAGTTGTTAGGTAAAAGTTATGAATTGATTAAATGAAGGAATTTAATCATTAATTATCTACTGATTTTCTAGTATATTATTGAATTAGGTGCCGACCCAAACTCCCCAAATCATCCACAAAGGTGAAGAACGATTGTATGTACGATTTGCATCGATACAGTGTAAAGAATCTAACTAGTTTGGATTCATAAAATAGTTATAATTTCAATGATTGGTTTGAACTCATAAGTGGGTGTTTGGGGCTGGTTTAATGGTAAATTGATTGAATTTATACTGAATTTTGGTTTAGTTTTGTTTAAGGAATTATTAAGGAGAATTGTAAGATTTACTAGTCTGCTGCAAGGAAGCGAAAAATAAGGTGTGGGTCCTAAACTCATAAAATCATTTGAAATTGTTAAATATCATGTTATATTTGATAAATTAGATTTCTGATTGGATTGACTTAATAGCTAAATTATTGATTTTGTGAGTGGCCGAACCAGGTATGTTTCAAGCCTTAACAGATTGACATGTTAGCAAAATTGCTTGTTTGATAGTATGAATGTTAGATTGAGTTTGTAATTGCATATTTGAGTTATGAGATATGAGAATATTTGATTGAATGATATAATGTGTTGAGATATTAAGCTTATGTATGATTTAAACGCATGAGATATTTGTTATATTGTGTACTAAAAAGGGTGCTATTTATGCACAATGAAAATCCGTAAAGTATGTCAAATTGAACGATATTGATTGATACCAACACAATGGTAATTTGAAAGATTGAAACACTGCTTCCATTTGCTAAAAGTATGTGATTATTGTGGATATGCTGACCATGTCAAATGAATGTGAAAAGTATTGAGATATGATTATGTATGAGATTGTGTTACATATTGCATATGCATTGGGTTGGGATTTTGTGGTTGATGGAGGAGTTTCGTGGAGTACCGGCGGCATATTAAGTCCGTAATATTCGTGGTCAATGCACTGCACCTGGAGTACTGAGGGGAATGGTGATTTATCGCATTTTTATTGGTAGCTTGTCTACATTTTTACTGGTATAATTTTTTGCGTATTGTTATCGGTGGTTTTAACCACAATAGGCTTAAGCCCATAATGTTTTGGAATTCAGATGACAGATTCTGCGGAACTCGTAGTGTGTAGTGGATGGTATGGGTAGGAACCTTTTTGCCTTGCATCATGCTCACAACATATTTTAATGTTATTAATTTATGTTACGCATTGTATTGTGTTCTATTGAAATGATATCAAAATTAATGATTGTTACTCAAATGAGTGATGTCCCATGCTCATACATCATTTGATATCAATTTGATAATGGCTATGTCATGATATGAAATTCCTATGATGGTTCTGTTTTCTTCTGTTAAAGCTAATCTGTTTTGATATATTCAATATTTATGTTTGTTTAAATAATTGTTCGACTCACATAGAGCTTTTCATAAGCTCACCCTGTAACATCCCAAATTTAGCTCCATAAAATTTAGAAATATATCAAAAATGGGGAATTGACCTAATGGTTAATCATTAAAAGTGAAATAGTTGGAGGTCCCAAGTTCAAGTCTCAACCTTTACATAATATATATATTTTTTTGCAAATTCCCTTGTTTTTTTATGTGTTAACATCCAAGTTTAGTAAACCTAGGTATAAATACTATTTTTATCAAAATAATCAGCCTTTTAATCCATTTTCTTCTACCTTAGCCGTCCCTAACCCGCTCTCACTCTCTTCATCTCTATTTTTTTCTTTTCCCTTTTTCCTACATTATTGTTGTTGCCTACACTTCCCCTTTTATCATCATCATCTTCTTCTTTTTGCATCAATATTATGCACCATCTCCTTTTATATATTGCTACATTTTTACCTCAATTAAATTAGCCCTAAATTTGAAATTGTGAACTCCAAGATCGATCCCAAACATCGCCTAGAAGTGCCATTGCCGTTTCTCTCGACTAACTTGTGTAAGGTCTCTTCTCTCTTCAATTTCTTAATTAATCTTGTCCATTAAAAACCTAAATTTCCAGATCTAGAATTTAAGGGATTTTAAAATTTTTTAAATGTATTTTTCTAGATTTTAATGAGGTTTCAAATCATTTTAAAATTCAGCCCCAATTTTGGCCACCATGGACGGTGGTGCTTGTTCATATGTGTAGAATAGGGAGTTGTTTTGTTTCTTGAATCTTACCCAATTAGTTTCAGCATTAATTAGGAAAATAACATTTTTGATCGTTTGAGCATTTGAATCTCACAAATCGGGAAGCGTAAGTGCGGTTAAGTGTGCTTCGACATAGTTGTAGGGTAAATGTTATGGGTTGATTAAATGAAAGAATTGAATAATTATTAGCTACTGATTTTCCAGTATATTATGGAATAAGGTGCTGATCCAAATGCCTCGAATCAACCGTAAACTCGAAGAACGACCGTACGTACGGTTCACATCGATACAAGGTAAGGAATCAAACTAGTTGAATTCCTAAAATAGTTATTAATTCGAAAATTGGTTTGAATCCATAAGTGGGTAATTGGGAGTTGGTTAAGTGGTAAATTTTTTAATTTGTACTAAATTTTGGTTTAGGATTGTATAAAGGTTTATTAAGGAAAATTTAAAGATTCATTAGGGTGCTGCGAGAAAGCGAAAAATAAGGTGTGGGTCCTATACTTGTAAATTTTTTTTGATAATGATAATGTTATGTTATATTTGATAATTAGATTGCTGATGGGTTTGGCATAGTAGCCAAAATATTAGTTTTGCGAGTGGCCGAACCAGGTACATTTCGAGCCTTAAACGATTCATGTGTTGCCAAAATTGCTAGTTTGACTGTATGAATGTGTAATTGAAATTGTTATGCATAGTTATATTATATGGTATGAGAATATTTGATGGAATGGTATGAAATATTGAGATATTAGTGTTATGCATGATTTAAATGCATGAAATATTTACTATGATATATATACACGAGGTTGCTTTTGGTGCACAATGAAATTTGTAAAGTATGTGAATTGAATGATATTGATAGATACCATTTTAATGGTAATTTTAAAATTGGAACATTTTTTCCTTTCTCAGAAAGAATGTGAGTATTGAGGATATGTTGAGCATGTCAAATAAAAGTGAAAAGTATTGAAATGTGATTGTGTATGAATTTGTATGAGATATTGCATGTGCATTGGGATGGGATTTTGTGGTTGACGGAGGAGTTCCGTGGAATACCAGCGGCATATTAAGTCCGCACATATTTTTAGTCAGTGCACTACATTTGGAGTACCAAAGGGATTGGTGATTATATCGCATTATATATCTGATAGTTCAACTGCATTATTGATTATTGGTGGTTTTACCACATCGAGCATTTCTCACATATGTTGGAGTTTGGAAGATGGGTTTTGGGGAACTCGTGGTGTGTAGCGAATGGTATGGGTAGGATCTCACATGTTCATTTTTCATGATCATGTGCATTTGAAAATTATTATTGTTAATGTTTGATTGTGCTATTGGTACCTCTATGAAATTGCATGTATGAATGCTTAATACTCGTTTAGTCTCACACCGAGCTTGTTAAGCTCACCCCATTATCTCAACTTCTCAGGTAATGATCAAACTTAAGATCAAAATTGAGATGCGGGCGTATGGCGGACTTCGGACTTTACTTTGTCATATTATTTTAACTTATTATATTTTTAGGTTATTTTATTATTATTTTGTTTTGGATAGTAAAGTTTCTTTAAACTATGGTTTGGGATTATTTGAGATTATGAGGTTTTTCATGCATGCATGACACACATATTTGGTATAGATACATGGTTTTTATAATATGCTGAAATGGACTATGCATGATATATGACTAAATTAAATATTTGACTAGTAACGGTACATTTCTACTGCTAAGAAGATAACAAAATGATTTTTCAAAGGCAACGCCATCAGTAAGGTTTTACAAAAACTCACCTAATTCGCTAATTTGACCTAAGCCTGGTTGGACTAAGTAAATAGACGTTTTCCAAAGCTAACAATAGAAACCACGATTTTATAAAAAAAAGTATTTAAAGATTTTTAACTATCATTAGGGTAAGTTTGACACTAAGGTGTCCAATGTGGCCTTCCCGATTCGACCATAATGTCTAGGCTAGGTTTAGGAGGTTACACACCCCAATAGTTTTTAACATTTTAGATAAAACTCAAAATTAAGACCGGATTCAGCATTCAGAGAATCACCTTGGACCTCGAACTATTTTTAATAAGTATTAATCAGTCTCTATTGGTTTTGGTTTGTAAATTTTAATGACTTCTAGTCTATGGCTTGGTAACTTTTCTTCTGGGATTTTTGCATGCATGGATTATGTAAGCATTATAACCAGATAATGTATGATATCATGCTTAAGTAAAATATGATATTGTTCCCTAGTTTCCATTGCATTACAAAGGAATCGTTTCTGAAAAAACAAATCGATAAGGCAAGTAAGTTTCCAAAATGACTTGAAAAATGGTTTTTCTGCTGCATTAGTTTAACATCATGTTTTTTTTAAAGAAGAGCAATAAGCAAATGGTTTTTGTAAAACAACACTATTAACAATAAAATGAATCTTAATATAGATGATCTAATAAATAAACGCTTTTAAACTAACTCAAAGTACAACTTCAATATTTCTCTAAAATATGTTTATTTAAGGACATGAAAAGTAACATAAATTAGCTTAGCCGTTTCAGTAGCTAATGTAGCCTTCTATATCTAGACATAACGTTTAGGCTGGGTTAGGAAGGTTACATTACCATACCACGTAACATTGGTAATTCGTATTGTGGTATGAATTTATGTGATTTGGGAGCAAGAATAAATTTGATACCTATTTTTGCTTTTAGACAATTGGGAATTGGTGAAATCAGATTGACAACTGTGACATTTTAATTAGTAGGCAGATCGATAGTATGTCTTGAAGGAAAGATTAAAGACATTCTAGTACATATCGATAAACTTATTTTTCCTGCTAACTTTCTTATTTTAGATTTTGAAGAATATAAAGAGGGCTATCATCTTTGGAAGACCTTTCTTAGCAACTAGAGGAACATTGATCGATGTTCAGAATAGAGAACTTACCATGTGAGTCCATGGTAATTAGTTAACCATTAATGTTTCCAAAGCTATGAGATACCCTAATGCATGAAAAGAATGTTCTGCTATGGATGAGACAGAATCATTAGTTCCTACGGGTGATTCGTTGGAACAACTTTTAGCACTAGAGATCCTAAGTGATGATGAAGATGATGGAAATCAAATTGAATTGGAAGCTAAATTGAACGGATTCGCATGCTTGTTTTGAATCATTGGATTTAGAACCCTGTGAGTATACGCAGTTGAAATCTTGAACTAAAGAACCACCCTAGTTGGAGCTAAAGGTACTTCCTTCTCACCTTAAATATGTTTTTTTTGTAACTCTTCTACTTTATTTGTGATTATTTTAGCTGAATTCACTGAAAGTTAGGAAGAAAGGTTGATTATTGTCATGAAGAAAATCAAGAAGGCAATCGGTGGGACGATAGTTGATATTTGAGGTATAAGCTCATCTTTTTGCATGCATAAATCATATTAGAAGATGGTGAAAGAGGAACTATTGATGGTCAGATAAGGCTAAAATCAATCATGAAAGATGTGGTCAAGAAGTAGATTATGAAGTGGTTAGATGTGGGAATCTTCTACCCCATCTTAGATAGCTCTTGGGTAAGTCTAGTCCAATGTGTACCGAGGAAGGGAGGAATCACAATTGTGAAGAATGAAAATAATGAGCTGATTCCAACCATGATGGTTACAAGTTGGAGGATCTGTACTGATTATTGAAAGTTAAATAAGGCAACTCAAAATGATCATTTTTCGTTGACATTTTATGATCAAATGTTACATAGCCTTGTAGGGCACGATTACTACTATTTACTAGATAAATATTCGAGATACAACTAGATCATTATAGCTCTAGAAGATTAGCATAAGACAACCTTCACATGCCCATATGCTACATTTGCTTTTAGCCATATTCCTGTTGGTTTGTATAATGCATCTGCAACTATTCAGCGGTGTATGATGGCTATATTCATTGACATGGTTAAAAAATTCTTGGAAGTGTTTATGGATGACTTTTCTATGTTTAGAGACTTTTATGATGATTGTTTAAATAATTTGGCCAAAGTACTCAGATGATGCGAAGAGACGAATCTCGTCGTCAACTAGGAAAAATGTCATTTCATGGTGAGAGAGGGCATGGTTTTGGGATACAAACATAAGACAAGGAATATAAGTTGATAATCGAGAAACTCCCACTGCCAGTGTTTGTAAAAGGCATTAGGGGTTTTCTAGACCATGATGGGTTTTACTAGAGATTTGTTAAGGATTTCTCCAAAATCTCCAAGCCACTTTGCAAGTTAATGGAGGAAGACTTGGTGTTTAATTTTTATGATGATTGTTGAAGAGGTTTAAGGAATTGAAGAAACGATTAACTTCAACACCAATCACCATTCCTCCATATTACAGTTCACCATTCGAGCTAATGTGCGACGCAAGTGGCTATGCGGTAGGAGCTGTGTTGGGACAACAGAGGAATAAGATTTTCCATCCCATCTAAGCCGAACCTTGATGAGAGCACAATTGATTTGTTAGGTTTTTTTACTCCAAGAATTCGATCTAGTGATTCATGATAGGAAAACGGTAGAGAACCAAGTGGCAGACCATTTGTCCAGATTGGAGCAACAAGACAATACCCACTCCACAGTTCCTACTAATGAACACTTTCGAATTCAGCACATCTTTGAGGTAAGTCATGTTTATAATACTCCTTGATTTTCTGACTATGCTAATTTTTTAACATGTGGTTTAATGCCGTTCAAAATTACATATCATCAAAGAAGGGAATTCCTTCATGATGTTAAATATCATTTTTGGGATGAACCAAATTTGCTTAAGAAATATATAGACCAGATGATCAAAAGGTGTGTAGCCGAGAGCAAAGTAGCTGATATTTTGTACCACTATCATTCATCCCCGAGTGGGGGACATTTTGGAGGATCATGTACTGTAACTAAAATATTGCAAGCCAGATTCTTTTGGTCGACTCTATCTAAAGATGCATACGCCTACTTGAAATATTTTGATCGATGCCAACAAATTGGAAATGTATACATGAGAAATGAGATGCCACTAACCAACATTTTTGAGGTAGAGTTATTTGATGTTTGGGGTATTGAATTCCTAGGTCTATTTCCTTATTCTTATGGTATCAGGTACATCTTAATAGCCATTGATTATGTATCCAAATAGGTGGAGGCTAAGGCATATCTGGCTAATGATGCCAACGTAGTGATGTGGTTCCTACAAAAACATATATTCACGAGATTAGGGACTCCAAGAGCTATAATCAATGATAAAGGACACCATTTTTTGAATAAATGGCTGAAGTGGTTGTTAGGTAAATACGATGTGACCATAAAGTAGCTACAACTTACCATCCTCAAACAAATGGCCTTGAATTTTCTAATAAAGAAATAAAGGGCATACTTGAAAAAGTAGTTCGTCCAAATAGGAGAGATTGGTCTAAAAGACTTGGTGAAGCTCTACGGGCCTTCTGAACTGCATTTAAGATCCCTTTAGGGATTTCTCCTTATAATTTAGTATATGGAAAAGCATATCATGTACCTTTGGAATTTGAGCATAAATCCTATTGGCTCTTATGCATCTCAATCTAGATTTAAAGTCCACCGAAGATAAACATATGTTACAACTCAATAAGTTGGAAGAAATTAGAATGTTCACTTACGAGAATGCCAAAATCTTCAAAGAAAAATTAATAAGAGGGCATGACAAGCACATCCAACCCCATGTGTTCGAAGTTGGTCAACAAGTCCTATTCAATTCTATGTTTAAGTTTTTTCCAGGTAAACTCAAATCTTGATGGTTCGGATCGTTTACAATTAATCAAGTTTTACCGTCTGGAGTAGTTGAGCTAAAAAACAATAAAGGACATAAGTTGAAAGATAATGGTCAATGGCTGAAATATTATTAGACCAGCGAAGTCGAGCGAAAAATCACCTCACTCACTTTAATTGATCCATGAAAATTTTATGCCGGAAAACTGTTATCTTTAATAAAAAGAACAAATAGATTTTTATTTTTTCTATTTTCATTTTCCAGTAGGTTGTAAACAAATTTAGTATTTAATAATTTTGTAAATAAATAAATTGGTAAATAAATGATGATGATGATAATAATAAAAATCCTAATTAAAAAGGAATTAGGTTTATTTTTAATCAAATTAAATTAGGGTTAAGTTATTTATTATTATTATTTTCCCTATTTTTCTTTTTTTTTTCTTCATTGTTTTTTTTCCACCATCGCTCTTCCCATTGTGCCGCACGTCTACGTTGCCAACACCTTGAGCCACCACCAGCTGTTACAAACAGCCATCGCGCCCCGCCTCACTGTGCAGTAGCCCCGCGTAGCAACAGGCCCTTGTGCAACCAATCCTGCGCATCCTTGCATCGCATGACAGTAGGCCCCCTTCTATGTGCTCACTAGTTTTTGCGTATGAGGCCTCAGGATGAGGTAATAAGCTTTGTGAGTGTGCAGGAGATCATTAGAAGGTGTGCTAACTCAATACTACTCGTTGTGTTACAATACGGAGGGTTGGGTGTCGCAACATAGGGAGCAAAATAGAAGAATTTCAAGACTGCCTTCTATGTCACGACATAGCCTAAAGATGGCACGGCACACCCCTAAATATGCCCTGAAGATGAGCATATTGCATTCGATGTCATGACATAGGCTCTAGTGTGTTGCGACATTGACTTTGTACGAGAAATAATTATGAGCCAGGGGTGTTCTGGTCCGCACAATCAAACATTAAGAGCGAAAACAACAGTTGACCTAGGGTTAAGGATGATGGCCACTTTAAGTCTATAAATAGGCTCATTTAACACATGTTATGGATATCTTTTTCAGATTGTATAATTTTCTTCATAGTTTTAGTTTTTAGTTTTTCCTTTTCTTAGGTTTTTAGGTTATTTTCAGTTTTGTTCTTCCCTTTCGTTGAGAGATCAAATTTGTGAACTTGATCAAACTCTGGGAGGATTCGACATTCTATTCAATACAAATTGGACTTCTTCTAAAATTTATGTTCTTAAATTATTATTCATGTCTATTTTATATATCGAGTTTATGTTTTTTATGAGACCAATGAGGAATTAATCCTCCTATGGGGGATTAGTGAGTAAATGTATAACTAATTAACTGTTTTGTGTGATTTTCTTAGCGGATTAGCTGTTCAAGAGAGGAAGAACTTAAACTCTAGGCTTGACGATCTTAGGAAGTCAACAATGTGAGAATTGACCCAAAATTGGTATGGCCTATCCATGAACATCTTAACCCCAAACTGGTCTGGACTGTAAGGTCAAGAGATAAGTAGTTCTTGTTGACTCATTATTCTAGTGGAAGATCGGAAGATCTTGCTAGGGTATTGGTTAGTTGATTGAACAAGAAGCTTGAAGCGACAACTAATTATGCGTACTGAAGCGAGCTAATCACCCATGCTCAGAATTTGATAAATTCTACTATTTGATTTCCTATTTTTTATTCATTTATATTCATTTATTATTATTATAAAAAATTTTGAAAAAACTTTCTTTGTATTTCATCATAATATAATCTATCTAAAATACTAATTAGACCCATTTTTGCTTAAGTTAGAGTTAACTTAATGCTCGCCTTCTTTGGGTTCGATCCTCGAAGTACTAACCTATTCTGTTGTAATTGCATTACAACCTAACTCGTATAATTGCAGATACCGCCTTTTTAATATATTTTGTGCAGGATTTTTCTCTGGACGTTGGTACATCTGGAGGCGATCAAAAGTAGTCGCCAAAGATAGAACGAAAAATCGGAGTCTTCAGTTAAGGAGGTTAACAATAAATGCTTTAAGGTAAGATGGGATGACACTCACTAAGTCCATTTGAACTTATAAGTGTTTGTTGTGATGCAGGTTCTTTTCTCGAATGGGTACGCTAGGAGGGACCAAGCTAGGGGTGCTCCAAGTAATAGTTCGAGTTGCGATATAATGCATACCGAGGGCATCTTAAAAGTATGGCATTTAATTTAATACGCCAGGTAGAGTTTCTCTGTGTCAAGAGTTGGGATGTTAAGTTGGTTACCGTTCTTGAACCTTGATGTAATTATAAAGTAAACACTTTCATTTTAAGAATAATGCAGAAAGAAATAGTAAATAATTGTTTTAGAATACTTGTACGCCAATTGTAAAAATTATGTTAAGTGTTTATGTGTTGTAACATTTTATATCTCGATCCGGTGATTCGGGTCAGGTAAAGAGTGTTACAATTTTATTTATATTAGAGCTTTTGGTTTAATTGATCCTCTAGAATATAAGTGAGAGCCAACCCTGTATGCGTAATACGCCAGACTTGGCTTAGGCCCTCAGGTACGTTAAAACACTTTTTTGTATGTGGAGGATAGTTTTTTATATTGTTAAAATTTTGGTGAGAAAGACAATTGTGAAACAAAATGTTAGCTTTAGTTTTTTTAAGTATTTTCATATATATATATTAAAAATTTCCAACTTAAATCTACAAAAATTGTTTATTAGTCCTTAAAATTATTTTCAAAGTGTTGGAACAAATAAATTGTTAAAAGGCCTTGAATTAACTTAATTTTTAAAGAGTTTTTAAAATCTGAAGGATTTCTACCGATACTTAGGTGGAAAGGTATCGATAGAACTCAAGATGAAAAAACCTTGAAAAACCTACAGAATTTACCGGTAGAACTAAGAGTTCTACCAATATAACTTTGGGTTCTACCGATATAACCCAGACTTCTATCAGTAGAATACACTTTAGTAAGAAAGGTAGTTTTGGCATCGGACTTCTATCAATTCCCTGGTTCATTCTACCAATACAACCAAAGTGCTATCGTTACCTTGAGGACTTCTACTGAAACAACTCAAGTCAGTAGCCAAAGTTCAGCATCTCCTGCACTTATGCCTATACCTTGAAGACTTTTACCGAAACAAATCAAGTCAGTAGCCAAAGTTCAGCATCCCCTACACTTCTACCAATACTCTAATGGGTTCTATCGATACCAAATGAAACCTTCAAAGTTCTACCGATACAAGATAACTTATACTGATAGAACGAGCCCAACGGTCATATTTTGGAAAGACTTCTACCGATATAATGAACCTGCAGACTGCATTTAATGCTTTTTTTTATGGTTGCAACAACTACATTTTGTTTCTAACACTACAAACATCCACAAGGTTGTTAAAGGACCTAAATACAAGTTCAGGGCTCCCCGTTGAAGTCAAGAAAGATAAGAAACAAGTACCTAACTTCCAAGAATTTAATTTTCCAATCTTTGTCAATCTTTTACTAAATATTTCTTATACACACTTGTGGGTTAAGTTTTCTATTATTGATTCAAATGTTGTAACTTTGTGTGAGAGTGTTTAATTATTTATTATCTACCTGTTAGAGGTATCATCTTATTCATCATTATGTTTCTCTGATTTGTGATGTGTTACTTAAGGTTTTGGGTACAAAACCTTAAGGGGAAGTGGTTCTATCTTACCTTTGAAATGAAAGGGATTTGTAAGGTTAAACATTGTCCTTACAGGTTCGAATCTAGTGGATTTGGAAAATTCTTAGTTGAGGAAAGCTAAGGTAGTGAATGTAGAAAATTGAGGTCGAACCATTATAAATACTTGAGTCGTTTTATTTTTCCTCGTTCTCGAATATGTTTTAATACACCAATTCACCCTCTCTTGGTGTATTTCATTCTCAACAATTGGTATCAGAGCTAGAACTCTAGAGATGGTTTTACTACCTAGAGAGAACATCTTTAAGGCATCCAAGATAGAAGCCACAAGTCAAGAAATTTGCTTCATGGCATTGGAGCAAAAGTCCACCATATTGGGAGAAGGGCATCCACCATGAGGCTTCATTTATTCAATGACACCAACTACTCATATTGGAGAACAAGAATGAAGTTATTCATCCAAGTTAACGACTATGGAGTTTGTAGTGTAATTACAAATAGACCATACATTCCAATAAAGAGGGTCGATGGTATTATTGTCCCAAAGGAAGAGAGTGAATAGGATGACAATGATATCAAGGTGCAATTAAATGCAAAAGCTATGCACGCTTTATTTTGTGCTATTGGTCCAAATGAGTACAATAGAATCTCTTTGTGTGACAATGCAAAAGAAATATGGGACAAGCTTGAAGTCACCCATGAAGGGAAAAGTGGAGTTAAGGAGTCCAAGATAAGCCTTCTCACACTTGATTATGAGTTATTTAAGGAAAAACCGGAAGAAGGAATCAATGAGATGCCCGATCGTTTCACCCACAACATCAATGGTCTTAAAGCCCTTAGGAAGATCTATCCCAACAAAGGGATGGTGAAGAAGATGTTGAATAGTCTCCCTATGTCTTGGGAAGCATAAGTGAAGGCAATAGAAGAATCAAAGGATCGCACCTCACTCTCCCTTGATAGGCTCATTGGTTCCTTGTTGACATATGAAATGAAGATCAACGAAAATGCATAAGAAATCAAAGAAGTTCCAAAGAAAGAGGGGCTTGTCTTCAAATCAACAAATTTTGAGAAGGATGAAGACTCTAATGATGATGAGGAGGAAATGACTGTGTTTGCAAATAAATTCAAAAACATTCATGAAGTTCAACAAAGCCAAAAGATTCCCAGGAAGAGACATCATTAAGGGTGAACCAAACAAGAAGGAAAATGACCCAATCATTTGCTATGAGTGCAAAAAGCCAGATGACAATAAATTTGATTACCCACAATTGAAGAAGAAAGGGGCATTAAATCAAAAGAAGAAAGCCATGATGGCAACTTGGAGCGATAATGATTCATCCTATAGTGATGAGGAAAATGAAGTTGCCAACCTATGTCTTATGGCTATTGAAGAACCAAAGGTAATCCTAAATTCTAGTGAATTAAATGAATATACATTTGAAGAATTACAAGATGCCTTTGATGAATTAGTTATAGATTTTGAGACTATGAATTCCAAATATAAGAAAATGATTTCAAAATTAAAGGAGGAAAATAAGTCTCTAATCATAGCTAAAGAGGAAAAAGAAAATAAATTTAATGATATGCAAACTCAATTTGATGATTTGATTTTAAAGAATAAGAACTTGCATAATTCTTTTCCTATGTTTCATATTGGGCAACAAAAACTAAATGATATGCTTGAATCTCAAAAAACCTTCTTTGACAAGAGTGGCTTAGGTTTTTTAAATTTACAAAGAGAAAATAAATTTAAAAATTTCTTTGAGAAACCAAACTATATTTATGATGCCTCACTCTCATGCATACATTGTCACAAAAAGGGGCATGATAGACAAGTATGTTCTTTAAAATAAATAATAATAAATGTCCAGTTTCTTTACAAATTCAACCCAAAACAAAATTATTTTAGCCCAATTAAATTACCCAACACCAGACCCAAATATTAAAACCCTAACCCAAAACCTAATTCGGCCCAACCTAGCCCAAAACAATCCCCAAACCCTGAAACCATAGCCTTCAGCAACCAGCAACACCGCCGTCAAACCAGGGCCTCTTTCGCGCGTGCTGCACCTCTGTGTGCGTGCGTCTCCTCCAGCTGGCCTTCGTACACACCACGTCCACCCTCCGTACAACTGTACCTGCAGCAAACAACAAGACAACAGCAAAAAAAGAAGGAAGAAAAAAGAAAAAATAGCAACAGAAAGAAGAAAATAGAAATAGCAGAGAGAGGGGTTATTTATTTTTCTTTCTTTTTTCCGATTCGGCTATATAAAGCCAGATACAACATTGTAAAAGGGGATCCCATTTTTTTGAAAAAAATCAATAAAAAATAAAGAAGCATATAGCAGAAAGTTGAAGGTGATTTCAGGATTTTTTATATTATTTTTGTTTTCTTTTTCTTTTCTTTTTCCTTTCTTTTTTCATGGCTTTCATGTGTTAAAACGAAAAAAAATGATAAAAAAGAAGATTATACTTACCTGGTGGCTGACTTGCCTTCTACTCCGTCGCAATCGGAGCCGGATGGAGGTTAAAGGCATGAAACGGCGCGAAATTGAGAGGAGAGTGCTTAGGTTCTTGTTTCAAATGGTAGATCTGGTTTAGTTTAGGGTTTCGTTTTTATTTTTATGTTAATTATGGAAACGGTGCCGTTTGAAGTTTCCATACTAGCTTCCAAACGGTATCATTTTGGTGGCCATGACCTGCTCTTCAACTCGACCCGGATGAGGCCAGATCCGCGCATTTTGGATCAAAGGGAAATTTGTGCAATGAGCCCCTCCCATTCTGTTTCATTGTAATGTAATTTTTTTCTTCGATTTCTTTTAATTGTTACCTCGCATTTGATTCCATTCTCATTTAGATCCATAGTGGGACGGCGCCGTTTTCACTAATTGGATTTGAGCATCCTAACATTTGTGTTTAATTTCTGTTTTAGTCCCTCTGGTATGCAATGGTTTTCAATTTGATCGTCTTCATATTTATTTCAAAGTAGACCCTAATATTTTGTTTTATTTTTGAAATTTTCGTTGTTTTTACTTTTTTTTTATTTTTTAATTATAATACTATTATTATTATTACTACTACTATTACTACTATTATTATAGGTGTTATTATCGTATTAGTTTGTATATTTATTTACTTTTATTTTATCTTATTATGTATTTTTTAACTCCTTTATCATGTATTATTATTTACTCAATTAAATAATGTATTATTTTAAATATTCTTTATGACTAATTTGTACACATTTTTATAATTTTATTTATACAATAATATTTTCATAATTCCATCTCATGCATATATACAATTTATATTTAACTATTTTTATTATACACATGTATGTACATAATATGCTATTAATTTCATTTTTTTACCTATTTTCTATATATATATATTTCATTTCTTTAAAAAGTCTCAATTTTATTTTACTCATTCCAACCTTTTACATACTATTGTATATTATTATGAAGTTTTCACTCCCTATGTATTACTTACTTTAAATTAATATATGTATATTATTTTATATATTTTAATTTTCTTTTTATATAATATTTGCTTCAAAATTCATCTAAATAATATTATTTATGTGTTTGTCTTATTAAATTTATTTTGAATCTATCACAAACTCATATATATGGTTGATTTTAAAACTTTTGTACATATAATTTATTGATCATAATTTATCCTCTTGTTTTCTTTTTATTTTAGTATATCATTTAAAATTGATTATTAATTCTTTTGGGTTTTTGAATATTGATATTGATACTTGTATAATATGATTAAAACTATTGCTGCTATTCTTATTTGTATTACCTTTCGCTTGCTTGTTAATTCTTAGAGTATGTTTGAGTTGCTATTTATCTTTTACACTATATCGCTATTCAATCCTGTCTCATTTGTAAAAATTGCATTTTAAAGCGCAACAATTATTCTATTTCATAATTTTCAAAAAGGCCTGGTGTTCATAGTTCCCGAGAGAATTGTGCCGTAACTTACTGGGCTTCAGTCTTCTCGATGAATTTGAATAGCCAAGTATTTATTTTGGCAAAAGCATGCAATTATAAAATAAAGCTTTTGAGACTTCAAAATGTTGGATCCTAACTTATTAGATATGGCATTTTGTTATCTCAATTTCAAAATAAAGGCAATATTTGGTATTTAAGAATTTCGAGAAATTGAACCCTAACTTACTGGATTCTGATTTCTCGTTTCACTTAAATGACCAAATAATTTTCTCAAAATACATGAATTTAAAAATTAAAAAAGACATACTAAATTTTGACGATTGAATTGTTGCACCCTAACTCACTGAGCGTGGCAATTTATTTCTTCAAAATGAGTGCGTCTTATTAATTTGGTAAGGATCGTATTCCAAAATCTTTTAAAAATTTTGACTCTAAGACATTAAATAATCAATTTGGTACCAATTTTGGGCGTTACGAGGGTGCTGACCCTTCCTCGTGCGTAACCGACTCCCGAACCTGTTTTCTCAAATCTCGCAGGCCAAAATCATTTTAATGGTGAACTGGTCACACCTCAATAAAGGATCGATGGCGACTCCCATTTTATTTTCAAAGTTGATCCCCATTCTTTTAAATTTAAAAGAGGAGATTTCGACAGCTTGGCGACTCCACTGGGGAAATTTAGAGAGTCAAGCCGTAAAATTGATTATTTTTTGTCTTATTGTCGAAAATTGAAAATTTGATTTGAAAAATTATGATCCTCTCTTTGCACTTGTTTGTACGATTATTGTCAATTTTGTTTTTATAACTTGGCATCATATTGCATAAAAGACTGTTTAGTCTTACCCTTTTTAAGTGGGAGTGAGAAGCTACTCCTTCGTGAGGTTTTCACCTCCGTGTAGGATAGTGGATCACTTTCGAGATACATCTGTACCTATGTCTTCGTGAGATTTTCATCTCCGTGCAGCCATAGGGAAATGTATTCCCCTGAACCGAACTCGGTCTATATGAGCCTATAATGGGTGAGGATCAAGGAATCTGCTGGTTCGAGTACCTTGACTTTAGAGCTAAACTACATATAGAAGACCTAGGAACCCATCTTAGGTAGAGCCACTCCAAATCCTTAGTGGTCACCTAATTAGGTACTTTTGTCTTCCTTGTTTACTTCTGTTTTGTACTAACCCCTCTTGTTGTGCTTTGATTATGTTTGCATTACATTTGCATCTTAGGAAAGAGATATTGATTCAAATCCAATTACTAAATTAGAAAGTTTGTCATGGAATAAGGATTCCTTGATAAAGTGGAAAACAATAGGCTGCCTGAATATATTCTGAGAAACACAAGAAGAGCGATGGAAGAGTTCGTGACCTTGCTTCATGGCCTGAGGATTCAAGGCAATTGTCTAAGAGCCTTCGAAGTTCCAACTCCCTTAAAGAAGCTAATGGGCCTTATGAAGATGGGCAGATGATGGATCACGACCAAGGTCAAGAAAAGGAGCTAGTAGTGGCATCTATTGGAAATTGGCGAGATTATCACAAATATACAGATGAAGATCGATGTTTGTCTCTTGGAATATAAGGGCAAGGCCGTACATGCATCTGCTTTATGTAAAGGAATTTGCTTTCTAGAAAAGTTTCCTAAATGTAATTGAATCAAAATCAATGTCTCTCTAGGCATTCATTTTATGCATTTGTATTACATGCATTAAAATCCATTGAAAGAGTCTAACTGAGGCAATTTATTTCAGCTAATCTGGAAAACCAACCAACCAAACACCCTTACGGTACTCGTCACAAAGCTAAGGAAATGGATCAAAGATTAGAGAAACTGGAGGAAATGCAAAAAGAAATGCAAGATCAGCTACAGAAACAAATGAAGGAGCAGTTGGAAAAAATTCAACATGATATGACAGAAAGGATGCTGGAGTCTCAGAAAGACATGATGACTGAGTTAACGCAATTACTGAGTAATGGAGCAAATAAAGGGAAAAGTCCTATGGTTAATGATGATGAAGAAGTCAAGGATGGACCTATATATCCTCCAGGCTTTACGCCTCCGCATGCGCAGGTTCAAACTGAGGTGCATCCGCGTAAATCCGTTGATTCAATTAGGCCTCAGCAGTTTCAAGCTGATGTTCAGTGCCGATGAACTTCCAGACTGGATCAGGTTCTAATCCAAGACATAACCCCGTAAGTCTTGTTATCCCTGATTTCGATGAGATAACTGAGAGAGACAAAGCAAAGGAAGAATTGCCAAAATAGTGGGAAGATAGATGTAAATGGTTAGAGGAAAAATTCAAAGCTTTAGAAAGCGCTGATAGTTGTCATGGAATCGACCCCAGAGATCTGAGCTTGGTTCCAGACTTAGTACTTCCTCACAAGTTCAAAATGCCTGAATTCGAAAAATACAATGGAACTAGTTGCCCTGAAGCCCATATCACTATGTTCTGTAGAAGAATGATTGGGTATATTAACCATGATCAACTATTAATACATTATTTTCAGGATAGCCTCATTGGAATGGCATCTCGATGGTATAATCAATTGAGCCGAAGCCAAATTGGTACTTGGAGAGATTTGGCGCAGGATTTTATGAGACAGTACAATCATGTATCAGAAATAATGTCTGACAGAATCACTTTGCAGAATTGGGAAAAGAAATCGAATAAAAGCTTCAGATAGTATGCGCAGAGGTGGAGAGAGATTGTGATTCAGGTTCAGCCACCACTTTTGGAAAAAAAAATGACGATGTTCCTCATCAACACACTGAAAGCCCCGTTCATCACGCACATGTTGGGAAGTGCTTCAAAGAGTTTCTCAGATATAATCATGAATGGCGAAATGATTGAAAAAGTCATCAGAAATGGAAGAATAGAGGGTGGAGAGAGTAACAAAAAATCAGTCTCAATGAGAAGAGAAGATGAGATGAATAACATAGGTTACTCAAGGTCTGTAAGTCATCCAGGTAAAGGGGTCGCTAGTCAACAAGGTTCACTGAGACAAGAATTTGGAGTGAAACCAAGTACTGAGAAGCTCTAGGTCACACCAATTTCGATGTCGTATAAGAAGCTGTATCAACGCTTATTCGATGCGCACATTGTTGCCCCTTTCTACTCAAAACCCCTGCAACCTCCGTACCCCAAATGGTATGACACGAATGCACAGTGTGATTATCATGCAGGAATTAGGGGACATTCGATAGAAAATTGCACCGTCTTTAAAAAGCTTGTTGAAAGGCTCATTAACATGGGTGTTGTCAAGATTGATGACTCCAGTGCAGAAAATCCGTTACCCAATCATAATTGATAATTGAGTGAATGCATTGCATGACGAAGAGTGGGAAATGTTCACATCGACGAAAAAGCAACTGAAGAAGGGACCTTGTTAGATGTCCGCTCTTATAAATTTGGGAGTGTTCTAAGCAATTGGATTGCGGAAGAGACCCCTTTAGTTTTTAGAACTTATTTAGAGTAATGTTCAGAACATTTTTTTTTGTTTTTAGCCTAAAAATGATAGAAATTCCTTTGTGAAAAAGGCTCATGTCTGAACGTTATTATTCTAATGAAATACATCTTTGCGATCATTTTTAAGCCAATGTTCTTTCATTCTTTTTGAATAATTATTTTTTATTATTCTTTTGGATTTTCTTCCACATCATTCATTCATTCATAATTATATTGTATAAATAATTATTCATAAATTTATACATTCTTTTGTATATTCCTTGGTACTTATTATGAGTCCCTAGATATCAATAACATGAGTGACACTCTGTAAACTTTGAATCTCCTTTTGAGCGAGACATGTTTTTAGAGGGATCTCATGACTTTGAAAATGACATAGATCGTAGCCTATCTCTGGACTTGTTGAGGATGGTAGAACAAGAGGATAGACAGATCCTACCTCACAGGAAATCATTAGAAATTGTGAGCTTGGTGAATATTAGATTTGACTTGATTGCAAAGACGAAGAAGACCTTATTGAGTCACCTCTAGAGTTCAAAGATGTTTTTGTAATATGCCCGGGTTAACCTTTGATAATGAAATCTACACAATAGCGCGATGTTAGAAGTTTGTAGTATGAACGATGCAATTCTTTGCCTAAAGAAGATTTTTCACATACAAGATGAAAGTGGAAGATCTTATGTGGAAGACTTTAGAATAACATTGATTCTAATCGAAAAGGATGACCAGGACTTGCCTAATCTTATGAGTTCAGACTCAAAAAAGAAAAAAAAGCAAAAAAAAGCAAAAAACAAAAAAGCAAAAAAATCAAAGTCAAAAATAAAAGAAAAAGAAGAAAAAAGAAAAGAAAAGAAAAAGGAGAGGTTAAGGCGAAAACTCGCAAAGGGCGTTTTGACCAAAGGTGGATTTGAGTTGAAAACCCGAAAAAGGACGACTCAAATTTTAAGCAAAATGGGGCATGGACATCACCATTATCGAAGACTTCTAATGGGCACTGCTTCATTTTTGAGATCATTAGAGGCTGCCTCATACGCCAATGTCATCATATGCCGATATAAAATTCCAAGGAAGATTATATCGGATAATGCGATAGCTGAGGTCTAGAATCAATTCAGAAGCAGACACCATGATTCATCACCAAATTACCTAGAGATGAACATCAAGAAAATTGAAGAAAAAATGACTGAGATTTGCAAGGACTGGCATGAGAAATTACCATTTGCCCTCATTGCTTGTCGAACATCTGTACCAGGGCAACAACCCTCTCTTTGGTTTATGGGATTGATGTAGCTTTATCTATCGAAATCCACTCTCTCCGGGTATTAGTTGAGCTAGAGTTGGAGGGATCCAATCGCGATGTGATCAGTTAGACCTAGGAAAAGGGTTAAAAGTTATTCATCAGGGTCGGATGTCCTAGAAACAAATGATACGAGCCCATAATAAATAGGGTCGTCTAAGAGAATTCCGCGAGAGGGCTAGATGTTGAAAAAGATCCTTCCTCAACGAAAGGATTCTAGAGGGAAATGAATGCCAAACCGAAAATGTCCCTATGTTGTAAAGAAGATGTTTTTCAGAAGAGCACTGATCCTGAGTGAGATTGCTAATCCTATAAACTCAGATCTAGTCAAGAAATACTTCAAGGTGAAAACCCGCAAAGGGCGCCTTGATTCCTAAAAAAATGGGGGAAATGAAAATGAAAAGTAAAAATGGAGAGGCTAAGGTGGAAACCCGCAAAGGGCATCTTAAGCCAAAGGGGATTTGAGTTGAAAACCCAAAAAGGGCGGCTCAAATATTGATTAGAATAGGGCATGAAGTGATCATGAGCAACTCGAATCTTGATCATATTGGGGCATGTGGTAGTCTTGTTATACCTAAATCAACAGGTAAGGGTAGGCAACATCTCGGGGCATCGACAAAGCACTGTAGATCTCCAAAACACATGTTAAACTCAGAATGGTCTTCAGAAAGTTTGTACAGAGAAGTTCACGCTGCGATATCTGGGGCACCCAATTCTCATTTTATTTATATTGAATTTGTTGTTCTTGGAATACTTTTTTCTTTTCCAAGATAGATATTCTCAATCAATTTCTTTATTATCCTTCTTTACTATTTTTGATAATTTACTCTTGTTGAGCTATGCTCAGAACCAACTTTATTCTTATCCATTGTTATGACCCTTTTTGCAAGCACGTTGCATTGGAATAATGATTAATGGACTAATAAAATTTTCACAAAGGAAATTTTGCATATTACTCTGAAAAGTTTCTAAATAATACAGGAACCTGAAACAGGACTATTATTTAGAACACACCAAATTTAAAGGTTGGAAATTTGAGAAGGAAAAGTCTAAATTTGGATTTTCTCTTTGGATTTTGTTGTCAAATACACTGATTGAACAAAATGACAAAGATGTCATATTAATGATAAGGCTTGAATAAATGAGCAAGCAATGATCATCAGGCAATAGGAAGAGGTTACCTCAGAGAAGAGAGCCTTCATTTGCGCATGAGTCTTTGGTACGACACCTTGGGAATGGTGTAAGGAACTAGCATGATTTAGATCATGTATCCTTGAATGGTGATAGAAGGATTGAGGAAGAGCCACATATTTCTACCCTTGGATTACAGTGGGAGAATAATGGTACAGATTTTGCGTCGCAGTGGATTGAACTTTAAAGTTCATAGTGGGGGGCAACCTGGCTAAATGTTTCTTTAGAAAGCCAGTCAAGCAAGAAGGTGTTGTAACACGTCAGTCACAAAACCTTAATAAACTTCGAGTATTGACGACCTAAGCTGGATCATTCTCGAAAAAATAAAATTCGACATTCATGCAAACATCATTCATACATGTCTAGTTAGGAGTATTTGATTCATTTTGATCATGACATCCTAATCATTAGGCATAATTAGGTGCATTATACAGGTCATGTTCTCCAGAACAGATAGGTGAAATCAAGAATCTTACTATCCCAGTCAGTGCAGTGGAGCAGATTAAAGCCACAACGGTGAATCTTGCCTCCCTGACATTGCAGTTAAAAAGATTAAAGCTACAACAGCGAATCTTACCTCCTCAGGCGATGCAGTGGAACAGATTAAAGCCACAACGGTGAATCTTGCCTCCCTGACATTGCGGTTAAAAAGATTAAAGCTACAGCAGCGAATCTTACCTCCCTGGCAGTGCAGTGGAACAAATTAAATCCACGTCGGTGAATCTCGCTTCCCCGACATTGCAGTTAAAAAGATTAAAGCTACAACAGCGAATCTTATTTCCCAGGTGGTGCAGTGGAACAGATTAAAGCCACATCAGTGAATCTTGATTAAGCTACAACAACGAATCTTACTCCCCAGGCGATGCAGTGGAACAGATTAAAGCCACATCAGTGAATCTTGCTTCCCCAACATTGCAGTTAAAAAGATTAAAGCTACAACAGTAAATCTTACTTCTCTGGCGGTGCAGTGGAACAGATTAAAGCCATATCAGTGAATCTTGCTTCCCCGACATTGCAGTTAAAAAGGTTAAAGCTACAACAGCGAATCTTACTCCCCAAGCGATGCAGTGGAACAGATTAAAACCACATCGGTGAATCTTACTTCCCCAACATTGCAGTTAAAAAGATTAAAGCCACATCGGTGAATCTTGATTAAAGCTACAACGGCGAATCTTACTCCCCAAGCGGTGTAGTGGAATAGATTAAAGCCACAATGGTGAATCTTGCTTCCCTTACATTACAGTTAAAAAGATTAAAGCTACAACGGCGAATCTTACTTTCCAAGCGGTGTAGATGAACAGATTGAAGCTATAATGGCGAATCTTACTTCCTCGACTTCACGGCTAAACAGATTAAAGTTACGAGTTACAAATTCTATCTCCCCTACGTTGTGGTGGAGTAGACCGAGGCACAAATTCCTATACCTCTGAGAATGCAGTAGGATGGAATGAGGCTACGTGAAGAAAAGAGCACCAAGGTCCAACATGACCAGGCAAAATTGGCCATTTTAAGTCTTTGCTCCATTCCTGTTACACGACAACAAGCAAAGAGGGGCATCTGTAATACCCAAATTTCGCCCGACTCGAGCCCAAGTATTAAAACCAAAATATAAAAAAATATATATATAATAAATAATAATGTCCAGTTTCTTTACAAATTCAACCCAAAACAAAATTATTTTAGCCCAATTAAATTACCCAACACCAGACCTAAATATTAAAACCCTAACCCAAAACCTAATTCGGCCCAACCTAGCCCAAAGCATTCCTCAAACCCCAAAACCCTAGCCTTCAGCAACCAACAACACCGCCGTCGAACCCAGGGCCTCTTCCGCGCGTGCTGCACCTCCGTGCGTATGCGTCTCCTCTAGTTGGCCTCCGTACACGCCACGTCCACCCTTCGTACGATCGTACCTGTAGAAAACAACAAGACAACAGCAAAAAAAAAAGGAAGAAAAAGGAAAAAATAGCAACAGAAAGAAAAAAACAGAATGAGCAGAGAGAGGGGTTATTTATTTTTCTTTCTTTTTTCCGATTCGGCGATAGATTTTTTATATTATTTTTGTTTTCTTTTTGTTTTCTTTTCCTTTTTTTTTTCATGGTTTTCATGTGTTAAAACGAAAAAAATGATAAACAAAAGAAGAGTATACTTACCAGGTGGTCGACTTGCCTTCTACTCTGTCGCAATCAGAGCCGGATGGAGGTTAAAGGCATGAAATGACACGGAATTGAGAGGAGAGTGCTTAGGTTCTTGTTTCAAACGACAGATCTGGTTTAGTTTAGGGTTTCTTTTTTATTTTTATGTTAATTATGGAAACAGCGCCGTTTGAAGTTTCCATAATAGCTTCCAAACGGTACCATTTTGGTGGCCATGACCTGCGCTTGAACCCGACCCGGATGAGGCCAGATCCGCGCATTTTGGATCCAAGGGAAATTTGTGCAATGAGCCCCTCCCATTCTGTTTCATTTTAATGCAATTTTTTTCTTCGATTTCTTTTAATTGTTACCTCGCATTTGATTCCATTCTCATTTAGATCCACAGTGGGACGGCGTTGTTTTCACTGGTCGGATTTGAGCATCCTAACATTTGTGTTTAATTTCTGTTTTAGTCCCTTTGGTATGCAATGGTTTTCAATTTGATCGTCTTCATATTTACTTCAAAGTAGACCCTGGTATTTTTTTATTTTTGAAATTGTCCTTGTTTTTACTTTTTTATTTTATTTTTTAATTATAATACTATTATTATTACTATTATTATAGGTGTTATTATCGTATTAGTTTGTATATTTATTTACTTTTACTTTATCTTATTATGTATTTTTTAATTCCTTTATCATGTATTATTATTTATTCAATTAAATAATGTATTATTTTAAATATTCTTTACGACTAATTTGTACACATTTTTATAATTTTATTTTACAGTATATTCATAAATTCCATTTTTATATATTTCTAATTTTATTTATACAATAATATTTTCATAATTCCATTTCATGCATATATACAATTTATATTTAACTATTTTTATTATACACATGTATGTACATAATATGCTATTAATTTCATTTTTTTACCTATTTTCTATATATATATTTCATTTCTTTAAAAAGTCTCAATTTGATTTTACTCATTCCAACCTTTTACATACTATCGTATATTATTATGAAGTTTTTCACTCCCTATGTATTACTTACTTTAAATTAATATATGTATATTATTTTATATATTTTAATTTTATTTTTATATAATATTTGCTTCAAAATTCATCTAAATGATATTATTTATGTGTTTGTCTTATTAAATTTATTTTGAATCTATCACAAACTCATATATATGGTTGATTTTAAAACTTTTGTACATATAATTTATTGATCATAATTTATCCTCTTGTTTTCTTTTTATTTTAGTATATCATTTAAAATTGATTATTAATTCTTTTTAGGTTTTTGAATATTGATATTGATACTTGTATAATATGATTAAAACTATTGCTGCTATTCTTATTTGTATTATCTTTCTCTTGCTTGTTAATTCTTAGAGTATGTTTGAGTTGCTATTTATCTTTTACACTATATCGCTATTCAATCCTGTCTCATTTGTAAAAATTGCATTTTAAAGCGCAACAATTATTCTATTTCATAATTTTCAAAAAGGCCTGGTGTTTATAGTTCCCGAGAGAATTGTGCCGTAACTTACTGGGCTTCAGTCTTCTCGATGAATTTGAATAGCCAAGTGTTTATTTTGGTAAAAGCATGCAATTATAAAATAAAGCTTTTGAGACTTCAAAATGTTGGATCCTAACTTACTGGATATGGCATTTTGTTATCTCGATTTCAAAATAAAGGCAATATTTGGTATTTAAGAATTTCGAGAAATTGAACCCTAACTTACTGGATTCTGATTTCTCGTTTCACTTGAATGACTAAATAACTTTCTCAAAATACATGAATTTAAAAATTAAAAAAGACATACTAAATTTTGACGATTGAATTGTTGCACCCTAACTTACTGAGCGTGGCAATTTATTTCTTCAAAATGAGTGCGTCTTATTAATTTGGTAAGGATCGTATTCCAAAATCTTCTAAAAATTTTGACTCTAAGACATTAAATAATCAATTTGGTACCAATTTTGGGCGTTACGAGGGTGCTGATACTTCCTCATGTGTAACCGACTCCCGAACCTGTTTTCTCAAATCTCGCAGGCCAAAATCATTTTAATGGTGAACCAGTCACAGCTCAATAAAGGATCGATGGCGACTCCCATTTTATTTTCAAAGTCTATCCCCATTTTTTAAAATTTAAAAGAGGAGGTTTCGACAGTGTGGATTCCAAAAGAATTAAACACATCTCAAAATGAGGATGCTTTAAATAAGTGGATTTCTAAGGGGACAAAAGTTGTTAAGACTAATGCTAATGGACCCAAGAAAGTTTGGGTACCAAAATCCAAAGTTTAACTTTGTGTTTGTAGGATAAAGAGCATTGCTTAAAGGCAAGCAACTCTAAGAACTCATGGTACCTTGATAGTGGATGCTCTAGACACATGACCGGTGACAAAAGCCATTTCATGGAACTAATGCCAAAGAATGGAGAAGTCACATTTGGTGATAACTCCAAAGGGCCTATTTAAGGTATTGGTTCTATAGGTATAAATTCTTCCACTCTCATTAAAAATGTGCTTTATGTCAATGATCTTAAGCATAACCTCCTTATAATTACTGAACTTTGTGAGAAGGGATTCAAAGTAATATTTGATTCTAATGGGTGCAAAGTTGTAGATATTGTAAATAAAAAGATTCTTTTTGTAGGAAATAAGGTAAGTAATATTTTTATGGTGCATCTCAATGACTTATCTTCCTCTAATATTTGATTTATGGCTCATAATGAAAATGTATGTTGGCTATGGCATAGAAGATTAGGACATGCAAGCATGAGTGTTATTTCAAAACTTATTAAAAATGAACTTGTTGGCATGCCTAACTTTCTTATTGACTGTGATAAAGTATGTGATGCATGTGCTAAAGGTAAACATAGGAGAACATCTTTTAAATCTAAAAATATAGTTTCTACATCTAAAGTAGTCCAACTTATTCGTATTGACCTTTTTGGACACACTAGAACTATGAGTTTAGGAGGTAAACAATATGAATTTGTTATTGTTGATGACTATTCTCGATATACATGGATTTTATTTTTGTTTTCAAAAGTTAAAGCTGCAGAAAAAATTATTACTTTTTGTAAAATGATTTAAAACCAAGTGGGATATTCAATTTAAAGTGTAAGAACTGATCATGGAAAAGAATTCGAAAACCTTGGCTTTGATAATTTTTGTACTAAACACGGTATTAGTCACAATTTTTCGGCACCTAAAACATGGTATGAGTTGGTTCAAGAACTCAAAATTGATTAACTCTAAGAACCAACTCACGTTGAAAGAGAATCTGGCCACTCAAGAGAGCTTTCATATGTTAAGGATGCACACGTCATTTGTGATCCATCTAAAGGGGTAATTACTAGATCTTTAGTTAGAAATACTTTTAACTATGTTGCTTTCATTTCTTGCATAGAACCTAAAAAAATTGTTGATGCTTTAAATTATGAATTTTGGATAATGGCTATGCAACAAGAATAAAATCAATTTGAAAGAAATCAAGTATGGAATTTAGTTGATAGACCTAGTAATCATCCAACTATATGAACTAAATGGGTCTTTAGAAATAAACTTGATGAAAATGGTAACATTGTTAGAAACAAGGCTAGATTAGTTGCCAAAGGATATAGCCAAGAGGAAGGTATAGACTATGATGAAACTTATGCACCTTTAGCTAGGTTAGAAGCAATTAGGAAGTTATTAGCTTTTGCATGTTCAAACAATTTCAAACTTTTTCAAATGGATGTCAAAAGTGCATTTTTAAATGGTTTCATAAATGAAGTAATTTATATTGAACAACCTCCCGGTTTTGAAAATCCAAATTTTCCAAATCATGTTTTCGAATTGTCCAAAGCTCTATATGGTTTGAAGCAAGCTCCTAGAGCTCAGTATGAAAGGCTCCCTAAATTTTTAATTAAAAATGGCTTTAGAATAGGCAAAGTGGACACCACCTTGTTCATAACAACTAAAGACAAAGACAATTTAGTAGTACAAATTTGTGTTGATGATATTATATTTGGTGTTACTATGAACTTCTTTCTCAAGAATTTTCTAATATTATGTAAGGTATATTTGAAATCAACGTGATAGGTGAGCTCAACATCTTTTTGGGGCTCCAAATCAATCTAACTCAAAATAGCATCTTCATCAATCAAGCCTAATACGTCAAAGAAATGCTCAAGAAGTTTAAAATGGAGAACTTGAAGCCTCAATCAACACTAATGAGCAGTTCAAAAAATCTTGATAAATATGAAGAAGGTAAATGTGTTGACACTAAACTTTATAGGTCTATGATAGGATCATTGCTTTATGTTACCGCAAGTAGACCGGATATAATGTTTAGTGTTTGTCTATGCTCTAAATTTCAATCATCCCCTAAAGAGTCACATTTACAAGACATTAAGAGAATCTTTAGGTGCCTTAAGGACACTTCAAATCTTGGACTTTGGTATCCCAAAGATTCATCATTTCGTTTGCATACTTACTCCGATGCAGATTTTAGAGGATGCAAGTTAGATAGAAAAGACACTTCAGGAACATGTCAATTCTTAAAAAACATGCTTGTTTCTTGGTTCTTTAAGAAATAAAATAGTGTAGCTTTATCCACAACCTAAGCAGGATATGTTGCCATAGGTAGCTGTTGTGCTCAAATTCTTTGGATGAAGCAACAATTAGTTGACTACGGATTTGATATGGATCACATTCCTATAAGGTGTGATAACATTAGTGCTATTTTCTAAACAAAAAACCTCATCCAAAACTCTAGAACAAAGCATATATATAGATAAGACACCATTTCATTAGAGTTCATGTACAAAGAGGTGACATAGTTCTAGAGTTTGGAGATACTTTTCATCAACTAGCCGATATTTTTACAAAGACTTTAGATAAGGAGATATTTTGAATAAATCGAGGAGAGTTAGGACTAATGAACATGCCTTCATAAGCTTCTTGTATAATCTTTTTGACTTTCTTGGACACTTGTGTTGTTTTATGTATGCTTTGTGTGTATTACTTGATTCTACTTGTAAATTTGTAAATTCCTTATTTCTCTTTATTCTCACTTGTTTGAAATGTTGTTAATATGTTATATAATTAAGTTGGTTAGTATTTTAAATCATAGATCAAAATTTGATTATGTTACAACTCTACTAATCGATGCTATGATAAAGAACTATTAAGTTGAAGATATATTCATTTTGTTAGTCTTATGGAAAAATTCTGAATATGACCTAAGGGAAAAATTTTGAAAGAGTTTGCATCAGTGTTTCTAAAGAGGGGATCCACCTTGATAATTTGTCAATATAGAGAACTTGGTATAATCATATATAGGGATGGTTTCTATGATCGCCAAATCAGGGTTTCTTTACTATGTAAGAAAATGTTACAAATTATCTACTATCTATCAGATCTGAGTGTTATACACTATAAAGAATGAAGGGTCGTCTAGAGTCTAAGTTGTCCGCCAAGATGGGCATACTCATGACATATCACAAGTTCGTCTGGAAAATTTAGAATGTGTTACCTATCAAAATAAGATGTGGTTTGGTTATTGAGGATATGGTTGGTATCATTATAGTTACCAATATTAGTATTAGAATCTGCCGAAGTTAATATCAGTATGAAGTTCTCTATAAAAGATCTGTTAGTTATTTATTCACCAAGAATAGTATTCACGAGTATCTATACTGGGAGAAATATGCAACATTTGTTTGAGTGAGAGTCTGTTGAAGTTAGGTTCTGTATGGATATTCTTCTGAAAAGTACTTTCATTTTCTGAAAAAGAAACAAGATTCGTTTTAAGTGCTGAGATCTAGAATCTGTCAATAGGCAAACTTTGTAAAGGTTGGTTAAGTATTGAAGTTGACGTATATGTATACCTCTGGTGATAAGAAAGTATCTGCCAAAGACAGAACAAAAAATCAAAGTCTTCAAAATGGGAAGGTTAATAATAAATGCCTTAAGGTAAGATAGGATAATACTCACTAAGTTCATTTGAAGTTATAAGTGTTTGTTATGATGCAGGTTCTTTTATCGAATGGGCACGCTAGGAGGGACCAAGCCAGGGGTGCGCTAAGTAGCAGTTTGAGTTGTGATATTATGCATACCGAGGGCATCATAGAAGTATGGTGTTTAATTTAATACGCCACATAGAGTCTGTTTGTGTCAAGAGTTAGGATGTAATTATAAAGTAAACACTTTCATTTTAAGAATAGTACGACAAGAAATAGTAAATAATTGTTTTAGACTACTTGTACAATGGCAGTAAAAATTCTGCTAAGTGTTTATGTTTTTTAACATCTGATATTTGGATACGATGATTCGGGTCGGGTAAAGGGTGTTACATCAACATTCAGATAAGAATGAAAGTTTAAAGATACCAACTACTTGGAAATAGAGAAAAAAATTACGTTGATTACACCAGAAAGCCCGTCATTTTTCCCTATGATTATGGCCACAATCTTATGTATGATATATGTAAGGCATCATTTGTGGGTATATAAAAAGCTTGAACTCATCACCGCATAACGACCATCAACTGCCCAAAACTTGACTTCCATAGAATGGGTTTCTGAGGTAATGGTCGCATAACGACTGTTGATTGGGACCTCCACTTAGACTTTGACCCGTGATCGTATTAAGCATTGTCACCCAGAAACTTGACTTCCATAGAATGGGTTTCTGAGGTAATGGTCCTATTGCAGGATGACATATGAATTGTATGTGTTTTGAGATGTGTTATCGCATCACTGACCCCTCAAATCTACCTATAAATTATCACGATTTCACTGTAGCAGCCCGTTTTTCACTGGTGTCAGAAACAGTGGTTTTGAGGCCACCAAATCTGACGAGTAAGTTTGTAAATATTATTATTTAATATTTACAAGTCAAATTTGATTTTTAAAAGGCTTTTGATTTGATAATTTATGTTATTTAAGCGATTTATTAAGTTCAAGTGGTAATACCCTAAGGTTAAGTGGTTTTAGAAAATGAGATATCGGGACCTTGTTTCTATAAAAACGAGCCATAAATATTTTTATAATTATTTATGAAGTGTCATTAAGGTGGTATTAAAGTTTCTTTGAAAAATTTTTACGTTTCGATAGTTAATTAATTAAAAAGGACTAAATCGTAAAAAGATGTAGTAAAATTTGATCACTATTTGATTTGAGTGATTAAATGGTTTATTGTTTAAAGGAAAAGAGACTTAAATTGTAATTAAACCATTTAAGGAGTTAGTGGACTTATATGAACATGACTTTGGTGTTTTATTTATTTATTGACCAAGGTTAAAATGGTAATTTGGTAATTAATTAAATTAAATAAAACATAAGTAAAAGTTAAATGTAACGCCCCGAATTTTGGGCCTAGAAGTATTGGGCCTTGAGCTTGGAAGCGGATAGGAGACTGTTCTTAGATATTTTAGTTATACAAGTGAGTAACATAAATTGCATGTTTGGTTGAGTAGCTAAGTAATTTGAGCATATTTTGGGAGTGCTTGAGAAGCCTGGGCTCAAGTCTAGCCTTTGGCAAAATTTTAATTTTTGGGCTCTTAAGGGAACTTGGATGTTAGCTTACAGGATTTATAATTATTTGTGGTTGATTTATGATACAAGAAAAGGGATGGTCTAGTGGTAAGGTGGTGTGCTATTTTTGGTAGGGGACTGGAGTTCAAGTCTCACTGTATACAAATGGGATTGTATACTTTGTTCTTGAGGAGGTAAGAGTTGGTGTTGGATTTGAACTCTATTGTTGGAGAGTTTGAATTGGTCTTGTGAGTTGGTTGTGGAGGACATCAAGGAGGGATAAGGGGAGAAAATCAAGGAGAGGGGGGTGGAGATTTTCAAGGAGTTTGAAGGCTTGAGAAGTTGTGCCGAAATAGGTTTCTTGCTCTTGGAAATTTGGCTAGGGGCTTTTGTTAGGTATATTCGAAGTGCCGGAGTGGTTTTCTTGGCTGGCTCTTTTGTATGTTGTCGTTTGGTCTCTCCTTTTCAGCTTTAGTTTTGCTTCTTTTCTCTTAAAGAAACCGAATATTGTTTCTTCTCTGCTTGAAACTTCCTACTCATCTCTTCTTTAATCATTTTCTGCTATAGCCGACCCTTTCTTTTACTTTCATCTCTACTTCTTTTCCAATTTCATTTTTTGTTTCTATGTTAGGCCAAATTCCCATACTCTCTCCCTCTCAAATCTCTTTGTTCTTCTTATTTCAGGCCGAATCTTCCTAACTGACTATTACCGAAATACATTTTTTTATTGGTAAGGGGGTGTTAGAACCACTTTATTATTTCGTTCTTAGTCAAATTTCTTTTGGCTTTATTAACAAGCTTTAGCTTTCCCTTTTCTTTCTCTTGGGGGGCGAATGTATGGTTGTTTTCTAACAACTTTTGATATGCCGAATCATGTTAGGAGGGGGATTTTCCCTTGATCAGCAGTGAGGTGCTAGTATCGGTTAGATCTAGCAAGGTTTTGTGCTCCAGATTATTCGCACTCATCGTTGTTGTAATCAAGTGTGTATTTGTATGCAGTATTCGATGATTAGCCGAAAGTATGTGTTGTTACACTGCTATGACTGTAGATCGAAAAAATGTCAAAAAGTCAAAAATATGGCTATGATGTCACACGAGCGTATGATCGTGTGTGTGGTGAACCGAGCCCACGAACATGGGTGTTAGTCTATAGAGGCCACCATGAGCGCTCTCGTGGTCTTGGGCTTTTCTGGGCCTCGTTGGGTCGAAATGGGCTGTGTGGGGCTAGTGGGTTTGTGGACCACACAGATAAAATGTATATGATGTGGTAAGTGTTGTTGGACTGTGTCATTTGCATAGCTGGGGCCGTTGTGGGCCTTGATGGGTCGAAATGGGCCGCGTGGGCCCAACGGGCTTGTGGGCCCACACGGGTAAAATCCTCTGTAAGTGATCATTAATAGGTTGGTTTATGAGGCTCGCGATGTCGTATATGAATCTGGACTAAATAGGCCACACGAGCGTGTGGGCCCACTTGGGCCCAATACCGGGTTTTAGGCCCATATACACTGTTCTGGCCATGTAGGTTATCTGAGTCGCTCAAAGCGAGAATAGACCTTTTAAGAGGTCGTAATAAGTACCAAGACCCTAATATTTGTAAAATAACCGTAATACCCCTTTAGGGTAAAATGACCGTAATGCCCCTGTAGGGTAAAATGACTGAAAAACCCCATAAGGTAAAATAATTGTAATGACCTTGTAGGGTAAAATGATCGAAAAACCCCTGTAGAGTAAAATGACCGTAATGCCCCTATAGGGTAAAATGACCGTAATACCCTCATAGGGTTAAATGATCGAAATACCCCTGTAAGGTAAAATGACCGTAATGCCCATGAAGGGTAAATGACTATTTTGCGTCTCAAGTGTAAATGATTGATTTGTTCGTGATGTAAATGGCTGATTTGTCTATGATTTAAATGACTGATTTGTCTGTGATTGGTATGATTGATTTGTCTGTGATTTGTATGACTAATTCTGAGCATGGCATTCTGCATACACGACATACTGCATGGGGTTGGGATACTATTATGGAGGAAGTACTATACTGGTGGCTCTGCCACAATCACTGTTAATAGTGGCTTGGCCACATATACTATTACGGGCAACTTTGCTGCGATACTGTTGCTGGCAGCTTTGTTGCGATGCTACTGATGGCTTTGTGTCGATCATATTACCATTACTGATGGCTTTTTACCGATCATATTACCATTACTGATGGCTATGTGCCGATCATATCACTGTTACTGATGGCTTTGTGCCAATCATTTTACTGTACTTATGGCTTGTAGCCATTCTGATTATAACTTATAGTTATCCTATTTACTGCTCTTAGCCATTCTAGTTACTGGCAGTTATGCTGCGATACTAATTAGTACCGCAACCAGTGCTGATATTGGTGTGTTGGCTGGGTGGGTCGATTTTATCCCCACATGGTGTGTTGGTTGGTACGGGTGGTGTGTTGGCTGGATTGGGATGGGTTGGATGATTGCATTGTTGCATTTCTATTACTGATTCTGTCATTGTATTGGGCTTAGGCCCACATGTATTATGTTTCTGATTCTAATACTGTAATGGGCTAAGGCCCACCCTACACTTTTACTGTTTTGGGCTAAAGCCACATTGTTCTGTTATTGAAAAGGGCTCAGGCTCAGACTGTTACTGCTTATATTACTGACTGAATGATAGGGATTACACACTGAGTTTTTGTAAACTCACCCCATTTTTAACCTTTCAGGTAATCCTCAGCGTTAGACGGTTCGAAGCTGCGAGGGACTTGGAGAGGGCCACACAACTACACAAGTTTTATTTTATTTTGCTCATTTACTAAAGCACTTTGATTTTGATTCGGGTTGTAATAAGGCCTCAAAAATTTTGGATTTTACATTCGGGATTTTATTGATTGTGATTCTTATCTGCTAGAAGGAGAACCCAGTTTTCTAAAACAATAACTATTTTCAAACGCTACGTTTTCGTAACTCAATTTTTAAAAAACATATTTTTGCAAATCATTTGTTTTAAATTAAGCTTCCGCAACAATAAGGTTTTGAACGTAACAACGTTTCTTTAATAAACATCGATTGAAAATAAGCAAACGCAAACTAAGGTTTTGTACAAGTTTTAAATGGCAAGAAGTTTGAAATTTCAAGAAGGGTTTTTAATGAAAACATGGTTTTTGAAAAACACATCAATGTGACACACCAGATTCGGCAATAACGTCTAGGCCAGGTTTGGGGTGTTACAATAATGGTTTTCATCTTCCTTTCTCTTTTGTTTTTCAATCGAAAGCCATGGTTATGGAAGCTAGGTTCAGCCATATTTCATTTCATGCATGTAAGTCCCTAAGCTATCAGTTTCTAATAATTTTTATATTTTTGAGATGGTTTTAACTAGGTCCAGCTAACCCATACCTTCGATTTTGAATTGTTAAAAATTTTGAATGTTTTCATTGATGAAACTTGTGGTTTTAGATGTTAATTGATGAATTTGAGATATTATTTGTTATTTAAAAGTATTTTATTAAGTAATTTTTGATGAATTTTTTGATTAGGGACTAAATTATTGAAATAGTAAAAGTACAAGGATTTGATGTGAAATTGTTGCAATAATAGGCTGTATTGGATGCCATAAGTATTCTGTTAGGCTCAATTTTGGGTAAAAATGGTTAATTTGCATGTTTTAGGCTTAGAGACTAAATTGAATAAAAGTAAAACTTTAGTGGAAAATTTGTAAAAATGTCAAAAATGAATAAATTACGTAAAATAAATGTTTTTACTGCCTAGATTAATATATTGAATGAAATTATTAATTTAGATCAAGATCGGGTGGAAAATCGAAGAGAATAGAAAATTACCAAAATGCCCCTATACTTTAACATTTCTGCAATTTTGCTAGGTAAGTTCGTATGAACTGTATTATGTATAATGTTGATTAAATTGAATTTTAATATATGATTTTATTGAAAATTAATCAATATATATGTTATTATACAATTTATCATGTTATGAAACGACGTAAACCCAACGGCGTACGATGATTATCGAGCCCGTTTGAACCTTAGGAATACGTAGGATAAAATGACATGTCATTAGTGTTTACATGTTTTGGGTGTTGGTATTGAATGTCCTACTTACGGCTGAGGTCCGACATATGTTGCGGATACTCCACAGCTCGTGTGAGCAGCATCGTGTAGCTTACATTCCGTATAACTCGTGTGAGCAGGCCCATTTCACAGCTCATGTGAGCATACTTATTCATAGCTCGTGTGAGCATATATGTAAAGGAATTGATAGACTACGGTTATATGTTAGTACACTTCGCGTGAGCTATCCCGTATATCCAACGATATTCTATTCGATTGAACGGGGCATGAATTTACAAGGATATGGTAAGTGTTCTATATGAGCCAAGACTTGTATGTATGAAAGACTTTGAACTGGTGAGTTACATGGAAAATATGTTATGTTGAGATGGATGATAAATCCAATTGAATCATGCTTAAGTATAATGGTTATCCATTTCAAATTCTTATGAATCATGTTTAAATGAACTAACATGCGTTGTTGATGTGCTTAGGCTTATGCCAAGCTTGTGGATATGATTGATGTTTATGATTATGCTTGTACTATGCATATGAAACGGGTAAGAAAAGAGAATGATATGGTAAGTACATAATTGGGATGTATTATGATGTTATAAAAAAGTTTAATTAGATAAATGATGTATTCATATGTTAGTAAATCGCTTATTCTTTGAATGAATCTATCGGTTTCATGGATAAATACATTGAATTGAGAATTAATAATGTTTTTTAGGCTTATGAAAAGCATTTGGGAACGGAAAGGAAAGTAAGTAAATAAAAAGATATATAATCTTATAAGAAGATTGATGATTATATATTATGTTTCATGAAATCCTATCATGTTATGAATGGCTAATAAATATGCAATATTAATGAACTTACTCATTTGTGAGTTGATGATTATGGTTTGATAAATCTTGAGACATTAGTATGGGTTTACTTTTAACCTATAAATTGCATTATTGAAATGTAATATTATGCTTATGGTTTATACGAGCTTACTAAGCATTCATTGCTTGCGTAGTTATCTTTCTATTACTTTACAAATTATCAGAAGCTTGATTGGGTTGGAAGCTAGTCGGAGATCCATCACACTATCCATCAGTTTTATCGATAGATTTTGATGCTTTGGTCATGGTTATAATGGCATGTATAGGTTGACGTATGTCTAATGTGTAGTTAATGATATCGGCATGTAATGTTGCTTTGAATTTGTGAAACTTATGATATTTGATGCCTTGATGATTGGTGTGCTTTTAGCACTTTGATGTTTAAAGTTTGGTGTTTATAAGATCAAATTGATGCATGGTTTTATGGTCAAAGTGGTAAGAGTTGGAATGTTTGCAAAGGCATCATTTAGGGCATGCTTTGATATGAAATTTAGTCAAGTCTATTTGTTTGAATTATGACCATTTGGACATAATTTAATATGTATATATGTTGGTTATTGGAACCATTTGGAATTGGTTAGAATGGTGACATTTAAATGGTTTTGATGCATGTGAGAAGTAGTCCCAATGTTAAAGTCATTTTGTTAAGTTTGATATAGAAACAAGTTAAACGAAAAATGGTTAAATATGCACATGTATAGGTGTTTTGTGCTTGATGATATAGCCATTATGTTTGGCTTGTAATTATGGTATTTTGGATGATGCATTAGTTGTTATGTTGGCATGTATATGTGGTCTTATAATGGTTGACATTTTGGCATGTTGGTGCTTAAAGGTTGGGAGTTGGAATGGTATAAAATGCATGCTATGAAATGTTGTTTTGATATGCTTGAATGTGTTCATTGAGGTATGGAAATTGATAGTGAATATTGAGTTAATAAATGACTAGTTTGGTGTGTTTGGATGTGTTGACATATGGTCAAGTTTGCTAAGGTAGTGATGATAGGTGTTGAATAGTCAAATTGGTGTTTTTGAGTATGATATTGGTATGTGAACATTGTGGTAAATGTTGGCATAAAATTAGTTATAAAGGTTAGTTGATTTGTGGTTAAACTTAGCAAATGTATAATCATGTTTGATTGTTGTGATTGAGGTGCCTTTTGGGCATATTGGTTGTATGATTAAATACTATGATGACCTAGCTTGAATATGCATATGTTAGGTACATTTTGAATGCCTAAATATAGGTGCAAATGACTTTTAAGGGTGTGCTTGAATTGGGTGAAAGAAATGGCTTGAATTTGGCCTATTTCTTGTCCACGCGGCCTAATATACGGGTGTGTCTCATAGTCGTGTATGACACACGGCCACGCGACACGGCCATGTATCCCCTGTAGGTTTTTAAATATTTTATTTCGAGAGTTACACGGCCTGGCACATGGGCATGTGACTTGGTTGTGTGACCCAAGTCAAAGAGTTACACGAGCTAGGACACGGCCGTGTGAGTCACATGGCTGTGTGGCCCCTATAGTATGATTTTTTCTATCTTTTTCCATGAAGTTCTAACTATTTTCGATTTAGTCCCGAATCATTCTAAAGTGTTTATAAGGCCTCGTGAGCTCGAAAAAGGGACGTTATGAATGTGCTTGAATGGAATATAATATGTTTTATAAATGGTTGTAATCGAATATTTTAAGTTAAAAGTTTTTGATAATGTTTCGTAACCCTATTTCAGTGACAGATACGAGTTAGGGGTGTTACATTCACTCTCAAAACAATAAACCAATAAAATCCCTAATTCCAAAACCAAAAAACCCTAACCCTAAAAAACCATAAAAAATAGGTGGTTGAGGAGAGAGTGTGTGAAAGCGTGCCAATGTGGACGCGCTTTCACACTTTCTCTCCAAAATCAGCCTATTTCCTTAAATCTTGAAAACAAAATAGCTTATTTGGTCAATTAAAAAAATCGGCATATATTGCCTATTTATCCCTTATATAGTAAATGTTAAAAGCTTTATTAGTAATTTTGTATGGATAGTAATGAATTTAGTAAATTAAGCAATCCTTTATTGACTATCATTTATTGTATTTAGGCATGTTATTTTGTTTTTTGTAATATAGATTTAGTTTTTATATTTTAATTTAATTTTTTTATATTTTAAAATTGTAATCTTAATCAAATGATACAAGTTAAAATTTATTATTTTCAAAATTTTATACAAATAAGTTATTATAATGTCCAACCAATGCCAATAGTTCAACTTCGGTGAATTGGATGCATGCGATTGTCGGTAGAGTCTTTAGAGGATCAGAAATATCATCAGTCTTCTTGAAATTAGAATACTCATCAGACATGACTACAAAATCCCACAAAGATAATTATCAACAACCATAAAATCGGGAATGACTAAATGACTAATAAGGAAGGGAATTACGGATTGGGAAGAGGAAGGGAAAGGGGAATTACTGAATGAGGGACTGGGACTAGTGGTAAAAAAATTAGGGAATTACATATGAACATACTCACCTACCAAAATCCATTTATCTCTTGACTATATCCCTATGTCAATTGAACCGATTAAACAAATCTTAATAGGCAAATATGTTATTACACATACATACTTATTAAATCAAAATAATCTCTTGTGCATATCTCTATGTCAATTCAAACAATTAACTCAATTTAATAAGCACATAAAATACTATGTGAGGTAACAAAGTATCCTTACCTTGAAATAATTTAATCACAATAATCTTGCAAGTTATGGAAGGAAAATGTATCGTCAAATACTGTTGCTAATATAACCCTCAGCTACCTTAGATGATTAAACATGCACTGATTAAGTACATGTGTCCATTAATTACAATTTCAATCCGTTTAAATAATTAATTCATTAGTTACCCAACAATTGTAATGCAAGAATAACTTAGTCATGATTTTACTTAATCAAACATCCTACCGAGGCCTATAACAACATAAACACAATTTCAATAATTTTAACAAATGAAATGCAATCAACCTAACATGAATTAAATTCAAGCTAAATTGATTAAATTAACCATTCCAACAACATAAATATTCATAGATATGTTCAGCATAACAACAACAAAAATTAAAGAGATAGGGAACAAGAATCAAATACGGTGTTTTTCCGTGACTTGACTAGTTGCTCCGTTCTTCCTTCTCCATTGTCCTCGTCGACCAAGGCTGCCATGAACACTTAATTTTTGCTCCAAATAGCTGGTGAATGCCCCTTTCCCAAGAGGAGAAATCGGCAAGAGAGCAAGGGAATTTTGGAATGGAAAATGAGAGGTAAAGTGGAGAGAAGAGAGGAAATATGTGAATGCTTGAGGTTTGTTTTTCAAATGACCAACCTAAGGGGGTTTTTATAGGTAAGGAAGGCTGCTAAAAATAGCTAAAATTATCAGCCAAAGAGCCCTCCCCTAGTCGGCAACACATGTGGCAAGGTTGATAGTTTCAACTTTGCTAATTTAGGCTTAGGGAAAATCTATAAAGCTACCAATTGTGGAGGAGTTTGAATGCAACTTGAACAAGTCTTCAAGGGCCTCTCTGCAAGCTTAAATAATCAGCTAATAAGTTGATTTGGGTCAACTCTTGGGATGGTTTTTGGGTTGTCCACTTCTTGGATATAAACCCAAATTAATTAATAATAATTTATTAACCCAAATTAAATTGTATATAAACTAAAATTAATTATATTCTGAATTAATACATATAATTTTGGACCGTCTTAGGCTGAAATTTAGTTCGCCTCGATACTTTAAATTGCTCCTTGGTTTTGTGCTTCTAGCAGTGTCTGCCGAGCTATTTTTCGCCATTTGTGCAAATCTGTCGAAAATAACCAAAATTCATCAAAATTAATTATAAAATTAACTAAAATTAAACATGTTCATATTTTAAGTGCACTTTAATTATTTTGTAAAAATTAATTATTTTTTCGAGAAGAATTTTATAGAAACTATATGATTTTAAGTTAAAAGGGGTATGCAAAAATGTGAAAATTTCCGTGTTTTCACACCCCCAAACTTAATTCATTGCTCGTCCTGAGTAATGCACAAATTAAAAAGAATTACTCAGGAAACACCTTTGAAAAATTCCTTCAGAATAGCATTCTTCCTAGAATTATGAATTTAATATACTTATGCTTAAAAACAAGAAATTTGATAGTTATGCTACTTAAGTATACATATCGTTCAATTTAATCTCAACAACTATTATGATAGCACAATTAGACTAAATGCTTCCTTAACAAGACATGTTAACCCTTACCAATTTGATTTTATTTCCTTATTCAAGATTAAGCTGCAATTATTAAGTTTAACTTATGCCTTCATATGTTGAACATAGAATTTTTTCTCCTCTAATGTAGGTAGCAACTTACTTTGCTTTCACATCGGACCTTTGGAATAATTTCCCTCAATACACCAACTTACTTTGCTTTCACATGCTCCTTTGTACATCTATTTTCTTTCAAGTACATGTTTTTTTTAGCATTTTACTGTATGTATTGCAATTTTTAGAGCATTTGATACTTCTTTCAACTCCCCCAAACTTATTTTCAAAGAATATTTTGAATAGTACTGAGTCTAGTGTTTGGGACAATTTAAAGATAGTTAAGAGAGGAGTGATGGCTAAATATTGTAAGGGTTCAAATAAAATTAGGCCATATTTTCTAGGATTTCGCCTCAAGAAACTACTAAGTCAATTCTAGAGACTTAAACTTTCATGCATGCCTACCTTTCTTAAGGAACTAAAAATTTTATGGTACAATTTGCATGTTTTATTAAAAATACATTTATATGATTATTCAGCTAACATAAAAATTTATTGAAATAATATAACTTTATTTATACTGAAGTTTAGCATACTTAACAAAATTTCAAATTATTGAACAAAATATGTCCTAATCATAATTAAAAGAACTATTTATTCTGAGTGGAAATAATATCAATTTTTGTCCCCCTACTTAAATGAACAATGTCCACATTGTTTAAAGTGAATAGATACTATACACCAGGTAGGATTTTAGAAAAGAGGAGGTGAGTCAATTGGACTGCTTAAGTACCGAGCTCTTTCTAAATCCAATCCTAGACATGTATATATCTATTGCCACAGTTTATACTTCGCGACTTGTTCAATTTTATTAATAATTTCCATTTCTTGTTTTATTATGCAAAAATTCCTAATTAACTTTATCCTAAATTAACCTAAGAACATAAATAAAATAAAGTCGAGATCCTCCCTTTATTTATTTACAGATCCTTCCGAATTTGACTCATCTTTTGCTCCATCATTATTGTCTTTGCATGAATCACTTCGCTCATTTTTCGATAATGGGCTCCATGGTTCAAATATGTAATCTGGAAACTAAGGCACAAAAATAAATGGGTCATTGTAAATTTTCGTAAGAGTACTTCTCATCGAGTCATCCCTTATTTTTTAGTATTTCTAGTAAGCTTGTTACTGTCACTGCATATGTTGCATTATGTCCATTAACTTTGATAGCTCATCTCGAAGATCTGGGCGAGATAGTTGAGCTCTGAACATTGAAGTCTCGATATCAGGTTCAGCTTCTGGTTCCATTGGCTCCACCTTATCAGGGATTTCAGCCGATTGCACTGGCTTGATCTCTATGGGATCTTCTTCTTCTTCTTCTTATTCTTTTGGATCCTAACTTTCTTCAACTTGTTGCTGTAGAACAGAGTCTCCTGCTATTCGATAAAGGTCCCAATCTGTGATTGTGCCCTGGCTATAGCCTGTCTTCTTTACGTTTGCAAGAATTTTAGCTGGGCCAGAACGTGAACTTCTAACGACACAATTTCACATTTCCCTCAGGATGATTTTTCTCACATCAATGGTATTCACAGTTAGAATCGAGTATAATAAGATCATTCGCTCTAATGAGATTGTAGTCTCATGTGATCTAGGCATAAGGCTGAATCGGATGAAGTAGAACCATACTTTTGCAAGTGGTGTCAAATATTCTCTTCGACAAGTGTGGATCCCTTGCTTTGACATAGTCCACTTAGAACCTGGAACTATAAGTTCCTCAAGAATCTCTTGCAAATTTTCAGGCTCTATATTGCTCATCAAGGAGGAATATTCGTCGTTTTGGAAATCAGGCAATTCAAAGGACTCATTAATAACGTTTGAAGTTATTGGTACCTTGATTTCGCGAACTAGAACTTCCGTCAACTCGTTTGAGGTTAAATTCACATAGAATTCATGCACTAACTCCTCATCCACACTAGGTCTCTTTTCACAAAACAACTTTCAATTGAGAGTTCCAGTAACCTGACGAATACGCGCCATAAAACGTATATAATTGCTTTCTTTCACTGTGAAACCTTTCTCTGGATGCATCTGTTGATTCTTGAAGATACTCTCGTATCTTGCTTTGGCTTCTTCACAGTGGAACTTGTTTTATGATTCGTCAAGTTGCGCAGATGCACGAGTTCTCTTACGAGGAATGATTAACCTGATCATAAGATGGTAACAATTATTTTCTAAAAAATTTAATTAATATAAAATACTAATAATTCCATAAATTGAAAAATTAGATAATTAAATTAAAATTTAGGAGAAAAATTTGTCTTACCACCTTTTTTCTAAAAATTAAGAGCTCTTAAGAAAAATAATTTTGAATCAAAAGATGGCAAATTAGAATAGGTTGAGGGGTTTTTGGCTAAGGATGGGTAAAAGGGTGGTGTGCTGCTCGGGTATGCAAGGCAGCACCGCGCAGTGGGGGATGGATGTGAGCAACATGCGAATCGTTGAGTAGGCCTGGTGTGGGCGCGCACAGGGTGCTGCTGGCCGATCAGCTGGGTGATGTTGTGGATAGGGAATTTTTAGGAGGATTCGACACTTAAGGGTTTTGGTGTTTTTGGAGGGAATGGTGTATGAATGAAAAAAAAAGAATAGATGGGTGGAATGTATAGTGAAAGGAGTGGGAGCTAGAGTAGAATTCTTAAAAATTCTAAGTTCTAATTCTACTCAAAGTAAATAACAATTAATAATTAATATAATGCATATTAAATTATTATTTTCTATTAATTTATTAAGATAAAAACTTATCGAATAAAATATGATTAAATTAAAACTAATCCTAACTCTAAATAAAGCTGATAATAATTAACATATATTGTAATGAATATAATTATGTATTAATAATTATCATCTTTTCTTTTTTTCTTTTTTTTATTGAACTAATAACATTTATTCTAGATGCTTTTTGAAAATATTTACAAAAAGAGGCATCTAATTTTTAATATTTACAAAAAGAGCAACCAAAATTTTAAAAATAATTCAATTAAGTTCCTAGACTTAATGGAAATTCAATTTTGAGTTGCAACATAAAACTTGGATCAAAATTGACCCTTTTATTTGAAAAACTAAAAATTTATTTTGTAATTTAGGAATAATTTCTTGGGAAGTTATGTTAAAATCAATTCCCAGGAAAGATTGGAGAGGTCACAAGCAGTCCCGCTTAAGTTCCAATCTCCTAGACAAAATTTATTTAAACATACTAATCCCGAAAATATACCCTAAATCATTTATTCAAATAGAAGAACAAGAAATATTAAATATCTGATAAAATGAACGAGATTTGATTCCGTTCAATTTTATCTCCCCAGTAATGTTTCAAGCGTTGAGCATTAACTCAAAAATTACCTCCCTTACCTTGAAGTTCAACAACTCCGTATGGATAGACTCGATAAATCATGACTGGACCGGACCAATGTGATTTTAACTTACGTAGAAAGATCCTTAATCTAGATTTGAATAACAAGACTTGCTGATCTACTTCAAATTCTCAAACTCGAATGTGCCTGTCATGCCATTTTTTGAGTCTCTCCTTAAGTAATTTGGCATTCTCGTATGAAGACATTCGAAATTCTTCTAACTCGTTAAGTTGAAGCATCTGTTTCTCTTTGGCACTTTTAAGATCCAATTTGAGTCGTTGGAAAGCCCAGTAAGCTTTGTGTTCTAACTCCAAGGATAAATGGCAGGCTTTCCCAAAGACTAACCTATAGGGTGACATCCCTAAAGGTGTCTTGTATGTTGTCCTGTAAGCCCATAAAGCATCATCTAGTCTTTTGGACAATCTCTTCGGTTCGGGCAAACTACCTTCTCAAGTATACCTATGATCTCATTGTTTGCTAGTTCAGCTTGCCCATTCGTCTGCAATGGTAAGCTGTAGCGACCTTGTGTTTCACTCCATGTTTATCTAATAACCATTTCAACTACTTGTCCATAAAATGGGACCCTTCATCACTTATGATGACTCTTGGGGTTCCAAACCTTGTGAACACATGTTTCTGAAAAAATTTGTTACAACCTTAGCATCGTTTGTAGGAGATGCCTCTACCTCAACCCACTTAGACACATAGTCTACTGCTACTAATAGGTACTTGTGACCAAAAGATGGTGGGAAACGACCTAGAAAGTCCATACCCCAAACATCGAATAATTCTACCTCAATGATGTTTGTTCGAGGCATCTCATTTTTTTGGGGACATTTCCGATCCTTTGACATCGATCACAACTCTTTACGTAAGCATATGCATCTTTGAATAGTATTGGTCATCCGGCTTGCAATACCTTGGCTACAGTACGTGTACCTCCGAAGTGTCCCCCACTCGGAGCTGAGTGACTATGGCATAAAATCTTACGTACTTCATCTTCGGCCACGCATCTCCTGATCAGATCTGCACACTTTTTAAACAAATACAGTTCTTCCCAGAAATAGTACTTCACATCGTGAAGAAACTTTTTTCTTTTGGTGATACGTCTTATCAATTGGCATCAAACCACAAGCTAAAAAGTTAGCAATATCAGCTAACCAAGGGGTATTATGGACATGATTTACCTTCAATATTTGTTCATCTGGAAACGTCTCTTGAATTGGTATAAAAGGAGAGTTCCCTTCTTGCGGCTCCAATCTAGACAAGTGGTCTACTACTTGGTTTTCCACTCCCTTTCGATCTTGAATTTCTAGATCGAACTCTTGAAGTAGAAGTACCCATCGAATCAGTCTCGACTTAGCGTCTTTCTTGGCAAGTAAATACTTAATTGCCAAGTGGTCCATATAAACAGTCACTTTGGTACCTACAAGATAAGATCGAAACTTGTCAAAAGCAAACATAATAGCAATTAACTCTTTTTCTGTTACCGTGTAATTCAGTTGAGCTCCTGTCAGAGTCTGACTCGCATAGTAGATAGGATGAAAAACTTTGTTCCTTCGCTGACCCGTGATAGCTCCGATGGCAAAGTCACTCGCGTCACACATCAATTCAAATGGCAAATCCTAGTCTGGTGTGACTATTATGGGTGCCGAGACTAATCAACTCTTCAAATTATTGAAAGCTCTTAAGCACTCCTCATCAAATTTAAACGTCGTGTCCTTCTCCAATAATTAGCATAAGGGTTTAGGAACTTTAGAGAAGTCCTTGATGAATCTTCGATAGAAACCAGCTTGGCCCAAAAAGCTCCCAACACCCTTTACAGATATTGAAGGTGGGAGTTTCTCGATAACATCTACCTTTGCTTTATCTACCTCGATTCCATGTCTTATTATCCGATGCCCTAGAACAAACCTTTTCATTCCATGAAATGACACTTTTTCCAGTTAAGTACAAGGTTTGTTTCTTCGCATCGCCTTAGTACCTTGGCTAGACTGGCTAGGACATCATCATATGTATCTCCGAATACTGAAAATCATCCATAAAAACTTCCAAATATTTCACAACCATGTCAGTAAAAATTGACATCATACATCTTTGAAATGTAGCAGGTGCATTACATAAACCAAATGGCATGCGCCTAAATGCAAATGTACCATACGGGCAAGTGAATGTTGTCTTCTGCTAATCTTTCGGTGCTATTGTAATCTGATTATACCCTACGTATCCATCGAGAAAATAGTAATAGTCTCACCCTGTGAGTCTATCCAACATCTGGTCTAAAAACAGTAAAGGAAAGTGATCTTTCCTAGTTACCTTGTTCAGCTTCCGGTAATCGATGCAAATTCTCCATCCCATAACCGTTCTAGTTGATATCAACTCGTTATTCTCATTTTTAATGACTGTGATTCCTCTTTTCATTGGCACGCATTGGACTGGACTTACCCATGAACTATCTGAGATGGGGTAAATTATACTCGCATCTAACCACTTGATGATTTTTTTCTTAACTATGTCTTTCATGATGGGGTTCAGTCTATGTTATCCATCAATCGTCCCTTTTTCGCCATCTTCTAAGATAATCTTGTGCATGCATATAGATGGACTAATTCTGCGAATATCAGCTATGGTCAATCTGATAGCCTTCTTGAATTATTTCAACACCAGAATGAGTTTCTCTTCTTGCTTAGTAGTTAATTCTGCTGAAACAATCACAGTCAGAATAAAAGAGTTACCTAAATAAACATATTTCAAATGTGAGGGAAGTACCTTCAGTTCTAATTTAGGTGGCTCCTCGATTGACTCTTTTGGTTGGGCATAATCTATTTTCTCTAGCTCCAAAGATTCAAAGTGGGATTGCAGATTAAATCCCCTTTGATTAGCTTCTAACAAAGTTAAGTATTCATCCTCCTCTTCATCATTTGGAGGATCTGATGTCAAAATTTGTTCCAATGGGTCCTCAACATAATTGAGTTCCTTCTCCATGATTAAATCCTCTAAATCAGACACTGTAGAACAATCCTCAATTGTGTTAGGAAATCGCATGGACTTAAAAACGTTAAATATTACCTGATCATCCTGAACACGCATAGTAAGCTCGCCCTTCTGCACATCAATAAGGGCCCTTCCTGTTGCTAAGAATGGTCTTCTTAAGATGATTGGCATCTCTTTCTCTGCTTCAAAGTCTAGAATCAAAAAGTCAACAGGAAAGATAAATTTGTCTACTCGTGTCAATACATCCCTGATTTTTCCTTTTGGATGTGCTAAGGATCGACCTGTTAATTGAAGTATAACCGTAGTAGGTCTAACTTCACATATCTCCAACTTCCTAAATATTGACATGGGCATCAAGTTGATATTCGCACCCAAGTCACATAGTGTCTTACCACAGTATGTTGCTCCAATATTGCAAGGTATGGTAAAACATTCAGGATCCTTCAATTTTAGGGGTAGTTTGTCTTGAAGATATGCACTGCATTCCTTCGTTAGAGCTACCGTCTCAAATTCTCCAAGCCTTTGTTTCTTAGACAGGTTATCCTTCATGAATTTGATGTAGTTTAGCATTTGTTCAAGTGCTTCAACCAACAGGATGTTGATATGAAGTTGCTTGAGTACGTCTAGGAACTTCTTGAATTGAATTTCCTACTTCTGCTTCTGAAGTCTTTGATGGTAGGGTAGTTGAGTTTTCTTTACTAGAACTGGTTGATTTGTTTTCTGTGGCAATTTTGCATCTAACTGAGTTATTAGTTGATAAAAATTAGATGGTCCAAAAGTTACCTTGTCAAATTTTGCAAATTCAATTTTTGGTGAAATTGGAATTTCAACACTCGATTGAACTTCCTCTGAGTCTTGAGCGTCAGCTGGCTCCTTCTTAACTTCGACAGAATTGGGCTCTAAATTCTTTTCGCTCCTCAATGTTAACGCTTTACAATGCTCCTTCCCTAGATTCCTCGAATTCTTTATATCACTAGGTAAAGCACCTTATGGTCAGTTTTTGAGTTCAGTTGCAAGCTGGCCAACTTGCTTCTCCAAATTCCTTAGAGAGGCATCATTTTTCGCCATGTATGCCGTCAATAGATTCTCTAAGCTATTGGATGGTTCAGCTTGGGTCGGTTTCTGAGCTTGTTAGGAAAAACTAGGTGGTTGGGTCGATCTAGGTTGGATATAATTGTTACTGGTTCTTGCCCCTTGGTTACTCCAGGAAGAATTCGGGTGGTTTCGCCATGATGGGTTATAGAAATTGGATTGCAGCCCTTGCCTTCCTCGATTCTGGTTCTGGTTACCCATGTAATACACAAATTCTAGGTTTGATGGACATTCTTCGAACAAATGTCCTTCCCCATAATAAACACAGGTTACATTTTCAAATTGATTCAATGGTTGTGCTGCAAAACTATTGCACCCATTAGTAGTAAGATTTTTTAACATTGAGAATATTGATGATACTTGAGATGCAAGTGAAGTAAGACTGTCTACTTCATGTATTCCAGCGACTCGTCTTGCTAACGCTGCTCGATTGGTTGGCCATTGATAATTGTTTCTGGCAATCCTCTTAATGATTTCATAAGCCTCATTATAAGACTTAAAAAGGAGAGCACCATTAGTAGAAGCGTCCACTACCATCCTCGTGTGAGCATTGAGACCATTATAAAATGTTTCAAGTTGTATGCAATGTGAGATTCTGTGATGATGGAACTTTCGTAATAATTCTTTGTGCCTTTCCCATGCCTCAGACAATGACTCATCATCCATTTGTTGGAAAACAGTGAACTCGTTCCTCAACTTAGCATTCTTTCTAGGCGGGAAATACTTCATAAGGAATTTTTCTGCTAACTCTTACCATGTTGAAATTGAGTTTGGTGATAATAAGTTCAACCAAGCTCGAGCTCTATCCCTTAGTGAATATGGGAACAGCTTCAATTGTAATGCATCTTCGGGTACTCCGACTACCTTGAAAGAATCGCTCACCTCCATAAACAGTCTTTAGTGTAGGTGAGGATCTTCGGTAGGCATTCCACTGAATTGGCCCACTGTTTGAAGCATCTGGAACATAATTAGCTTCAACTCAAACTGTTATACCTCAATTTCGGGTCTTCTAATACCCGGATTCAGATCATGAAATACTGGCACGACATACTGTCTCAAAGCTCTATCCCTATCATTATCAATAAGGATAGGATTTTGAGCAAGGTTTGCTCCGTTTCCTTGATTCAGATTTTCGAAGTTCATCTCTTTAGTCTTTCTCTGACTTGCTTGTCTTCTTCGCTGTCGAAAAGTTCGTTCAATCTCAGGGTCTACAGGGAGTAAATCGATGATTCGGTCAATACTCATAAACACCTGAAATAATCACAGAAAAATTAACTAAGTTGAAATTTAAACAGAAAAATAAACCAAAATGCAAAATTAACAACTTCACAAATAATGACTTTTTTAAAACACAATCCCCGGCAATTGCGCCAAAAACTTGGAACGACGGAAATGTGCAAGTGTACACAATCGCAACAAGTAATAAAGTGACAAGTAAATGTCCAGTTATCGTACCCACAGGGACTGTGAAAAATATTATTTATGAATGTTATTTAAAACACTTTGGTGAAGAAAAATATTTTGTTTGAAGAGAGTGATTAAAAACTAAGATTTTAAACTAAGTAAACTAAATAAATAAATCTCAAATGCACGATTTTAAAATATGATTTTAATCAAGATGACATAATTGTGTTAGATAAATTACATTTCTTAACTTAGAATTATTAAACTCATGTTTATATTGTTATGAATAAGTTCACGGCAACTCGGTAATTTGCTAACTTATGAACATACTCACCTCACAAAATCCATTTATCTCTTGACTATATCCCTATGTCAATTCAACCGATTAAACAAATCTTAATAGGCAAATATGTTATTGCACATACATACTCGATTTAATAAGCACATAAAATACTATGTGAGGTAACAAAGTATCCTTACCTTGAAACAATTTAATCACAATAATCTTGCAATTTATGCAAGGAAAATGTATTGTTAGATACCGTTGCTAATCTAACCCTCAGCTACCTTAGATGATTAAACATGCACTGATTAAGTACTGTGTCCATTAATTACAATTTCAATCCGTTTAAATAATTAATTCATTAGTTACCTAACAATTGTAATGCAAGAATAACTTAGTCATGATTTTACTTAATCAAGCATCTTACCGAGGCCTATAACAACATAAACACAATTTCAATAATTTTAACAAACAAAATGCAATCAACCTAACACAAATTAAATTCAAGCTAAACTGATTAAATTAACCAGTCCAACAACATAAATATTAATAGATATGTTCAGCATAATAACAACAAAAATTAAAGAGATAGGGACCAAGAATCAAATCCGGTGTTTTTTCGTGGCTTGACTAGTTGCTCCGTTCTTCCTTCTCCGTTGTCCTCATCGACCAAGGCTGCTATGAACAGTTAATTGCTGCTGAAAATAGTTGATGAATACCTCTTTCCCAAGAGGAGAAATCGACATGTATTGGTTATACAATTATTTTTAAAATATAATTTGTTTCCAGATGACATGTATTCTATAGTACTTACTGGTTTAGAAGTACTTGCATTACTAATTTTATCTATCATCCAATCTCTTGGAATTGACAGATCTCTTATATCTAATAATCTAGGCTGGATTTCAGTAGTGAACCGGTTTGGTTCAAAGAGTTCAATAATTTTGTTATTAATCTCTTTTATTTCTACTTCAACAGTATTTGTATATTCATTAATAGAAGTCCAACTGATTGCTAGATCTTCTGCTAAATCATTAATATCAGAATTTTTTGTCTGAATTCTAAGGCAAAGACACTCTTCTATTAGAGGATTTGTAATGGAAATAAAGTAATTGGGTTTAACTTTAAATCCTATTACGCCTGTATGTAAATTAGACTGAATTCCTCCAATAAGTGTTTTTATTGGATTCTCAAATCTTTTATCTAAAAGGACAGCAATTATAGGAATATCATGTCCTCTTCTAAATAAGGCTCTAATAGTAATCATGATTATCCCTAAATGAATATATCTAACCTGAGGATATTTCTTTTTAATCTTCTTAATTTTTTCTTTAGTAAAGAGTGGAATTTCTGTTAATCCCCCTCTTGTATCTTTAGCTACTGTATTACCGCTAATTTTTTCTATGTGTCTCTGTGTCCAGATTTTGAACTTAGAGATCTTATAAATTTCTTCTTTAGAGATATGATTTTTGTTAATCTTCTCTATCATTTCATCAGAAAAGTCTTTTTCTTCTCCGATTAGACTTCCTAATTTAATATTCTGTTGTTCAGAATTAGGAATTTCTTCTAATTGATTTTTAGAATTATTTCCTATATTAAACATAAAAATATATTCTTCATCAGAATCAGTTTCTGATATTAATTCATATAATATTTCATTAGGATTTGTTTCCTGTATGAAACATATTTCTAAATCTTTTTCTTCAAGATTTTTGATCATTTTTCTAGCATTTTTCCCTTTATTAGGACATTTGTTAGCTAGATGACCTTCTTCATCACAAATAAAACATTTACATATTTGTTTCTTTTGGTTGGAAGACTTTTTCCTTACCACTTTTTGACTTTGACCAGAAATTTTTTTATTACCTGGTTTCCATTTTCTAAATTTATATTTTTTACGTTTTTTATAGGTTTTAGGATATATTTGTTTACACCCAAATTCCCATTCATTTTCTAATATTTTAGAACAATATTTATAACCTAATTTATTTTTAACTTGTTTAGCCGCTTTAGTTTGCAAGCAGTGCAAAGTTATTCTTTCTCTTGCAAAATAAATTCTATTTCCTATAGAATCTAAATTTTCATAGGAAAGCCCAGATGTTTTACTGTGCTTTTCTAAATAAGATACATATTTGTTTATACATATCTCATCCCAAGGTGGGGGTAATTTATGAAAGTATTGGTTTTTCCAAAACTCTATATTTTCATTTTTAAATTTCTGATATTCGTGAAGAAATTTTTTAGAAAATTCATCCAAATATCTAATACCACATAATTTAATTTTTGAAAGGATATAGCTAGCAACACTATCTTGATCTTTTTTATCAAAATAGCCACAAAATTCTGTTTTTAGAATTGAGGTTAATCCCTTCAAAAGATCTTTAGGGGTTCCTATTTGACTTAATAATAACTCTTTTTGTTCTTTTCCTTTCTCAGACTCTTCCCATCGTCTAAGAAATTGAAGAACATCCCCTTGAAAAGTTCCTACAAAATAATTTAAGAACTTTTCTTTTGACCATGTGTTGTTGTTTACAACAATCGTCATTGACTGTGCCCAATTTTCTATGGTTTCTTCATAGTCTGGAATAGAAATATTAGTCAAATCTAAATATATTCCTCCTTGAGCAACATTTCTTTTATTTAAGTCATCTATTCTTTGTTGAATAGGTTGACTAGATGTTTCTCCTAAATATTCAGGTTTAACATCATTAGTAGCTATATCTTCGGATTTGTTACCAAAGATTCTAAATTTTCCATTATCAAATTCAAAATCTTTGTTAGAAAATCTAAGATAGTCATTTGTTAGACCATCAGATTCTAACTTCCTTTTTCCACGAGGATCTGGTGGTTCAGTATCCATGGGTTCAGGAATGTCTATATTTTCATCTTCAGATGAAGTGGTTTCTTCATCAGAAGTATAGGTTGAGACTTTTATGTCTTCATCCTGATCTGTTGAAGTTTTTTCTTCACCAGATTGATTTTTGAATAATTCTGTGTTTTCAGAATTACTCGACTTACTATTGTCAGTATCATCATATTTTAACATATAATGATAATTAAACATGGAAAATAGATCTTTATGTTTTTCATAAAGTTCTTCTATTAGTTTTAAATATTCAACTCTTTCAAGTTGATCATTAGTAGTAGTAAATTTTTCTTTCCAATGTTCTATAAGTGTTTTATAGGACTGGAAATCATATTCTTTTTGTTTATCAACTTTTTTACGTTTTTTTTACGTTTTTTATAATTTTTTATCATAGATGATGACTCATCAGATGAAGTGTTTTCTTCATCAAATAAAACAAAAATATGATCTTGACCATTACCATAATATAAATGACCTAAATCTACATCGGACTCTATATTATTATTAAAAACTTGATCTAATTTATTTTTAATATTAGTTAATATTTCTTTAGACTCATGGTTTAAGTCTAAATCTTTTATATTACCTATGTTATTTACTTTTTCTTCTACAGAACCGACCTTACTATATAATTTACCAAAATAAAAAGAAGTCATATCAACAAGACTATTAATACCCTTACTCAGAGATGAAATGTTATTTTCATTTCTAGAGTCTATATGCGTAATATGATCACAAGTTTTATCTTTAAACTGACACTCGATTTGCTCCATATTATTTGCTTCGGGTACCTAAGACCAGCCTGTAATCCTAACGTCTTCACCAAACGCCTAAACGTCCACCCCGGACTCAACGGCAACAAGAAGACAGATTAACAGATATAGGTTTTGAAACAAATAATCTTGAAACAAACAGAAATGTAAATCAAAGATTAAAACTTACAATAAATATTACGCTACTTTCTTCAGAAAGTCGTTACACCGGCACCTTTGATACCAAACGGGGGAGGAAGGGTAATTAACTATTCCTAAAAATTGAAAGTAAGAGCGGGAGGGTATTTGAGAGTAAGAGCGGAAGGGAATATAGACTCTTTTATTATAAAGAAAAGTCGTTGGTAATTTACAAGATCGAATTCTAAGAGAAAGATTATGCGGAATTTACATCCAAAAAAGGATTTGTACCTGCACAACAAACACCATTTTATCCCAACCAAGGATATTATGTGTCTTATCCAATGGTAAACCAACCACTTGGATCAAATGTTTTAAATTACCCAATGGTAAATCAACCAATGGGAAATACTTTTTCATTGACCCCAAACACGGTGAGTCAATTACAATGGTCCCAAAATCCGAATTCAGTATCAGAAACAAGTTATGCTGAAGTCATTAAAGGAGTAGAGAATTTGTTGAATCAACAACAAATTCAAGAATTAAAAGATCTTTCAAAAATTAAAGATTTCTACAATCTTGGTTTATCACCAGAAATTTATGATTTTATAAATGAAATATGGAAAACCCATGTTTCACAACAAAGAGCCAATTTCCGTAGAGCTCTTACCAGATTTTCATTATTTTTAGTTGAAAAAACAACTAAAGAGAATGAAGCTGAAGATTTATTACTTAAATCCATTTTATATAGAGAATGGGATGAATTCCAGTTAGAATTCATTGATATTAAGGAGATAAACAATCTTCTTGATATTTCCAATATTTTATTTATAAAGGAAAAAAAAGTCCTATTATGAATAAGGTATTCAGAATTTGTTTATATAACAAATCTAGACAAATTCTGCCTGTGGAAATATTCAACAAAATTAATGGAATTATCTGTAATCAACAGATTCAATTCCAAAAAGCTTTTTCTGAATATTTTCTACAATCTTATGTTTTTACAAATTTTATTGGAAATAATTGTCCAACTATAAAATATAGATTGGATCACGAACCATTTGATATAACCAATATTGAATGGGGTTTTGTTAGAGAAATAATAGTACAAAATTTCTCTTTTCATCTTCTATTAGATTTTCCAAAAATAGTAAAATCCTTTTTACAAACCATCATAAACAATGATGATTTCTTTTACTATTTTTATATTCAAATTAGTACTTTTATAGGTATTTCTGAAAAAGAAAAATTTTTTCAGCCATACCAAATATGGTTTATTCATACTATGCTTGATAGTCCTCGATTATCAGCTTTAAATGAAGACAAAGAACACCTGGCAAAAACAATTGGCAAGTGTCAAAAAGATCCAAGCTATTATCAAATCCAAATCGGAATTGATTTAATGGTAATAAAACCATTATTAATTATAAAGCAAAAAATATACCAATCTACATAAACAATGTTAGATTTGTAATTCCTAAAATTGTATGTTTTCCTAGTATGCAAACAGATATATTATTAGGAAATAATTTTATACTTAGACATTTACCTTTTACTATTGACAAAAATAGTATTTGGTTATCAAAAGAAAAAAGATTTTATAAAAATACCTATTGAAAATAATAATAAAGTCATGTGTAATAAAAAATTTACACCTAGATAATTATTCCTAACAATTGCTGATTTTTTAAGCAGGTCTTATGGATAGAGGTAAAAAACCTCTACATCAAGAAATAGTTGGTGAATGGACAACCGTTCACAAAAAACCTATCAAAGGGAAAGCAGAATCAACATCCAAAAAAGGATTTGTACCTGCACAACAAACACCATTTTATCCTAACCAAGGATATTATGTGTCTTATCCAATGGTAAACCAACCACTTGGATCAAATGTTTTAAATTACCCAATGGTAAATCAACCAATGGGAAATACTTTTTCATTGACCCCAAACACGGTGAGTCAATTACAATGGTCCCAAAATTCGAATTCAGTATCACAAACAAGTTATGCTGAAGTCATTAAGGGAGCAGAGAATTTGTTGAATCAACAACAAATTCAAGAATTAAAAGATCTTTCAAAAATTAAAGATTTTTATAATCATGGTTTATCACCAGAAATTTATGATTTTATAAATGAAATATGGAAAACCCATGTTTCACAACAAAGAGCCAATTTTCGTAGAGCTCTTACCAGATTTTCATTATTTTTAGTTGAAAAAACAACTAAAGAGAATGAAGCTGAAGATTTATTACTTAAATCCATTTTATATAGAGAATGGGATGAGTTGCAGTTAGAATTCATTGATATTAAGGAGATAAACAATCTTCTTGATATTTTCCAATATTTTATTTGTAAAGGAAAAAACAGTCCTATTATGAATAAGGTATTCAGAATTTGTTTATATAACAAATCTAGACAAATTTTGCCTGTGGAAATATTCAACAAAATTAATGGAATTATCTGTAATCAACAGATTCAATTCCAAAAAGCTTTTTCTGAATATTTTCTACAATCTTATGTTTTTACAAATTTTATTGGAAATAATTGTCCAACTATAAAATATAGATTGGATCACGAACCATTTGATATAACCAATATTGAATGGGGTTTTGTTAGAGAAATAATAGTACAAGATTTCTCTTTTCATCTTCTATTAGATTTTCCAGCAATAGTAAAATCCTTTTTACAAACCATCATAAACAATGATGATTTCTTTTACTATTTTTATATTCAAATTATTACTTTTATAGGTATTTCTGAAAAAGAAAAATGTTTTCAGCCATACCAAATATGGTTTATTCATACTATGCTTGATAGTCCTCAATTATCAGCTTTAAATGAAGACAAAGAACACCTGGCAAAAATAATTGACAAGTGTCAAAAAGATCCAAGCTTTTATCAAATCCAAATCGGAAATGATTTAATGGCTAAAGCCAGATATCATCTTCAAGAAAGAAACTATTACATCAGAACTGATGGAAGAAGAATAATGGCATATTATTCTAGAATTGGTAATAAAGACGAAGAATCCATTCAACTATTAAAAAAGATAGCAGAAATGGATATTAATGATTTCCCGCCTCATATTCTGCAACAAATCAGAAGCACATGGGAAAATTGCCATCAAGATATATCTAAAGTTCATTATGATGGTTAAAACATCCAGATGAAGACAAAAAGTCATACATCAGGAAAATTATCAATAAGGTTGAAATCAGCAAAGATGGCAACCTGATGAACAATCCACATACCAACAAAAAAGATTGGAAACGTGGAAATCATGATGATGTAAGCCATGATGGAAGAAACCATGAAGGCTAATCAAAGACATCCAGATGCAGACAACAAAGTCCTGCAACGTGGAGACTGTCATCAAACCAATGATGATGTAAGCAATGATGGAAGCAACCATGACACAAGCAAGAGATGGAAGCGGCCATTAATACAAGCATGCAAAGTGGAAACAACCAGAGCCATGCAATTAAAGTTACAAAAAGACAAATGCGACGTGGAAGCAGCCACATCCATTTGAAGCCGAATCCTTATCAGAAACACTATTCGGGATTCAAACAAAAATTGTATAGGATTTTTAATCTCCTCTATAAGTAGAGAGGAAAGTTCAATTGTATAGCATCTTGTAAATTCCGCATAATCTTTCTCTTAGAATTTTAGAATGGAAAAGAAGAGAGAAAGTGGAGAGAAGAGAGGAAAGATGTGAATGCTAGAGGAGTGTTTTTCAAATGACCAGCCTAAGGGGGTTTTTATAGCTGAGGAGGGCTGCTAAAAATAGCTAAAATTATCAGCCAAAGAGCCCTCCCTTTGCCAGCCACACATGTGGCAAGGTTGATAGTTTCAACTTTGCTAATTTAGGCTTAGGGCAAATCTATAAAGCCACCAATTGTGGAGGGGTTTGAGTGCAACTTGAACAAGTCTTCAAGGGCCTTTTTGCAAGCTTAAATAATCAGCTAATAAGCTAATTTGGGTCAGCTCTTAGGACGGTTTTTGGGTTGTCCATTTCTTGGTCGGTTCAGTTCACTCGGTTCAGTTCAAGTGGACCATTTTTTCATCATTAATTAATAATAATTTATTAACCCAAATTAAATTGGATATAAATTAAAATTAATTATATTATGAATTAATACATATAATTTTGGACCGTCTTAGGCTGAAATTTAGTTTGCCTCGATAGTTCAAATTGCTCCTCGATTTTGTGCTTCTAGTATTGTCTGCCGAGTCATTTTTCGCCATTTGTGCAAATCTGTCGAAAATAACTAAAATTCATCAAAATTAATTATAAAATTAACTAAAACTTAACATGTTCATATTTTAAGTGCACTTTAATTATTTTGTAAAAATTAATTATTTTTTGACAAGAATTTTATCAAAACTGTATGATTTTAAGTTAAAAAGGGTATGTAAAAATATGTAAATTTTCATGTTTCTATTAAAAAAATAAGGTTGGGTCAAGCTGAAAAATTTTACTCGAAGCTTAGATTATTTTTTAATTAGGATTTATTCTTAGACTCAAACCAATTTTTTGGGTTTATATTTTTATCCAAACCTTTTCACATTTTGGGTGACCGCAGCTCATAGCAAGTGTAGTGCACATTTTAACATTATTTTTGGGGAGATTGCCAATATCATGCAAAAAGGGAAAAATCAGCCCAAAATCTTTATGCAATCTTTTTGCTTTATCCAAAAGCAAATCCCCAAGCATCTAAGTTTCTTTTATTAGATAGATTACTTTAAGGTTAAATTCCTAGAAATAGCCTCTACTTCATTTAATCTTTAAAAAAGTGAGTCCTTATCATTTAATTCTTCCCAAATAAAGTTCACACCCTTTCATTTAATAATTTTTTATTTATATTAATTTAAATGTAGGTATAAATTAAAAGGTAGAGCTTGCTTATTTTAGCCATTAATTTAAATGAGTAGGTAGGTAGTATTTCAGTTTTCAGTTGGTTAAAAAAAGTAGCAAATAGGGGTCCCATTTCACTAAATATTAAGAGCACGTTTGGTTCGCTGTATTGGAATAGAGGCGTAATAGAATAAAGGTGTAATAACAAATCAATTGCTTGGTTGAATGTAATGGAATAGAGGCGTAATAGTATTCTTGTGTTTGGTTGAATGGAATAGAGGTGTAATAGCATAATGGAAAAAACTAAAATGACTAGAATACCCTTAGCATAAATTTGTTTGGGTAAATTATTATTGTTATTGTTATTTAAATTTTAATAAGATTATTAATATCAATAATAAATAATTTAATCATATTTAAATATAATTATTATTAAATATATTATAATTAAAATATATAATTTAATAAAATTCTTAATAATCAATATTCTTATATGAATTTACTTAAATCATAATATATGATACTGTAAAAGATAATTTAACATAATTATTATTAAATATATTTTAATTAAAATATATGATTTAATAAAATTCTTAATAATTAATATTCTTATATGAATTTACTCAAATCATAATATATGATTTAATAAAATTTAAAATAATTATTATTACATATAATTTAATGATAATATATAATTTCATAAAATTCTTGATAATAAATTTTCTTATATGAATTTATACAATTTAAAATAATTAATATTAAATATAAATTAATAATGATCTATAATTTCATAAAATTCTTAATAATAAAATGTTCTTATATGAATTAACTAAAATCAAAATATAACTTGAGTGTGATATTCTGCATAAACATAATTAACTTATATTAAGAAAAGGTTAGATGAAAATGAAATTCTACATCATAATTCATATGTTGTATAGTTTTACAACATCAAAAAGTTTGAACATTGATTTTTTATGGGTTAGAAAAAAATCTTCTGACCCATTCCAGTCGCCCAACAGAAGGTAAACTAAAGAAAACGATCATTTGAGTTGGATGTTCTGGAATTTTAAGCAAAGCTCGATACCGCTGATCGTCGGTTAAACCTTCAATTTCCCATATGGTTGAATATAAATTTGAAGCTTTCTCTTCCATCTTTTGATATTCTTCTGACTTCTGCTGAACTACCACCTCGGAGGCAATACTCCTACTGATTTGATCGCCAACGGCCTTGATGTTTTCGGCCAATAAAGTGGCAGCCTCATCAAATGAAGAAGACATATCACGAGCATCAGATTTCTTCTTCTCCTTGTTTGAAGAGGAGGAACCCCCTTGGTCTCTATCTCGTTGCGGCTCCGCAGCAGAAACATCCATATTATCCAAAGAGATGTCAGCTTCACAGTCATAGAATGAGTTTCTTTCTTCATCCATACCTGTAGTATGTAGACCCTCAGCATTTATTTCTTCAAGAACATCAGGAGTTGTTTGAGCATCCTTCTCAGTTGCTCGATCTCTTGCGTATATGGTAGTAAGCTGGTTGTAGTAAGGGAAACTACGATGTCTGAATTGAGCGGCTTCTTTGTGACTCTAAAAAAATGAGGAAATCATATTAGTTATAAGTTTGGTAAAAATAAGATAATAAAGACTTGAAATAATCTTACCTTTAAATAGGAGTCCCAAACTGCATCTTCAGCAACAACGAGCTGCCTATGTTCGTCCCAACCAAAACCGCTATTGTTTTGGCCATTAAGCATGTCATAGACGATTGACCACTCCCTTTTCAGTAACATAATCCTCGATTCAATATTAGGTTTCACCTTCAACATTGCATTTGGTAAAACCTTTTGTAGCATTCTTTCCAACTCGTTTAAATAACCGGCTTTGAACCCGGTATCAGCATTAAATGTTCCAACATTGTGCAGGTCCACCATGCAGGAAACCAATGCTGCATCTTCTTCTAGAACCCATTTTCTTTTGGTTTCTTGAGAAGCTTGAGAAGAAGCATTTGGTTTTGGAACACCTGACATAATTATCTTAAGAACAAAAAAAACAAATTATATTAATTACTATTTTAATATCATGAATCAAAAGGTGAACACTTTATAAAATTATAATTAAGTTCAATATCATGAATCAAAAGCTCCATACCACAAAAAATTTAAAATTATAACACAAACTATAATTTGAAATTTAAAATTTAAAATTATAACACAAAAAATTTAAATTTTAAAATGAGAAGAAATTAGATTATAATTCAACAAGTTTAGTACAATACAAAAATCAATACAAAAGTTTCACAAAAGTTTCATAAACTAATTTCTAGATGCTTGCCATTCATCGAACATTTGGTTCACTAGTTTCATCCTCCAAGTAGCCCAAGCATCCGATGGATGAATATTTGTTATATTTGGTTCATCGTCATCCACCACATTAGTAGGTAATCCTTCACCCACCTCCGCTTCAATGGGATCAATACTCATTTGGGTTCGAATAAAATTATGGAGCAAACAACATGCAATAAGAATTCTATTGTGCACCCTTACAGGATAGAACGATGGACTCCTAAGTATTCCCCATCTAAGTTTTAATAACCCGGAGCATCTCTCAATAACATTACGTGCTAAGGCATGTTTCATATTAAAAAACTCTTACGGAGAACTTGGCTGATAACCCTGACACCACTCGTTCAAATGATATAGTTGTCCTCTAAAAGGTGCAAGAAATCCCTCACAATTTGTGTATCCAGCATCAACTAGATAATAACAACCTATAAAATAAAATTGCTACTTACAATGATTAATTCAGCACAAAAAGTTTGATCTTAATGAACAATATCAAAGTCCTCTAACTATCCACTTTACCATGAGGAACAATTAGTCCATGTGTTCTACTAATGGCATCTCGAAGAACCCGTCCATCGGCAACTGAACCTTCCCAACCAGGAAGAACATAAACAAATTGCATCTCAGGTGTACAAACACCTAGCATATTTGTTGCTATGACACCTTTTCGCGTTCGAAATCTAGGTTTATCAACTGTTGGCACCCTAATCTTGATGTGGGTTCCATCAAAAGCACCTAAGCAATTCTATATCACATGCTATAAAACCTTGAGTTAGGATACTAATTTAAATCTAAGTCAACTAAATGTTGTACAAGCTATATATAAAACTCAGTCCAATACCTTAAACCATTTCCACCTTCTGTCAGAAGAATCAGCTGTAATTGGCTCCGGCTTTTTAAATAACACATCTTGTAAGCGTATGACAGCATTTAAAACACTATGAAATGCTCTTCTAACAGTTTCCCCGGACCTTCTAAAGTGATGCTTGATAACTCGATTTTTCAGGTGATGGGAGATGATATGTAAAAGCATTGCTACTTGCTCATCAACAAGCAGGTTTCTTGACGACTTCAATCCCTCTATCGATTCTAACATCTCACATAGTTTAAAAAAGGTAGTTCTATTCATCCTAACTTGTTCAATACAAGTCTCGTCACTAGCATATACAAGCCTTTTCACATAATCCCGTTTTGCATAAAAAATCTAAGGTATAGGACCTAATCCTTGGTCTATAATCTGTAGGCTAAGGCTGGCACTCATTATAAATAAGAACCAAATCGCAATTCTGCAGATTTCCAACCATATTGTCAATACAATACCAATTCTTTTACGCCTCTCACGTTGTGCAATTAAAGGCAGACGAGCCATTACTGCAACATATTAAAATTAGAACACACTATCAAAGAATTGAAGTTGCAATTACACATTATTAAAAAAATAAACAATATTAATTTAGAACACACTATCAAAGAATTGAAGTTGCAATTACACATTATCAAATAAAAATAAACAATATTAATTTAGAACACACGAAGCAAAAAAGTATCTATTCTATTTTGATATCATTGCAACTTTGATTTCATTTCTTTATCAATCACCCAAACAGTAAAGAAATTATAAAGCATGTATAATTGACCTAAAACTAATTGTTGGTATATGTATAATTGACCTAAAATTAATTGTCGGTATTTGTTAGATTATAACTAAACTCATTATAATTTAAATTTATAAAGCATGTTCAAAGTTTGAACATTGACATAAAATTAGGGTTATATTTTTAAGGCTATATATAAAGTTTACTTGTTATGTTTTTATACATAATTTTATATACAATCAATGTATCAAATATAAATTTTATAAAAATAATTGAGAGACAAACAAATTAAAAATGAGAGCAACTAGGTTTTATGTGTATATATGTACGTAGTCCATGTTAGGGGCTAGAGAATTAAGAGGCAAAGAGCTATATTGGTTTTGGAATGAAAAAATTGGTACAAACTGCAATAAAAGCTGAAATTAGGGGAAGAAAAAGCTAAAGTCCACAATGTAGGTAAAGGACTTGATTAATACAACAAACATAGATGTTTGTAGGAACCCATGTTTTATTTTTCAGCATCTGCTTTAAATTTTGTGTCATTGAAGTTAGGGTTGTCTGACTTCTTTAGCTTCATTTAAGGATTTATGATATAAAATTTCTTTTAATTCTTTTTTCATCAATTAATTTGGGGGTACCATTTTAGGCCAATGCCCACATGCGTTCATTTATTGCTATTATTTTGTTCTTTCATCATTTGTGGTTCTCTTGGTTACTTCCCCAACTTCTTAGGTACCATGAATATACCATTCTTTCATGCTAATTTATTGTGCTTATCCATATTCTCACCTATATTTTAATATACCTTAAATAACATAAATAAAATTTTTATTTGAGCTTAAAGTTAGCACAATTTATTTTAAAAATGTTTAAATTTGAATGAGATATTTGAAAGTATCAAAATCGTTAAATAAAGATCATAATTGATATTAATACAAGAATTGGTACTAAAGTTTGATGTCTTTTTTCTAATAATGATCTCATCATTTTTTGATCCATGAGTACTCATCATTTTTTGATCCATGTAGTACTCACATTTTTTGATATTAATACAAGAATTGGTACACCATTATCTTTAAGTATCAAAATATTTATCAAATACAAATAATAGATTAAAAAAAGAAAAAGCACAAGTACCAAATTATATATTGCTCCTTTTTATAACAATATTCTATCCATGAATTTGTAATGTGCAAGTACTTTAACTTACCTACAAGATTGAAATCATAAGGTCTTTGATATCTATGTTCAAGTAGTAAATTCTCAACAGTGCATTATAGAGATTAGTTTTACTGATAATTATTCAAAATGCACTAATTTACTTGTACTTATTAAAGAAACACACATATGCATGGATAGATTGATTGATGGCCTCCTAAATGATATCAATGACTCCCCTAAAAATAACCAATCCCGCTTTCCATCCAATAATTAAGACACTGTTTCACTGCAAATCACACACACACACATATAAAAGAAAAGAAAAAAAAAAGGATAGACATGACAAAGACCTTTCATGTTCATAACTTAACAAAATTCAACAAACAGAAAATTGCATTAAGTGGACTTTAGCTCAAACCTGTCTAGCATATCAATAAAAACAAAGTTTGGACTATAGTGCAATATTAAGAAGTATATACATGTGTTTAGGAATTAGAAATAAGATTAATATAAGATCATGGAAAATTTAAAAAATGTGATAATTTGTGGACAATATCATATAAAGAATAACTCAGTGTATCTAAAAAGGATGTGGGGGCAGGGGGAAATACTTTATCTTCGATATAGTTCATATATTATATAGATGATATTCCATTAAAGCAACTTTTAAACCTTAAGTCCACTCCACCAGTTAATTTATATATAGTATTTTAAACCTGCTCCCTTCATACTTTTCAGTAAAAAGATCGAAAAAGGTAAATTTCATAAATAAAAAAAATACATCAACAGATAATGTAACATATATTTTAATGGAAAAACTTGTGGGGATAGAAAAAAAGAATACCTTTTGGCAATGAATTTAAAAAAGGAATAAACTTGATGAAACAAATTATAAAATAAAAAGAACAATGTAATGTTTCAATGTAATCTTTGGTTCTTACTATATAATTAGAAACATTATCTTAAGACAGTATCATCTGTTAAGCCTAATCCGACTATTGTTTTCAAAGGATTGTCGGTCCTATGCTGATGAATAAAGACATACATGCATAATTTTCCCTTAATAACACTACAATTCAATAGCCCCATCCATCCATATTAAAGCAAGCAACACTATCAACAAACAACAGTTCTCATTTCTTAAGCCTAACTAACAACACAAAACACATCAACAAACAACAGACAACAGTCATCAATTCTTAAGCCAAGGCACCTTATCAACAAACAACAGTCATCAATTCTTAAGCCTAATCCAAAAATTGTTTCTCCAAAACGGAATGATGTCCTATGGAAAAGAGTATACATGAAATGCATACTTAGCCCTTAACTAGAGTAGGATTCAATATACAAATCTCGTCCATATTAAGAAATAGCAATAGAAACATGCAATCGGGGAAAACTACATTTTAATCGGACATGCAATACAAACAAAATAACTATGGAAAACTAACCTGTAAATGAGCAAATCGGGGCACAGTGCGATGAAGAAGAACTTGTAATCAAAAAAGGGGAACCGATTACATGCAGTTACTGATTAATGAGAAAAGGGCACTAGCAAGGCAGTGATTCGAATCTGCTTACATGCAAAAAAAAAGACAGTAACAATGTTGACAGAGAGTTAGAAACCTTTACCTTTCAGTTACAGTAACTCGGAAACCCACCAACTGAGAGCAATCGAAAGAGTGACAGAGAGAAAAGAAAAGAAAAGGTTGACTGGTTGAGAAGGCCAAGAGGTTGACTGGTTGAGAAGGCCAAGCGTAATGTTGTAAAGAAAAAGAAGAGGCGTAATAGAAAATCGGTAGAAATTGGCAAATTGACAGAAAAGAAACAGAGGGAGCAAATCGGCAGAAAAGAAAAGAAAAGAAAATAAACAGAGGGAGCAAATCGGCAGAAAAGAAAAGAAACAGAGGGAGCCAATCGGCAGAGGCTAGAAGGAACAGAAGAGAAACAAAGGGGAAGCCGGTAGGAGGGTAAAATAGGGAGGGTAAACTGAAGCAGCGCCTAATCTGGGCAAAAGGGACGGATTACAAATCGGTGGATTTCACCGGTTAGGTCAGTAATGTATTACAATGGTATTAGCAATACCATGAACCAAACATAGGAATAAGGGGGGATTAGGTGGGGCCACCGATAGCCAATACACCCAACCAAACATGGTGTAATATTTGTTTAGTCTGAACTGATATATGACCTTAAATTCATTAAGAAAACCCACCAAGAATGAGATCAAATTTCATTAAATCTAGGTATTTGTGGGGTCTCATTAACAGAAACAAACTGTTGCTTTTACAAAGGATGGGAAGAAATATCTAATGTGTTGGTCCAAACATATCTTCTTTTTTTTCTTTTTTTTGGTTCAAAAACATAGTAATGACTTAGTTTTGTTGGTCAATAAAAGGACTTGATCATCAAGGATTTTCATAGTCAAGGTTAGATTACAATAAAATATAAATATGTCCAAATTTTTACATGGTCTAAAATATTTTACTTGCTAAAAGAATTTCATGTATAATCTCAAATACAAACTTTTTGTTTGAGAAACTTTCTCACTACTTTTCATGTAATATCATCATCTTTGCAATTCTTTTAATATATCGCCAAGATTTCTAGTCAAATTTCATATCAGTAATTTCTTGTAGATGCTTATATGTTTTGAGATTTCTAAACATTTTTTTTAATTTTTTCTTGGATAAGTTAATTTAATTCATGTCAAGATTTTGTGGTAACTTTTCTTTTTTAATTTGGAGGAGATACAAATGTTTACTTATTTTGAAGCAAACAAATTAATTTCTAGTTAAGATAGTGCTCCAACAAAGGCTAACTATGTTATTCAATGTGGGGTTTAAAATTAAATTTATGCTTAGTAAGACAGAAAAGAAAACAGTGGAAAAAATTAGAAATAAAAGAAAAGAAAGGTATTTGCTTTCATCATGTTTGATTTTAATGATAGGGAAGAAAACTAAGTTCTTAATTTAAGTTGATTGAGTATTTTTCTCGGGCAAAATTGAGGGATTAAATTAAAATTAAAAGATATTGGAGCCAAAACTAATTAACTAATTTTTTGTAGGGCTAAAAATGTAATATTTGCATTTGGCCAAAGTTAAAAACTGCAATTACATCATTTAACCAAGAGGGACAATTCCCCTACATCTTTCATTTCCTACTAAATCAAATTAAAGTATGTATATATATATTGGAAGGTAACTTCATTAATTCATTCAATGAATCGAACCATATAATTCAAGGAAAAATAATAATAAATAATCATTTTAGATGATGAAGGACAAGCTCCATCAACATAGCAAAGTTTTTAGCCTCAACATTAATAGAACATTATAACACGTTGACAATTGGCTTTCTCACAACTCAAGCACGACATATCTGGAGTGATTGCAAGCACTTAACACGATAAGAAAATCAGCCTTAGATTGTCCAAAGCGGCTAGCACAAATAGACAAAAGAATTGAGCATTCACCAAGCTATAGAGGACGACAACAAAATTATCCCTAAAATAACTTGTAAAACTAAGATTACATGCATAAGCAAGACTAAAAATCGTGCTACAAGAGCAGACAAAACTTCTAAAATTGAAAACTTATTAAATAGTAGAAAAACAAACAAAAAAAACATATAAAACTTAAGACAACACGGGTCCAAATCGACTTGTGGAATTATTTATTATTCTAAAATGTTCTCAAAATAGAAACAGATTAAGAAGCTGATGAAAAGCCACCCACTTTCCAAGAAAAATTACTGGTGGCCGGTGGAGTTTTAGCGAACGACAGGCATCATCATCTATCCATCACAACTTGTGAAGACAACAAAGTTATCCATGAATTAGATCTGCAAACTGGATAAGTTAGAAGACATGTGAAGTGAATGGGAAGAAGAAATAAAGAAAGAGATGATGGGAAGGAAAAAAAGCGAGCGATAACCAGCCCAGAAGCTGTCAACATCGATGAACAAAACAAAAGATAATAAACAAACCGCTTAAAGAAAAAAAAGAAAAAATTTTAGAGTTTAGAGTATATAATAGTTAACTAAAGTATATATTTTTTACTTTAAATTTTTTACCTAAAGTTAAAAAGAAAAAAAATAAATGGATTGAGTTTTAAAGTGGTAGATAATTATATCCATTTTTACCTGTTCTGATCCCTTTGAAATGAGATATTTTTTATCAGATTTGTCTGCTGCTTGTTGGTTCTTTTTGGATCAATGAACTCTTCAATTCATTCATCCAATATATAATACAAAATATTGCAAAGAAAAGATGACATTATTGCTGCTCCTTTTCAAACTAACAAACAAACCTTTTCTAAATCATGCATATGAAAATGTTAAAGATATAAATAACTTCTTATCCATTAGTTCTCTCATTATGTATAAGTTTTTATCTATTTTCATAAATCGTATTTTGATGTATTTTCACAAATGCATAAAAGAAAAGACATTAGCTAATATATTAAAACTGATTGGGATGCACGAATAATATGTAATATTGTTAGTCACATTTTAAAATTCTCGGGTAAGTATTAGAATATGTTTAATCTTTAAAATACTATATTATTTATATGTCTATTATTATTTAATATAAAAAATTGCTATAAATAGTCATTTAAAAACATTGTTATAGCTTTAATTAACAGAAGGATTCATTGATGCTAAATCCATACTTTACAAGGTGCCTTGTGATGTAAAATTACATGAATTCGATTAAAATGATATCACAATATGATGGCTACAAATGATATCAACATAATGACCAATAAAAGAATTGGGAGTTTTCATGCTATGGTAAGCTTGGTTTCGCTTTTAAATGATTTGAATTTGAATTTGAATTTTGAAAAAGATATTGAGAGAAATTGTAACGCTCTTAACCTGACCCGATTCACCTGGTCTGGATTTTGAGTGTTACTAAGCAATATAAAAAATTTATCAAAAACAGTTTACATTTTTCTCATTTATTTTAAACATGTTATTTCAAGTTCTAAAAGGAAAACTTAACATTTGGATATTTAAAGTAAAATACGTGATAAATAACTTATTACATCAAACTTGTTACAAATATTAACAAGATAGAAAATTATTTTAAGACAGACTCGAAGGGCGTACTCAAGACTGCGCCAGAAATCCACTGTATGCATAATAGCTTACTCCGTCACCATCTTGGTGAACTCTTGGCATTTGTCCCTCCAAGCAAAACCTCTCCTCCATATACTTGAAAAGAAAATAGCAAACTTTGTAAGTACAAGAGTACTTAGTGAGCTCATGAACCGTACATTGATGGATGAGTTTTAATCTTGTAGAAATTTCTATGAGCCAACTTTTACTCTGCATCATTTACCACAGCTGATACCGCACAATCTTATCACTCTCATATACGTCCATTATCATACCCCTATTATACTTAATCTTTTATATTTAATTAACTGGAGAATTCTACCCATAGTTTCATAATTCTCTTATCCCATAATACTTTCTTATTAGTACATACCCTTAGAAACCATTTCCAATAATCCATACCTTAACACATGTTCTTCTCCCAAACAATTGCTTATTGGCATTGTCTTGGGAGAATACATACATATGGCAAATACTTAAAAAAATTTCATACTATTGGTACACACTCAGACATAAAAAAATTTCATACTATTGGTACACACTCAGACATACCCGAATCCAGTTCTATTCGCATATCCATACTGATAATTCGTTGTATATAACATCCAGATGAACTCCATATCATGCTATAACATAATCTCATAGTTCAAAACACCGTTGAGTTAGATTCAGGATAAATTTAGAAAAAGATGTGATACCCTTACTTTTCATACTTACAAATCATCATATTAGACACCATTCTTAACAAGCAGATATACATCTCTTTTTCGTAGAAAACCCTTAAGACTTTATTCAACTCTTATTCCACAGCATATCAATATGTTATCTTGGTTATAATTATTATAGTACTAGAACTTACTCTTATATCTGACCATAGATGTAGACATTTATATTCGTAGCTTACCAGATATTTTTGACAGTTCATGCCACATAGACTTAGCAAAATACGTAATACAGACAATCAGATAAAACACGTCACTAAGGCAATCCATTCAAATTTTGCCACTAAGGCATCCCATTCAGAGTTTGGGACAAAATTTATCCTTTTCAGAGTTTGCAACAAAGGCTATTCTTTTCAGAGTTCACCACAAGGGCTATCTTTTTCAAAGTTGACTACAAAGGTTATTCTTTTTTGTCATTTTTACAATATGGATTTGCCTAAAATCACAATACGTGAGGTTTGCCCATCATCATTCTGGGACACGCATAGAAACCCATTGAGTAATCAGCATTCCTTAGTTCTTTTTCAAAAGTTGCCATGGTCATAGACTTTTCCTTTAGAGTTCATATCAGAATTCGTGCTTTTAGTCCCAACGGATCCCATTAGACTCTACCGCGGTGAATATACACGACTCTCTTGATAGCATCTTCATGCATTAACACAATATAAATTCAACCTTTTACTTTACTAACATACACCCAAATAGGACACACATCTCATAGCATACATTTCAAACATATACATACTCAGCGATGCCTCAATGTTTCAATACTCGTACAAAAATCATCACATTCTATACTCTTCATAACTTCAAATCTATAGTTCAATAATTTTTCTATAGATGACTCAAAATATGAACAATATACATGCACGAGTAGGTATAGAACTCACCTGAATCCTACTATTAAGAGCTTCAGATCCAGATATCTACCACTACTTAGAAACATAATTTCACCATTAATGCTCTTGTACATAAAAATTACTTACCATTTCAATCGCTAACAATCCCATACAGGAACCTGATACTTACAATCTCACTATTAAATTACCAAATACAAATTTATTCATTTAGAACTTTAACATGGAAAGCTGAAATACTTACCCTAATGCAAAGTAACTGCTGATCATAAAAGAACTTTAGCCTCTAGATCATCGAGGTAGGATATATTTAGATTTAAGAAAGGTTTCAGTATATACCACTTAAGGAAAAAGAAAGAAGAACCCCTTTTAGAACACATCTTTATTGACACCATTTTTTGATAAAACGGGGTCGACTTGGATATTAAAAATGAAAACGAATATGGGAGTCGCCACCAATCTTTTTTGACGAGGTGTGATCGGGTCACCTCGAAAAGTGGTTGTTTTTAATAAACCATTCGATTTTATTAAAACAACGATTTTGGTCCACAAAATTCAGAAAAATGGGTTTGAGAGTCGGTTACGTACGAGGAAGGATTAGCTTCCTCGTAATGCCCAAAAATTGGTACCTAGTTGATTAATTAGTGTCTTAGTGTCGAAGATTGAAAATTTTCAAGAATTTTAAAAATACGATCATTTATTGAAATGTTAAAAATTTTTGAGAAAAGGGCATATTTCACGTTAATCGGGGAAGAGAATTATATCTAGTAAGTTAGGACACAATGTCTTGAATTCTCAATGCGCGAATAGATGCCAAAATTTTACTTATTTAAAAAATATTTAGCTATCTCGGACTAAAAAAAGGGATCATGCCCAGTAAGTTAGGACACGATCTTTTCTTAATTCCTGAGATCGTTTAAAACTTGAGTTTGAAAAGATTCGTGTATTTAGATTTATTATGAAAATCGAAACCCCGTAAGTTAGGGTACAACCTTCTCGAATCTAAACACGAGATTTTGCTTATTCAAAAAAATCATAATTTATGCATTGAAATTAATCTAACTCGAAATAGTAGAGCACGGCGTTAATACGAGTATCAAACAATGATGAACACGATAATGTAAGCATAAATAATACGCATGACATAGTAAACGAGATAAATAATAGGAGAGACAAATCAATCATATCACAACAAATAAATAAATGAATAATTAAGACATTCTTTTAAAATAATAACGAACATATATGCAAATAAATAAATTAACTTCGAGTGAAACAAAAATGCAATAAATATAATTAATAAAACTATAAAAAGTATAAGAATATGTGTGCATATATATATTTTAAAATTGTCAAAAATAAAACAAATATATAAATGTATATATAAATTATAAAATATATGTACATATATGTATTATAAAATGTATATAAGTATACGTATATTTTAAAATTATAAAGTAAATACAAAAAAAGAATTTATGTATGTATATATATAGGAGTTATAAAATATAAAACACATATATATTATAAAAATGCATGTATATATATATATATTTTAAAGTTATAGAATATAAAACACATATGTATGTATAAATATATAAAACATAAAATATATGTGCGTATGTGCATTATAAAAATGTATGTATGTACGTGTATAACAAAGTTTTAAATAAAGATATAAATAAGCAAACAAACAAATAAATGAATGAATAAAGAATTAAGATAAAAAGGGCTTAATTGTAGCTTAAATTAAATTGGCAGGATAGATTAAAATAAAACTAAATAAATAAATAAAGGGACCAATTTCAAATGCGCAAAGAAAAGCGGGGATTAATTGGGAAAGTATCCCATGTTGGCAAAACGGCGTTGCCCCAAGGAGGCATCTACGCATGGTCTATGGACCAAATCAAAAAAGAAACAAATTTATGTGGCCAAAATCAAAAATTGCAACAAAGATCGCGTCGAAAACGCTGCAAAGGTGGAGGGGCCTATTGCGCAAATAGCCCAATAGCACAAAACCCCGGATCCTTCCCAGGTCGGGTCACCGCGCGAGTATAGGCCATTAAACGGTGTCGTTTTGACACTTGAAGGCCTTACCTCAAACGACGTCATTTTGAAAGTCATTAAAAACCCTAAAAAAACCCTAACTTCATTTAACAGCTTCAAAAAATAAATAAATAAAAAGCACCCATTTTCGACCCTCCAAACCCCAGCAGCATCCTCAATGGTGATTCGCCGTGTTGCCATCACGGCCAAAGGTCGACGCGGTGCGAGGAGACCCCCTTTGCTCGTGTTCCAATATAAATCCAAAGATATGGGTTTTTGACTCCTAAAATCGAAGAGGAAAGACTTAACCCCCTTTTTTCGATTAGGTCCGGCGACGGCGCAGGTAAGGTTTCTCCTCATCTTTTCCTTTTTTTATTTTATATATATGCTAAAAAATGAAAAAGAAAGAAAAAAATCAAGAGACAGAATGAAAATGAGGAAAGAAGAACACCTTTTCTTCAAATTTTCAATTTTTTATTGACTCATCAATGTTTTTTTATTTTTCAATCGGTTTCATCCCCCTTTTTTTACATCGTTTGGTTTCTGGCTTATAAAGCCGAAATACAAAATTTTTTATTTTATTTTTCATTGTTATTAAGCTGCCTCTACTGTTTTTGGTTGTTGTTTTTGTCTTTCTTGCGGGTATTCCTTTCGGCTTTCTTTTGCAGACGCTGCGGTTAACGGAGGCAAAGATTTTCCGTTTTGGTGCAAGTAGGGGCTGCCTCAGGCAACGAGTGAGATGGAGGCACATGGGCAGCAACGGCGCATAGGAAAGAAGGGAACCCTTGGGTTCCCTAGTGCTATTTAGTTTTTGGGCTCTATTGGGCCGTTTAGGGTTTTAATGCGGGTCTGGTTTTAGGCTTGTAATTTAATCTAAATTGGTTTTGGTTTTATTTGGACCATGTTGGGCCCCGGGTAAATTTGGGCTTGTACAGCTGCCCCTCTTTTCTCGTTGTGGTGTAACGAGAACAGAGCAAAGACCAAGAAAGACCAAATTTTCCCAGTCTTGTCGAGTCTTAACTTCTTTGAGTGCTTCTCTTCTCCAAGTAGCATCCTTTCAGTCCACTATCTTATTGCTTCAATCTACTCTACTGCAACTCCAAAAAGAGATATGACTTGTGGCCTCAATCCACTATGCTGCGACTTCAGGGGACGAAATTCATGGTTTTAGTCTGCTCCACTGCAACATCATGGAGATAAGACTTATTGCTCCAACCTGCTCTTCCGCAATTCCGGGGAGATAGGATTAGCAGCTTTAGTCTGCTCCACTGTAACTTTAGGGAGATAAGACTTGTAATTTCAACCTGCCCCACTGCAACTTCAGGGGGATAAGGTTTATGGCTTCCATCTGCTCCACTGCAACTTTAGGAGATAAGATTTGTTATGGTAGATTTAATCCGACTTAATGCAACTTCAGAGGTATAGGATTCATCATTTTAATTCACTCCACTATAACTTCAGGGAGATATGATTAATACCTTCAGTCTGCTCCATTGCAACTTCAGGGAGATAAGACTTGCATATTCAACCTGCCCTACTACAACTTCAAGGGGATAAGGTTTGTTACTTCAACCTGCTCTACTGCAACTTTAGAGAGATAAGGTTTGTGGCTTTAATATGCTCCACTGCAACTTCAGAGAGATAAGATTTGCTATCTTCAGTCTCGATCTACTCCGCTGCAATGCCAAGAAAACAAGATTCACTATTGTAGATTCAATATTTTTAACTGTAATGTCAGGGAAGCAAGATTCGCTATTGTAGCTTCAATCTGTTCCACTGCACCGCCAGGGAAGTAAGATTCGCCGTTGTGGCTTCAATATTTTAAACTGCAATGTAAGGGAAGCAAGATTCATTGTTGTAGCTTCAATCTGTTCCACTGAACCGTCAGGGAAGTAAGATTCACTGTTGTGGCTTCAATCTTTTTAATTGTAATGTCGGGGAAGCAAGATTTGTCGTTGTAGCTTCAATCTATTCCACTGCACCACCAGGAAAGTAAGATTCACTGTTGTGGCTTCAATATTTTAAACTGCAATGCCGGGGAAGTAAGACTTTATTACCAACACGTCAGAATGATATCTTGTCCGGTTGGTGATGCTCATATCTTACTTAACCAGCTTGCCCCCACTGTAATCTTCAAGGTCCGATCCACTGTAATATTCAAAGTTCAATCCACTGTAACCTCTGGGGACATAAAATTTGAACCATCTTCCTTCCATTGAGTATAAGATCTGGCCCTTTCTCAATCCTCTCCCACTGGAATTTAGGGATATAGGATCTGATTTTTTTTGGTCTCCTACACCATTCCAGGGTGTCGTACCAAATGTTTATGCACAATTGTAGTACTTTCTCTTCCGAGAAACCTCTTCTTATCACTCGGTGATCATTGATTGTTTGTTCATTGAAGCTTTGTCACCAACACAACATTTTGTCATTTTTTTCAATCCATGTTTGGACAACAAAATCCGAAAGGATAGTCTTAATTTAGATTTTTCCTCCTTAGAAATTTTGACCTTTAAACTTGGTGTATTCCAAACAACAGTCCTGTTTCAGGTTCCTGTATTATTTAGAAGCTTTCAGAGTAATATGCAAAACTCCTTTTGCTTGAATATTAACAGCCCATTAATCTTTATTTTAACAGAAAATGCTTGAAAAAGATTTTCACAGTGGACAAGATGAAATTTTATTGAGAGCAAAGCTCTAAACAAATAAATTAACCAGGATAGCAAATTTTGCTAAGATTCAAAATTAATAAGATGGAAAAGATTATCACAATGGACAAGATGGAATTTTATTAAGAGCAAAGCTCGAAATGAATAAATTATCAAGGATAGTAACAATAAAAGAGGAATTGATTGGGAACAGGTATCTTGAAAAAGAATGAAGTATTCCAAGACAAAAAATTCAATATAAATAGTATGAAGATTAGGTGCCCCAGATATCGCAGCTTGAACTTCTCTGTACTAACTCTTTGAAAGACCATTATGAGTTTGGCATGTGTTTAGGAGATTTATAGGACTTTTTCGATGCCTCAAAACGTCGCTTACCCTTTCTTATTGATTCGGGTATAACAAGATCACCACATGCCCCAATCTGATCAAAATTTGAGCTGCTCTGATCACCTTATATCCCATTCTGGTCAAAATTTGAACCATCCTTTTCGGGTTTTCAACTCAAATCCCCTTTGGTCTCAAGGCACCCTTTACTGGTTTTCACCTTGGCCTCTCCATTTTACTTTTCATTTCTTCATATTTTATTTTTTTGACTTAAAGCACCATTTGCGGGTTTTCAACTTGGTCTCTTTTTTTTTAGAACCTAAGGCGTTCGTTGCGGGTTTTCACCTTAGTCTTTTTTTTTTTGAGGACTCAAAATACCACTTTGCAGATTTTCATTTTGGTTCCTTTCTCTTTCCTCAAGTGAAGTGTTTCTTGATTGAGTCTGGGTTTACAAGATTTGGCAAGTTTTTACCATCCATCTCGCTCAAAATTAAAGCTCTTCCAGAGAAAGCCTTCTTTACAACACAAGGTCCTTCCTAACTTAGCATTCATTTTTTGTTAAAATCCTTTTGTATAAGAAGGATCTTTTTCAACATCAGGTCCCCCTAGTAAAATTCTCTAGGAAGAACCTCTTTGTTGTAAGCTCGCATCATCTGACCATGACGGATAGCTCTTAACATTCCATAAACCAAAGGGCCAGGCGTTGCCCCGGCAAAGGTCATGGCCGACATTTGATGAGCACAAAGGGTAAATGATAAATTCTTTATACCAATCTTTACCAGTCTCGATCATCTTTCCCACGATTCTTGTTTTATTTTTCTTTTTGGCTGCCTATGGCTTCTAATCTTTGAACTGACTACAAACTTTTGACATTGTCCTTTTTGGCATTCTTCATTGGCGCCTGATCTTTTTTTTTTAAATTAGAATTTAATGACTTCAACCTCGTAACATTGGTATATGAAGTTATTTCCACCCTCTTAATGAAGTAATTGAAGACCACAAAGATGAATCAATGTCCGCTAGAAGCTTTTGGCGAGATCAGCTCAATGACCTCCATGCCCCACATAGAGAAAGGCCATGAAGAGATAAAGGAGGCACATAAATCTTGTCTCCACAAATTTGGCACTTATGACATTTATTGGTATAACTGATGCAATCCCCTTCCAAGGTGGACCAGCAGTACCAATATTTCATGATTTACTTGGTAATTGCAAAACCATTAACAAGTGTTCCTCAGACACCTTTATGGACCTCTTTCCAAGATTTTCTTAGCCTCAACAGCGCCCACACGTCTTAGTCGCTCAGGCATATCTTGATACGATTGTGCAAAATCACCTTTAAATTCTTAGAATGACATTTCGCTTTGCTTCGATGGCGAGACAGGATCCAATCTCTTTCTTTTCTCCTAGGCTCACTGTCCACTGACTTTTGTAAGGTAGGATCTATTTTTCATCTTGTTCTACAATCCTCAACAAGTCCGGAGATAGGCTATAATCTATGTCATCTTCAAAGTAATGAGATCCTTTTAAACACATATCTCGCTCAAAAGGAAATTCTGAGTCTATAGCAGCGTCACTTATGTCATTGATATCTAGAGACCAATTGTAGGTACAAAAGAATATACAAAGAATGTATGAACTTATGAATAATTATTTGTACAATATAATTATGAATGAAAGAATGATGTGGAAGAAAATCCAAAAGAATGAAAGAATCAAACATAATTATTTATAAAGAATGAAAGAATACTAGTTCAAAAATATCACAATAATGTATTTCATTAAAATGATAATATTCAGACATGATCCTATTTTACATAGACATTCTTACTGCCTTTAGGCCAAAAGCAACAAAAGTGTTTTGAACATTACTCTAAATAAGCTTTAAATGCTACAGACATTTCATTTACATTCCGATTTATTTAGAACACTCTCAAGTTTATAAGGGTGGATATCTAACAAGGTCCCTTCTTCAGTTGCGTTGATGTGAACGTTTCCCAACATTTCTTCATTCATCGCATTTACCCCGATTATCAATATGATTGGGCAGCAGATTTTCTGTATCGAACTTGACAATGCCCATATTGATGAGTCTTTCAACCACCTTTTTAAAGGCAGTGTAATTTTCTGTAGAATGCCCTGTAATTCCCGCGTGATAGTCACATTGCGTATTTGTGTCGTACCATTTGGGGTATGGAGGTTGTAAAGGCTTCAAGTATAAAGGGGAAACAACTTGTGCATCAAATAAACTCTAATACAGCTTCCGGTATGACATTGGGATTAGTGCAAATTGGGATTTCTCAATGTTTTACTTTGTGCTAGATTCTTGTATTTGAGAGATCTGATGGCTAGAAGCAACCGTCCTTGGCTGGCTTGCGGTAATCGGCTTTGAATAACCCTCGTTATACCTACTCACATCATTCACCTCATTTTTCCTCTTCCTCGGGGCCTTCGAAGTATTGATTTAAGGGCTTCACTCTTACCCTTTCCGTTTGTAACGACCTCCAAATTGTTCTGAGAACTCCACTCTCGCCTATTTTGTTCCCACTAGATCATCAAGGAAAACGGGATTAGTTAGATTACCCCTAAGGTTGGAACCTGAGCCTGTCGCGAAATTCACCGGTGTTGAGGTACTGGTCTGGTATTGTGGTCGGATGTTAACAGTTACCCTTTGTGGATATGTATTTGATTGTGCTTGGATGTTTGTTGGGGTGAAGCCTAGAAAATAAGTAGGGTCTTCATTATCATCTCTAAAGTAGACCGCTGGGTTTTTTCCTTTCCCTAACCCTCTATCCAATAACTAAGTTAACTGGCTCATTAGATTTCTTTGGACTTCTAGCATCTGATCCTTCATATCTTGTTGAAATTTGGTCAATTGCCCTAGCATATGTATTTCCATCTGCTCTAATCTCTCCAACCTTTGGTCCATTCCTTTGGTTTCTGTTCGGGTACCGCAAAGGTGTTGGTTTTCTATATTAACTGAAATAATTTTAATCAATTAGGCTCTTTGGTAGACTTTAATGCTCATGATGTAATGTAATGCAAATGCATGAAATGAATCCAAAAAGAAAGAAAGACATTGATTCTGAATTCAATTCTATTAGAACAACTTTTCTAGAGAACAAATTTCTTTACATAAAATGGATTACATATGCGGATTTTCCCTCAAATTTTAGGCAAAGACATCGATCTTTTCTTCATATCCGGATGTTCGGATCAAATCTTGTGAATATCCCAAAATTTGTCTCTACTATCTCCTTTTTGTTTGATGCGAGCCACGACCCATTGCTCCTCCACGATGCTCTTTAGTTTTGTGACAGCTCTCGAATAATCTTTGTGGTTTGAATCCTCAGACAACAAAGCATAGTCATATATTCCTCCACAAACTTCTAGCCTTCTCTCGTTGTGTTTAATCAGTCCATATTCGGGAAGTCGCATTATATTCCAATTTATCAAGAAATTCATTTTCCATGACAAGCTTTTTTATTTAGCAATCAAATTTGAATCAACACCTCTTTTCTATGATGAAAATGCAAAGTAATCATAAACAAAACAAAACAAAATGGGTTAGTACAAAGCAAAAGTAAGCAAGAAAGAAACAAAAAGAGCACCTATTCGGGTGACCACTAGGGTTTGGTGTGGTTATACCTAGGGCGGGCTCTTAAGGCTCACTATATGCGGTTTCGTTCTAAAGAAAAGGTACCCGAATTAACAGATTCTTCGATCCTCACCCATCATAGGCTCATATAGACCGAGTTCAGTTCAGGGGAATACATTTCCCTATGGCCATGCGGAGATGAAAATCTCACGAAGGCATAGGTATGGATGTATCCCAGAATCGATTCACTATCCCATGCGGAGGTGAAAACCTCACGAAGGAATAATTTCTCACTCCCACTTAAAAGGGTGTGATGAACGGTCATGCAATACAATGTGCAGAAAGATACCAAAACTTAAACTAACACAGCAATTATAAACCACAATGATGAATATCATAACAAAGACGGATGAAATGCAACAAAGGGATCGTATATTTAAATTAGGTTTTCAATTTTTGACAAAAAGAAAAAAATAATCAACTCGTGGCTTGACTCTTTTATTTTTAAATCCCTAGTGGAGTCGCCAAGCTGTTGACACCATTTTTTAATAAAACGGGGTCGACTTGGATATTAAAAATGAAAACGAATATGGGAGTCACCACCAATCTTTTTGGATGAGGTGTGATCGGGTCACCTCGAAAAGTGGTTGTTTTTAATAAACCATTCGATTTTATTAAAACAATGATTTTGGTCCACGAAATTCAAAAGAATGGGTTCGAGAGTCGGCTACATACAAGGAAGGATTAGCACCCTCGTAACACCCAAAAATTGGTACCTAGTTTATTAATTAGTGTCTTAGTGTCGAAGATTGAAAATTTTGAAGAATTTTAAAAATACGATCCTTTATTGAAATGTTAAAAATTTTTGAGAAAATGGTATATTTCACGTTAATCGAGGAAGAGAATTATATCCAGTAAGTTAGGACACAATGTCTTGAATTCTCAATGCTCGAATGGATGCCAAAAATTTACTTATTTAAAAAATATTTAGCTATCTCGGACTAAAAAAATGGATCATGCCTAGTAAGTTAGGACACGATCTTTTCTTATTTCTCGAGATCGTTTAAAACTTGAGTTTGAAAAGATTTGTGTATCTAGATTTATTGTGAAAATCAAAACCCCGTAAGTTAGGGTACGGCCTTTTCGAATCTAAACACGAGATTTTGCTTATTCAAAAAAATCATAATTTATGCATTAAAATTAATCTAACTCGGAATAGTAGAGCACGGCGTTAATATACGTAGCAAACAATGATGAACACGATAATGTAAGCATAAATAATACGCATAACATAGTCAACGAGATAAATAATAGGAGAGACAAATCTATCATATCACAACAAATAAATAAATGAATAATTAAGACATTCCTTTAAAATAATAACGAACATATACGCAAATAAATAAATTAACAACGAGTGAAACAAAAATGCAATAAATAAAATTAATAAAACTATGAAAAGTATAAGAATATGTGTGCATATATATATTTTTTAAAATTATCAAAAATATAAAAAATATATATATATGTATATATAAATTATAAAATATATGTACATATATGTATTATAAAATGTATATAAGTATACGTATATTTTAAAATTATAAAGTATATACAAAAAAAGAATATATGTATGTATATATATAGGAGTTATAAAATATAAAACACATATATAGTATAAGAATGCATGTATATATATATATATTTTAAAGTTATAGAATATAAAACACATATGTATGTATAAATATATAAAACATAAAATATATGTGCGTATGCATATTATAAAAATGTATGTATGTACGTGTATAACAAAGTTTTAAATAAAGATGTAAATAAGCAAACAAATAAATAAATGAATAAATAAAGAATTAAGATAAAAAAGGCTTAATTGTAGCTTAAATTAAATTAGCATGATATATTAAAATAAAAATAAATAAATAAAGGGACCAATTTCAAATGCGCAAAGAAAAGCGGGGATTAATTGGGAAAATATCCCATGTTGGCAAAACGGCATTACCCCAAGGAGCCACCTATGCATGGTCTATGGACCAAATCAAAAAAGAAACAAATTTATGTGGCCAAAATCAGAACAATCAACAAAGACGGCGTCGACAATGCCGCAAAGGCGGAGGGGCCCATGGTGCAAATAGCCCAATAGCATAAAACGCGCGGATCCTTCCCCTGGGTCGAGTCACCGCACGGGTATAGGCCATTAAACGGTGTCGTTTTGACACCTGAAGGCCTTACCTCAAACGGTGCCATTTTGAAAGTCTTTAAAAACCCTAAAAAACCCTAACTTAATTTTAATAGCTTCAAAATAAATAAATAAATAAAAAGCACCCATTGTCGGCCCTCCGAACCGCAGCAGTAACCTCAACGGTGATTCGCCGTGTGGCCACCGTGGCCAAAGGCCGACACGGTGCGTGGAGAGCCCCTTTGCCCGTGTTCCAATATAAACCCGAAGATATGGGTTTTCGACCCCTAAAATCGAAGAGGAAAGACCTCAACCCCCTTTTTCTGATTTAGGTCCAGCGACGGCGCAGGTAAGGTTTCTCCCCGTCTTTTTCCTTTTTTATTTTATATAAATCTTATATATATGCTAAAAAAATGAAAAAGAAAGAAAAAAATCAAGAGACGGAATGAGAAAGAGGAAAGCAGAACACCTTTTCTTCAAATTTTCAATTTTTTATTGATTCATCAATATTTTTTTTATTTTTCAATTGGTTTCATCCCCCTTTTTTACATCGTTTGGTTTCTGGCTTATAAATCCGAAATACAAAATTTTTTTCTTTTATTTTTCACTGTTATTACGCTGCCTCTACTGTTCTTGGCTACTGCTTTCGTCTTTCTTGCAGGTATTCCTTTCAGCTTTCTTTTGCAGACGCTGCGGTTAACAGAGGCAAAAATTTTCCGTTTTGGTGCAAGTAGGGGCTGCCTCGGGCGACGAGTGCGCTGGAGGCACATGAACAGCAACGACGCATAGGAATGGAGGGAACCCTAGGGTTCCCTGGTGCTATTTAGTTTTTGGGCTCTATTGGGTCGGTTAGGGTTTTAATGTTGGTCTGGTTTTAGGCTTGTAATTTAATCTGATTTGTTTTTGGTTTTATTTAGACCATATTGGGCCCCGGGTAAATTTGGGCTTGTACAATCCTCATATTTAAATGTCTCATCTTACCTAGTGGAATTTAACAAGTGGCATGTATATCAGAACTTGTCTCATCTTACACGTAACTAGTAACTAACCGTCCATGCCAAGCACGTACCAAGAGTTGGGAAAATTCAAGATTTGGCGATTACTCGTGCAAATTTAAACATCACACGTTTTCCCAATTTGACAGATGTCTTTAGTATATTGGAGAACCTAAATCGTTTCCACGAAATAAACTTCTTGTACAAGTTTGTTTCTATAAAATAGGTATACAACACTAACTTTTCCTCTTCTTAACTTTTCTTCATTCCTCATCTTCCATTTCAGCTTTTCCTCAAAGGTAACTATTTTCTTTCATTCATTTCCTTTATTGCATTACAATCACACACAATGATTCAAACTACCACTTGAGGAAGAGATCTAGGCCAAGCCAATCAAAACATTCCCTTCTATTTGGTCTAGTCCTCAAGAACACAATGAGACACCAACGAGGGTAGATGCAAAAATGGTTAACTACAGCACTACTCAAGATCAAATGGACAGATATTTTGGAGTTCAGGGAATCCAAAACACAAACTTTGCTTATAACTTTCAAAGACCTAAGAAATCTTGTTTTAGTGACAACACTCTAGGGTTCATTCTTCCACTGATTCTACTATAAGATAGCTTCTACTTTCCCTTAAACCCTTTCTTTTACGATGTATTAATCGAGTATAACATTACACCCGAGCAATTTTCAGTTCTTTCTTGGTGGACTTTGGTGGCTTTCTACAGTAATTGTTGCCTATACAATAAGCCACCATTGCTGGGTGTTTTCCAAAAGTTCTATCAATTAAATATGAAGAGATAGGGGTTATCTGTTGGTAGGGCTCACTTTAGGGTACGTATAGGTCATGAGCCCATTATTCAAAATAGCATCTCCAACCTTTACTAGAGAAAAGAGAAATTTATAAGGGTCATTTACAGAATTAAATAAAGGTTTGGTTTTCCCACCAGATGGTCCCTTACTAACAAAAACACTTATGCACACTGCTAGCCAATGGATTCTCAACTTGATGAGAGTCAATATAAGCGGTTAAGAAAAAGGCATGTTCTTGATTTAGTGGAACTCGTTACAGTTAGGAAATTTTTTCAATATTATTTACAAAACTTAAGCCCCAATGCATATTAGTCGAATGAGTCTATAGAGTGGTTAAATAATCTCTTTGTGCCTTCAGCCTTTGAAGTGTTCCCATGAAATTCTCATAGTGAATTAGCACAAATTTTGTTAGGCTGCATAAGAGAACCTCCATTCTATTTTTATAGCTTTTGTGATTTTCACCTACAAAATTGGAATATTATAACTAATCCTGTTAAAGATTCTAATTCTACTTCAAATCGAGCTTATTCTCCTATTAATGGTGCAAGATCTTCATCCCATTCTTATCCTCAATAAATGGACATATCTTTTATTTTTAAAGAAGCTCGTACCAAAAAGAAGACTACCACTGGTCAAACAAAGAGATCATCATCAAAGAGATCTAATAAGAGACCCAAATTGGAAGTCAGTAATCAAGAGGTTGAGAGTACTAATATAATCAATTAACAAGGCGTAAACCAAATGGAGGGCCTGTCACTTCAATTATTCCATCTTCTTCAATTCCTATTATGCTTGAAATTTCACTATTAACTAAAGAGTGCGTCCAATTCACATGTGTGATCCCCTACAATCAGAGAATCCAAGTCCTACTTAGGAATTGTCTCAAATCCAATCCTCTGTTCATCCCAATACTCCACCTCCTGATGTTTCATCCACTGAAGCGGAAAAGATCTTTCCTTGGTGTGATCTTTTGGACTCAGTGTCAACTTCATCTCTCTTAATTCCATCTTCCAACAACAATAAACCTTACTGCCTCTACCATTAAACGAAGCTTTTTGCTCTTACCTTGCATCTATCACTCATGGCTCAAGTTTTAAAAGTCTTGTCTATCGAACATAGTATTTGGAGTAGGGCTCTTAAAAAATCTAGTGAGTATTATAACAATGAAATGGTAGATTTAGAAAAGGCAGTGAAGACTAGCGAAGATTCCTTGGCTGAGCTTCAATCTTCCATGAATAATACTATTATTTACATCCTTTTTACATATAACTTTAGTTGGTTTAATAATTAAATCAAAGCATCTCAGTATGTATTTAGGTTTTCATGCTTAAAGTAGTAATTTATGCTTTTTAGTAGTTTTTATTATATTTTATATCTAAATAAGGTTATATGGTCTTCTGTGATAAATTGGGAGCTAAAGATGCATATTTTGGCCAAAACTGATACCTATGTCGCTACACAAGGACACCACTGTCGCAACATCGAAGATGGAAGCAAAAACAAACTCCTGGAGTGAAACTGCCTTTGCTACAACGACACCAACCTCCGTTGTCGCAACACTAGACTCGATGACGCAACACCACCTCTACAATGCCCAAAACGTTCTGCACGAGATAATTACGTCTTGGATAGAAGTTAGGTTTATTTTTCCTAGTCGAACTCAAATTACTTCAAGGATAGTTTAGGCACTTTAATATTCTGAGTTTAACCTATATAAAGGCCATTATAGCCAGATTAAACACATAATTTTTAAGTAGACAGAAATTATTCTTAGGTTTTTATTACGTCTTGTTCTTTAACTCGCAGCTGATAATATCTGAATCTCAAGTCAATTTTCAAAAATATTGTATCTATTTTTAACTAATCGAACAAATCATCAATACACCGTAACATGTATTTATTCTTAATGGTGGCTTTATTCAACTGTCGATAATCTATACATAGTATCATTGACCCATCTTTCTTCTTCACAAACAAAATTGGACCACCCCAAGGTGACACACTTGGTCAAACAAATCCACGATCTAACAACACTTGCAACTGCACTTTAACTCTTTCAATTCTGTAGGGGCCATCTTGTACGGCTATCGAATTTGGAGTTGTTCCAAGCACAAATTTGATTACAAATTCTACTTCTTGAATTGATGGCAACCCAGTTAGTTCTTCAGGAAAAACATCAACATACTTTTTGACTAACGGCACTTGCCTGATTTTTTATTTAGCCACTTTCAAATCAAGAACGTAGGCTAAATAAGCTTCACATCCCTTTTTTAATCAATTTTGGAGCTGACAGTGCTGAAACTACATTTTTAGTACAATCAAACCCATCTAGCCTAACACAAATAAATTCACCACTCGGACATTTCAAACTAACTTGTTTCCTTCGAAAACTAACTATTGCATCATTCTCAGTCAACCAATCCATTCCCAAAATGATATCAAAATCATCAAAAGGTAACAACATCAAACTAGCGGGAAAACTGTAACCCCTAACTTTCAGTGGACACAATTTACATATCTGATTAACTAAAACACATTGACCCAGAGGATTCGTAACTTTGATAGTATATCTAGTGAACTCAACAGGTAATTTCTTTTTGTCTACTAATCCAGAGTATATATACGAGTGATTTGATCCAGGATCAATAAATGAATATACATTAACATCAAAGAGAGAAAAAGTACCCGCAATAACATCTGGGGCAGTAGCTTCCTCACAAGCTCTGATTGCATAGGCTCTAGCTAGTGTTCTCGTTTCAGATCGTTCATTCAACTTGTTATTATTCCCTCGACCAGAAGTAGTGTTTCTAGCATTTGCAAATCATCTGCCTCTCTGTTAGGTTGCTTCAAGCTTGTTTGTTTGATTACCAAAATTATTCTGCCTTTTTGAACAATCACGAAGGAAGTGGTCAGTAGATTCACAACAGAAACAAGCTCTTGCCTTTGATCGACACTCACCAAAATGGCTTTTCTTCCAATCATAACAAATAGGAACAGTTCTCTCTACCAGTGAACTTGTTTTTCCTTGGTTCTCTCTTACACTTCTAACATTAGCCACGGAGGAATTAATAAACTGGAAATTGTTTTGCCTCGGTTTCTGTCAACCAGTAAACTTTAAAGGAGAAGCCGATCGACTTGTTTCATTTTTGAATTTCTTTGATGAAGACATTTGAGTAGGCTTGAATGACCTATTTTTGTTAAAATCTCAAAATTTTGACTCTGATTATCTTTTACTTTTGCAAATTTCTTTAATTTTCTAAGCTCGTTTCAAAAAATCTATAAATTCTTGTAACTTTAGTGCTACCACAGACATATGGATATCATCATTCAACCCATCCTCAAACCTAATACACATTTCCTCCTCATTTGATACTATATTACGAGCACACTTGCTTAACTGCATAAATTCTCGTTCATACTCAACTACAGTCTGATTCCCTTATTTTAAGTCAAGAAATTCTTTCCTTTTCTTGTCAATAAACATCTGACTAATATACTTCTTCTTAAATTCAATCTAAAAGAAATCTCAATTAATACGATCATTTGTTGCCATCGTGCTCAAAGTGTCCCACCAAAAGTACTCTTCATTTGTTAGTAATGACACAACACATCTTAAACAATCTTCAAGAGTGCACATCAATTCCATGAAAACTCTCTCTGTATTCATTAACTAGTACTTGGCTTTTGCAGGATCATCATCCACCTTGCCTCTAAATTCTTCCACCCTACATTTCTGGATTTTATCTACGGATACTCGAGTAACCATTACAAGTATAGGATTTTAGGAACCAAAGGGTGCTGGAGAAGGCACAATAAGGGGTGGAGGTGGCGGAGTTGAAAGATTTTCTTGTTTGAATTCATTGAACCACTGGTTTATCATTCTGAGAAACACATTTTTCATTTCGTCACCAAAGAACTATGGAATCGATGCACTATTACTTCCTTCAGGGTTCGAAGCTTCAACATTACTTTCAGCTTCGTTAACTACAGCCCAATTGGAACTTTACTAAAATGACCTTTGAATTTTTGGAAAATAAAATCGAGTATCCGATGCTGACCCAAGTAAGAACTCTGAACTTTAGTTATGCTTTATATATACTTTTTCATGTGACACTCTACTATAAGTAATTGCCTTTAGAGATTGTAGTATAGTAAAACACTCTTTAAACACTGATAAGTATTTTGATAAAACTATAAGATTAAAGTTTAAAATTTTAAATTGGTTCATAAAATTTTAAAAATTGTAAATAAGATAATGAGTACTTGTTAATCACGAGGATATGGTACCTGTGGGCGCAATGGTCATCGTCGAAGGGCTCAAGCTGAGCCATCTTCAATGGGTAGTACGCCTCAATTGGATACGAGTGAAACCATTGGAAATCTGACTGCCGAAACTAGGTCTATGGCTCAAACTATTGGGGACGAAGAATTGTCCTAGGCAATGTTGAGGGTTTTGGAGAGGCTCGTTGGGACCCATATTGGATCTAGTAACCGAGGGTCAGTAACTAAACAACTCCAGTCCAATGGAGCTAAGTTGTTTAGGGGTGTCACTAGAGTCGCCCTGACTATGGCTGGATATTGGTGAGTCGCCACAGAAAGAATAATGAATGATTTAGACTGCACCCCCAGATAGAAGTGAAGGGTGCAGTATCTTTGCTTTGTGATGAGGCATATCAATGGTGGTTAGCAGTTGAGGAGGGTACTCAGCCTGATGTATTAACTTGGGATTACTTTTAAAGTGTCTTCTAGAATAACTATGTGAGGGCGAACTATGTTGAAGCTCGTAGACGCGATTTTATGAGGCTAACTTAGAGGGATAGGTCAGTGGCCGAATATGAGGTCAAGTTCTTAAGATTGAGCAGGTATTCTAGCGGTCTGGTAGCCACTAACTATGAAAAGAGCATTTGGTTCTAGAATGGTTTGAGGTATGATAAAAAGGTTCTGGTAGCTCCTCAGAGGGAGCGAGTCTTCAAAAATTTGGTGGAGAAGGATCAAATCAGTAATGATATTAAGCGCGAAGAGCGCGAGAAAAGGGACAGGGAGAAAAATCAGAACAAGAACAACATAGATTCGGGTCCTTCCAGTTCTTCTCAGTGGCCTATGAAAGGGGATAGGTTTAAGAGACTTCAATAGATAGAGCCAGTTGTCGGAGTTGAGCTTGTTGCTATGGTTGAATAGGTTTTGATTTGTGGTTTCGAAATAGATGTAATCTGAGTAATTGTTGGAGGAGGATTGGGGCTTACTATAGATGTGGGTCCACTAAGTATAACATTAGCGATTGCCCCCATATGGTTGAGCTGATGTGAGCTCTAGTTTAGGGTTAGATTTAGCCTCAAAGGGTTATTTAGTAGCCTACTAAGGGTCATGGTCAGAAGAGAAGAGGTAATTGTAGTAGTCGTGGTCGTGGTCAAAGGGCACCAGGTAGAGGTGTAGTTTAGGCTAAGGCTAGTCTAGGTACCCAGCTTTAGTTTATACAGTGAGGCGCCGAGAGGACACGAATCTGGCCGATGTGATTGTTGGTACATTTTTTATACATTCCTTACCTTATTTTGCATTGGTTTATTGTGGTTCCATGCACTGTTACGTATTTAGCAGTATATTGGGTAATTTGGGGATTTTGGTTGAGGACACTAGTTGTGAACTTTCTGTGATTAGTCCTTTAGGTTGGTCTATTCGAGTTCGTAAAGTGCATAAAAAGTGTCTGCTTGAGGTTCAGGGGTTAGTATTCCCGACTGATTTGATGGAGTTTTCATTTAGTAAGTTCGATCTAATTTTGGGAATGGATTGGTTGGTGGAATATCGGGTCGAATTGGATTGTGGGTCTAAAAAGGTGAGATTTAAGGTTGAGGATAGAGTAGTACAAGCACTCCAAAACCTTGTATTTTTTAGATGTGGGATTGTGTTATTTCAATGAATCTCCACCTTAGCAAATTTCCACATCTTCAGTCTCCTTGCAAAACAACATTTGATAGTGCCTTCAAAATTCAATCTTCAAGTTTTAACATTGATCAAGTCCAAATATAGTTGGAACTTGACTGCTTCAACAACCTTAGTTATCATATTTGCAAGATTCTCAATGGTTAAAATTTTCTGGATCTTTACTCCACCTTCTTCTAGAATCTCTCATACAAAATGATATTGAACATCAATGTAATTCGTCCTTACATGATAAACTTGATCCTTTGCTAATTGAATACCACTCTGACTATCTCAATTCACTTTAACATACTTCTGTTTAATTTCTAGTTCACCAAGCAACCCTTGAAGCCAAATTGTTGTTGAGAAATGTGTCCATATTGTAGTAAACATGTAATTGTTTTCTATTTATTTGAACGATGAATAAATAAATAAAGTTAATTTAACATTTCACTATTATGTATTTTGTATTTTTGTCTTTTATATTTTGAATGCATAGTGAAATTGTGACAAGCAAATATTAGCTCTTTGATTGTCTAAGTTCAAACTGAAGGTAAGTGGCATGTAAGAACGTTTACATTGTGAGAAATACAACTTACTTCAGTAGATAATCTATGTAACACCCATATCTCGTTTCCGTTTTCGAAATAAGATATTGGATATTACTAGTCAAGTTGGAACAATTAATACGATTTATATTCAATAATCAATTCAATTCCATGATTACAAGTAATATTCAATATGAAAGAGGTCATACAGTTCCAATTCTTAAATCGAGCTTTAGAAACTCTAAAAATAAGTCACGAACATCCAGGGACCAAATCAAAACAAATAAGAACTTTCAGGAAAATTTTGAAAATTTTCAAGTCAAGGGTCACATGCCCGTGCGTCCAGGCCATATGATAGAGTCCAGCTTGTGTGGCTCTAACATGGCCATGTAGTTAACCTACACGCCCACGTGCATGGACTGTGTAACTCTTTGATTTGGATCACACGGCCGTGTCGCAAGCTGTGTGTCTGCCCGTGTGAAAACTGCACCTATACTGCTTTTAAACACGTTTTGGGCACACGCCCATGTGAATTGCCCATGTGCTTCACACGACCGTGTGACAGCCCGTGTCCCAGGCTGTGTGAGACCAAAAAAGACCAATTCCAAGCTAAATTTTCACTTATTTTCTTAGGAGCTTAAACACATTCAAATACACACTTTCATAGGCTAAAAACCATCTTCAAACACATTCAAAACATGTCAATGGATTTAACCTATATATCAAACCAATGTGCCCTCATTAACACCACAAATCATTTCATAACATTTCATCTTCAAGGTTTCATATATAGGATATAGTTACACATCAAAACATCAATTCATTTCAAACCATAATCTCACATATTGTCAATTTTTCCTACCATCATGCTTAAAACTTAAGTAAACTTGCTCAAACTAAGATTCAACATCATACATGCAAAGAGGTCCTAGTACATGCCATATATACCAAACTATAACTGTGACTTCTTGTGTTGATCCGATCTTCTAAGCCTTCAAAACATAATCTACAAAATAAGACAAATAAAGGTAAGTTTGAATAAAGCTTAGTAAGTTCGTTCGTATATATTGATAAACCTTTCAAATTAAACATAGTAATCACTTAAAATTAAATTTGAAATTCCATAAAAACACAAGCTTTATCATAAATTAACAATCAGTACAGTAGTTCAATATATTCAATGGATAATGCTCATTTGAGCTTTACTCAGTATATCAATAGATTTCGTTTGATTGAGCTTCTTCAGTGTATCAATGGATAACGTTCCATGAGATTTATTCAATATATCAGTAGATTCTTTTACTCAATAAAGCATTCTTTTCAATAGATTCAGCAGGTACGGCTTGAGAGCATATACGTTTAACTAGATTCAGTAGGTATCGCTCATCTGAGCACCAATCAATATATCAGTGGGTAACGCTTACTAATCTCATTCGGTATATATTATAACATTCAATAACAGTATACTAACAAAGAGTATAAGGATCATTAGAAGCATAAATAAATGCATGAACTTACAGGATTTTTCTACAATAATGACTCAAAGTATCTAAATTGGTGATCAATGTCATTTCAATTCATTATTTCCATATCCAATTACACACATAAATATAATCCAATATTATGCAATTAAGTTCCTATAATACATTTAAAAATGTAATAAAATTAAACCATACAAACTTATCAAACTAAACTGCAACAATGACAAGGTACGGGGCTATTTAGTAATTTCCTCTTTTACAGTTTTATGAACTTAAAATTTCATCAATGGCATCATCCAAAGCATTTGGTAGTTTTATGAATTAATCCCCAAGTTAGCTAGATTAAGCTAATACATGCTCAAAAACATAAAAATAACTAAAACGAAGATTTACCTACTCAATCGATGAAACCTAGCTTGGTCGAAGGTTTCTCCTCTCAATAATGGTAGATTTGGCTTTTAAAGGAAGAAGCAAAAAGATGATAGCCAATCTTGGCTTTTGTTTTATTTTTGTTTTACCTAATTTCATAAATTACTATTATAACCTTACAATTTCAATAAATTTTCATGTAATTAGCCTTGGAAACCGTCCATTATCTACTCAAATGGTATAGTTTCCAATTAAGGAGGGTTTAATTTCCCAATTAGTTCTTCAATTATTTTAAAATTTATCTAAACAAGCTTATTTTCAATTTAATCCTAAACTAATTATGACTAAATGAACAAATAGCCCAAAAGTTAGTGGATTTAATCATGCCACCACCACTTGGACTTTTTTACCATGGTTTAATTACCATTTTGATCCTTTTACTATCTTAAATCTATAGCAATTAACTTTTACCTCTTTTACAATTTAATTATTTCACCTCAATTAAGCAATAAATCATCAAAATTACTGGACCCAACTTCAATTCACATATAATACGACTCTGTAAATATTTAATAAAAATATTTATGACTTTTTATTATGGAAACAAGGCCCTAATACCTCGTTTTCAATAATCACTTAACTTTTGAACCAAATCACTTATACTAACTTTTAATTCAATTATTTAGAATCATCAAATCAAAATTCAATATAAAAATTACTAATGAGTCGTATAATTTAAATATTAATTATACAAACTTACTCGTTGAATTTGTGGTCCGAAAACCACTGTTTTCGACACGATTGAAAAATGGGTTCTTAGAATCTAAACAAGTTCGTAATCACGTAAAAGAATCAAAGTGAGCATTTGATTCAAATACTGAGAATGATTATTATGTCATATACAAATCAAATTGGGGAGATTGCTAGTCTTAGATATAAGAGTAGTTGACTCCACGAGTAGAAACATAGATGTATTCATTGGTAGAATAATACATTAGAATGGACCCAAGATAAATTAATTCTGAATCCGTTTGTGAATTAGTTCACTTGTGATTTTCATGATGTGATTTATCTAAATCTTAAGTTAGTCACTGACCATGCGTATGCAACTCATGTACTTTGATATAAATGGAAGCTTGTGCTTTAAAGATGATCGAGCCCATAACCGGTATGTTGGGTACATGACTTGTGTATGGAATGGCTTTACTAGCAACAGTAGAATTCATAGCTCAATTAAAGAGTTAATGATATCCTCTCATTGGCATTGTCTGGATTGATAAATATGGAACGTGGCCACAGGTTGCTCTAAAACGAGCAATTTATCATAGTCATTTGTTGACGGTGATCATATTAATCATTAAGAAGACACAATGGTGACAATGAGATAAAATAGGATTGTATTGAGTGAACGGATTTAACTCAAAGGAATCAAGGATATCATATGAGGGTAACACACACATGACGAGGTCATTGAACAAAGCAATTGGATGAATTACTTTCGTAAAGAGTATACAATAAGGAGTTTTCAATCATGGTACTTCTTATGGACTGAATCCATGATTAAGAAATTGTGAATTATCAGAACGATGCTTCTAAACATAATTGCAATTATTAGAGTCTAATTGTATATGTCTGATTGGTCCCTCTTCTAGTTTAACAAAAGCTCAATCAAACTGCATTTGAATCAAAAGAAAACTCTACGACTTTGGAAATAATTTAATTGAGTCGATTTATTCGATGTGGAATAATATTAGGTGGTCATGAGAATTGTTCAACTAGAGAATTTGATTAAATAATTTTCTTAAAAAAATTAATTTGGAAAACTTAAGTGGTTTTTGGGAAATTTAATTTTGATCAAGTAAAATTAAATTAATCAAATTAATTAAAATTAATATGATATTTTTGGAAATTAATTTTCAAGTCAGACAATTGGCTTAATGAGTAATTGAACTTGAAAATTGGACCTGAGATCGTAAATTGGGCTCGAAGCCCAAAACCAAGATCAAGACCCAAAAACTGGTCGAACCGGACTCGATATGTGAAATCGGGCCAACGGTCCAACTGGTTGCTAGACCGGACCAGTCGGATCGTCAGTGACCTAAACCGAATCGGCAACAGTCAAACCTGCTCAAGGTGCCATAAGAATGTCACTCCTACATCACCGGACACGACGGTGCCGATGGCGGTGTTCCGGTGGTCGACGGCTGTTGGTCTTCAGTGGTTGAGTAGTGGAAGAGTTACACTCCTACCAAGACTCTACCAGAGAATTTGATTTCAGATTAACTATTCTAAAAATAATATTATTTTAATAGTTTAATATTAAATTTAATTTAATATTTATCTTAATAGTATTTTATTTATTTAATATTAAAGGGATTATCTTAATATTAAATTTAATTTAATATTTATCTATTTTATTATTTTAATAAAATTTAATATTAAATTCAATCTAATATTTATCTTGATAAATATTTGATTAATTTAATATTAAAACGATTAGGTTTAATCATAGTTGAACTCTCTAAACTCTCCCTATATAAAGAGAGTCTGGGTCATTATTTTTCACACACTTGAAATCAAGAGAAAGTTGTTAAGAGAAAATTTTTTGAATAGATTATTTCATAAAATTTTTAGAGATATTTTTTTATTTACAACTTGACCCAAAAGTTTAGAGAAATTGTGAAATTACCTCACTGGTAATTTTTATGAAAATTTTTCTAATTCGAAGCGAGCCCACACTCGGCAAACGTGATTTTGAGGATAGTAGAGAAGACTACTTGGTCGAAACGCTCATCCTAAACGAATCAAAAAGGTACAATTTTGATTAAGTGTTTATTACTTTAGCTATCACAACCAAGATCTTCTTTTGGAAAAAATTTTAAAACTATGTTTTCGCTAAATTTATTTTCTGCTGCATTTTTTAAACCTTTTATTTCCAACAACTGCCTCTTTTACAACTTTTTTGATTGCCATATACTCCGCTTCTGTGGTAGATAAGACAATTTTTGACCGTAAAGTAAACTTCCAACAAACCAACACCTTTGCAAGAGTAAACACATAACTAGTAGTTGATCGTCATTTGTCTAGATTATCAGCATAGTCTGAATCATAATATCTAATCACACCCTGATTATCTTCCTACTCAAACATCAATCCAATATCCATTGTATTGTGGATATATCACAAAATCCATTTCACAGCTTGCCAACGCTCTTTTCCTAGATCATGCATATACCTTCTCACTAATTTTTTTTCCAGCAACCTTGAATCCTTCTAACCGAGTCATATAGTTTTCCTCTTTCAAGTCTCAATGTAAAAAAGAAATTTTTACATCTAACTGAACTAGTTCCAAGTCCAACTGTGCCACCAAAGCCAATAAAATTCTAATGGAGGGCTAGAAAAACTATTTTACCTTTGATATTGTTAACTTTAACAGTAAAATTAGATAAACAAACCAAAAAATCAAACAAAGTACAAAGGTTCAATGTCTCATAAGTAAAGTATAGAGACTAAATTTTAAATTTTAAAAAGAATATAAAAACTTTGGCATATTTAAAATGTTTCTTTTTTATTTTTAAATACTACATGTGAGAAGATGTATAATTTAAGTGCTAAATTTATATACTTACCCTAAAAAAATTATATATCCCTTGACAATCAAGGGGTTGAAGTTTTTTTATAAAAATAATATTAAAAATTACAAATATAGGGTGGGGGACAGATTAATTATGAATATGAGGTATTTGTTACAGTATTCTTTGGTGCTATCAGTGTGTCACGTGGCACCACCTCACTTTTTGCCCAACCATGACGTTTGAAAACAAATACTTTTTTTGTTTTCCCACTATGTCTGGTAGCACCAATATGTATTTTTAAAAATACATGTATTTTCACGGGTATACACGTTAAAAAATGAAAAAAAATATTTTATTGGTGCCACTTAACACAACGATAGCATCGCTCAAATTTAAAAAAAAACTCCCTATAAAAAAAAAGTAGCTAAACTTAAAAAAAATTATTGGTGCCGCCTGAGATACCAGCAGCACCACTTTAAAAAACCGCAGCTAGTAGTAAAACAAAATGGTAGCTGAGTAAGTTTCATTTCCCAAAGTCTCTTTTAATTTAGTTCCCCAACAATGAAACAAAACAGTAGCAGGCATTTTTCTTTCCTTTCTCTTCTTCAACTACTCTTTTTTGTGAGCATTTTTAAAAAAAAATTACAGTAGCACAACTGATGTGTTAGGTAGCACCAATAAAAAATATTTTCTTTTTCTTTTTTTTGATGTGTATACCCAAAAAAATATAGGTATTTTTAAATATATATACCGATGCCATCTGACATAAAGGCGATACTAATAAAAAAATTTTAAATATCGTGATTGGTGAATGGTTGAGTAAAAAGTGGGGTGGTGCCGTCAATATGTCAGACGCCACCCAATAATGCAACAAACATCTTATTTTCATAACATAATAATGCCATGGCAAAATTATGACTAAACTACTACCCAGATATTTACTACTGCAGCCTACTGCTTTTGAGAGTTAAACTCTGATTATTATTCGGAGTCTACGTATGTCTACAAGACTTACAACTAATAATCCAACTATCGTTCTATACCTGTACAAATCGCATCTTCTATGTCCAGATTGTTGCGAATATTCTTTCGAGTATTAACCTGTATCAATCGATTAATGATCTGATTTATTTAATCCGTCCAGACTCAAATCCATCTAAGTCCATAACATGCAATCAACTATGTCTAGAGCTTGCATGCATTCCAAATAAAAAATGATCAAATTAAACAGTAAATTTAATCACAAGCATATCATGGGTATTACAGTTAATTCAATATTTACCCAAATAGATTATGGGTTGGGCAATGAAATCCAAAACAAAATCATTCATCAACATATTTCAAGTTTTACAAATCACAGAATTCAAAACCAAGAAAATATAGCAATGGCAAAACTGCATGAAGTTCTTGCTGCACTCTAACTCCTTATCCAGATTCTACGCAAAACCCAGGACAGATTTCTCTTTCCCTTCTTCACGTCTGTGATCCCCCTTCTTTAGCTACTTTCTTCTTCTTCTCTTCTGAATTACTCCACTAGATTTTGTTGAAAAGAGAATAATTGCTCTCTTTCTTTTTCTTTATTCCCCTCACAGTCCGTGTGTGTTTTTTCTTCTCTTCTCTCTCCTCCTTTTATAGGGTAGATTCATCCCTTTCAGCACAGCTTTTTTACTCTTCTTTTTAGGGTGATTTATCCTGTAAACGTACAGTTGGCTGAGAGTGACGTGGATTGAGTATTGTGTCATCTTCCTGAAATTTTCATGGCATTTTTATTGGCAATCTATCCCACCATTTGCCATGGCAATGTTTCATATCCTTCATTCTCTTTTTCCTCTTTCTCTTTTCCTGCGTCTCTTTTCTTTCATCCTACCTACACTTACGATCAAAGACTACCAAACCTCTTTCTAGCAATTAAAACTAACATAAATGTATAATTGAAACACAATCCAAGTTTTAGTATGCAATGCTCTAATAATAAGTCTAGAATGCAAACATATTTTCCAAATTACAAGCAAATATTTCAGTTTAGAGGTCTGAAATATAACCCTTTTCAAGAGTTATCAACAAGTAAGGCGCATGAAAGGAATATTTCCAGTTATAGTTCAATGTATTCCAAAATTTCTATATTTTGGTATCACTAAAGGCATATTTATATTTATCTTAATTTATGTCTTCCGTTTTATTAATCTCAAGGTAACAAACAAGTATCATACCACTAAAGCAACAATTCCGCCAGGGTAATAAACGGGTGAGTTACTATTTCAACCGCAACAACTCTTGATAAACCTCGAGTGATGGAAAATGACACTTGATCGCAAAAATCTATATTGTATTCCATTTTTTACATCATATTTAACAACCTTGATAAGTTTTGTGAATCATGTTTTCAGGATCTTGGAGCAATAACATTTTGTAATTTGACTAAGGAATGTTTTGTTCATGCCACTTACAACAATCTAACTAATGTATATATGTCATGTTTTGATTCATTGTAATTCATTCCAAGATTTTAAAATAATCCAAAAAATTCTTTTTGAGTACTACTAGCAAAGAGTATATGTAATTTTAATTGATGAGGTTTATTTCAACCCACCGATGTTGTACCAGCAAGGCCTATGGAAGGAATATTTCGAGTTATAGTTCAATGCATTCAAAATTTTTTATATTTTTCATATCAACAGAAACAACTCCTGTTAAACCACGTGTGATGGCAAATGATACTTGAATTGTAAAAATCTATCGTGTATTCCTTTTTTTACATCATTTTAAAAATCGTGATAAGTTTTGTGAATCATGCCTTTGGGATCTTGAAGCAACCATGTTTTGTAAGTTGACTAGGGAATGTTTTGTTCGTGCCACTTAAAAGAATCTAATTAATCTATCTATGTCACAATTTGATTAATCTTGATTTGTTCTAAGCTTTAAAAATAAGTCAAAAATTATTTTTGACTAATGTCAACTAAGAGTATATATAATTCTAATTGATGAGGGTTGTTTTGATCCACTAATGATGTACTGGTCAAGCTCATGGGATGTATGTTTGAAGTTATAGTTCAACGTATTCCTAAATTGCTATATTTTTCCTTTCCACCACAAACACTCTTGTTAAACCCAGGGTGATAGCAAATGACACTTGAACCCCAAATATCTTTATTGTATTCCTCTTTTTACATTATATTTAACAACCCCAAAAAAATTTGTGAATCGTGCCTTTAGGATCGTGAAGCAATTGCATTTTATAGTATGACTAGGAAATGTTTTATTCATGTAACTTAAAAGAATATATTTAATGTATCTAAGTCATGTTTTTAATTACCTTAATTTGTTCCAAGCTTTAAAAATTATTCAAAAATTATTTTCGAACAATGTTATTGAAGAGTATATATAATTTTAATTGATGAGGTTTGTTTTGACCCATCAAATCGTGTCGGTGAGACCCATGGAAAAATATTTCAAGTTATAGTTTAATGTATTTCAAAATTTCCATATTTGGGTATCACTAAAGGCATATTTATATATATCTTAATTTACAACTTCCATTTTATTAATCTCTTAAGGTAACGAATAGGTGTAATACCATTTTTTTATTTAGTTTTTTTGGATGGCAAATGGGAAAAGAATTTATTTAAACCAAAAGTTCATTCTGAGCTTAGTATGTCATTGGAATTTGTCTTTTTTGATGAGAAAGAAAAATATGATGTGAAGGATTATATCAATCTGATTACTGAGAGGAAATGACAAACTTTTTTTATAATCGTGATATTTATTTCTTTCCAATTGTATGTGATTCTATGATAATCTTCCACATGCCAAAAATAATAGTTGTATGATGAGAGGAAAGAAATTGTGTTTTGATCCCAAAATTATTAGGCTGTACCATGAACTTCCAATAGTTCAAGCTTGTGCATATACTAAGTTTGTTAATTCTAGGGTGAATATAGACATGGCTTATAATGTGCTTACTCAAGGTTGTGGAGTGGTTTTTCCTCATGGAAATGACACCATCAGCTCCACCAATCTTTTTCAAGAAGCTAAGACGTGGATAAGATTCATTCATCATCATAGTATGCCTTAAAAGCAACATAGTGAATCATAACATCCTGTTTATCTACTCCTTTTTATCATTTTTTTGGGTCACAAGATTGACATTGGATAGTTTCTTAACAATCAAATCTTTAGTCATTCAAAGCCTAGCCAAACAATTTGTATATCTTGCCTCATTACAGAGTTGTCTTTCAAGCTAGTGTCCCCCGATAACGTAATGAGGTTGTGAGTCCATCGAGCAACCTAATTGACAAGTCTTATTAAGATAGTTTTGGGTAAACCAGTAACATTGTTGGTTCTTAGATTTAAGCTGATGAACCATCACACGTATCTCAGCCTTCATCATCACAATAAGTTCTTTTGGCTTCATCTTCAAAGTCGTCAGGTACCTCTAGGAAGGTAAATGCGTCATCACTCATAGATGCAGTGCATGTAACACCCCAAACCCAGCCTAGACATTACCATCGAATTATGAAGGTTACATCGACACATAAAACATTATATGTTTATTTTCGTGAAAACTTAAGTTTAAACCTAGAGTAAATAAAATTAATTAATTTAACAAAAAACATAAGTATCCATAAATTCGTGCGAGAGCGTGTTTTGATGAAAACTTGTCTTATTAACTATTTAAAACTAAGCCATTTACTTTAACTAGTTAATATTGTAACACAAATTTTATTGATGTCAAAACTTTTGCAGTGAAAAAATAACATGCAGTTCTTAATTTTTAGAATCATAATTTTCATTGGTTATGTCGTCTTGTTAGAAATACCAATTAAAGCATTATGTTTGTAAAATAAAAAAAATGCCAAAATAAGTATCCCAAAAACAAATTAAAAAGTCTAAAAGTTCACAAAGTCCATAACAAACCCAAAACATACTTAAAGTTTAAAATGTCTAAACCGAGCTCCAGAATTGCCACCAAATCTTAAGTCTGAGGATTACCTAAAAAGTATTAAAACAAACGAGTGAGCTAGAAGCCCAATGTGACTTGGCCTACATACAAAATTTTACTTATAATATGCAATTATGCAATTATCAGAACGTAATTTCATATATATTTAGAAACATATACCATATCAAAACAAATCCTACCCCCATTCGCTACTCACTAACTCCACCCAACCAATCACACCAATTAGGACTACATGAGTCCATCCATCCAATCACACTGGTACGTGGTGGTATGCCACTCATAAAGGTGCAGCTAAACTGTCAGACAGATATTGTGGTTTAACTGCTAGAATTTGCAGTAATACTGCCAGAATACACTTCCTCCATCACAAATCAAAACCCACCCCGATGCACATGCATAATCAAACTAACATATATTCATATCACATGAAATGTATGGCATTTATACCTAAATGTCTTTTCACAGATCATATCATATCATACAGCTTACACAAAATTAATCCTACTTATCATGCTTTTTAAGCATACAAACACATAACATACTGAATTTACGATTTTAAACGTTTACATAATAGCCACAGATCTAATTTCATAGTCTACTAATCGGCCCCAAATAAGGCCTACAAATTGACCAAAATTGGCCCACGTGCCCATTTGGCCCACACAACCTATTTGATCATCCCGCATAATCGCACGGCCTACCTAATCAGCTTATGTATCACACACACCTATAACACCCCAAACCTGGCCTAGACGTTACAATCAGATTATGAAGGCTACATCGTTACGTAAAACATTATAGATTAATTTACGTGAAAACTTAGTTTTAATTCAAGAGTAATAAAGTTATTTTAAAAAAATCAGTGTTTAGAAGATTGTGTGAGAGCACTTTGTCGAAACCTTGTTTTATTGATTTTATTAAAATAATCACATTTGCTTAACCAATTGGCTTGTAAAACATTGTATCTAATTTCAAAACCTTCCAGCGGAAAAATGCCTTAAAATTCTTAACATTTAAAATCATAAAATCCTATTAGACATGTCGTCTTAAATAAAATATGGTTTATAAATAGTACGTTAATGAAATAAATACAAAAATCAAAAATTAATGTCCCAAAACAAAATAAAATCTGAAAGTCCATAAAGTCCAAAATTTAATCCAAAACAAACTTAAAAACAAAATGTCTGAACTGAGCTCCAAATTCACCACCAATCCTAAATCTGAGGATCATTTGAAATGGAACAAAACAAACGAGTAAGCTAGAAGCCCATTGTGTGACTTGGCCCACATACAGAATTTTACTTATAGAGTTCACATATACAATTATCATATCAAAATTTTTCATATATTTAGAACATATAGCATAACAGAGAAAATCCTACAGCCATATGCTACACACTATCTTCGTCCAACCAATTAGGACTATAGAAGTCCATCCATCCAATCACACTGGTACATGGCGGTGTGCCACTCATAAATGTGTAACTGAACTGCCAGACAGAAATTTGCAATTTAACCGCCAAAATTTACAGTAAAATACTAGAATACCCTTCCTCTATCATATAAAAACCCATCCCAAATGCACATAGAACAACATATAGCATACGTACATATCTCATAATTTGTATGGCATGCATACCGAAACATATAATTTATAAAGCATAACATATCACATAGCTTATACTAAACGAAGCCAACTTATCATGTTTTCTAATCATACTCATGTGTAACATACCTAATTTTACATTTTTAGAAACCTACAAAAAGCCCATGATTTTTGAGTCTCACTATTAGCCCTTGTTCGGGCCTTCAACTTAAACAAAAAGGACCCAACTGGTGATGTGGCCAACACGGCCCAATAAGCTAGCCCATGTTGTCCATATGGGCAACTTGTTTAGGCCATGTAATTACACACGATCATGTGCTCCACACGGCCAACCACACGGTCGTGTGGTGCACACGGTCTGTAACACAGCCTACCACACAACCATATGACACTGGGCAGTTCTAAAAATAGCCCCTATTTTTGGGTTTTTCCATGTTTCAGTCATGATTTCAAGTTAATTCCACACACCTAGTGATAGTTTTGATAAACAACACAATAATGCACTCCAAATCCTGCATACGGCACCAAAATGAATCAATTAACAAACACGAATTAACCTAAATTCTACCCCTTCTCCTAAAAGAAAACATTCCCAAAATAAGCACACAAGCACTTACTTCACAAGAACACCCTTCGCCTAAGCAAAAAACTATAAGAACACTTAACATAATGTAGAACGAGAATTCATACCAATAACTCAAATCTTGTTCAATAACGAATTAAAATAAAATAATAGAAAAATAATTTGACGAAACTTCTGCCACGCTTGAACTATGATTGAAGAGCGAAAATCACACACAAACATAGAAGAAAATAAGATGATAGTAATCAAGAATTAACAGAAAAGAAAACTCAAAGGGAGAAGAAAGAAAAAGAAAAGCACAAAGAGGAAAAACAAACATGAAAGAAAGTAGGGGTATGGATTGTTTGTTTGGTGAGTGAATTTAGGGATTTTGATCATTTTATTAAAATAATAATAATTTAAACAAATCAACCCACCAAATTTTTACAATTCCAATCTTACTCAACCCACTTTGTAAACACAAGGATTCGAACACAAGATTAAAGGGTAAACTAATACCTTACCACTTAACCAATAGGCTCATTCTGTCATAACTTGTACAGAAATAAGATTTAACCTGAATGATCAAGGATAGGGATTGAGTCAAATTTAAAAAAATTCAAGGAAAAAGACTCGAACCCAAAACCTCATGCACTTAAACACAACATCTATCCACTAAACCAAATTAATTTTTTAACACACTTTAACAATCCAAATTTAGGAAAAATTTAGGGCGTTACAACGCTTGTATGCTCCACACGGCTAACCACACACTCGTGTTGGTGCACATGGTTGTGTGGCAGTCGTGTGATGCAGAGCAGTTTCGAAATAGCCAATATTTTTTAGGTTTTTCTAAGTTCTAATCGAGTTTTCAGGTTAGATTCACACACTTTATGATATTTCTGACTAACCACACAATAGCGCACTCTGAATCCTATACGACATTAATTTGCATCGATTAACAAGCAACTAACAATATCAAAACTTTAAATTCGATAGTCAAAACTCAATACATGAATCCTCAAAACTGACATAATCCCACTTACCATGAAATTAGCAGCAACCTAAGTCATTCTTAATTTATCGAGGGATCATTAAGCACCACAAGATTATCTCCTAAGAGCACAAGGACCAACAATCCTGACATTAATCACAAAAGAAAATTAGCAAAAACTTCACTTAACTTAACAAAGCTTCAAAACAATTTACACACTTACCAAACCCGTCACAAATCCACAACGAAGAATGAAAGAAGATAGGTTAAATAGCAGAATCCAATGGAAAAAGATAACTTTCAGTGTAACAAAAGAGGAATTTGGAAAAGAAATAAAAGGGGAAGAAAAAGACTAGAAAAAAAACATGAAGAGGAAAAAGAAGAAAACGTGAAGAGAGTGGGAATGTTGAATTGTTAAAGTTTGGGAGCAAAATTAGGGACTTAATAATTTTTAACAAAAAAAAGGTAAAATATTTTGGTGTTATCCTAACCCACCAAATTTTATAAAATTCAAATTGAACTCAACTTCTAACAAGTAGCCAAAAACAAAAAAGTATTCCACACATGTGCATAATAGGACTTAAACACAAGACCTAAGGGTAAGCTAAAGCCTTACCACTAAACCAATAAACTCATCCTTGAGAATAGGGGTAAGCATTCGATCAAATCGAATCAAATCGAATTTTTGAGTTAATCGAGTTTTTGAATCTCATTTTATCATCCTAACTTTGTTTAAAGTTTTATCGAATCGAATCGAGTGAGATAGAATTCGAATCAAATCGAATCGAATATATTTGTTTGAGTTAAATTTAAAATAAATAAAATTAGTGTTGTTTTTTTTATGTAATTTTTCAAAAAGTAATTTTCTTTAAAGTTTTTAAACATGATCATACAACAAAAAATTGAAGTAAATAAGTGAATAAATAAAAGCAACACAACATCAACCCAAATAAACAACATGATTCCAAATAAACAACAAAAATAATACAACAAGATTATAATAAAAAACATAAGTAAAAGTCTAAGTAAATAGCATGAGTCGAAATAAACAACAACATTATAATAAAAAAAAACATAAGCAAATGTCCAAAATACAATAGAAACCTACACCAAAAGAACACAACAAAAGTCCAATTAACCAACAACAATAACAAACCAAACCAAACTAATAACAATAACACATCAGTTCAAAAGCCATTATAGAAACGTTTAAGTTTTTTCTTGTGCTTCAAACACCGTTGATAATCTTGAAACATCTAGTAAAAGTATTGAATGAGTTAGTTAAATAAAAAAATTACAAAAATAAATTAAATAAACATTTAACTTTATAAACTAATGCTAAGTATGTTACCTTCTTGATCTTCGGGTATTTTGGATAAGTCTAGCAAATTTAAAAACAAAAGCGTTAGTTAAATTATGGGAATGCTTACTAATATAAAGAATACAAAAGCTTATTTTATAAATTAAAATTTATATATTACCATCTTCCATGGTTTGAAGTTCATCAACATAATCTTCAAGATTGATGGCATCATTAGATTTTCGAAGCCAATCTTGTGTGCGAACCAAAGCTTCGACCATGAGAGGAGTTAGAGAACTTCTAAAACAATAGAGAACACGTCCACCTGTGCTAAATGCACTTTCCGAGGCAACTGTTGAGATAGGAATAGCAAGAATATCTCGAGCCATTTGTGCAAGAATAGGGAATCTAGGACTGTTCATTTTGCACCACAATAGTAAATCAAATGAACTTGAATTGTTTACTTCTTCATCCTCACCCAAATATCTATCCAACTCATATTTGCTTTCTAATCCAACTTGTTTCTTCTTCTTAAGGAATTTTTGTTTGGCCAAGCCCGTTTTCATTTCTGACTGATCTATTTCCATTGAACTGCAATGATTTGTCGAAGAACTAGATCTACCTTCAAACCATTCAATTCTCCCAGCATTAGAGGAATACTCATTGAACAAGCAATGCAAATCTTTATCAATCATTTTCATAATGTCATTAGCAACATTAGGAAAAAGCAAGTTGACCCCAAAGTCTAAAAAACTCATTTTACATCGTGGATCAAAGATGACCGCCAAGTAAACTAGCATGTTGATATTGTTTCCTTCACCCCAATACTTACTATATTTCTCTCTCATTTTGGAAGTCATAGAAATTATGTCTAGATCTCCACAATCTTGCCACCCATCAAAAAGATAATGCGCATCCATCAATACTTCAAAATGTGAATGAGAGATAACATGCAAAGATCCGGACACCTTCAATATAAGATGATAAAAAGGCTCTAATACTTTTATAATTCTTCGAACAATTTCCCAATCATCAAATGTAGGAACTCCATTTCCAGCAGTAAGGTCAAGAAAAAAATTATGGTCATCACGTACATATGATTCAAATGCACGCTCATATTTTTCAGCCACCTTTAACATCATATATGTTGAGTTCCATCTAGTAGGCACATCTAAACACAATTGAGCCTTACTATCTATCATTTCTTCTTTTACCCGTTGGTTGAATTTTGTCAACCTCGATGGTGATACTCTTATATACCTCACAGCACCTCTAACTCGATCCACAGACACAGAAGCATCCTTAATACCGTATTGCACAATGAGATTAAGAATGTGTGCAACACATCTCATATGAATAAATTTTCCATTTGCAACAGAAGCATTTCGATGATTCAATTTCTTTCTCAAATATTTAATGGCAACACTATTGGCGGATGCATTATCAACTGTAATAGTGAAGACCCTCTCAATCCCCCAATCTAGAAGACATTTTTCAATGGCTTGACCTATGCTTTCACATCTATGAGCGAATATTGGGAAAAAATTTATAATCTTTTTTTGCAACCTCCACTCATCATCCACCCAATGTGTTGTTAAAACCATATAAGATATCCTCTGCAATGAATTCCAAGTGTCTGCCGTCAAACAAACTCTACTTATATCTTTTTCAAAATAATCCTTCATCACACTCTTCATGAAGTTAAATAAATCAAGACAATCCCTTCTAATTGTCCAACGAGATGGAAGACTAAACCGTGGGCATGCTATAGAAAGAAAGTATTTGAAATCCTCTCCCTCTACAATTTTAAAAGGTAGTTTATCCATAATTATCATACGAACCAATGCTTTTCTAACAGCATCTTTATCAAACACCCAAGTTGATAAATTCGTTGTTTCTTGGCTAACCTTCACAAATGTTAATTCTGATTGCTTCGGATTAGAAGTATTACCTCGAGGTCTTTTTAGGCATACTTTCAAATGGTTATTCAAATTCATTGTAGAACCCGAAGTTGATTCCATTGTGCAAGTAACATCACATGCATTGCACCTTGCTCTCTTCTCCCTCTCTTCAATCACAAATTTGGTGAAATGATTCCAACAAGCTGCCCTTGGAGTAATCTTTTTTCGAACATTTTCCTTGTTGTTGTTTGATCATCTCTACTTGGGGAAGAATTTTTTGAACTTTGAGTTGAACCATCTTGCTTTGGATCACTCATCTACAAGTAAACATTTGTTGCAATCACTAACCATGACCAAAAATTGGTTTAAAATCAAACTTAATAAATCAATTAAATTAAAAATTAATTAATATAATAGTACAACAGCATAAATTAAACAAAAAAAGTATGTTAAGCTGCATTTTAAACTTTAAAGTTAGTTAATTGAAGCCTAAATTAATATAATAGTACAATAGCATAAATTAAACAAAAAAAAGTCTGTTAAGCTATCGTTTAAACTTTAAAGTTAGTTAATTGAAGCCTAAATTAATATAATAGTACAAGTACAACAGCATAAATTAAACAAAAAAAAGTATGTTAAACTACAGTTTAAACTTTAAAGTTAGTTAATTGAAGCCTAAATTAATATAATAGTACAATAGCATAAATTAAACAAAAAAAAAGTCTATTAAACCACAGTTTAAACTTTAAAGTTAGTTAATTGAAGCCTAAATTAATATAATAGTACAACAGCATAAATTAATTAATTGAAGCCTAGTTTTCTTTATATCTAACTTGCCAAAAAGATTTATTATTAAAAGATTTAGGTGTCTATTAAACTACAGTTTAAACTTTAAAATTAGTTAACAACTTAACATGGATTTAAAAAAGTTTGGTGGAGTGTTATTTTATTTATAAGTTCTGGTATTTAATATTTAATATTTTAATTTTTATTTATAATTTTATTCATCATTTAATGTTATTTTATTCATCATTTAATGTTATTTTATCGAATTGTATTAGCAAGCTGCAAAATCCTTTAAAAAGAAGTACATTTTATGCATTTTTTCTCTATTAATATTACGTTATTACTAATATTATATTATTACTAATATTACATTATTACTTTGGGAAATTAATTGGCTAAAATTTTTTCTCTATTAATACTACATTATTACTAATATTATATATTTATAGTAGGTTGTGCTTCCTGCTTAGTTATTAATAATAAAAAAGAATTTTACATCCTCCAAAACAAAAAAAAGACAAACAGCAATTAAAGGTTTCATTTTTAATTATTTTAATAGTGTAATTAAAGGTTTCATTTGAGTGGAGAGGTATCATTTTTAATTATTTTAAAGCCAAAAATGGCTTTACCAAGAGATTCCAGTAGCTGCACTCAAAGTCTCAAATAAAATAAGTTAAATTCTTTCATTTTAAAAAATTTGCCCAATGATGATTGTGATGTGCCAGTGTGCCCCGTTCTACAATAGCAAACACGTAAGTGGAGAAGGAAAATAGAGCAAAAATCATTCAATAGAGCGAAACAGATGCAAATAGAGCTAAAATCATTCAATAATTCAAAAATATTTCAAGACAAACTTTAAAGATGCAAAAAATTCGAGCTTACAATGGAAGAGAACAGACTGCCTCGGTCAGAAGGAACAGAAACTCGATTTGGAGGTAAGGATTTTGATTTGAAGGTTTATTTTAAGAAGAAGAAGAAGGAAGGAAGGAAGAATAAGGGTTTATTTTATGGTTTTTTGAGAAAAATAAATTTTAGGGTTTGAACTTTGAATGGAATGGAAACAGAGAGAAGAAGAAAAATTAATAGGGGTTTGGATGATAGAATTTGCTGGGGGTGATTTGGGGGGAGGAATTGGGATTTGGGAAAATAAGGGCACGTTTGGTTCGCTGTATTGGATTAAAGGTGTATTGGATTAGAGGTGTAATGGATTAGAGGTGTATTGGAATAGAGGTGTAATAGCAAATCAACTGTTTGGTTGAATGTAATGGAATAGAGGCGTAATAGTAATCTTGTGTTTGGTTGAATGGAATAGAGATGTAATAGCATAATGGAAAAAACTAAAATGACTAGAATACCCTTAGCATAAATTTGTTTTGGTAAATGATTATTGTTATTGTTATTTAAATTTTAATAAGATTATTATTATCAATAATAAATAATTTAATCATATTTAAACATAATTATTATTAAATATATTATAATTAAAATATATAATTTAATAAAATTCTTTATAATCAATATTCTTATATGAATTTACTCAAATCATAATATATGATACTATAAAATATAATTTAACATAATTATTATTAAATATATTATAATTAAAATATATAATTTAATAAAATTCTTAATAATTAATATTCTTATATGAATTTACTCAAATTATAATATATGATACTATAAAAGATAATTTAACATAATTATTAGACAACTGCCAGATAAATATTGGTCCAGGAAAGTTCCTCAAATTCCAATATTTACAATCCTTTCCAATTTTCTCAATTGCTGGAACCTCCTTTATATTGTCATGGTACATGCTTTCCCGGTTAAGTATGGTATCCATTGTTCTGCAACATTAGTAGATAATGTTCGATACAAAAAAACATGTTAAATAACATGTCACAAACTATATTAACATTAAAAAAAAAAAGGCATACTAGGATTGTTTGTTCCCCTGGTAACAACTAACTGATGAAAACTTTTGGGGTAAAACCAAAAAAATATGTAAAATATAAAATCAAAGGAGGGAAAGATAAAGCTCAACATCTGATGTTTGGTTGTAATGGTGGCCACCCTGATATCATTACAGTTCAAAAAAAAAGTGGGATCATTGTTACAACTATAACAAGGCCTTGATTTAAGTGAATCCGAGTATTGAACCGAGTTCTAAGAATCACAGATTCACAGGTGGGGTTTTTATGTCACTCTGTCTTGTCTTCTTCCAAATCACCATTAGAGGATGCTCCATTGCTGCCCTGCGCCGTTCTAGTTTCCGGTACAGTTCTAAAATCTTTTGAAGGTGTTGGAGAGGGTTTTATAAGTGTCAAATTAGTATCATCTTTGTCAAAATCTTCATTTGCTTCACCAGAGTAAGCATACCTATTAAGATCGGAATAACAAAACGGTGAACTATAAGAAACTGCAAAGACATTGAAATAAAATTCTCAAAGATCAACACTGAAACTAAAATATGCGGGAAAATCAACCACAATATAAAACAGCCATACATCTTTAAATTCCGTAACACAGAGGAACTAGCTACAAATTAAACAAGTAATCAAGCCTACACAGACATCTCAAGTTGCCGAGTTTTATCTTTATTAACGATCAGGAAATATCTTAAACAATTGAGGGTGTGAGTATGAAGTTTTTTCTTCTTTCATTTTGAATGTCCATAAAACAGTTCATAAACAACCGTAGTAGAAAAGGAAAGGCAGAAAGAGAAGCTTAGGGCTCAATAAGTTAGATATTTACCGCGTAGAATTCTGAGAAGGAGCCCAAAGAACACAGATGACACATAGCAGAGAGAAAGATAAGATTTGCCAGAAGGCTGGGATGATCCAAGCATTCTACCACTGCTCGTTGTAAACATCATTTGCCTTGAAGTAAATCTGAAAAGGCAGAGTTTCGCAGTTGTAAGGTGCAGCAGGTTTTTGATAATGATGCTATTTCTAAAATGCTATATTTTCATCACACTATATGTTGCAGTTTTTGATTACTCTACCCTATACTTCCCATCATAAAGATACCAGACTACACTTAAATTGCTAGCATGTCCTTTGCTTTCTTCTACATTATATGCTGAAGTCTATTGATAAAGCAGCCTAAAGAAAGCATCAAAGGTAATAGACTTGATTTACCTCGTAGCAAATCCAACCGATAGAGACAATAACTGCTACTGCCAATGCATTTGTGAACTTCCTGTATATATCCAGCTTTGCCACCATCCTTTTAGTCTGTTGCATCCATTAGTGAGAAAATTTCATATATTGTTATTAACTTGATCTGCCGATGAAGTTGAAGAAAGAAAAAAATACCTGAAGTTTATTTAAAGTTGAAGAGAGAGAAGTAAATATCCAAAGAATGAAGAAGGCATCTAAGATTGCAACCGGAAGAACCAAAAATAGTCTTGCCTTTCCAGAAAGATCACTCACAGCACCAACATTTTCTACTAGCTCAAGAATTTCAGATGCCAGAAAGAAGGTTGCTCCAAGCATGGTTACCTTTGAAGTAAGGCCACCAAGAGTAGGTCTCACAACACCATAACCCATGGAAACCATCAAAATAATAATCCGTGCAATTGTACGTTTAATAGTATCAAAGGCGACTGCCCACATGGTGATTCCAATAGGCCTGGTTCCACTCCCATTGAACTCAGCGTAATCAAAATACCAAAGAGCCATCTCAAGCATGCCAAGGGTTATCACTAATGTTATAAAATTTTGCAAAGGAAGAAATTCTCTCCAAAATCTTGCATATTGCATGAACCAAAAGATTCCGAGGATCACAAAAACGAGGGACATGAAGCCATAGAAGTTCATCAGAGGTGCCATTCTACCAGACAGATAGCCAGTAGGGTTTTTCCATACAGTTTTCCCTTCAACAATCAAATCTTTAAGATTTAAATCACAGTGAATGAAGTACAAGTTATACATCCCGGTTTTAGTAATTTGTATAGATTTTAATGGCAATGTTGTAACCTCATCATCTTCACTAAATGAGATGCCGAACACTTTAGGCCAGCCAGGATTCTTTGTGGAAGGGCGATGAATCATTTCTCCTTCTGGACAGACACCGAGTTTTGCAAGATCTGCGGTGCAACAAACAGCTCTTTGTCCCCCAAAAGCTGAACCCCCAATCGCCTCTCTATCTTCCACCTAAAAAACGATTGCTTGGATCAAGTGTGAGCTAAAGTTAGAAGATTCTTTGGGTCTACGGAATGTAATTTTCTCAAAACTATTTCAAGATTTAGCCACAAATTCAGGATGCAAAAAAAAGGCGAAAGAGGAAAATCTTCAATGTTCCTTAGCTTTCAAATACTAAATACATGTCGACAGCAATTTAGGAATGTACTAAAAATAACCTTTTTTTTAGCCTCTCTAATAGTTAGTACTAAGTCAAAATTGACTTAAGTAGACCATTGAACTAAAGAAATTTCAGCAAGATTGAGAAAAAAAATAGATCTTTCATTCCTTTAGGTTCAAAAAGTTTGATATTTTTGTTTCGTTTCACTCAACATATATGAACTTCAAATTTGTCAGCACTGTTTCAACTCAAATTCGTTTTGCCACCCAATTCTAATTCACTAGATCCTACCAATTCTCAAATCCCACACAATTCAAAACAAAACCCCACTAAAATTATCAGAAAATTAAAGAGATCTAAAATCTATAATCAGCAGATAGTTCATTAAAAATGTGAACTCCAAATAAGAAAGAAAAGGGAAATCGAGAAATTACCGGACGAAAGAGTCACCAGCAGTGGGAGTTACATTGTGGGTGTCAGCAAAAGAAGAATGAACATTTCAATCGAGGGAGCAAATCGGCAGAAAAGAAAAGAAAAGAAACAGAGGGAACAAATCGGTAGAAACTGGAGCAAATCGGCAGAAGCAAAATGAAGGAACAGAAGACGCTTGGATTAGAAATCGGGAGGGTAAAACAGGGAGGTAAACTGAAGCAGCACCTAAACTGAGCAAATGGGAGGGATTAGAAATCGGTGGATTTCACCGATTAGGTCAGTAATGGTTTAGCCCTGTAATAGCAATACATTGAACCAAACAACGGATTAGAGGCGTAATAAGTGGGGTCCACCGATTAGGGGTGTATTGGCTATGCCAATACACCCAACCAAACATAGTGTAAATCTTTGGGGCATGGGTAAACGGGCTTGAGGAAGTAGGAAAAAATAAAATGTTTGGGCTTGGGGGAAATTGGCAATTGGGTTAAAGATTTAAAAGTAATTAAGTAAAAGCCTATTAAAAATTTTTAAAAAATAGAGTTTATATTCGGTTTATTCGAATTATTCAAGTTATTCGAATTCAAAAATTTAACTCGACTCAAACTCGAAATCCGAAAAAAAAATTCGAGTTGATTCAATTAACTCGATTCAAATAATTCGAAATTCAAAATTTTTTTCCAATTTTTTCAAATCGAATCGAATCTTGCTCACCCCTACTTGAGAACAAATTATGAAATCAAAAGATAAGCCCTAACACTCAAGTTGGACATAATTCAAAATTAATAGGGAAAATTCCAAAACAAAGTAATTGAACTCAAGACCTAAAACAAACATTTAAAGCACTTAACCACCAAACCAAATCAAATTATTTATCATAACTTATCAATCCAAATCTAATAAAATTTGGGGCGTTATAGTGCAGAAATTGACAAAGAGGATAGAGATTTAAGATGATCGTCGCATAGCAAATGAGAAGAGAATTCATGAGTCTCTTTGTCAGATTGTGAAAGAATTGGGCACGGATCCAACAAATTATCCTACAATTTTACCTTCTTTGTTTGAAGCGAATGGCGAGTATCCACCACCTAATGTACCTAGGCACGAGGGAGGATAAAGATGATTAATGCTTATGTAAGTCTTCCAAATTTTCAGTCTGCATATGGATGTTAACTCTCAGTTCTATAGTAGACACAAGTTGGTAATAATAACTTCCATCTGGATTTTGTTAATTGGAGTGTTAACTCTCAATATATGTAGTAATTAGAGTGTTAGTTTGTCTGGATTGGTGTGTCTATGGTTTTTGGTATGTCTTTGGTCTGATATGATATGAAGTTTGTGTCTATGTTTTCTAGTGTGCTTGATAGCTATTATGCCTTGTTGTCTTCAAGTTGTTGAGTTTAATGTGCAGGAGTGATGGCCAGATAAAGTGCCCTAGAGAGTTTCGAGCAATTTGTGTGGGGGACTAATTCAAATCTATTTTTTGGACACTAGTGTGCATATGATGTTTGATTTTGTTGTATAAGTGAGTATTTAGTTGTTATTTATGCTTGTCGACAGTTGTTATTGTAATGGACACCAATGTGCTGCACCTAGTGCTCTACTTATTTTCTTGTGCTTTATTTGGTTTCATTAAAAAAAAAAAACTAGGCAATAGTTTGATTACATAAAAGAAATTGAGATCCATCAACAACCATCAAGACTTCCATGTGAATATTGCCAAACAGTTGGGGAAAGTAGAAAATATGGAAGAGATAAAAATAGGTATTAAGAGGTAGAATCGATTGCAACCAAATGGAAATCGTAAATTAAGATACGTTAATATTAGTTATTTGCTAAAAATTGGAGTTTAAAAGCGAAAATAAAAAATAGAAAATTCAGGTGAAATTGGGTTGGGGCTTATTTAATTTTGGGGTCGAGTTTGGGGTAGGTTTTTCTTTTTTTTTTTTTTTTGATGTATTAAGCCAGGTCGGGGTTAAGATAGGCGAAAATTCGCACTGTTTCCATCTCTAGCCATACCCATGTCCTCAATTTTTCAAATTTGACATGTCGATGTATCCGTGTGGTGTTACATTCTTATTACATGTCCATATTTCATAGCTTTTCATATTTAAAAGTTTTTTTCCCACTTTAATCTCTATTGTTATCAAAAGTTCACTTTTGTCCATGAATGTTAAAGAAAACCGGATGAAAAATCTAGCCAATTATAAGTACCATGTATCAATTGTGGCGTCACAATGACGTTATCATTTAAAAAAATGCATTAAGTGGTAAAGATAATAATATAGATATATTTAAAAAAATCAATGTGGGTGAGACAGTTTATATAATAACATTGAAATGTAGAAAAATATCAAAATAAAAATTTGGTTAAAGTGATAAAAAAAAGATTTTATAGACGTTGATAATAGGGGTTTCAAATTTCAACATTTGCAAATTTTATATTCGTTTTATTAAAAATGTGAAAAGATAAAAAGTACACTTGTAAGAATATAACTTATTTCAAATATGTAATGGTAGCTTAGTAATTTTTCAACTAAGTTGATATCTAGTTGATTCGTGACACTAATTAGGATTTAAATAATAGTATAGGTTAAAGAAGGATGGATAGTAAAAGGATTATCTTAGTAACTGTTATACCTTTCTCTTTATAGTTGAACTTTACTTTCACTCCTTTTATTACTAATCATTTTCTTGTATAAGAGTGTGTGGTCCTTTTTCTAATTGGTTGCGACATCTTTATTCATTGTCCCTATTACTTTGTTCTTGATTCAAATATTTGTTGGATTATGATATTTATTTTAGAACACCAAACGAAACGTTGTGATAGGTAGTGATTGAATTTGGATATCTTAAAATATGTTTGAAAAATCACTTAGTAATTGAATTGAATTTAGATGTAGTTATTTGTAAGTATATACTTGTGGCATATCTAGGTAACCACTGTAATTAGTAGGTCACACTAAATTGATATAATTGAAATGCTCGAATTACATTTCTCAATTCTCATGAGAATGTGAGAATTGAAGTAATTACAAACAGATACACTCAAATCCAAATAACTTTTATCTTTTCAAACATGTCCATTTAAGTTTAAAAACAGTTGCCTTTATATAATAATAATAGGATTTTAATTTTAGAGCTTATATTTTATTTTTTATTATTGATGAAATATAATCTCCTCTACATTTTAACATATTACATAATTAATTAAATTACATTATATTTTTTATACTAAATTATATAATATTTATTATTAATTATTTATACTCGATTAAGGATGAAACGATCATATATTTAATATTCTTGATTTTAGATACATGACAACGATGCAATTACGCAAGTCTAGAAAATTAAAATTTCTTGTTATTTTTCATCCAGTTCTTCACGACCCTTAATCTTTAGACTTCAATACTTTTTTCCTAGGCTGATGTAACAAAATTTACAATTACATTTTATGAGTTATAATTGTACCTTATGAATATTTAATTCTTGGATTCCATTTGATCAAACATTCGACCTACGAGTCGGATAGTGAGTTAAATAATTTTAACATTTTAATTTTGAATACTAGTGGTTGATGATCTTATCAAGTTGATGGCAGATTTTGATATAGAATATATCGTTCACTTGATTAAATATTCGTATGAAGTTTTGCTTCAGAATCAAAGAATAATAAAGCCCAACCCAAAGTCAGGTCTATAACTATAAATCCCCAAAATTTGACCCCCAAAGTCAGGTCTATAGCTATAGACTTGGGCTAACTCCTCAATCGCTACCAAATTTAGAAAAATGGAAAACTAGCCCTTCCTCCAATATTTTTATGGCATTATATCCTTTCCTACAGCCTAAATATTGCAATATTTTCAAAAAAAAAATTATACTCATTGAAATAAAAATCATGATGGATGCACTTAAAACCTAAAACCTAAATTGGAATAATTAACAGCATTAACAGACGCCAACTTCCAAAAATGAAGTGAATTCAATGGCAAAACACTCCCTCAGCATATTTCACATCCCAACCGTCGTTCTTGCTTTTTTGCTTTTCTTGTTTTTCAGAGTGGCTGGCTTCCGTTGCTTCTTGTATTCTTCATATAACTGTAGGGCTGATGTTGTCCGATCCAACTCACCCCTTAATCTCTCGTTCTCTTTAATGTCCCGAAGAAGAATGAAATGCCTTCTGAGCTTCTTGCTCACCTCATTTTCATCTACCGGAGGAGGTTCAACACTAGCCAATGTTGAGGCAAGTGCAGTGCTTCTGCCTTTCCTCTTATTTGACTTCTGTGTACCGCCCTGTTGGTTGTACTCGAATGACTCCGCTTCCAGCAACAAGTTCTTAAAAGCTTGTTGAGGAGAAATGGAGATATAAACCTGGTTCTGTGCAGAATTCATGCTTGAGATGCCTGATGCCAGTGTTGAAATGGCCGGATGATAGTGTTTAGATAGAAGATTTAGTTCCCAAAGTACTGAAGCAAGTGCACCACTTAAGCTGGGATCTGAGCCATATGGTTGGTATTTCTGTTTTTACATTTATTACAATGTCAAAACAAAAGCAAAATCCAACAATTACATCCATGTTACTTAAATAACCAAATTCATAAACTAGTGTTTCTTCTACCAATTAATCAAAATAGTAACTAAACGGACATCAAACCCTTCTTTTTTGACACAATGGAGGTCAAAGTTTTGGGCTAGGAGTAGCATATGTTGGAAATCAAACCCCAGACCAATCAGCTAGCCTAAATTGCGGATTAGAGGGCTAATACTACAGCCTAATTTGCAGATTAAAGCACTAACCCAAATCAAATTGCCACAAAATGTTCACTAACTAAAAATTTCATGCTTCAATTCCTATATCTCTTCTGATCATTCTTCCCATTAATGACTCGCAAAGCATATAGGAATAGAACATTGTAAAAAGAATGACAATGAATTTGCTGGGATATAGGAATAGGACGTTAATGCAGCAAGTGTCACTTTCAACAAAAAGCATATGAGAACTTATTCTATCATTTAAAGAGTAACAGAATAACTTACAGCAATAGATCCTGACACAGAGCCACCACCAGCATCATTTTCTAATAGGTTTCGGCACTTCACATTTCTCTGAAGAAGCTGTTTTAATGTTACCAATGCTGCATATCCGAAAAGGAAAACCAAATAAAAGAAAAAGAAAAAGGCCTTAACAATACCATAAAAAAGCACTAGAAATCAAATTGTCCAACTATTCAAATAAGTAAACCCACCAGCCATGGATTCAGCAGATCCAAAGCACAAAGCAAATGTGGCTAAGCGTTTTATGAATGCAGCTGCCTTTTGCATGTCATGTTGCCTATCATCACATAGCATTATCTTAAGAGCCTCAGCTAAAACTTCACCTTCATCTCTGCAACATAGACAAAAGCAAAAAATTAACACCGGCTACACGCTTTGCAGTTTTCCCTCTGGTGACTGGCTTTTCTTAAAAGAAAATAAACCTGTTCTTGTTTCAGAAAGTTGATTTCAGCTTTTGAGAGCTTTTGCAATAAGCTAGTCTCAACCAGATTTTGCAGCTAGAAAAGAATCTGAGAAAGCTATATTTACTCCTAAGCTCTGATATTCATTAGAAAATATTTATGGAGCAGCAATATCCTACTAACCTTCCAGGCCTGAATTCAAGTACAAGATTGTAAAGCTGGACAAAAAAATCTTGTAAATCAACATTCAAAGCATCAAGATTGCTCCTCATAACTTTAAAAGCAACAATGCAGCAGCGAAGGCGCTCAGACACAGTCAAATTTTGCACTTTCTGGGCAGAACTATCTGAGCTGCTACCTCTAGCAGCAAGCCTTTTCAAATAATTCATAAGATCTCCAATGTAATCCATGTCGATCAGATGAGAAAACTTTCCCAAACCACTTAAACAAGGAGCTAGAAGAGGATGTGCCCCAGACCCACCAGAAGTTATATTACCATTTGCTTCAGAACTGGAAAGAAAATGACAGAAGTTATATTACCATTTGCTTCAGAACTGGAAAGAAAATGACAGAATTAACTGGTTTGCTAGATATTTTTAATTATCAATATAAGACTTGAAAACTTCATATTAAATAAAAACCAAATTGGTATAAATATTCATATGGTAATTACTTTATTATTTCGTCAGTATTAACCATCCTAATCCACCATTGTTTGGAAATCTCAACCAACGTTAACAAAATTTCAATCTTTTTTTGACAAAGATAATCTGTTTCATCTATATTACTACATTCTGATACATTTTTTCCCCTCTTATGGTTATGAAGCACATACCAAAACTTAAGGAAATTTTAAGATATCATACAAAGACTAGTAATTAAACAAAACGAGATAGGTGTAAAGATTCATCTCTCATCACTTTATTTCACATATAAAGTAGGAAGAAATCCTGACAAAATACTAATAGTAACCATCTACAGTTAATACAACCCTCCCTCCCTCACACCCACACAGAGAGACAGGATCCTGATCGTGTATTTTGTTAACAAGAGGGAACAAGTTTGGTTGGGATTGGGTGAGGTTCAATAAAAGAGCCACCTATCAGAGAAACACAATGACCCAGAAACGGCAGTCCAACTGAAAAGTGCAGGAATTCGTTTTTGCAATTGGTTAACAAATTCTATCTCAACATACACTACATCTGTCAAATATATAAGAGATTTTTCAATTTCTTAATGCATCTTTTTTTAAGGACAGGGGGTGTTGGAATCTAAACTTGACCTCAATTGGAGTCATCAACCTCTAAATTAAAGGTCGCTGGAAATTAAATTTCATGCTATTTTCGGTTCATGTTTCTGGTTTTCTTTTATCCTCCATTATTGATCAATAGGATAACTAGGCAGCATATCACACTGCCTTAAACAAATTGTAACTGAAAAACTCAGAGAGTTCCAATAACCAACCACACTGTTCATTGTAATTGTGTAATGAGTAAGGACCAACACACCTGGCTACAGAAGATCGCATGGTATGCCTCAAGATGCGGAAATATGTCTCAAATACAGCAGAAAGTGTCTCAGATTGCATCCTCTTCCATTCCTCAACATCTTGAGTATAGGAAACAGCTTTATAGTCTGCAGCAACCTGAGCAAAGCATTCAAGCATCAATGCAGTAATATTTATAAAAAGAAAGATAAAGCAAACATAAAAGAATTATAGCTATTTTGGGGATACCTCTTCCTTCATCTTAGCTATAGTCTCTTGCTTACTTCTCTTTCTGTCATTTCCTTGAGGCTGATTTGACTCCTCAAAATTCTTTCTCTTTTTATTTTTCTTGTTCTTCATTTTGTTATTACCTTCTTGAACTTCAGGCTTCCCAAGATCATCATCAAATGACAAAGACATTAAAACCTGAAAAGTATCGAAAATTAACCAAAGAAAAAGGAAGGAGCAGGTAGACAGTTACACAAAAAAGTACATATCATGTGAATTAATAAGGAAACAGTTATCAGTAGCTAATTTGATAAACGGCCACCTGGCAGATTATCAGTTAAAAACAGAGGATGACATTTCCACATCTTATTAACATCTTAAAGACAAACATTCATAATACAATCTGAAGTCTTCAGTTGCCGAGCTCCAACTGGCATTCCATATAACAACTTCAAATCCCTTTTATGTGAGAAAAGGTGGAGAAACAAAATGGAAAAGGAACTTGAATAAAGTCAGTATCTTCTATAGCAAGGTTATGGAATTAAAACAGATTCTAATCATGCAACTATTTCAGCTTACCATTATTTGCACAAAAAGCAAAAGGCATACAAATAACCATAAATGCAGCAGAAATGTATTCAATACCTTAACAGAATCAGGATGCAATTGACAGTCATGAACCTTGACGTGATCTGCAATCAACCGAACAGCCTCAACAGTAGCTTCACCACCATGTTTCCCCTCACTGGTAAAAAGTGACTTAATTGTTGAACAACAAATTCTCCTGTAAACAAGTAGTAGGCCCTTTAGAAAAAAGCAACAAAAATGTACTTCATGCAATCATCACTGAAGCAACAATAGTGGCATGTTTCAAGTAGGGCGCAAGACATAACTATCCAAGGTTATCCAGGATGTGCAGAAAACTCAAATATGAATGGAAGAGAACATTACAATTTTCATTGATGATATTAAAGTGACATCTGCCAGAAATAAAGTGAAACAATGCACTGTAGTCTACTCCATACTTCGTATGGATTTGGCCTTTTGGCAAAGATTAACAGATTAACACAGTGGCTGAGTAGCAGACAAGTAACAGGACCTTTCTTTAAAAGGAAGCAACAGACAATTACCATTCCTCTATGCATGAAATGATCATAGGAAAGGTATGGATGTTTAATAGGATTAATTTTCTTTAGCATAAGCTCAAGCTCATTAGATAAGGTGATATGAAATTATCGGCTGGTTTATGATTTGACTTCTCAACTATTTTTGAAACACCATCTCTCAAAGTTGATTTTAGAAGTTCTTTTATTCAAAGATTCATTATGATTAATAAGATTAGAATAAAACTTAACCTATATCCCCTCTTCCTATTAATCAGTCAGTTAGATAACTGTAATATTTCTTGTTTTGGCTTTTTTAAAGCCCATCTATTTATTTATGAGCACAGCAATTTCTACTCACTCAAAAGGATGAAATTTTATAACAATAAAGGTGGTGATAGGAAGGAAATGAAGTGAAGGGGAGGAGAGAGTTGGTGGCAGCTGAAAAACCACTTGATCATGCAGCAGCAAAACATTAGGCTAAAACACGTCTAGCAATTAAGCTAAAGGAAGTCTTTTAGATACTTTAATCTATGCTTCTTATAACTCTGTTTCAAGAGAAGAAGCGCTGAAAAATAGTTATGTACCAATGAAATGACTCCTCCAAGTCTATTTCTTATCACTGGAATAAAGTAGCAAAAGATATGCAATGCAAATAGGTTCTACAAACTAAATCCTGATCTTACAAATATGGAAAGTAACAATCAAAAAGAAAAGAACAACAAACGTAAACCAGCTATGCCATCAATCTTCCGAAATCTCAAGCTTAAAGTTTTAAAATGACCTAACATTTAAGACCAATTAGCAACAAGCCACATGATTAATGAAGCCCATACATCAGAGGAGTAGACTAAATACATTAGATGAGAGTATTAAATTGCTTCCATGAAATTCGACATGCCAGTCCAAAAGATAGTTATAGGAGGATTTTCACATTGAAACAAGCTTTCATTTTCCTCAACAGTTTAGTCATTGGTACATATGTCAATCTCCTATAGTAGGTTTTAGAATTTTGAAAAACAAGTAAGCTGACCTTTTGTATCAATTTTACGTCATTGTGCTGTCCAAGCTCAAATTATTCTACTAATATATTAAATACATTTTAATAACATCATAACTTATAAGGCCTTTGACAAATTACTTGAGGATTTTTAACATTTCAAAGAACATCAATACAGTATACCTTACAACATCATCTGAGGAGCCTATGTTTCTGACAACAGCTACTAACAAGCTTTCTCTGAAGTTGAAGTGAGGAACAGCATCAAGCAAAGTACAAATACATCGAACCACAACATGATGAAACCTGGGCTGCTTTTCTAATGCTAACAACTTCTGCAGGTATCCCTGTTGCATATTCCCATGAATAGTATGAAGGATGCATGCCCAAATTAATAACAAGTTATTGCACTAAAAATAAACTTGAGTGATGTGGAAACATCAAATCTTATTATTAGACATACTATAAAACCAGCTAAAAGTTGGAATGCCCATAACATATCTTCACAATAGACCAATGCTTCTACAACCTTTTCATATTCATCAGCACATAATATGGTTGCACAAATCCATAGGCCAACTAAACCGTGTTGAAAGCTTTCAGATAACGGTGATCTTTCTAAAAGAAAATGTGGTAGAAAACCCTGTTTAATTCTGCTGAATACCCACAACATGCAAACTCCACTCAAGAACTGATCATATAAAGTTAGCAGTTCAAACCTTGTAAGCAGAAAGAAGTGTTGATTCATAGAATCGCATTTTCTTAACTTCCTTGGAAACTTTCATTTCTAGCTCTTTTTCAGTAGGTAGCCTAATCCGATAGCTGTATTTAGCACATGCAAAAGTTGAGTAAAAATATAAATATAATGCAGTGAAAAGGAAGATTAATTAAAAGTAGTAATTAAGGGGCAGTAGAGAAGAAAAAAAAATATAGGTACCCTGGAATAATGTCTTTGAAGACAGCCAACAAGGACAGCAGTCCAAGCTTTACAATTGAGTGATCACCATCTTTGGCAAATTGCAACATCTCTTTCAGAGACTTAATGTTTGCCTCTGGGTCTGCAAGTAGTGCCATTCCAAGCTCAGCTAGCTTACGCTTTTTGGCTTCAAATGCTTCCTCAGCCGTGAGGTCTTCTTTTACCTCTGCCTAAAAGACAAGCACTCTTAGAATATTGAATATATATTGGACCATTTGACTCCTAGACGTTCTCTAAGAAAGATCACCAATATTGTCTGAGACACTAGTGTAAAATCTAATATTCATAGTTTTTTGTTTAAATTGAAAGATACATAGAAGAGCAATCTAACAACATACTAGTGCAGCTTCTTGTTGAGTTGGTTGCACTTCTTCAGTTTTAGCCAATTCCTTCCCCATTTTCTTGGCCTCTTTCTTAGTTTTTTTAAGCTTTGCTCTCCTTTCAGCTTTCGTCAGCTTAACTACACTCTTATCAACGTCTCCTTCATTTTCAGTCACTTCTGCTGTCTGGGAAACTGCATTATATAACAGCATAAACCATTTCATTCTCTTCCAAAAGTGAAGACACTTTCTTTAGCACTGAAAGAAAGTAAAATAACTTTTTTCCATTTTTTTCCAAGAAAAGAATAAGATACATGTACGGTAGTAGACTTCTCCATCCAAACTCTTGACAGGAAGGGCATCAACAGGATCAACTTGAACAACACTTTTCTCATTCTCTTTCTGCTCCAATGTCTTCCTTCTTCGTTTCTCATACAAAGCCTCCAAAGCATCTTCATTCACACCCTCCACCCGAGTGACTTGCCTATCCACAAAACAAAGTTCAATGGAAATATCTATTTCCCATTTCAAGTTGCCACAGTCGAATGCCGTTTTTAAATTTTAACTAATTTACACTATCCAAATATCAAATCAAAGCATGTATAACCAAAACAGAAATTAAATCGACAAATAACAAATGATTTTATTTTTATAACTAAAAATAGAAGTTGAATTTGAAAATTGAGGAAAAAGAGAAGAAATGGACTTGTTAATAGAATGAGTGTCCAAGCGAGAGACGAAGCCAGCGTAGTCTTTGTTTTCATCCACGAATTGAAGGTCCTCGTCAGAGACTTCAATATCATCATCTGCTATTTCTGGTGGGAGTTCCGGCGGCAGAATTATCTGCTTCCGCTGCTTGCCCTTCCCCATGGCAATTTTATTATTATTATTTTTACTTTCTGAATTAGATACACATACGAAATTTATATCTGCAGCAAGGAGGGATGCTAGGGTTTAGGGTTTATCCCTGTTTGGAAACTTTAGCCCACGTCCAATCTGGTCGAGTCGGGCTTGCAGCTAATATCTCGGTCTTCAATAAAATCAACCTTTTGAAAAGGAAACTATTTAAGTAAATATATTTGATATGATATGATATGATACTTTTATTCAAAATTTGATATCTTATTTATTAGTAAATATATTTATATAAAAGTAAATTTATAAATTAGGGAAAATAAACTGAATTTATCAATGCTTTTCAAAAATACTTTCTTCATTCTCGATGATTAAACGTTGTTGTTTTTATTTTTGTGACCTAAATTCGATTATCTTCTTAACTTTTTTTTATTTTTTATTTTTTTCATGTTATTTTAAGTTTTTTTTACATGTTTCAAGCCCTTTTTACTTTTAATTAATAAATATGTTTCCAAGTTTTTTATTTTACTTTAATTTCAATTTTTAATTAATAATTTTTTTATATAAAATAATAAATATGTAATTATACAATTAATACATATATCATTATATTAAAATTTAATGAACCAAATGCATAAATGTAATTTTTTTCAGGATTTTAATTAGTACTTTCTTCCCATAACAAACGTTGTAATATTACATTTTTAGTAATTATATTCCCAAAAATCACATCACATTGAAATATTATCATGAGAAAGTACCAAACGTCACCTATGAGTAAAATAAATGAAAGTAAATTACATTTAAGATGAGTTTAGACATCACATTAATTGGATGAAAATGTAATTATTAAGATGGTATTTTTTATTTTTGCAATTGTAAAGAATTTTACTTACTTAATTACAAAAAAGATATAATTTTTATTCTATAATTATATTTTCATCCAATTACTCTATTGTGTTTAAAGTTTAAACACAATATGTTTAACTAATAGAGTACAATTACATCATAATTTCCTATGTTATTTGTAAGGCCCAAATTCTGCCCGGGCCCAAATTAAATAACCCAAAAAAATAAAATAAAAATAAAACAAGCCCAAAAATACAATGGCCCAAACGGCCTAATGAAAAAAAACCCTAGCCCAAACAACATTAACATTTTCGGCAGAAAGGAGCAAGCCCTAACCCTCTTCAGCCGCTGCACCTAGGCCTGCCATTGTTGCCGCCTCACGCCAGCCCCCTCCACGCGCATCGCACGCCTCTGACACCTGCAGATAGAAATTAATGCAAAGCAACAGAAGAATCTAGCAAAATAAAGAGCAAAAAAACAAAAAATGATGAAAAGCAACAGTTGTAATATGGCTATAAAAGCCGAAGTATCCTCTTGTAATTTTTTTTACGAACACTAGAAATTAAAAAGCAACACGGAAATATTAAAAGGTGGATATCAATCTTTAAACTGTTTTTTTTCTTTTTTCTATTTTTTTTGCTTATTTTTTATTTTTTATTTTAGTGTATTTCATTTTACCCTTTTTTTTCTTTTTTCTTTTGCATTCAAAATAAAAAATATATAAGAAAAGAGAAGAATGAGAAACTCACCTCCCCGTGGTTGCTTGCCGTCGGCCACCGATACGTTACAGAACATGGAGAAGAAACAAAACGAGAGTTTCAGGCAGTACGCCCAACGATGGAGAGAGGTGGCAACGCAAGTCCAGCCACCCCTTTTAGAAAAAGAGGTCACCATGCTTTTTATCAATACTTTGAAAGCCCCATTCATCAACCACATGTTGGGGAGTGCTACCAAGAGCTTCTCGGATATGGTAATGTCTGGTGAAATGATTGAAAATGTAATAAAAAGCGGTAAAATAGACGCGAGGGAAAGCTCCAAAAGACCAGCCCCAAGGAAAAAGGAAAGCGAGGTGAACAACATAAGCACATATAGCAAGAGTTATTCGAAACCGATCACTGTTGGCCCTCCAAAAAGGTAGCCACTAGACACCAAGGCCCTCAAGGCAAGAGCCCAACACAAGGCCTAACACAGAGAGACTTCAATTCACACCCATTCCAATAACATACAAGGAACTGTATCAGAATCTATTCGATGCACACTGGTGTCTCCATTTTATCTGAAACCCATGCAACCTCCGTACCCCAAATGGTACGACGTGAATGCCCAATGTGAATACCATACAGGGATAATGGGGCACTCGATTAAGAACTGCACTGCGTTTAAGAAGGTGGTTGAAAGACTCATTAAGATGGGGATTGTAAAGCTTGACGACCCATCAGGACCAAACGTAGCAGGAAATCTATTACCCAATCATTCTGATAAAGGGGTAAACGCGATAATTGAGAGTGGGGAAAGGAGAATCAAAGATGACATACGGAGGTAAAGACCCCACTGAAATGGGTTTGGAAACAAATGATAAATGGAGGTTTAATCAAGCAAGAATCAAAGGAAAGACCCGAAGGAGCAAGAAAATATTGCGAGTTCCATGCCAACAAGGGCCATGATATTCAAAACTGCACTGAGTTCAGGGCCATGGTACAAAATCTGATGAACAACAAAGAGTTGGAGTTTTATGAAGAGATCAAAGGATTAAAGGAGGGAGAAGTTTATGCCTCGAATGTAGGATTTACTAGAAAAGCCCAAAAGGTTAATCACCCGGTGGTGATTATTTCGCGGCTAAGGAACACAGAAGCTGGAATACAAATGGCGCCGAGAGTCATAATCCAAAAACCTGTATCCTTTCCATACAGTGATAACAAAAGGGTTCCTTGGAATTATGACTGCAACGTGACGATCCCGGGAGAGGAGAACCTGGTAAACGCTTCAAACGAGGGAAATGATGTAGGCTTCTATACACGTAGTGGAAAACGCTATGATCCAGCAAATACAGGAGTGGAACCCATAAAAGGAAAAGCCTTGGCGGTTGAGCAAGAAAAAACAAAGACATCCAGAACTAAATCGCATGTTAACAAACCGGTGACTGAAAGCGAGGCTAGAGAATTCTTAAAATTCTTAAAGCATAGCGAGTATAGCGTGGTGGAACAACTGCATAAGCAACTGACTGACATCTCAGTGCTCGAGTTACTTTTAAGTTCGGAGACACCGTAATGCGTTGATAAAAGTGCTAAATGAGACTTATGTTGTTAACGATATCTCAGTGAACAAGTTGGATCGCCTAGTTAACAATATAAGTGCTGACAATTTCATCTTCTTTAGTGATGATGAAATACCGCCGAGGGGAAGAGGAGCCACCAAAGCTCTACATATCACCACTCGCTGCAAGGGATACACGTTGCCAGGGGTGTTAATCGATAATGGATCGGCTTTGAATGTCTTACCCTTATCCACCTTAAATAGGTTGCCAGTGGATGACTCTAACATGAAATCATGCCAGAATATAGTGAGAGCATTTGACGGCACTGAAATGACGGTAATGGAAAGAATAGAAATACCCCTTTTGATTGGCCCAAATACGTACGAGGTAGATTTCTTGGTGATGGATATCAAGCCTTCATATAATTGCTTGTTGGGAAGACCCTAGATTCATTCAGCAAGAGCGGTGCCTTCATCATTGCACCAAAAGTTGAAATTGGTGACTGAAGGTGGGCTGGTTACGATAAGCGCTGAAGAAGACATCATTGCGTCGGTAACCAGCGATGCGCCATATTTAGCAACGGACGATGAAACAATCGAATGTTCCTTTCGATCTTTGGAATTCGTAAATGCAACTTTTGTTGTTGAAGGGAATAAGATCCCAAGGCCCAACATATCCAAAACCACGAGGATGAGACTGCAAATGACAATTGGGAGAGGAGTCTTACTTGGGAAATGACTCGGAAGGTGCCTTCAAGGAAGGGTAGAGACACCAATAATGAAGGATAAACGAGACCGCTTTGGCTTAGGGTTTAAGCCAAATGCAAATCAAAGAAGAAAAGAGTTGGAAATGAGGCAATAAAAGAGAAGGGTGCGTCTGAGCGGAAGAAAAATTGATTGGAAACCTATGACCTTTCCCCACATATCCAGAACCTTCGTATTAGGGGGAACCATTTATCTTGAATGAAGGACACCAAAAAGAAATACTGCAGAAGAAATGTTAGAAAACCTGAACATCAATGCCATATTCAAAGAAGAACTCGAAGAAGAAAGTATGTTAGGCATCCGCCCTTACGAGCCTAGAAGTGTTCTAGATAACTGGACTATAGAAGAGATCCCTGTAACATTTAGAACTAATTCAGAGTAATATTTAAAACTCACTTATTGCTCTAAGCCTGAGGGCAACAAGAATCTTATGTAAAAGGCACATGTCTAAAATCTTATTTCAATGAAAACATATCATTCAGTCTCACTTTGAGCAAATATTCTTTCATTCTTTTCATTCCATTTATAATCATACTGTGCATACAACTATTCTTAGATTCTTCTTTCTTTGGACCTCCATTCGTCCTAATAACAGGTCTTCAGATATCAATGATGTAAGCGACGCTGTTACTAACTCAGGGTCCCTATTTGAACAAGACATGAGTACGGATGATCCTTAGGATTTTGAAGATGACCAAGACAGTGTTTTATCTACTAATTTGTTAAGAATGGTAGAGCAAGAAGAAAAACAAATCTTACCTTATAAGGAATCAGTAGAAGTCGTGAGCTTAGGAGAGGGAAGAGAGGTAAAAATTAGCGTTTGCATTGCCGAGGAAACAAGGCGAGACCTCGTTGGGTTGCTTCAAGAGTTTAAAGATGTCTTCGCATGGTCCTATCAAGACATGCCCGGCCTAAGTACCGAAATTATGGTACATCGACTACCCATAAAGGAAGAATGTAAACCAGTCCAACAAAAGCTCCGAAGGATGAGGCCTGATGTCTTGCTAAAAATAAAAGAAGAAGTTAAGAAGCAGTTTGATGATGGGTTCTTACAGGTGGTCAAGTATTCAGAATAGGTAGCCAACATAGTCCTTTATAATACCCCGAAAATTTCTACAGTAAGGAAAGTAAGATAATATCTCTGATATAGTAAAATAAGGAAATAAAGTGCTAAAAAGGGGTAATTTTGAGTTATGGCAATATTGGGAAGTATATTATAACATATTAATTCAAGAAAGGATTAAATTGCAAAAATGAGAAAAGTTTTGTTACCCAAGAGTAAATACTCAAAAGTTGAGGGGTTAAAGTATAAATATGAAAAAGTTGAAAGACTAATGATGTAAATATTTTAAGGGTGGAATAATCTAGAAAGTAAGAAAAATGGATGGATTGGGACCAAATTGAAAAAGGTGAAGAAGTTTGAGGGACTAAATCACAATTTTACCAAATTAAGTGATGACTTAAGGATGGAATTTTAAAAGATCATAAAGGGCAAAATGGTCAATTAGAAGAGAGAGAAATCTAGAAGATAATGATGATGTTGGAGATATTTTAGATTAATAAATAAATAAATATTAGTTTATTAATATTTTATTTTGATTTTTTTTGTAATAATAGACTAATTATTAATTATTATCACTGCTTACAATAAAGAAGCTGAGGAGCCTCTAACACAAAGGCAAAAGAAAACGACAAACAATAGCTGTCCAACATAAAACAAAGACATAGAGAGTATCGACCGAATAAACAGAAAAGCAAAATGAAACGCCTTAAAGCAGCAGCAGTGACTCTTCATCCTCCATAACCAGCCATATTGCTCTCCTCAAAATTTGTATCAAAATAAGTAAAAGAGGGAGCAAAGCTTTGAAAAATCCAGAGATTACAAAGAACCTTCTCCAAAAATCAAAGCACCAACATCAACATACTTAAGCCCTCTGTTCCCAGGCAAATCGATCCTTCCACACCATCAAACGAACTAACTCCGGTACGTCGGTAAACTCCCGCAACCACCTCTTCGCCGACCTTCCATCGCCAGAACGTGCGCTGCCTCATTAACCGCACGAGGCACAAAGGAATATGTAACCTCTGCAAAAAAAACCTGTCCATTTGTTAGATATGGCAGATAATCAGTCTCAGAACCGATTTATCCGCTTCTTTTTTCCTGACGGTTTTGATGACAGTTAAAGCATCACCTTCCACAATCAGCCGCTAAAGACGCAATTTCCTCGCGAAGATTAAAGCTCATTCACAAGCTCGTGCCTCTGCCACAAAAGAATCTGCAACGTTTTCAAAAAGATAAGTCTCTGCCCCAACAACATCACCTTTATAATTTCTAGCTAAGACTGTTGTGGTAGCTATCCCCTTCTCTTTGATAAACGATGTGTCAAAATTCATCTTAATAATACCCATATCCGAAAGCCTCCACAACTCATTAATCTCAGATTCGGTAAGAGAGCAGGGATTCACATGACTCAACCAGATATCCTATTCATATCCTCTAATAAATCCCACCATTTCATGCCTCGAGAATTTGACCCCTTCATGCACAAGCTTATTTCTATGAAACCAAAGGCTCCATAATGAAATAGCTATGATATTTTTATGACGGACATCTGCTGCAAGAAATGTTTTAATAAATCTGTCTTTTTGGCTCAGTCAATCAACCGACGAAGGAAGCCGAACGTGTAACATAACCCATATATCCTGTAGTACCTCACAAGACCACAATAAGTGCTCAGAATTCTCCAGGTCAATCGTGCATAGTGGACACACTTTTTCCCCACACAGAGTTCGACGCGCCAGATTACTATAATGAGGCATCAAGTTATTAAACAACCTCCACACATGTATTTTAATTTTCTCAGGAATTTTTAGCGACCACAAATCTGTGTAAAAACTCTTGTAATCCTGATCATTAGAGGATATATTAGATCTACTCTGTACTACCTCTGTCATTAGGGCCCGATAACCACTCTTAACCATGTAGTCCCCTGAGCCTTCGTACTTCCAGACCAAAAAGTCCTCCGGCCTACTTTCAGAAATGGGAATGGATAGAATTCTAGCTGCTGTATTAACATCAAATAACTTATGAATAAGCTCTCTGTCCCAGGTATTGCCCTCCGTCATAATTAATTGATTAACCGTTGTCCAAGTAGTCCGAATGTCCTGACCTTGGATTATGTTGTTCTCCCTTCCAGGTAGCCAGGGGTCGTTCCATATGTTAATACGATTACCCATCCCAACTCGCCACAGTATCCCATCTCTAATTAATTCACTCGTATTGTAAATGCTTCTCCAGGTAAATGAAGGGTAAGATCCTACCTTTGCTGATAAAATGTTTGAATGAGGAAAATAAAGGGCTTTGAAAACCTTGGCTAAGAGATTATTAAGACGGGATAACATACGCTAAACCTGTTTAGCTAATAATGCTTTATTAAACAGAAAAAAATCTTTAAATCCCATTCCTCCACTACATTTTAGCTTACAAAGCCTTTCCCAATTACTCTAATAAATGCCCTTCATAGATTTATTATTAATCCAGCAAAATCTGTTCATAATTCCCTCCAACTTTTGACATAATGTCTTAGGCAAGAGAAAGCATTGCATAGCATAAATTGCAGATGCCTGCAAAACTGATTTGATAAGGACCTCCTTACCCCCATCAACAAATAGCACAAATTCCACCCTTCAATCCTTTTTCTGAATCGATCCACAAAACTAGCAAAAGCCCACTTTTTCTTTCTCCCCACCATCATAGGTAAACCTAGGTACTTTTCAGGATTGGTAGCCACCCTAACGCCTAACATATTGACAACCTCCTCCTTAACACTAGCCTCCACATTTGCTTCGAAGTAGATAAAGGACTTTTCAAAATTCACACGTTGCCTTGAAGCCATCTCATACTCGCATATTACCTGTCTAACTACCCCAGCTCCTTCACTAGAGGCATCTCCAAACAATATACAATCATCAGCAAAGAATAAATGGTTTACTGCAAATTTTTCCCTACCAACAGGTGCTCCTACCATCCGTCCTTTAAATTTGGCATCCCGAATGACTGTCGAAAAACCTTCGGCACAAATTAGGAACAAATAGGGACTAAGGGGGTCTCCTTGTCGTAATCCTCTTGAGGGGGAGAACCATTCGCCATGATAACCATTCAGATTGACAGAATAAGAAACAGAACAAACACATCGCATAATAAGAACAATCCAATCCATATGGAAACCCAGATGCTTCATCATTCTTGCCAAAAAGTCTCATTCAACATGATCATATGCTTTACTCATATCAAGTTTAAGCGAAAAATGGCCTTTCTTACTGCGCTTCTTCATTTTTAGAGAATGAAGAATCTCGTAAGTAATCAACACGTTGTCCGAGATAAGCCTCCCTAGTATAAACGCCCCTTGAGCTTCATTGATGCAATACCCCAACATACCACTCATGCGATTCACCAAAACTGTCGCAATAATTTTGTAAACAACATTGCACAGACTTATGGGCCTGAAATGTGACATATCTTTTGGCTTTTCAATTTTTGGAATCAGAACGATGCGCGTTTTATTAAGATCTCCGAATTCAGCTTGACCATTCAGAATAGATAAACAAAACTGTGAGACATCCGAACCAACAATATGCCAATACTTTTGGAAAAAGATAGCAGAGAACCCATCAACCCCAGGTGCCTTCAATGGCGCCATCTGTTTAACTGCATATTCAATCTCCTCCTCAGTAAACACCTTCAATAATTTATCGTTCATGCTATCCGTGACTTGTCTCTCCACTAAGCTAAATAAGTGTTCATCCCATCCTATATCAGACGCAGAGAAAAGATTACCAAAAAAATCGGTTGCAATCTGTAAAAGCTCCTCGTGCGTATTCGCTTTCCTCCCACGATCATCCTGCAACTCCTTAATTCTACCTCGAAAATGACGTTGCACAGCAACCTTGTGGAAATAGCTGGTGTTCCGATCACCATTCTTTAGCCAATTCGCACGTGCCCATTGCTCCCAGAATAACTCTTCCTTATCAGCTTCCAAATTAAGCTCCACTTGGACCTCCGTAATTTTAGCTAACACCTCCTCAGAGATATCTTGATTATACAGCTTAGATAATCTGTCCTCTAGCTCAATTCTATTCCTTTTCTCTTTCCTGTCAGTAGCCCTACTCCACCTAAGTAAATGATGTCCCAATTTCTCCAATTTGCCCAAAACACTACCAGACTTCTCAGCCCACCATGTTTTAACCATCCCCTCAAATGAGCTATCTAAACACCACTTGGCTTCGAATCTAAATGACTTTCCAAAACTGTCTTCATTATTCCATGACACTCCCAAAGAGTCCAGCAAGATGGGACAGTGATCAGAAAATGAGTGATTCAAATGTTCAAGCCGATATCCAGGGAATAGGTTCACCCAACTCAACGTAGCAACCCCACGATCCAACCGTTCCCTTATATTCGTAGTTACAAATCGTCCTTGCTCCCATGTGAACCATCTGCCAGTAAAGCCTAGATCCATAAGATTACAATCCTCCAACACCTCACGAAAATCCTTCATTTGCCGCTCTGATCGAAGACGTCCACCCTTCTTTTAAAAAGAGTTCGCAATCTCGTTAAAGTCCCCCAAAACCACCCATGTGATAGCTTGATCATGATCCAACTGACGAAGAAGTTCCCACGATACAATTCTATTTCGTTCATCCGGGTTCCCATAGAACCCCGTAAACCTCCAAACATTGCCACATTCATTATCATAAATTTTAACATCAATATGAAACAAAAAAAAACTTTTAAGCTGCACTAAAGAATTACCTTTCCAGCCCAATGATAAACCCCCTTTTGTGCCCACAGCCCGCACATCGATTCCATTCTCAAAACCACATTTCATCCGTACTACCTCCATTCGTTTTGAACTTAACTTTGTCTCCATAAAAAATAAAATACAAGGATTTATGGCTCTTAATTTGTTTCTGAGCCTATTAACAGTTCGTGGTCTCCCCAAACCACGAGCGTTCCAGCTTAGTATTTTCATTGATCCCGGCTGCTCTGATCACCAGAGCTAGCCGAAATATCTATATATCCTAGCCCCACGATAGCATCCATAGGAACCCGTGAACTTTCCACAATTCTCTGCCATTTTTTTCCTTCCAACAAAGCAATTGGGTCATCTTCCTCATTCGAGACCAATTCGATGGCCCCAGTCTCAAATCCATCAGTTTTCCACAATTTGTTGCCCCCACTACACCTCTTATTTGGCCTACTACTATTGCCAACATGGCCATAACCTAAAGGAATCAGATTTGGGTTAATATTTTGATTCACCTCAACTCCCCTACCATTCCGCCTTAAGTCCTTCCCCTCATTGAACGAAAAATCCTGGTTAACCCTTGCAAAGTTTTCATTAATACACTGTGTCCCATCAGCTGCTCATAACCATCTGCTCATCGCCATATTACGACGCCTCCCTAACACCCGTATCGATAAATCCCAGCCAAATACGATTTTAGAAGGTTCAATTTGTAGTCGAAAAGGGCAAAAACTCTCCCCATGACTTAATTTTCCACAGATAAAACAAAACAAACTAAGCTTCTCATATTTAAACCTAGCATAAACAACCATCGTCTTCCCTATCAAGACTTTCTTCTTACGTTTCAATGGAGCAGTAACATCCAGACAAACACGAATCCGTAAATACGTCTGAAGCCCCAAAGTTGGTATGGAAGTGTCGTACTCAATGAAATTCCCACAGAAATCCCCAAATTGCTTCACCATCGATACATTCATCAGTCATGGCAGTAGATCATGAACTTGTACCCAAAACTCCGTCAATTTTAACTCCATCGCTGCCGGATTTCCCCCCAACGATTTTTTGCAATATAAGCAAATGATTATTAAAAAACCACGGTATTCCTGCAATTACTCTTGCACAGTCAATCTCATTAAAAATTTGAAAAAGATACCTTTTCTCTCCTACCTCCGTAATACGAATTTCCCCAATAGGATGCCAAAGATCCGCCAAGGTTTTGTGTAAAGAAGGGAAATGAACGATACTATCTGTTAAACACTGACCCGCCAGGCAAAATTGATAAGTAGTACTCACCACCCCTTCAACTTCTTGGATCGCTTCCTCCTCATCATCAATCAACCTTATATTTGCCATTGCATCTTCCATCGTAATCCCACAAAAGCAGCCACAGAATGACGGCGAAAACCTAGAACAGACTAAGAGAACACCGTGCCAAAAATGGCAGACTAAAGAGACGTGCCAAAATACAACAGACTTAAATGCTGTTAACTAAACAAAAATTTTATATTCACCATACACCATTTTTACTGTGAAGTTCTAAAGTAAATTGAAATCTTAATTTGATTTTTTTTAAATGATATTATTTTATTATTAATTTATATAGTATACATATGTGAAAAGAAGGATGAAAAGCATCCATCCTCACCATTTTTGCATGCATTAACGTGAGAAGAAGAGGAGAAGAAAGAAAGCTTTATTTTCTTTACAATTTGATCCTTTCACCAAAAATCCACCATTTTCACTTAGGAATCAAAGAAATCTCCATAGCCACCAAGAGAGAAAATTGACAAGGAGACTATGGGGAGCGAGAATATCAAGTTAGATTCAAGAAATAGAGGCTGGAGGAGACAGAAAATCAAGTTAAAGATTGAAGTCAATTGAGCAAGGTAAGAACATCATGATTTCAATATATTTTCGAGTTTGATATTATTGAAAAAGTATGAGATTGATGTTAATGTAGGGTTTTATTATATAAGGTTATATGTTCTTGATATGTTAGTGAAGAGAAAATAAGAGAAAGTGTTGAGAAATAGTGTAGAGAAGGAAAATAAGAGTGTTATAGACTTAGTAATCAACATTTTACACTAAAATAGTTTTGAAACAGCAGCAGTAGTCTGACTTTGAAAATCTACCAAAAATCGTATAAATTGAATTAGAGGATGAAAAAAATATAAAATTAAAGCTTATTGAGTCTTGTTTCTCATAAAAGAAATGGTGTAAGCAATGGAATTGTAAATTATGAGATATAATAGGTGTTGTGAGATAAGGTCAGAATGATTTCAGGTTCCCCTGTACTGACTTTGGACAATCATCAAAAATTGGAGAAAAATAATTAGAGGCTTAAATTTATATGTTTAAATAATTACTGAGTCTATTTTTAATATAAATAAACGGTAACATCATTCGAATTCTTTACGAGGAGATAGTTAATTTTTAGTGAAGAATGGTCAGAATTGTCAGACAACAGAATAGGGATGACTTTAAAGAATAAACTGTACTTATTGGCTAAACCAAAAATTCTCAAAATTTTATGGTAAGAAGATATGGAGTCTAGTTTCCAATAAAATTAACGGATCTTAATTTTGAGTTCTGTAGCTCAAGATATAAATAATTTAGTGACTACGACTCAAGTGGACAACTTTGAATGAATATATAAGGAAATGGTGAAATTATAGATAATGTTACCTATAAGCATGTTATATACATTAAGGATGTGGAATGGAGAGGGGGAGGAGGAGGAAAATATATGATTACTCAACTAGCATGAGTTTTCATTAAAAATGACCAATTTACATGTTTTAGGTTCAAGGACTAAATTGAACAAATGTGAAACTTTATGGGTAAATTTGTAAAAATGTAAAAAGTGCCAAATTGCATGAAATGAATTGTTTTATTATTTAAATTAGTAAACTGAATGAAATATTAATTTAGATCAAGATTGGGTGGAAATTCAAGAAAAAAAAATAGAAATTTTCCAAAATATCCCTGAATTTTGTTATTTCTGCAATTTAGCCTGGTAAGTTCGTATGAACTATATTTTGTATAATTTTAATAGAAGTGAATGCTATTTGGTAATGAATATTATATATGTGTGTGTTTTATTATTGGAATTGAATTATTATTGGTAATAGGTATAATTATTAGATGTTTTGAAATGATTATCGGAAGCTCGATTGGGTTGGAAGTTTGTTGGAGACATATCACATTATCCATTGGTTCTATTGGAAATTTTGAATGATTTGATTCTGGTTATAATGACTTGTATAACTTAAATTGGTTAATGTTAGCTCATAAATGTTTTGAATTTGATTGGTTATAAATATGAATGCTTGATGAGATGAAATGTCTGAAAATTAATTTGTAAACTCCGGTAATGCTCTATAACCCTATTTTGGGGAAGGATACGGATTAGGGGTGTTACATCCCTGTTCCTAAGAAAGATGGGAAAGTGCGAATGTGTGTGGACTAGAGAGATTTGAACAAAGCCAGTCCTAATAACAATTTCCTATTGCCCCATATCGATACCTTAGTCGACAACACGGCTGGATACTCACTGTTCTCTTTCATGGATGGTTTCTCCGGGTACAACCAAATTAGGATGCATCTTGCAGACATGGAGAAGACCACCTTCGTAATAATGTGGGGGACATTTTGCTACAAAGTGATGCCGTTTGGACTAAAAAATGCAGGAGCGACGTATCAGAAAGCCATGGTAACCTTGTTCCATGACATGATGCATAAAGAGATAGAACTCTATGTCGACGACATGATCGCAAATTCTAGAACAGAGGGGGAACATGTGCAAGTCCTGAGAAAACTATTCCTAAGGTTAAAAAAATTCCAGTTAAAGCTTAACCCAGCCAAATGCACTTTTGGGGCTAGATCGGGAAAGTTGCTAGGATTCTAAGTCAGCGAAAGGGGAATTAAGATTGACCCAGACAAAGTCAAAGCCATACAAGAATTGCCTCTGCCAAATACTCAGAAAGAAGTTCGAGGTTTTCTAGGAAGACTAAATTACATCGCTCGGTTTATTTCACAGTTAACTGAGAAATGTGACTTTATTTTTTGTCTCCTTAAGAAACACAACCTATGTAAATCAAAAGGCCGTAAAAGGGAGCACAATAGCAGATTTTCTAGCTAGTAGAGCCCTGGAAGATTATGAGCCTTTGAACTTCGATTTCCCAAATGAGGATCTGATGTATGTGGCAACTGCTAAGGCAAACACACAAGAAGGCAATGTTTGGAAATTGAACTTTGACGGAGCCTTAAATACTGTGGGTAACGAGATCGGGGTAGTCTTAGTATCTCCAGACGGTGATCATTATCTGTTCACTAGCAAATTAGATTTTGATTCCACAAATAACATGGCGGAGTATGAAGCATGTATCATGGGAATCCGTGCGACTATAGAATGCAAAATCAAGGTACTTAAGGTATATAGAGATTCTGCACTAGTGATTTATCAGGTCAAAGGCGAGTGGGAAACAAGAGACCCCAAGTTGACTAGTTATCGAAAGCTAGTCTTGGAATTAATTGAGGAGTTTGATGACATCACCTTCTGTTATCTCCCACAAGATGAGAATCAGATGGCCGACGCTTTGGCTACATTGGCTTCCATGATCAAAGTAAATAAACAAGAGGATGTGAAGCCTATCCAAATGAGTATTTATGAGGCTCCAACCCACTGTTGTAACATTGACGAAGAAGAAGGAAAAGACAACCACCCTTGGTATCAAGACATATTGCGATACGTGAAAAATAGTGAATACCCAGACCAAGCAACTGAGAATAACAAGAGAACGTTGAGGAGTCTGGCTAGTGACTACGTTTTAAATGGAGAGATCCTATACAAAAGAGGAAAGGATCAGGTGCTGCTAAGATGTATGGATGCTATTGAGGCTAAGCAAATATTAGAAGAGATCCACGATAGTGTCTGTGGAACATACGCTAACGGTTTTACAATGGCCAGGCAAGTCATGAGATTCAGATATTATTGGTCCACCATGGAAGGGGACTGCATTAAGTATGCCAAGAAATGCCATAAGTGCCAAATTTATGGGGACAAAATTCATGTACCTCCCTCACCTTTTCACGTCATGACTTCTCCCTGGCCTTTTTCCATGTGGGGCATGAACGTCATTAGGCTGATATCACCAAAAGCTTCAAATGGACATCATTTCATCTTTGTAGTGATTGACTACTTTACTAAGTAGTAGAAGCTACTTCTTACGCCAACATCACGAAATCGGCAGTCAGTAAATTTCTAAAAAAGGAGATCATATGTTAGTACGGGATGCCCGAAAGGATTATATCTGACAACGCGTTGAACTTGAATAACAGCATGATAGCGGAGGTCTATAGTCAATTCAAGATCAAGCACCTAACTCATCGCCATATCGCCGAAAAATGAATGGCGCGATGGAAGCAGCTAATAAGAACATCAACAAGATTGTGGGGAAAATGATAGAGACTTATAAATATTGGCATGAGAAGTTACCATTTTCCCTTTATGCTTATCGAACATCTGTCAGAACCTCTACCGGAGCAACTCTTTTCTCATTAGTCTATGGAATGGAGGAAATTTTGCCCATCGAAGTTGAGATTCCTTCCCTTTGAGTTTTATTAGAATTGCAACTAGATGAAGCAGAATAGATTCAATCCCGATATGATTAGCTGAACTTGATTGAAGAAAAGAGGTTAAGAGCTATCCGTCATGGTCAAATGTACTAGAAACGAATGATACGAGCTTACAATAAGAAAGTTCGTCCTAGGGAATTTCATGAAGGGGATTTGGTACTAGAGAAGATCTTTCCCATACAAAAAGACTCCAGAGGAAAGTGGATGCCAAACTGGGAAGGACCTTATGTAGTAAAGAAGGCCTTTTCTAGAGGAGCATTAATTTTGACTGAGATGGATGAAAAATGCCTACCTAATCCTGTGAATCCGAATTCAGTGAAAAAGTACTTTGCCTAAAAAAAAGGAGAGGCCAAGACGAAAACCCGCAAAGGGCGCATTGAGACTAAAGGGGTTTTGAATTGAAAACCCAGAAATGGACAATTCAAATTTTTTGATCAAAGGTGGGGCATGTGGTAGTCTTGCCCTCTCCAAATTAACAAGAAGGAGGGATGCTACATCACGAGGCATCAACAAAATCTTCTAGAACTTCTAAACACATATCAAGTTCAAAAGGGTCCTCAAGAAGTTTGGGCAGAGAAGCTCATGCTGCGATATTTGGGGAACCTATTTTATTCATTTTGTATTTTGGAAAAATACGCCATCTTAATTAGTTTATTCTCATTTTTGTATTCTAGCAAAATTTGCTATCTTGATTAAGTCATTCATTTCGAGCTTTGCTCTCAACGAAACTTTATCTTGTCCACTTTGATAATCTTTTTCAAGCATTTTTCATTGAAGTAACGATTAATGGACTGACAATATTCAAGCAGAAGGAGTTCTGTATATTACTCTGAAAGCTTCTAAATAGTACGAGGACCTGAAACAGGGTTATTATTTAGAACTAACCAACTTAAGGGTTAGAAGCATTGGAGAAAGAATAGTCTAAATTGTGATTATTTCTTTGGTTTTTCTGTCAAAGATACCAGCTGAACAAGAAGACATTAGTGATAGAACCTTGGTGAACAACGAGGAATGAGAACCCAAACTTTAAAAAGGGATCATTCTCGAAAAATGACATTCTGCATTCATGCAAATATTATACATACACATCTAGTTAGGAGCATTTGATTCATTATAATCGTAACATCCTAAACATTAGGCATAAATAGGTTCATGAAATGGATTTTGCAGGTTATGTTTTCCGGAGAACAAATCAATGAAGTTACCCATACCTCTGAAGTTGCAGTGGGATGGATTGAAGTCATCATATCAAGTCTTATCTCCCTGAAGTTGCAGCAGAGTAGACTAAAAACAACAGACCTTATCTTCCTATATTGGCAACGAAGTAGATCGAAGACACCAGCCTGACCTCATTGAGTTTGCAGCGGAGCAGACTGAAGATAGCAGATCTTTTCTTCCTGTATTGGCAGCGAAGTAGATCGAAGACATTAGTCTAACCTTCCTAAGTTTGCAGCGGAGCAGACTGAAGATAGCAGATCTTGTCTTCCTGTACCGGTAGCGAAATAGATCAAAGACACCAGCCTGACCTCCCTGAGTTTGCAGTGGAGCAGATTGAAGATAGCAAATCTTGTCTTCCTGTATTGGCAGCGAAGCAGATCGAAGACACCAGCCTCGCCTCCCTGAGTTTGCAGCGGAGCAGACCGGATATTGTAGATTTTGTCTTCTTGTACTGGCAGTGAAGTAGATTAAAGACACCAGTCCTATCTCTTTAGCATTATAGTGGAATAGATTGAAGCTACAATGGCGAATCTGACTTCCCTGGTGGTGCAGTGGAACAGATTGAAGCTACAATGGCGAATCTTGCTTCCCCGACATTGCAATTAAAATGATTGAAGCCATAACGGTGAATCTTACTTTCCTAGCGGTGCAGTGGAATAGATTGAAGCTACAACGGTGAATCTTGCTTCCCTGACATTGCAGTTAATTAGACTGAAGATAGCAAATCTTATTTCCCTGAAGTTGCAGTGGAATAGATTAAAGCTATAAATTACCGATCTTATCTCTCTGAAGTTGCAGTAGAGCAGATCGTATCAGGTCTTATCCTCCTGAAGTTGAAGTGGGGCAGACTGAAGATAGCGAGTATTATCTCCCTGAAGTTGCAGAGGAGCAGATTGAAGCTGCTAATCCTATCTCCCTGAAGTTGCAGTGGAGCAGATTAAAACGATGAATCATATACCTCTGAAGTTGCAGTAGGTCAAATTAGATCTAATCGTGTTAAACCTTATCTCCATGAAGTCACAGTGAACCAGGTTGAAACAACAAGTCCTATCTCCTTGACGTTGCAGTGGAGCAGACTAAAACCAAATCTTATCTCTATAGAGTTGCAGCAGAGTAGATTGAAGTCATATCTCTCTAAAGATGCCGTGAAGTGGATCAAAGTAATAAGACGCAGTGGACTAGAATAAAGCTACTTGAAAAGAGAGCACCAAAACAAATCAAGATCCGGTGAGACTGGGCAAAATTGGTCCTTTTTGAAGTCTTTGCTCTATTTCCGTTACACAACGAGCAAAGAAGGGCAGCTATAAGGCCTAAATTCTGCTCGGGCCCAAATTAAATAACCCAAAAAAATAAAAATAAAAATAAAAATAAAAATAAAATAAGCCCAAAAATACAATGGCCCAAATGGCCCAATGAAATAAAAACCCTAGCCCAAACAACATTAACATTTTCGGCAGAAAAGAGCAAGCCCTAACCCTCTTCAGCCGCCGCAGCTAGGCCTGCCATTGTTGCCGCCGCGCCGCCTCACGCAAAATAAAAAGGAGCTAGGCCGCCGCGCAGCTAGGCAGAAATTAATGCAAAGCAACAGAAGAATCTAGCAAAATAAAAAGCAAAAAGCAAAAAAGGATGAAAAGCAACAATTGTAATATGGCTATAAAAGCCGAAGCATCCGCTTGTAAATTTTTTTACGAACACTAGAAATTAAAAAGCAACACGAAAATATTAAAAGGTGGATATCAATCTTTGAACTAATTTTTTTCTTTTTTGCTTATTTTTTATTTATTATTTCAGTGTATTTTATTTTACCCTTTTTTTCTTTTTTCTTTTGCATTCAAAATAAAAAAAATATATAAGAAAAGAGAAGAATGAGAAACTCACCTCCCCGTGGTTGCTTGTCGTCGGCCACCGACCATAGTGGTGGTGCGGCGAACCATCGAGGTGACTCATCATTCGGTGTTAAGGGGATTCGAAACCCTAGCAGAGGGGGGAGACTTTTGAAAGTTTCTTCTTTTCTTTCTCTAATGCTGCAGCAAACCTTTTTTTTAAAAAAAAATTGGCCCTTTATAACACTAAAACGACAGTGTTTTGGGAACCCTCCCCAGACGCAAAACGACCTTGTTTTGGGGGGGAACCCGCGTAACCCGACTTGAATAGCTGGGGAACCCGCGTGTTTGGTTCTTTGGGGTTATTTATGTAAATAGTCCCTCTGCATTTTTTGTGCTTTTAATCCAGTCCATTTTTTTTACTTTCTTTCCTTTTAATTTACCCACATAATTTTTTTCTTATTTCGTTTTGGCCCATGTCAAAACGCACAACATAAGGGACTTCGGGCATTTATTATTTCTCCCCTTGATACTTTCAGCATGTGGCGAATCAGTCCCTTGTTCCATCTTTTAATTTTTAATTGAGCCCTTTAATTTTATCTTGGTTTCAATCACACCGTTGACCCTTTAGCCCCATTTTTTCCATATATACTTTTTTTTTTCTCTTTTTAAACTGCCTTCGTTTTTTTTATAGTATTTAGGAGTTCCTCTTATATGTTATTTAAACTATTTTAAATTCATCATTATTTATTTCAAGTTTTTTTATATACGTTATTTATTTTAAATATATATAAATTATCTACTTTAGTTCACTGTTTTGTTTAAAAAAATTTCTCGTCCTTTTTACATACTTATTTTAAGCTTTTATATGATATAAAAAATTTAGCTATTTATCTTAAGTACGTTATATATTATTTTATCTTATATTAGAATGCGTTATATACACTAATTATTTTAAAATTGTTTTATACCTTTTTCAACTCTACCATTTGTTTTGTTTTTTTATGTTTTATCTATTAGTCATTTTAAGGTCTTTTATAGGGCAAAATACCATTAAAAGCCCTTTTTTTTAAATTTACTGAAATGAGCCCGGTATTTTATTATTTACCAGAATGGGTCCTTTCCCCAAAAACGTGTCCACGTCAGCGCGATGTCAGGGGACATGTCAGCAAAACCCGTCCTTGAGGGCGCGCTTTGCTTACATGGACACAAAGCGCGCTTTGCTTACGTGGGCACAAAGCGCGCTTTGCTTACGTGGGCACAAAGCGCGCTTTGTTGCCATGTAGGCTAAGCGCGCCCTCAGGGACGCGTTTTATTGCCACGTAGCGTACCCTTGGGAATGCGTTTTCCCCGCGCGTAATAGTACAACGGTAATTTTTTTGACTGTAGCAAAAGCGCGTCCACGTGGGCGCGATTTCAGAAATTCTTCTGATAAAGCATCCTGCTTGAAGCGTTTTGTATACTATTTGCTCAGAAACATCAACTCGAAATTATTTTTTCAGGACCTACTGTAGCAAAAGCGCGTCCACGTGGGCGCGATTTCAAAAATTCTTCTGATAAAGCATCCTGCTTTGATTTTTCTTAAAAACCCATAAACACGAAACCTAATATAATTTTGAAAAAATTATAGTTAATTTAATTAAGAAACCCTAAACCCTAATCCCTTATTTGTTTAATTTTTTCTTTAAAACCCTAAAAATCCTAAAAACATTAAACCCTAACCCTAAAAACCCAAAACCTAACATGGGAGAAACGGCAAAAACGCGTCCCCAGGGGCGTGCTACGTGGCAGCAAAATGCGTCCTTGAGGGTGCGCTTTGCCTACATGGCAACAAAGCGCGTCCTCGTAAGTGCGTTTTGTGTCCACGTAAGCAAAGCGCGCCCTCAAGGACGCATTTTGCTGACACGTCCCCTGACATCGCGCTGAAGTGGACGAGTTTTCGGGGAAAAGGGCCCATTCCGATAAATAATAAAATACCTGGCCCATTTTGGTAAATTTAAAAAAAAAAGGGAATTTTTATTCATAAATTGATTGTATGTTCTATATTATCATCCCATTTCATTTCATCACTTCAAAAGTCGCATTCGATTTGTATATACCTATAGTAATAAACCGGTCTATTTTATCACGAACAAAACAAATACACCTCGTTCAAGTGTTGCACTCGTCATTATTCAAAAAAAAAATTTAAATAAGGTAATATTTTGCGTTTGGAAATTCGAGAAAATGTGCCCTAACGTGCTGGGTTTCGATTTCTCGTTTGACCAAATAGCCAAGTATCCTCTTAAAATTTTAAAGTATGGGTTCTAAAACCATAAGGTGATCTTGGTTTCGAGGGTTTAAAGTATCGTATTCTAACGTGCTGGATGTGATATTCCTTCAGAACAAGAGAATCTTAAATTTCAATCCATGTTATTCAAATTCTTTTTCAAGGATCGTATTTTTAAAACTCTTCAAAGTTTTCAATCTTCGACATTAAGACACTAATTAATCAACTAGGTACCAATTTTTGGGCGTTACGAGGGTGCTAATCCTTCCTCGTACGTAACCGACTCCCGAACCCGTTTTTCTGAATTTCGTGGACCAAAATCGTTGTTTTAATAAAATCAAATCATTTATTAAAAATAACTACTTTTCGAGGTGACCCGATCACACCTCATCAAAAAAGATTGGTGGCGACTCCCCTTTTTTTTCGATTTCAAAATTAAAGTCGACCCCATTCGAACAAAAAAATGGTGTCAACATTATTTTTTGTTGGTAAAAAATATTGTAGCAGTCAATGTATTAAATTTGGGATTGCATTTTAGTCCCTCTATTGAAAAATAGGCAAAATGATCATTGTATGTTAAATGAATGAACTAAATAGTCCATGGTTAAAATTGTGCATTAAATGCTTATTTATATAAGGCATAATAATAAATTTAACCCTTAACCTTTACATTTTTTTTTCTCAATTTGGCTCCTACTCTTCTATTTAGAGCAAAATGACCCTCAAGGTCTCAACCTTTTATTGATGATGTGGTCCTATTTTATTTTATATGTCATCACATAAAATAACTTAAAAATTATAAAAAAATTTAAAAATTATAAATAAAAAATACAATTTCAAAAATTATTAAAAACTCTTCAAATTAAAAAAATATATATTAAAAAAACGCAATTTTTTTCCAAATTTTCCATAAAAGATTTACCATTTTCTAACAATCTAAGGTGTGGTCATTTTACAGACTTAATAATACTACTATCAACAATTTCATGGCAGTTTTGTAGTGTGATACACATCCCATAACATGTGTATGTTATTTCACTTTCACTAATAGTTTTAAATATTTTTGTATTGAGATATATTTCCATCGAATTAATAAATAAATAAACATTATTTTTCAGTATTAATTAAAAACTTAGTGTATTCCTTTTATGCCTCATTCAATAATAAATATACAAATATACGTATGATATTTATAAAACTTATATAGAATAAGGGGAAAGCTTTATGTTAAATTATAATCTTTTTGGGAGCAACAATGTAAATTTACTTTACTTTTAGCAAATGATAAATAGTATATTGCAAAACTCATGCTTGCATTCTCTTAAAATCATAAGGACAAACAAAATGCATATACACAAAATTAATTGCAACAATGTATGACCAATTATACTTCTAACAACAGCCTGATTGATTTGATATATGATGAAATTAATTATGATCTTAATATCTACTAAATATAAATAACCTTAATATTTATAATAAAAAAATTATCAGTACTATAACATAGTGATGGATGGTTGAGGGTAAAAAAAAACACAGTTACATTAACAATTATAATTTAGTCTATTATATAATAACTCAATCCGGGATCTAACCTAAAGAATCGATCTACAGAACTCACTAAAATACAATTTCAAGACCCTTTTGAAAAAGAAACCACTCATCTCCATCTTTTTCACTACTTTCAATGTAGTGCATCAACAATTGGTGCGGTAAGCATTGATCAAATCCCTCAAAGAGTTTGTCGTTCTCTGTGATGTTGAGGTCTCTGTCATCGTCTCTTCAATACTGACAAAACTCCTTAGGTTTTCCATTTCTGGTTCAAAAAACAGCAGCTAAGAAGCAGTAGTGCCCAGTGGCGATGGGGAGATGTCGAGAGGAAGCGAACGGCATCGGCAAAAGATACATGCACCAATTGCGGTTTCACGGTTTCACGGTTTCACGGTTTTATGGTTTTCTGCTTTTCTGCTTCTAATCCCTTTTAAGCTCCCACATCCCTAATCTGATCTATTTATTCTCTAATTTAATCTATTTATTTCCTTTTTGAATTTGATTGTTTACTTAGCATTACATGGCTAGCACATTTCTAATCTGAGGATAAAGGGAACAACTTTTAATTTTTTCTGAAAACAGTAATACAGTAGTAACTACTACTATCTGAACTGATATAAAAGCTTCTCTACATCATACAATTTACATGTCACCAAAATCCTCAATCTTGGCTCAATTTAAAATTGGTTTGCTTTTACAGCGACCTGCATTTTATTTTTGGTTTGATATGCATTCCTTTTCTTGTAATTTGTACTTCTACTTCTTCCTTAAACTAGTCATCTTCTGAATTTACTTTCGGAGTTATCTATTTTGACTTTGTTTACGGGAAAGTGCTCAAATTTTTAACCATTAAGTTAGCTAGTTAATGGAAAAAGCTGATTTTAATGTGAATTTGCAGCCTCATCACTAGAGCGTCCCAGTTAAGTTTCCTTGCTCTCATGAAATTGCAAATTTTCTATCTTTAGCCAGAAAGTTTAATAACTTTTTTTGTAGCTGCCGAAGTTGAATGGTTGAATAAATTACAAAATCATTGGAGAGAACTCCTATATGGAATAAGGAAGGGAGTAGAAGCACCAAATATTGCAGCAGGAAAGAAAGAAGTTCATCGGAATTATAAAAATGCGGTGAACTAATATTTTTGGAAATTAGTGAATGTTCTAGATCTGATAGATTCTGCTTTGCGTATACTGTGTGTCTTCAAATCGTAGCGTCAAAACCAAATTAACTAACATTATTTTCTCTTTTAATTTTTAAACATTATTTCTTGCAATTAATGTTACCAACTTTTTTTTTTATAATATTCCATAATTAGTTTAATAAATATGAGTAGGTTTTCATATTTATTTGAAAATTTCTATATTTTATTTCCAAGTTTGCTGAAACTATAAATTATTAGTAGAAAACTAAATGAAGTGGTATACTATTTATTTAATTTTTGTTCTTAATAATACGTTTTCTAATTCCAACCAAATAAAATCGACAAAATTATTCATACAATATGGAAAGGAAACATTTGCATTAATTATCACAAAAATTAGTTTAATTACATCAGTCAATTAACCAAATAATTACGTTGAATATTGGAAATTAATTATCAGGTAAATTTTATAATTACACAAACATTTAAGCAAAAAAAAATACGGAAAAGAAACATTGCATAGCCAAAAATAAAATGATTATATCTTTTGCTCAACTTACAAAAGTAATTCACACCACTAACCCACACTTAAGGGGGGAAAAATAAGGTAAAATAAAGCAAAAGAAATTCAATTATATATTTTACCAAACTATTAGAAAGTAAAGTAAGTCAATTTTCTGTTAGTAGTTGGCCTATGATTAGTTAGGAGAACAGTTAAGTAACGGTTCTTGGGTTGTATTAAATATGTGTTTTCACTGATTGCTAAATGATATACAAAATTATTTTCTTCAAGTGCTATTCTATTATCTTAGCATGGTATCAAGAGCCAAGGTTCTCTTGGTATATTCATAATTTTTTTTTCTGGTTTTCTCTTCCTCTCATGGCCACCGATGCAGTCCCAGATGGTGTCCCTGCTGTTGAAACACCGCGTCACTCCTCCAATACTAGGGAGGCTGATCATTCGCAAGGCAACGGTATTGTTTGTGCATTGACAGTTCAATATTTCTCTAAACATGACACCATAAAACTTGCCTCGCATAATTTTCTCTGTTGGAAGCATCAAATCTTGTTGATTCTTGAAGGCTATGGGCTTGAAGGTTGTGTTAGGTACCACTCCATCTCCTCCTCTTGTTGTTCTTAGTTCAAATGGCCAGCAAGTTGACAATCCAGCGTTTCTTGTGCATTATAAGCAAGATAAGTTTCTTGCATCCTGGCTATTGTCGACTGTTACAGATGAGTTGTTAGTTCATCTCACGAATTCCAAAACCAGTTTTGATATATGGACTGTTATTGAACGGCGATTTAGTGCCAAGTCCAATCTCAAGATCTCAAGCATGTGACATGCGTTGTATTCCCTCAAGAAGTCAACTTTATCTGTTACAAACTATGTATCGAAGGTCAGACAACTAAGTGATGACTTGACTGCTACTGGTAGCTTCATCTCGGAGCAAGAACAAGTGAGCGTAATTTTGGCTGGTCTTTCAGTTGAATTCGAGTCAATCAGAATTTATGCTTCTGCTACTCCTTTGTCCCTTGACTTGTTGACAGAAATGCTGCTTGATTGTAAGTCACGACAGTTAGAATTGGTAACAGAAGGTTCTTGTCAAGCCAATCTCGCAACTCAACAACAAGGCACGGAGGATCATTTGAAACAGTCTAGTGATTCTCTTCAGCGACCTAAACTGGATTATAAAGGATCGGGTAGAGGTTGGTCTCGTGGTCGGTCTCGTGGAAATGGAAAGGGCTGGTCTCGTTCCAGGCCACAGTGTCAGTTATATGGCAAATTGGGGCACATGGTTCAAACATGTTATCACAGGTTTGATGAAAGTTTCTCTGGTGTTGCAGGGTCAAATTCTGTTGGAGCTGAGTGCAACAAATAGCAAGGTTCAACAATAAGATTGCCGAGCAAGAATCGAGACTTGCGGCAGAAACAAAGAAGAAAAATGAAATAAATTTTAAGCAAAGCTAAAATAGAGAGTATATGGATGAAATCTTGATTGAATTCATTCATTTTTTTTAAAATGGCATAAAGCCTATTTATACAAGCTTACAACTTGACAACTTAGTTGGAATACAACTAAGTTTCATCATTACATCCACTTAAAATAAATCACCACCTACTACCACTAACAAACTTAGTTGGAATACAACTAAGTTTCATCATTACATCCACTTAAAATAAATCACCACCTACTACCACTAACAAACTTAGTTGGAATACAACTAAGTTTCATCATTATATCCACTTAAAATAAATCACCACCTACTACCACTAACAAACTTAGTTGGAATACAACTAAGTTACATCATTACATCCAAATAATAATAATAATAATAATAATAATAATAATAATAATAATAAAACATGTGATTGCTACATGCTAACCATTGCTTCAATACTCCTCCTTGGTTTGCATGGAGCAAACACCTAGCTTCCTTCTTAGACATTCGAACCTTGTGACATTAAGGGCTTTAGTCAAAATGTCTGCAAGTTGATCCTCAGAATTACAATGGATCAGCTTCACTTCCTGAGCTTGCTCCATTTCTCGAACAACATGCAACTTGATGCTGAAATGCTTTGTTCTTCCATGGAACACTGGATTTTTAGCAATTGCAACTGAAGATTGGTTGTCACAGAAGATCTCAGTAGCTTCCTTTTGATGCACTTTCAAATTAGCTAAGATTTTCCTTAGCCAAATGGCTTGGTTGACAGCACTTGCAGCTGCCACATATTCTGCTTCAGCAGTAGATTGAGCCACCAGACTTTGCTTCTTCGAGCTCCAGCAAAACATGGCTGAACCAAGGTTGAAAGCATACCCTGAGGTGCTTTTCATGTCATCTATCGAGCCAGCCCAGTCACTATCAGTGTAGCCAACCAGCTTCAGATTTCCTTCCTTGCTGTACCTTAAACCATAGCCCAAAGTGCCTTTGACATATCTAAGCACTCTCTTAGCAGCTTGTAAATGCTTTTTATTGCAACAATGCAAGAACCTTGAGAGCAATCCTACAACATACATTATGTCTGGTCTAGTGGCAGTTAAATCTAACAGACAACCAACTAGACTTCTGTAGGTTGTTTCACAAACCTTCTTAAAATCACCTTGGCTCGATAGTTTTTCTCCAACAGCAACAGGTGTTTTAGTTGCTTTACTGTTTTGCATGGAGAACTTGGTCAGAATCTTTGTGGCAAAGTTTCTCTGACTTAGAAATATCCCATTTTGTGCTTGAGTCACCTCCATTCCAAGGAAATAAGACATTTCCCCTAGATCAGACATTTCAAATACTTCTTGCATCTTGGTCTTGAAATCGACCAGCACTGCTCGATCTCCTCCTGTCACCAGCAGGTCATCAACATATAGGGATACAATGAGCTGTGTTTGTGTCCCTTGCTTCTTGACATACAATGTTGGCTCACTCTTGCTTCGATCGAATCTCAAATTAGTCAAGTAGCCATCGATTCTACTGTACCAGGCCCTTGGAGCCTGTTTTAAGCCATATAGGGCCTTCTTCAGTTTGTAGACCATATGCTCTCTGCCAGTTATCTCAAACCCTTGTGGTTGTTCAACATAGATCTCTTCATCTAAGAAACCATTCAGAAAGGCTGATTTCACATCGAGTTGATGGATCTTCCACTCGAGCTGTGCTGCTAAGGCAATCAGTAATCTGATGGTGTCTAGCCTGGCCACTGGTGCAAAGGTCTCCAGGTAGTCCAGGCCATACCTCTGACTGAACCCCTTGACAACTAGCCTTGCTTTCAGTTTGTTCAAGGTACCATCAGCATTTTGCTTGGCTTTGTACACCCATTTCACCCCAATTATCTTCCTTTTGACTGGCCTTTCAACTAATTCCCAGGTCTGGTTCTTCTCAATCATGCTAATCTCCTCAGCCATTGCCTGCTTCCACTCTTGCTGAGCTTCAGCCTCTTCAAAATTGCTTGGTTCAGCTATGGCTACATGAGCTCTTTCATAAATCTCAGTCAATGGTCTTGTTCCTCTAACTGGTTCATCATCAATGTCCATTTCAGGAACATTTTGATCTGGCTCAGCTTGATCTGCTGCAAGTCCTTCTGAAACTTCCTCAGGTTCATGTTTTTCCCAGTTCCAACATGACTTTTCATCAAATACCACATCCCTACCGACTGACACTTTCTTTGTTGAAGGATCCAAGATCCTATAGCCCTTCTTAACAGTGCTGTAGCCTACCAAAATACCAGGTCGAGCCCTTTCAGACAATTTGTCCCTTTTGACAGCAGGTACATGAACACAACAGATGCATCCAAAGACCTTCAGATGAGCCAGTGATGGCTTGAATCCAAACCAGGCTTCGAATGGAGTCTTCTGATCCAAGGCCTTGGTTGGAAGCCTATTTTGAATGTAGTTTGCAGTGTTAACTGCATCTGCCCATAGTGCTTTAGGCAGATTCTTCTGAATCATCAAGCACCTGGCCATATCCATCAAACTCCTATTCTTCCTTTCACTTACACCATTTTGCTGAGGTGTATATGTGTTGGTAAGTTGATGTTTGATGCCTGCCTTATCACAGAAGGCTTGGAACTGAGCTGAGGTGTACTCAGTCCCATTATCAGACCTTATGGACTTCAGCTTGCAACCTGTTTCAGTCTCAGCAGCAGTCTTGAACTTCCAAAACACTGAGGCCGCCTCTGATTTCTGTTTTAGGAAGTAAAGCCAGCAATATCTTGAAAAATCATCAATGAACAGTATGAAGTACCTGTTTCCACTTAATGACTCAGTCCACATAGGGCCACACACATCAGTGTGCACCAGTTGGAGTTTTTCAGAGGCTCTTCAGGCTTGATTCGAGGGAAATGAGAGTCTGGCCTGCTTTCCTAGCTGACACACTTCACACACATCATCATGATCCACTGAGTTGATGAAGTTTTCAGCCAAGTCCTCTCTGACCATTCGAGCCATCGATCTGAAGTTGGCATGTCCCAGTCTTTGATGCTAAAGCTTGGATTCATCTGATGTGACTGTGTAGGCAATGTCTGACTCCCTGGTCCAGTCAACTACAAAACTCTTATTAGCCATAGGAACTGCCATCAGCTTGGATCCACTTGGATCATTGATTTGGCATTGGTTGTCTTTGAACACAACAGAATAACCTTTCTCCAGCAACTGAGCTATGCTGAGCAGGTTTCTGTCAATTTCAGGCACCAAAAGCACATTTGAAATCACTTTGGCACCTGTGGGGGTGCATATCAGCACATCACCCTTGCCTTCAGCTTAAATAAAATGTCCATTTCCTATCTTGACTTTAGTTCTGCAGCTTCTGTCTAAAGACTTGAAGATTGCAGCATCAGGTGTCATGTGGTTGGTGCATCCACTGTCTAGAAGCCAACCAGTTGAGAACCTTTCTTGAGCAGCTGAGCATAACACAGCAAAGACTTGCTCCTCTTGGTCACTGTCCTCCTTAGCTACTCGAGCCTCAGCTTTCTTCTGTTGAAACTGACTCTGCCTTGATTTGGCCTTGCTCTTGCAGACTCTCTCAACATGACCCTTCTTTTTACAATGCTGACATACAGCATCTGGATTGAACTAGCATTTTTCTTTTGGATGACCAGCCCTTCTGCAGTGCTTGCAAGTCTGACCCTCTTTTCTTGCAACATCAGTCCTTGGCTTGTCTCTCCAGGCCTTCTTGCCTTTGTAGGCAGTGTTTGTTCTTGCCTGAAAGGCACCTTCTTGATGCTCCTCCAGTCTGCTTGCTCTTCTTTGCTCTTGAGCATATAAAGCATTGATCAACTCTGTCAGGGAGATGGTGTACAGGTCCCTTGAGTCCTCGAGAGATGAGATTTTTGCCTCATACCTCTCGGGCAGAGTTGCAATAACCTTCTCCACTATCCTAGCTTCCTTGAGCTGCTCTCCAAGGAGCCTTATGCTGTTAACCACAGCCATAATCCTGTCAGAGTACTGCTTGATAGTTTCTTCTTCCTTCATCTTCAAATTCTCAAAATCTCTCATTAAGTTCAGCAACTGTTACTGCCTTGTCCTTTCTGTCCCTTGAAACTCCTCTTGCAACTTGTCCCAGACTTGTTTTGGTGATTCACAGGCCATAATCCTTGTGAAAATCACATCTGACACTGAGTTCTAGATGCAAGACATGGCTTTGTGCCTCTTGGTCCTCTCATCAGCATGCTGCCTGATTTGAGCCACTGTTGGATTGCCTCTAAGTGGCTCTGGTTCAACATCTGAGTTGACTACCTCCCACAGATCGAAAGCTTGTAGGTAGGTCTTCATTTTAACCACCCATATGTGGTAGCCTTCTCCATTGAAGACTTGAGGTGCAGCTGGTGAAAAGCTTGATGAAGCCATGAATTTGTATAACAGATCCCTTAAGAAATAGGCTCTGATACCAATTGTTGGAGCTGAGTGCAACAAATAGCAAGGTTCAACAATAAGATTGCCGAGCAAGAATCGAGACTTGCGGCAGAAACAAAGAAGAAAAATGAAATAAATTTTAAGCAAAGCTAAAATAGAGAGTATATGGATGAAATCTTGATTGAATTCATTCATTTTTTTTAAAATGGCATAAAGCCTATTTATACAAGCTTACAACTTGACAACTTAGTTGGAATACAACTAAGTTTCATCATTACATCCACTTAAAATAAATCACCACCTACTACCACTAACAAACTTAGTTGGAAAACAACTAAGTTTCATCATTACATCCACTTAAAATAAATCACCACCTACTACCACTAACAAACTTAGTTGGAATACAACTAAGTTTCATCATTATATCCACTTAAAATAAATCACCACCTACTACCACTAACAAACTTAGTTGGAATACAACTAAGTTACATCATTACATCCAAATAATAATAATAATAATAAAACATGTGATTGCTACATGCTAACCATTGCTTCAATAAATTCAGTTCAAGTTAACTGTCATCAATTGCATGGTTCTGGATGTCCGTCCACTATTTATTCTTGCCAAACGGGGGTTCATTGCTGTGGCTCATCTGGTCATTTGTCTCCTCCAGCTACATCTTCCTCACAGTCTGACTCAATTTGGTACCCTGACTCAGGTGCAACGAATCACATTACACCTGAGGTATCTAATCTCACAACAGCTACTCCGTATACAGGTAACAGCCATGTCACTATGGGTAATGGTAAATCCGTTTCTATTACTAATATAGGCTCCTCTTCTCTCTTAGCTGGGGCTAGACTACTGAAGCTTCAGAATGTTTTGCATGTTCCTACAGTGTGAAAGGACTTGATGTCTGTGGCACAGTTTGCCAAAGACAATGGTGTTTATTTTGAGTTTCACCCGATTTTATGTTTCGTGAAGGACATACAGACAAGGGTGACACTGCTCGAGGGCCACATGCATGAAGGGTTATACCGTTTTCATCTCACTAAGTCGACACCTACCGTTGCCTCGAAACCCAGTTCCAGATTGTTGAATAGTGCTGAACTTACTTCATTTTCCTTATGGCATAATAGACTCGGTCATCCGTGTAATAGTGTTCTTGCTTATGTCTTGAAGTTATGTAATATTTCCTTCAAACAAGATAGTTTACAACAATTATGTACAGCTTGTCAGCTTGGGAAAGCTCATAAGCTTCCCTTTTCAGCTTCAAAAATAGTATATACTTCTCCTTTTACACTTGTAGTGTCTAATGTGTGGGGCCTTGCTAGTGTGTCTTCAAATGGCTTTTGGTACTATGTTTCTTTTGTTGATGTCTATAGTAGGTATACTTGGATTTACTTTTTTAAAACCAAATCTGAAGTGGCTCAAAGTTTCCTGGACTTCCACCGTATGGTTACTGTTCAATTTGGCTGCTCCATTAAGATTCTTCAAACTGATGGGGGAGGTGAATATCGTGGCTTGACTGCTACTTTATCACGTCTTGGTGTGCAACACAGGACAACTTGTCCTTATACCTCGGAGCAAAACGGTATCGCTGAAAGAAAACATCGACAAATCGTTGATATGGGACTGTCCCTGTTAGCACAATCTCATATGCCATTGATGGTTTGGTTTTATGCATTTGTACATGCTATTTATTTGACTAATCGGTTGCCTACACCTGTCTTGAACCAGTCAAGTCCGTATGAAATGCTTTACAAAGTTAAGCTTGAGTATGGTTCCATGCGAGTTTTTGGGTATGCCTGCTTTCCTGATCTCAGGCCTTTACAATAGCACAAGTTCAGCTTCAGGTGTCAACGCTGTGTGTTCTTAGGCAGTGTTCCTATTACCAAAGGGTATCGTTGTCTTGCAAAAGATGGTCGAGTTTTCTTGTCTCGACATGTTCGGTTCGATGAGACCAAATTTCCTTTCAATGAGGGGTTTCAAAAAGAATCATCTTCTAGATGTGTGTCGAGGTGTTCTTCTCGTTTTGTTCTTCCTTTGGTTCTGACGGCTAATCCACCTGATTTTTCTCACTGTTTGCCTACTACAGCACCACCAAGTATCAGTACAGATACACATTTTGATGAGGGGCCTTCTTCTGAATAGTTACAACCCAGCCCAGTGTCTTCTCCTACTGGAGTTCTTGATGTAATGGTGGAGCCTATGAGTAATGGTCAGCATAATGGTCCTGTACCAGCTCAAATCCCTTCTGTACCTAGAAACTATCATTCTATGCAGACTCGTTCGAAGAATGGGATTTTCAGACCCAAGGTTTTTGCTTCTGTTATGGATGAGACTGAACCCACCAGCATTCATGAAGCATTTCAAAGTCCTGTGTGGACAAAAGCAGCCACTGCCGAGTATGAAGCCTTGATTGCCAATCATACGTGGGATATTGTTGCCTTACCAGAGGGTCGACGTGCTGTTGGTTGTAAGTGGATCTTCAAAATTAAAAGACATGCGGATGGTTCTATTGCCAGGTACAAAGGTAGGTTAGTTGTCAAAGGTTATCTACAGGAAGCTGGAGTGGACTTCCAAGAAATTTTCAGTCCTGTGGTCAAGCCAACCACTATCAGGGTTGTTCTTGCTTTGGCTATGTCCCTTAACTGGTCTCTTCGACAGATTGATATTAATAATGCATTTTTAAATAGAGATTTAAGTGAAGATATCTATATGTTTCAACCTCCAAGGTTTGAGTAAAGTGGGTTAAATGGTGAACCACTCGTATGTAAATTGAAGAAGGCATTATATGGCCTCAAACAAGCACCCCGTGCATGGTTTCAAAAGTTAAGAGATTTTCTGGTGGCTACGGGGTTTATGGTCTCAAAGGTAGATAACTCACTTTTCATTCTTCGATTGGGTGCTCGGGTGTTGTACGTCCTTGTTTATGTTGATGACATCATAGTCACTGGTAGTGATTCTCAGGCCATTGACAGTTTTGTCACTCAACTAAATGATCGGTTCTCCTTAAAATACCTAGGTAATTTAAACTACTTCCTTGGTATTGAGGTACAACACACGTCTGAAGGGATGGTTTTGTCTCAAACCAAATATGTTCGGGACTTACTTCGCAAAGCCTCTATGGATCGATCGAATAGCCTTCCAACTCCAATGGTCACCAATTGTCACTTGTCTGTTGGTGAAGGCAGTCCGGTCGAGGATCAACATTACTACAGAAGCATCATTGGTGCACTACAATATGTAGTAATCACTAGACCTGACATAGCTTATTTAGTGAACAAGGTCTGTCAGTTCATGCACAATCCCCTAGATGTACACTTCAAGGCTGTAAAACGGATATTGAGGTATTTACAAGGGACGTTGAGTTATGGTCTACGGTTTACTCGTGACTCAAAGTTTCTGTTAGAAGGCTATTCAGATGCCAGTTGGGGCTTTGATGTTGACGACCGACGGTCCACTTCAGGGTTTTGCGTCTTTCTCGGAGGTAATCCAGTTTCTTGGAGCTCTGAAAAACAGTCAGTGGTTTCTCGATCCACGGCCGAGGCGGAGTATAGAAGTGTTGCACATACAGCCGCGGAAATGATTTGGATCCAATCATTGTTGGCTGAATTATGCGTTCCTGTTTCATCGAAAGCTTTGATCTGGTGTGACAGTTCTGCTGCAGTTGCTGTAGCAGGGAATCCCGTTATGCACTCCAAGTTCAAACATGTGGAGTTGGATGTTTTCTTTGTTAGAGAAAAGGTGGCAGCTAGTATACTTCAGGTTGGGCATGTTCCAGGGTCCTATCAACTTGCAGATATCTTGACAAAGCCACTCTCAGCACCAATGTTCAATAAGTTTCGAAGTCAGCTTCGAGTAGTTAGTATTAGTTAAAAGAAGGTTGAAGAGCAGTAGAGAAGTATGAGGAATATTAGAAAGTAAAGTAAGTCAGTTTTCTGTTAGTAATTAGCCTTTGTTATGATTAGTTAGGAGAATAGTTAAGTAATGGTTCTTGGGTTGTATTAAATATGTGTTTTCACTGATTGCTAAATGATATACAGAATTCTTTTCTTCAAGTGCTATACTATTATCTTAGCACAAACATATAAAATTATAATAAATAAAAATGAATGGCATTAAACATTGTAATAAATGGTAAAAGTTTATGGGTTATGGGAAAAAGAATTTCTTTTTCAAATGCATGGCAAAAATGAAAAGCAAGGAAACAACAATTTTTAAAATAGAAGGGAACATAATCAAAGCATGAATTGTTTAGCCAAATTAGCCTTTGCTAAAAAGAAAGATTTACAATTCTTCAAATTTCCTCCTAAGGGAAACTTTAAAATTTCTTAAAGCAGGCCAGGAAAGGGATATTTTTATTCCTTAATTAATTCCTATGTAACTTAATATGATAATTTTATTAAAAAAATTGAGGGAGACAAATTTTACAAAGGAAACTCTGCATTTTTAAATTTTTTTCCAATTACTTTTGTAATTTAAATTTATTCATTTACCCCTCAAATTTTCCATTCTTTTAATTATTTGCAATTACAACAGTAAAATTACTACATTAGCCATTATACATGATAAGTTCATATAGGAGTTTTCTAATTTGACAAATTTTTTGAATTTATACAAAATTTATTTTTAATAACCAGTTTTTTAATATCACATAATATAATAGTAATTATTGTATAAGTATCTTAATTGAATTTCCACAAAAAAAATAATTTTTATATATTAATATGACTATTTAACTTATAAAATATTTATAAATTTAACAACTTTAGACATTCATTTTCATTTTAATTTTAATATACTTTATCTACACAAATTATATTGAATTTTATAAAATAGTATATATAGACAATCAATTCGTGTATAGCACAAAAATACAAACTAGTTTATAATTATAGTTTCATCCTTTAACTTTGTTTGAGTTTTCCTTTTATAAAACAAAACCCATATGTATTGATTGCTATATACCTTTTTTTTGCGACTAGTTAACACAATCAAATTTTTTATCTACTTAACATTTGTTTTTAAGTTTTTAAATGTGTTGAAGATTTTTAAAAAGAAATTATTTTCTTTTTAAAATATTTTATTAAAATTTAAAATATATATTTAAAATTTTAGAATTATTTATGTTTTATTTTTAATTCTAAACATGTTTATAATTTTTGAAATTTATAATTTTATTTATGATTTAATTTTTTAGAATTTTTTATCATAAAATATAAAACAAAATAGTGTAAACGCTGAAAGGTTGATAGTCAATTTGCTTCAAATAAAAGAATAGGGGCCAAAATGAATAAATATGTAAATGTTAAGGACTAAATTTGTTATTATACCTTATAAATGCAACACCGGAATAAGTATTTAATGGAAAATTTTTAACAGAGGGCTTTTTGCTCTTGCATCTAACGTATAATGATCAATTTGTCCATCTTTTCAGTAGAGGGACCAAAATGCAATCTAAAGTTTAGTACAGGGACTGCTTTGATACTTTTACTTTTTTTTTGTATAAATTGTAAATTCCAAAAATATTCATTATTATAAAATTATTAATACTATTTGAGAAAGCAAATCTTTTAAGCAAGTAACAATATTTAAAATCAAATCATTGTATATAATATATTAGTCCAAGAAAATAAAATTAACATATACTTTTTGGTACCATTGATTAGTCCTTGGTCAAGTATAAGTAACTAATAATTAATATTATGTAATTTAATTGTATCGAGTATAAAGGAGTTTATAATAAATACATGTAATTTAGTTAAGGTTAAAATATGCTCTAAGTCCTTGTATTATTTTTATATTTGGAACTTAATCTCTTTATTTTTTTTGTATTTTAAAATTTAGGTCCAATTGTTAACACCGTTAAAATTCTTTTATTAAGTTCATTATTGTGACATTGTGAAATTAAAGAAATATTGGCTTGGTAGCCATGTAAAAAATTGTCGTAATTGACTTGAATTTAACACAAATATTTTAATGGTCTTAACTGTTGAAATTGCAATTTTAAATTTAAAAAATAAATAGACTAAATTCTTGAAATAAAAGTAAGAAAACTAATTTCTAAATGTATAAAGGGTATAAAAACTTTGAGTATATTTTAAGTTTTAATTAATTATTTAGTAGGTGAAAATGTGTTGGATAGGAGGGAAGAAAGGTTATCAAATAGGATGGGGTTTAGAATTCTATGGCATGCATTGATTTTAAAATAGTCTCTGCCCTTAAAAGCAAGGTATTTCCCTAATGGACAAAGTGGTGGCATGTGGGTTGAAAGTTGGCTTCCTGCGTGGAATCTCAAAATGAGGACTTGCCGTTTTTGACGCCAAGCCATGTGACCTTATTAATTTTGGAATGCAAAACTGATGTAATAAAGATGGGATTTGACAAGGATGAAGCAGATTTAGTTTGCAGCATCCCACTGCATAAGGCTGAGATTGCACATATGTTGGCTTGACATTTTTCGAAAGATGGTCAATACATGATGAGATGCGGTTACGGGTGATGCTTCTGCTTGTTCCAATGGCAAAGAAAGTACCGATGGTTCCAGCTGATGCTTCTTCCAATCCTAAATAGGTTGCTTTTATGTTCATTTTTATTCAATGCAGCTTTAATCACCATTTAAAAATATGACTTTGATAATTCGTCCTATATATTTTAATGGCGATAATAAGTGTGTTGAAAAGTAATGGATGACATCCCAACTCATCACAAAGAAGCATATCCCAACAATTACGAGTTAAATTGCAGATTTTTATTCAAATTTTTTGTTACCGAATGGTTCCAAGACTATCAAAATTAGGTTTCTTGCGTCAAAAATCAAGACTGGAATGGGAAGAACTTATGCACTTTAATTGAATAAAGTCGTCATTTATTTATTTTTATTAAATAAAGTCATATGATTGTTCTATGATTTTATTAATTGACACTAGCATGATATCACTATGATGTATTAAGATTTCTTTTAATTGGTAACTTAACTTATTACATGAGTTATATATATATTAAAGATGTAATTTGTATTTCCCTACAATGCATAGGTGAGTTGTATATATTAAATTTATTATTTTTATAATTTGAGTTTTTTCAAACTTTTAATGAATTTTTGTAAAAAAAATATTAAAAAATTCAAAGTTAATGCAATTACAAAATATTTTAAAATATTTAATTAATTTAAAAATAAATTATATTAATGTTATTTAATTTTAAAAATATTTAATATTAGAAGAATAAAAAATTATGGTTTGAATATTAATATATTAGAATTTAAATAATATTATTAATAAATTCTTACATGTTATTTATTATATATTGTTAAATTCATTTGTTTTAATGTTAAAATTATTAATATTCTATTTTTTTAATAATTTTACAATTATCTTTGCTCTACTTTAATCAATGAATGTAATTATCTCTTATTATATTTGAAAAACATAAATTTAATTTGATAAATGTTATTCATATGTGTCTTTTTTAAAACTATATTTTAAGCCTAATAATTTAATATTCATTAATTTTAATATTATAATATCAAAAATTAATTCAATTAGGTAAAATATTAAAATAAATAGATAACTTATATAAAATTAACTTTATATTTAACATATAAAAAAATTATAAAGAAAAATTTTAACAAAAGGCATGAAATAACTTAAAAAATATAAAAGGCAATGAGTAAAAGAGTGATTTACCCAAATTGTAAATAAGTGCTTCAAATAGTGTCATGTGTCAAAAAACTATAATGTGAACATGACTATTTATTTCCTTTTTTAACCACACATTGCTATAGTATATGAGATTGGTTGTATTTACTAATTTAAATACATTAAATTATTTTATATAAATATTTATTTTTATTAAAAACTATGAAACTGGTAATTTGGTGCTAGAGAGAATGCTCACTCCTCTAGCCACCAAAATTGTGAGAAGACAATTTTCATATTTGATGTGTTGACAATTTATTGAACTATGTATATGGGCTATGCTGAGTATATGGACGATATCTAGCTCATCAATGAAGATCATATCACTTGAGGAAATATATTTTGGAGATTGAATCGAATCGATTCACCCTTATCTAATCCATTGAATCAAGGAAGTTGGATTGTATTGAATCACAAAAGACTTGGCTGCCAAAATTTTTTGTTTATCTTGTTCATTATTATTGTCACATCCCAAAAATCAGGTTAGAAAAAGTTGAGTTAGTGAAACCAAGAATGGTCACGTCCTAAATTTTGAGTTAAGATTGTAAAAATTTATGTCAAGTGAAGTTATTTGGTTTAATGGTTAAATATTGTGTTAGTGTATGTGAGGTTTCGGGTTCAAATCTTTTTTTTTGTTTGAATTTTTGTTTTAACCTCTATCCTCGATCATCTGATGTGAATTGGTCAATTAACGTTAAGAATAAGTTTACTAGTTCAGTAGAAAGGTATTAACTTACTCTTAGGTCTTATGTTCAAATCCCTAAGTGAGCAAAATAAAATTATTTTTGCTAACTTATTTGCGGCTCATCTAGGAGAATTTGGGTTAAATTTAAATTTTTGGGAAACTGTTTAGATGTGGATCAGATAGTGGAGTTGTATGTAGTTGGGATTTGTTTTTAATTTAATTTTTTTAAAGTAAATAAATAAATAATAATTTGTTTCCTAAATTTTTTCCAAATTTTGTTCCCACGTTTTCCACTACTTTTTTTTCTATTGTCCCTTTTGTTACATTTCCCAAAATTTTTCCTTTTCAATTTTTGTTTCTCCCAATCTTTTCACCAAAATTGTTAGCACTCAAAACTGTTGCTTTTAAGTCCTTCTCTTTTTCTAAATTTGGTGCGTTTTTGTGGTTAAAGGTAAGTTTTATTATTCTTTTTGGTTTGGGTTTAATTATTGATTAATGGGTTCTTTGTGAAAGAAGGGAGTTTAATGTTTAGATTATGTACTATGTTACAATTAGGAGAAGATCGTGTGACAGTTGATTCTCCAATGAATTAAGTCTTCTTCTTAAGTTGTCGTTTTGTTCGCTATTGTAAAAGTCGTTTTATTCTATGATTTGGTTTGTTTGATGATATTACATCGATTTGTTCAATCGAGTTTCGTAAAATTGAGTTAATTAATTCTGGTGAGTGGTCAATTTTAAGTTTTGGAATCTCGTGGGTGAATTTGCATCAAGAGCAGACAAGGTGTGTAATGAAAAACACGAAAAACAACGAGCAATGTGAAACCAAAATTGTAACTGTCGATGCCACACAGTCGTGTGTCAGGCCGTGGGTGCCACACGATCGTGTACTAGACCATGTAACACGATCTGGGTCAATTGTGCCGTGTGGGCCATACGACCATATGTGAGGTCATGTATCAGGCCGTATGGACCACACAGGTTGGCTAGTTGGGCACTATGGGCCACATAGGAGTGTGGACCAATTTTATGAAAATATTCATCTAGGCTCATTTTGACCTGTGATACGTATTTAGACTCTCCGTAGGGTCCATACTGCATAAATATGGCGTAAAAACATTATATTTGTTAATATGCTATCGTAGGTGATATGATTAAGGTATGTGAATTAAGCACGCTTGATCTGACTGCTGTTAATTCTGATGGCATGTTTCTATTTTGCTATGTTTTTTATGAGCATATGATGTCTGAATATGTAATCTGTATTTTTTTGAATCTGTTATATAACCATTCATGTGACGTTATGGTGAAACTAATTTGCTTCTGTTGGGTTGTGATATATCTATCTTCAAAACATGTAATCATATGCTTATTGGTTTCTATTAAAAAATATGAATGCATGTTCAACATGTTTATAATTCTATTTCTGTATTTGCATGTCATGTCACATTGCATGGGGTTGGGATAATATGGTATGGAGGAAGTTCTGGCAATTTAATGATCTGCATTATCTGGTGGTTTATCCATAATTTTGTCTGGAAGCTTGGCTGCAATATGGTGGTTTGACCACATATATTTGATCGGATAGTTTTAACAGCAACTCAGTGGCATTGTCCACAATTATTTGTTGGTGTGGTTTTGTTGGACGAGTTCCCTACTTTGGTGTGTAGCGGAGTTGAGTAGGAAGTTTTCTAAAAAATATGTATTATGATTTTCTGAAAAATATCGCATTGGCATAATCATACATTCTCAGTTTTGTTTTATTTATCGTTATGAGATTCTCTATGATACTCTAATTTGTATATTGTGTTTTGTATGATCTCTGTTTGAGTTTAGTTACATATTATGCTTTATAGCTCACCCCTTTGTTTTATTTCTGACTTTTCAAGTAATCTTTGAGTTTAGGGTCGGATGACGTGCGGGAGCTCGGATTGTTTCTTGGTTAATTTAATAAGATAGTTTATGTTTTTTTTAAAAATTATTTTAGGACTGTAAATTTGTTTTAGACTTTGCATTTGGTTTTTGTTTTGTTTGCTTGTTTTTGAGTATTTTAACATGAAGTGCAAAACCACACAAGTTAAAAATTTTAAAATTTAGTTTTCAAAACTAAAACTTTGAAAATTTTCCACTGTAAAATTCAGTAACCTCTTAAGTTTTTTTTTTGGAAATAAACAAATATTTTTAATGAATGTTTGCCTTAAAGCTGGGAATGACTTGCCAAAATTATTACTCTAAAAAAACACAGTTTTGAATTCAAATCTTGGGTTTGAAATAAGTGATTTTGGACTTAAATGTTCTAAATGTTGTAAGAGCTTTGTCAAATTTTTATGCTTTCAAAATGCACTAAGTTTAATTAAGTCAAAATTTTTTAAATAAATAATGTAATTCCTCAAAATTCGGTCTAACGTCTAGGCCGGGTTTGAGGTGTTACAATTATTATATTGTATTCAACTTATATAGTGGTTGTTTATAAGGATTGTGATAGATCTTCTAATGTAAGCAAGTCTCGATAAATTTTATAAATTGTGAGACTTGTATAGGTTTATGTACGGAGAGAATTAAACACTTAATCTATTCTGAATGAGGACTCTTACTGTATGAGTGTATATTGATAGTAAAACCTTTGTGTTGTGGTTTTACTTACTGAATTTACAATAGGTAAATTTAATGGTGAGAGTATCAAGTCTTCAAAGTATAAGGGTGAGGGAAATTATCACGGGCTGTGATTGAGAATATTCTCTTTGTGTAATTATTAAAGAGAGTGGATATTCCTTACTAAGCTAGGCTCCGCAAACGTAGGGAAGCTAAACTGCATAATCATCTTCTTGTGTCTTGTGTGATTCATGTTTTTCATTTAGTACCTGGAGGAGTGCCCACCATCTCAAACACCAATTTAGTTGTGTAGCTTCTATTCTTAACAACAACTAAATTGTTAACAATTCGTATAAAAGCCTCCCAGTTATAGTAGCTAGTGAAGACTCATGGTGTTGCTACATTCAAGTTATGGAAGGTTATTCTGCTTCAAACCTCTTATCCTAGAGGTTGGCAATTATGCTTACTGCAAACCACACATTAAAGCATACATTTATGTCAATTGATGAGAGTACATGGAGAGCTGTGTTGATTGGATGAGAGTAATTCCAAATAGACACTGAGAATTGTAGATTTGTCAAGCTAGAAGCATAGTGGATTATAGTTGAAGAAAGGCTTGCAAGTGCAAACTCTAAGGTCTTATATGCAATATTTTGTGGAGTGAATATACAGGAGTTTAAGAGAATTGTTAAATGCACAGTTGCAAAGGCTTCTTGGGATATATTGGAGATTGCTCATGAAGGTACCTCCACTGTTAAACAATCGAAGATGTAAATGTTAACATCCATATTTTAGAGCAAGAGAATGTTGGAATTAGAAACTATTGGAGAGTACTATGCAAAGTTATGTGATCTTTCAAATCAAGCATTCACATTAAGAGAAGAATATTCAAACACCAAGCTTGTTAGAATGGTGTTGAGGTCTCTCCGTGAGAGATTTTCTATTAAGGTCATTGTTATTGAGGAGGCTAAAGATCTTGAAAGTTTTGCAATCAATGAATTTGTTAGCTATTTGCAAACTTTCAAGATGAACCTTGAAGATGTCAAACACAATAAGACAAAAGGTGATTGAAACATTGCTTTCCAAGTGGGTGAGGGAGTGCCAACTTCTGAAAATGCTTTGAGAAATTCCAGGAACATATTGCCTCACTCATAGAGAACTTCAACAAAGCATTCAAGAAGCATTTAAGTAGAATAAAGAAGTTCAAAGCCATCACAAATGTTCCCCAAAATGAATCCAATGGGTGGTAATCAAAGAGGAATCTGAGAAAGATGAGAAGAAATGAATCCAATGCTATAATTGTCAAGGATATGGTCATATCCAATCTAAGTGTACTAACACTCTAAAGAAGAAGAAAAAGTCATTTTCTGTATCTTGAAGTGGTGAGGACTTATCTAGTGGATCTGGCTTAGAGGAGGATCAACGCAAATAATAACAAACTTGATGAGATCTTAGTGATTGGGAAGAGAGATCCAGGAAGAGGAAGACTAAGCTTTGTTAATAAAGGTAAAGCTGTTATGACTAGTCCTACATTTTTTGAGAAAACTTCTAGTTCAAAGAAAGTTGGTGAAAGTTCAAAGCATGTGATACTCAAGCCATCCAAGAAGAATGTTCATTCCCATAAGGTGATTTGTCACTATTGTGGTGCCCTTCGTCATATAAGACCACATTGCTTCAAGATGCTCCATGATCTGAGATAGAGGAAATTGGTGCCCACTTCCCATGGCACAACTACTAGAAAAGTGTAGGAAAAAGTATGGGTGAAGAAAAAAGCCAAATGTTTGTTTGCTGCACATCATTCCCTAAAGTTCACTTTTGATGGATTATAGTATTTAAACAATGGTCATTCTAGTAACATGGCAGGTAACCAATCCTATTTGATTGATTTTAAATATTCCCCTACTAGAGAGATGACCTTTGAAGATGGGAAGAAAGGCTAAATACTTGGTAAATGCACTCTGAATGTTCTTGGAATGTATTGTTTGAAGAATGTTTAGTTAGTGGATGATCTTAAAGCCAATTTGTAAGCATCAATCAACTATGTGATCAAGGTATGCTTGTGAATTTCACTAAAAACAAGTGTATTGTTAGTAATGATTCCGATGAAGTGATCATAGAAGGAGGTCATACTTTTGATAATTGTTGAAAGGTGATGTTGGCTGTAATTACAATAGTGCTACAAATTTAGGATTGAAGATATGGTATAAGATGTTTGAACTTAAGAACTCTAATCTAGCCAAGACACCTATACCTATTAATGAGAAACTGTATGCTAATGTTAAGGGAGTGCCACTCCCCAGACCACTTACAGAAGCAGGATCAACAGTCTACTTTATCTCACGGCTACCTGTCTCTATTTGAGTTTTAGTGTTAATTTTTGTGACAGATACCAAGCCAATCCTAAAGAATCTCTTTTTAAGATAGATAAATGAAACATTAGGTACATTTATTGTACATTTGATCTTGACATTCTGTTTAATAAAGACAACTCAATGTGTTTAACAGGTTACAATATGAACAATCGTGAAAGACAAGTGGAAAGAAGTATGTGTCTACTCAAAGCCTGCTAGATAATTTTTTCACAAAAGCCTTGGATTCCAACAAGTTTGAGAGCTTGAGAAGCTCAATTGGAATTTTCCAAGCATAAGGTGTGTTGACTGATTATGGAAGGCATTCACATGATAATGCTTGATGCCACTTTGATGTATTTGGGGTAATTATGTTGCTAATTGATTTACTCAGACTTTTGAGGATTGTGAAATAATATTTGACCCTATTTTATTTTTGGTGGGAGTTAGTCTTTAGAGATATTTCTCTCTTCATATATTGGAGGAAATTTGAGTTATTTTTGAAGTGATAACTTTTCTTGTTATAAATATCCAAAGAAATATTTTTTCCTATGATTATGGCTTATGTAAAAATTATATCTACTTAAGAGTATGAGAAACAACATCAATCACAACAAACTATTGGTGAGGGGGTATTCAACAGAACAAACTATTGGTGAGGGGGTATTCAATCCTCTTATTGAGAAAATTGGTGAGGGAACCAAATGAGTTTCCACTCCCCAAGCACATTACACTAAGAGGTAACTCAAACTACACCTACACCTCTTGTGTCTTACCTTTCCTTTGAAGTTTTCGTTCCAATCACACTAAAAGGCGAATAAAGGTCTAATCTGGAATAGAGACAAAAATTGTTGGGCCATCTCGAGCTATTTAGCAAGTACTAGACAAAATTGATGCCTTGTTGAATATTCCACCGATGTTCAAGCATGCTAACAATCTTGATAGAACAATCCATGTTATTATTCAAGAAATATTGAGTCGGAGTGTACATGTCTCAATCATTGACAACATTTTAGTGAATGTTGTTACTGCTTTTGTTGAACCCTTATTGATTAGTAGGCTCATTGATGTAGGAGCTTCTATCACCAATATTCAAGATCGATGATTAATTAACATATAGGGTGTTTAACAAATGTACTTAAAGGGTCAATATAGTGGTTGATGATGACTGAGTCCATGAGATGTATAGAGATGATGATAAAGACAAGGCTTGTAGTACCCTAATCCCAAATACGGAGTACTCGAATACTAAGGAGCTACATCAGGTCACCAAAGCAACCCAACGAAATTCTGAAATAATTTAAAACATTGAAATACATTTTATATAAGAGAAAATACCATACATGGTTATATTGAAAATAGTAATAAAAGTAGTTATACAAAACATGTGGAGCTCCAATATCATCGTAAATCAAAATAGTTAAAATAACAAAAATGATAAATGAGTTACAGACCTACAAAAAAAATGCAAGTAAGGCATTAGGAATACAATGCCCACAAATAGATAACGTACTGTACTCTACATACATGATGCAAGAAGTCTCTCGTCAATGATGTTCCTCGGACATGAACAAAAGTCTACAAATTTGAACATGAAGATAATTCGAAGGTTGAGCTTTACAGACTCAATGGTACACAACAAATCTACCATACTTCAAGCAATTCATAAATATAAGCATGCAAATCAAATGTATACATAAAAGTATGACATGAGTATCGAATAATTAAATCATGAGTCATTAAATCTACATAACCAAATCACTTGCATATCAAACTTGTCAAACTTGTTAGTTTGCACATACTGCTCAAATAATTAGGTATCTGGATAGTCTGTGCCACTCATGGCCGTTAGTCAAATAATCTTGGGTGTCCGTAGGGTTATCCCAAACGCCACTCATAGCCGCTAGTTAGGTTAAAGCCCGAAGGCTGAGCGCAAAAAAACATCAAACATATAATCACAAAAATAAAACCATGACATTCAAGTCTCATACTCATTTCAACTTGCTTATCATTCCAGGTAAAATATTAACTAATGAGATGTGACAGTCTGCTACTTTGACATTCTAACCTTTTCTCATTCAAAAATTAATAACTCTTGATATATAACTCTAAATCGAGCACTGTTTATTTTAAATGAAACTAAACTTCTGTATGGTTATAGAGATATAAGGCTCACTTCCTATTTTATCTTGTAAAATTTTTGGTGATTTTTCAAAGTCACTACTAAATTTGTTTTATAAGAATTCTGTTGCTAGATTTTTATGACCTTTCAACACTCAAAAATTTATATATTTTAAAATACAAATCAAAATCAATCTTCGTTTGTTCTAAACAATGACTCATGGTTACAACAATGTATAGATCACTTCTTAATTATTTTTATAGAATTTATGGCAAATTTTCAAAATTACTATTCATGTAATAATTTGTTTCTGGCAAATTTCACAACTAAGTTTTTAGCTTCATTTTAATCATCCAAACATGATTTCCACCCAAAAACATATAACATGCATGCATTATCACACAAGTATCATATTTATGACTTATAAAGAAGTATAGGAGAGTTAGAGGGTATCACCTTAATGGAAGAACACCAACAAAGTTTCTTATTTAGCTCTCCACCACTTTGTCTTTACCCTTAGCTTTAGAAGATTCACCACCCTCTTTACCTAATAACCATGTAACACATAAGATTTCCTACAAAAAATAAGAGTCAATAGGATGCAAAAATACATGCTTTAAATAAATAAATATGAGAAGATGGATAGAGACTTCCTCAAACTCAAACCCTCCCAAACACCTAATAACCTCCACCTTCATCCTTGAAGAACATAAATTTTTTTCCCATGGAACTTTAAAAAAAAGCTAGATCAAGATCCTTACTTTCTTTGAGATTTGGAGGATGAAAAATGGTGTGAACTCACTCAAATCTCTCTCCCTTTACACGGGTTGCTTAGGAAAATAGATGGAGAAAAAAAGAAAAAACTGAAAAAATGTAGAAAGAAGAAAAAAATAGGGTGATTATAATATAGGGAAAAATTGAGACAAATCCACTTTATCCCACACCTCAATCTGCCGAACCATCTTCTTTCATTAATTGGTAAAATCACCATATTATCCATCCATCTTCCCCTTACTTCACACAAGCTTCCCAACATCCTTAATTTCTTATAAAAAGGTCTAAAATTCACCAAATTAATTCCAACAAAATCGAATCTCAAAATAAATTTATCCATCGCCAACCCAAGTCAACGCTCAAATGTTGACTCGAGAATTTGGGGCCATTACAAGGCTTCTAATTTAATGCCTAAGGGAGTGCCCACTCCTATTGACACTACTAAGCCTAAAGAAAAGTCCAAAGTAGAAAGCCAAGATGTTAAAGTTATTGATCAAATCTATGATTAGTCCAATGATGATGAGCCACTTCAACCTTCAGCAAGAGTTAGGAAGAATTACTCACCTACTAGTATAATTAGTGATGTTCATAATGTAATCAAAACAAGGGGTAGACATAAACAAAACTACAAAAACATGGTTCGTTTGGTATGTTACACCTCCCAGTTTGAGCTAAATAATGTTAATGAAAGTCCTATCTCCCAAATTTGAGAAGATGGTCAAATCTAATTTTTGATGTTGAGATCGCTAAAAGAGTGCCCATTCCCTCAAACCCTACCTAAGCATGATGTTAAAGTGAAGAACAAAGTATTTCTTGATACTTTTTTGTTCTAAAAGGTATGTCATTATACTCAAAAAGAATTTTGTAGAAGAGATTAGTTTTGCTGATTATGGCATGGATATACTTATTAAAAATAGTGGTTATGAAACTTTATGCTATTTTTTACGAAGTATTTGTGCCAAAGATAGTAAGTTGCATTAGAAGATACTTATACATGAAGAATGGCATGAATTTAACCCTACAATGATAAGGAAAGTCCTGAATTGTTATTGTCAGGATATGGTGTTGTTGTTGAGGGGGAGAAAGGATGCTAAGAAACTACCATTGAGGAGGAGATGAGATGTTTATTTGGTTTACTATTGAGAGGCAGTAACTTTGTTATGATGATGCTAAGTATGATGAAGTATCTCAAACCCAGAAAGTGCCCACTATCACAGACACCAAACCCGTCGCTTTGAGCATGAGGAAAAGGATAATTAATAAACTCAACTTCTTTAATGAATTAAATCAATAGGCTATTCTTGAGGGGGAGACTATTGAATGAGGGATTTTTTTAGGAGAATTATGTTGCTATATTGAGAGTGGAAGTTTTCATTCTTTTGAATTTCAGTTTATTTGCTTCTACTATCGCTACCTCCTTTTGATGATGATATTGCTAGTGAACTGATTGGTGAGCTGATTCAGAACTACTAGAGAACTTATATTTCTTATGAATTTCATTTACTTTAATGCATTATCTCATTAATTGGTTAGCTTACTTAGTTATAATTATGGTTGGTTGGTTATTGATGCAAAGTTGATTAGGCATTGATGATTAATTTACTTAATTGTTTTCTAAGTCAAGTCTATTGAGTTAATGAGAATATGCTAAGGGAGAGTTAAGGTTACTTGATGTTATAGCTTCTTGCTTTATGTATGTTTTATTCAACAAATTGTCAAAGGGGGAGATTGTTGAAAATATGAAACTAGGAATTTGGTGCTAGAAAGAGTGCCTACTCTTATAGCCACCAAAACTATGAGAAGTTTCCATATTTGATGTGTTGGCAATTTATTGAGCTATGTATATGGGTTATGTTGAGTATATGGACGGTACCTAACCCATCAATGAAGATCATATCACTTGGGGTAACATGTTTTGGATATTGGATCGTATCGATTCATCTTTCTCTAATCTTTTGAAGTAAATAAGGTTGATTGGATTGAATCACTAAAGGCTTAGCTACCAAGAATCATTGTTTATCTTGTTCAGTATTATTATATTGTATTCAACTTATATAGTGGTTGTTTTATAGGGATTGTGATAGATCTTCTTATATAAGTCTCAATAAACTCTATATAATTTACGTACCTGTATAGGTTTATGTATGGAGAGAATTGAACACTTAATTTGTTCTAAGTGAGGAATCTTACTGTATGAGTACATATTGATAGTAAAACCTATGTGTTGTGGTTTTACTTGTTGAATTTATAAGGGGTAAATTTAGTGGTGAGAGTATAAAGCCTTCAAAGTACAAGGGTGAGAGAAATTATCACGGGGTGTGATTGAGTGGTTCACTTTGTGTAATTGTTGAAGAGAGTTGATATTTCTCACTGAGCTAAACTCCTTAGATGTAAGGAAATTGAATTGCATAATCATCTTCCTATATCTTGTATGATTACTATTTGTCATTTAGTGCTTGGAAGAGTGTTCACCATATCAAGCCCCAATTTGGTTATGTAGATTCTATTCTTAAAATCAATTGAATTATTAACAATTTTTATAGATAATACACATGATACGATAAAAATAAATTATAACATTCAAAAAAAAATGAAAATTAGTTAGTACACTGCTAGTGGAGTTTTTAGACTCCACAAATAATATCAGGAGATTAGTAAGTACCTTATAGGAGTATAGTAAAATATTTAAAAAACATATATCAATTTTTTAAAACTCCTTATTAAATAAAAAAAATGCATTGCTAACGTACCAAGCAATTTCCCTTTAAAAATTTCAAAAGATATTATATTATATCATTCAAAACACGTATTACAATTATAAACATGCTGGTGAGTCAATAAATGTTTAATATTATATGAAAATCTTGCCACATATATAATAATTAAGATTTTATATATGAAAATTTGAAAGGTTAGTGATTATTAAAGGAAAATCAATATTTACAATATAATTTTTATAATATTTTTATTTAAAAACAATTAAAATACTTTTATATCCTTCATAAATGGAATAATAAAATACTAAATAACTTAATAATAATTAAATCAATTAAAAATTAGGGGTGAGCAAAACTCAATTCAATTCGAAAAAATAAAATAAAAAATCGAATTTCGAGTTAATCAAATTGAGTTGTTTGAGTTATTCAAGTCAACTCGAATAAGTAATTTGAGTTTTGAGTTCAAGTCAAGTTGAATTTTACAACTCGAATAATTCGAATAATAGATTGGTGTAAATACCCCTTTAGTCTTTATCAATTTTGAAAATAAGCAAATTGGTCTCTCTGAACAAAAATTACAAAAAAAATTTAAAATAATTTAAAAAATTCAAAATATTTATAAAAAATTCTAAAATTTATATTTATAAAAATTATAAAATTTTAACAAAAGTTCTAAAGAATATACAAAGAATATTTAAAAATTTTCTAAAATAATATTTTTGGGACCTAAATAAGTTAATTAATTATTCAAGTTTATCATACTAAAGTATTTTATTTTTATTATTTTATATTGAGAACGTTCTCAAATATATATGGTTTCAAATTTATGTGCTCTATCATGGAATTAGTTATATTGTAACAAGATTTTAATTTGACATATTTAATTTTTAATTTAACTCGAACAATTTCACTCGATTTGACTCGACTCAAATTTCATTTTTCACTCGACTCGATTCGAAAAAAAATCAAATCGAGTTATGATTATAAAATATGACTCCATAACTCGAAATTTTTCACTCGATTCGATCGAATGTGTTGAGGATCGACTCGTATAAATAATGAAAAAAATAGAGAAGATCAAATACACAAATTTTATGTGGAAAACTCCTCCGAAGAGGATAAAAATCACAGGCAAAGAAAACTTCACTAATGTGGCAAACTAACCTAAAAGAGGAAAACCCAAAGCCTGAATACAATCCTCTCTCAAAAACTCTCCCCAAAATTCTTGATCGAATCTCACATAAGAGATGTTCTATTAACTCTCTAAAATAGGGTTACAAATACCTTTTAAATAGACTAATATTAAATTCCTAATATGACTAAAATATTCCTAGATTAGTCAAAGTTCAATTGGGAAAAGATAACATAATTTAATCAGGAGAAAAGAGCCGATTTATGTGGGAACACGTCTCCACATTGTGAACTCATCCATTGTGTAGTCTCGATGTCCCAACGCTCTTTGTCGTGATGTTGAGCCTATTTTTTCCTTCCTTCGATTGCTCGTCAATTTTCTTTCTAAGTGCCTGCAAAAAGTCTGATAAATGCGATGCACACCCCCACAAACCTCTACCTTAACTCATATCTAACACGTCTTTTTTGCCAATGCCCACCATGGGTCTAGCTTGATCTTTGTAGGATATTAACCGAGTCCAAGCAATGCTTGTACTTTGAAGCTGGAAGACTTTTAGTTTTTTGAATTGCCAAATCAAAGTTGACTCATGTCTGCTTCCCATAAACGCAATGCTCTGTCTTTCCAACTCTTGCACCCGAGAGAGAAAATCTTTTAGTCAAAACGATCATACCTTTTTTGCTTATACGACCAAGTTGCCTATGCCTCAAATGAGTTGATTTCGACTCCTTAACAAACGAGAAAATTATTGCTTTACCAGTCACCGTTGAAACCTACAGAACATAAAGATTGTCAGTCTTTCAACCTCTTATCAGAATGAGAGCTCTACGAGATACCTTAATAACACTTGACTCAATGGTGATCCCACAACCCTTCGAGTCTAAATTTCCCAAGGAGATGAGATTTTTCTTTAAATCAGACACATGCTTGACATCTTACAGTGTCCTAATGATCCCGTTGTACATCCTAATCTGAACGATGTAACAACCCATTTTTCAGTTGTGTCAAAAATAATAGTTTTGGGACCACAATTATGATGAGTGAGTACATAATATTTATGAGCCAATTATTATGATATAGTGAATTTTATCTGATAATTTTTATTTAATTGGATAATTAGTTAAGTATAAGTGGGTTTTCCCAAAAGTTAAGTGATCCTGAGAAATGAGGTTTGGGGACCTTACTTCTATAAATCGAGCCCGTAAATATTTTCATTAAATATTTATGGAGTTAATATATAGGTATATTAAATCTTGGTCTAAAATTTTTAACGATTGAATAGTTAATTAAGTAAAAAGGAATAATTGTAAAAATTGTAAAACTTTATCGCTATTGATTTTTATTTGATAAAAGGGTTAAATATTATTAGATTGAGGTTCTAAATGAAAATAAGACCATTTTTATTACGAGTGGCTTGTTTGATGGATTAAGTTAAAGAAATAAAATTTAAATTTTATATAATTGTATTAAATAAAGGAATAAAACATAAAAGTAAAGTTGTCATCTTCCATTTGCTAATTCTCCATCATTTGGAAGGAAAGAAAAATTAAGAAGTTATTGACGAGCTTCAAGTAACCTTCGGCCCTCTTGTTTGGTAAGCAAACCAATCCCGTTTCTTGTAATATTTATGTTTTTGAGATCGTTGCAACTAGGTCCAACTAACTTATATCTCCGATTTCAAAATTGTTAAAGATTTTAAAACTTGTCGTTAATAAATCTTAGGTGCTTTTGATAGAAAATGATAGATTTGGAAGCTATGAAATGTTTAAGGACTAATTTACAAAGTGATTTGTGTTAATTTTGAATATAAGAACTAAATTGTTAATATATTGAAATTGATATGTAACTTTTGAAATTTTTAATGATAGGTGGTTGTAATTGAATGTGTTTGAAGTTGGTTTAAAGTTTGAAGTCCAAATTGGGACGTTCTGATAAGTTTGATTTTATGGACTAAATTGAATAAAATGCAAAAGTTTAGAAAAATCATGTAAAATGAAATTAAAATATTGTAAGCATGAATTTAAGTGTTATTATGAGATCGATATTGATATTTTGAATCTTAACTATTATATAGATCAAGTTGTTGACTTATGCGAAAAAAAGAAAAATGTCGAATAGTCCATGATAGCTAAATTGCTATAGTTTTGTCAAGTAAGTTCATACTACTTATGTGATTATAATTTGTTATTAATTTTTGTTAATTATGTAAATATAAATTGTTGAAATTGGAATCAAAATATGTGATAATGAATTGAATTATGACATAATTTCGATGGACTGAGTAAAAGTCTCATATACGAGGTTTCAGATTGATTCTTGATTGGACTGAGATCCAACATTTGTTGCGGACTCGGATATACATGTGACATTGATTTACCCTGGACTGATAATCTATTATCATTTTAAAGGTTTAGCTTGGACTGGTAACCGTATATGTATTTATAGCCCTAATCAGGCTATTTTTTGTGTTGTCACTGGTTTAGCACGAACGGGTAACCTGACACATATATTTCTATATATGACTAGCTCAGACATGCATCATATGTTACCCTCACTTGTGTACTAAGTTCTTTTACAAAGTTCCATTGGAAAATCAAAGGATATATAGTGTGAAATTGTATCGTTAATGTGGACAAAATGCAAACTTTGAATACCCATATGTTCGTTATTTATTGACCCAAAATTTTTTAAACTATGTCGTGATAGGGATAATATTTTGAATAATTTGCAATTAACTATTAAATGAGTAAGGTAAGTTGTTGAATTGACTTGTATGAGCTTACTAAGTATTTTATACACTTACTTCTGTTATTATGTTCTGTAGATTTTGAATACTTTGAACGTGTCAATCGGATCAGTAGCAGCTCACACCTACCATCTTCTAACTCGGTAGTTTTTGAAGTTTGAAAGTGTGGTTACTTGTGGCATGTATATAGGGTGTCTACTTTGCAAATTAATGATCATGTTTTAGTACTTTGGTTATGAAGAAGATTATAAGTAACCTTGATATATTAAGTGCTTGGTACCTAATTGACATTTAGTAAGTTGATGATGTTAGCCAATATTTGAATGGCATTATGTGTAAGTTTAGGTAATAACATGACTTGATATTGAATGTTGGTAATTGTTGATGTTTGGAGTAAATGGCTTGAATGGTATAGAATGGTCAAAGGCATAGTTTAATAAGGTATGCATAAATTGTGATCATAGATTCTTATGTTTTAGGTCACTTATTGAACTTTGCACATTGATATCTTAGTTAAAGTAAGGATGATTGTATAAGAATGTTTAGGCATGATAAATCTTTGTAACACCCCTATCCCGTAACCGTCGCCGGAATAGGTAAGGGGCATTACCGGACTTGTAACTCATGTCAGAACAGTAAAATTTTGAACTTTTTCTTGAAATAAAGATCATTCATTTAAATAAGTACTAAGCACAGCCAGGGATAAAATTTAAACTTCTCTAAGTAAACATTCAAAAGATGCCATTTTCGCATGGCTTATATACATTAACCAAAAATATTCTTCCGCCACTAGTCTATTCTATACATGCCATAAGATAATCCAAAACGTAGCAGTACCAAACAGTGGATAGTGATAGTGTGACTAGTTGCTGATGATCCCGAGCCTGTAGCTTCCAAATGAGATCTATAAAACAGAGGAAACAGAGTAAACGGAGTAAGCATTACAATGCTTAGTAAGTTTTAAGCAGTGTCAACAGATAACAATCAAATTATAACATAGTTGTTCGTATTTTTATTTCACTCTTCCTTCGGGCATACCATCCCTTTACCGAATATGCACATCTCATCATATACAATAGGCAGATAAACTTTCACATAAAAGTGAGCTCATGTGACATAGATATATCGTATGATTTCACATAACCTCTCACACTGATCCGATGTCACATAATCATAGGAATAGTCTCATAGATTGCTCTCGTATGCATCACATAACTACCTTATGATTTAGTGCAAATCAAGCTCACATATAAACTTGGAGTACATACCTGTTTAACCTTTCGCATTGAATATATTTATAAGCAATTCTTATTATGAAGTCTTACCCAGACATAATCTCCACACGAAGTTATCGGGTCTTACCCGGACAAAATCCCCACACGTAGTCATCAGGTCTTTAGAGCTCGGATATAGTACGAGCACGAAGCTTACGGACATTAATCAGTGATAATATTCTCGCATAAAGCCTGCGGGGTTTTAACCCGGATATAGTACTGACACAAATGCCCTTCGGGACTTATCACATTTATACACTTTCACATCCATCACGTTGGCCACTCGGCCCTGTCACATATATACACTTTCACATTCATCACATCGGCCATTAGGCCTTATCACATATATACACTTTCACATTCATCACATCGGCCATTAGGCCTTATCACATACATATACTTTCACATTCATCACATCGGCCATTAGGCCTTATCACATATATATACACTTTCACATTCATCACATCGGCCATTAGGCCTTATCACATATATATACACTTTCACATTCATCACATCGGCCATTAGGCATTATCACATATATATACACTTTCACATTCATCACATCGGCCATTAGGCCTTATCACATATATACACTTTCACATTCATCACATCGGCCATTAGGCCTTATCACATATATATACACTTTCACATTCATCACATCAGCCATTAGGCCTTATTACATATATACACTTTCACATTCATCACATCGGCCATTAGGCCTTATCACATATATACACTTTCACATTCATCACATCGGCCATTAGGCCTTATCACATATATATACACTTTCACATTCATCACATTGGCCATTAGGCCTTATCACATATATACACTTTCACATTCATCACATCGGCCATTAGGCCTTATCACATATATATACGGCCATTAGGCCTTATCACATATATATACACTTTCACATTCATCACATCGGCCATTAGGCCTTATCACATATATATACACTTTCACATTCATCACATCGGCCATTAGGCCTTATCACATATATACACTTTCTTGGCTGAATCTACATCTATCATTTTCCAATATCACAATTTAGAATTCACGTATGGGTTTAATCAATAGCTTATGAGCAACTAAAACAAGTTTATCAAGGTTTACAACACAATCTCAAATTCAGCATAAGCTGTTTTTCCTGAGCAATAGTCACTAAATTATTTATAACTGGAGCTACAAAACTCCAAATCACTTTCCGTTAATTTTTTCTGATATAGACTCGTATATCTTCCATCCATAAAATTTCCAGAATTTTAGGTTTGGCCAATCAATACCAGATTTTTCTTAAAGTTTCCCCTGTTTCACTGTTTGACTAATCTGACCACACTTCACTACGAATCAAATTTCTCATTTTACAGAATTCAAAATGTGTTGTATTTGATTTAATTTGAAATTAGACTCATTAAGGAGTCTAAGCATATAAATTTTATCTTATAACCATTTTTGTACAATTTATAATGATTTTCTAAAAATAGAACAGAGGATTACAGTGTCATTCTGCGCTGTCTCACACAACTTTAAGTATCTCATTATCAGAAATTCTTTTGCTTACACGATTTCTTTTATAAGAAACTAGACTCATTAAGCTTTAATTTCATGTCTCATTCAGCCTCTAATTCAAATCCATAAATTTATGGTGATTTTCTAAAGTCACGTTACTGCTGCTGTCCTAAGCAAACTATTTCAAATTACCCTTAAATTCCCAAGCTCAAACACTTAAGAACTTACCATTTGAGCTTAGAACATATCATGGCCACATCATATCTTATTAAATCAACTCATCATGTCTTATTATAATTGAATTTACTCAACGTTTAATCACTTAAAACTTACCTCGGATGTTGTTGAACGATTTCGGCGGCTATTCGATCACTTTTTCCTTTCCTTTATCCAACTTTGGTCCTCTAAGCTCTTGAGCTAATTCAAACAAATTTAACTTATTAAAGTCTCATTATGCTAGCTTATGGCCGAATATGACAATGAATTTGATAGGTCATGTGGCCACCTTTAGCTCAAATACAAAATGGTCATACGCATTTTTAATCACATTAAGCAATTTAGTACAATTAATCAAACATTTCCTCATGTGCACCTTTAGGACCAAATACACACATCATTAACCTAATATCAATTAACTAAGCACTTAACAAATTCTCCTTGAGCCGATTGTCTAAGTCAAGATAGGATCATCATTATGCTTACCTATAGCCGAATGTACAACATCAATCTATGCATTCATTCGTGTGGCCGAACATGCATGTCTATGTTGAGGCTGATTGCATACTTAATACATTCTACAAGTATGGTCACTTGTATTGACCAAATACCATTTTGTTTCAAGTTCAAAACTTGGCTAATACACATATATGCACTATTAAAACATCCTCTCCATTCCATCAATTCAACACATGCATTACTCATTAATATACAAAATTATATTCGGCCTTAGCACACCTCTTGCTGGCCGAATTTTTTTTCTCCATCTAGCAACATTTTATGTACTATGCCGAACCAAAAAGATCAAACACCTAGCTTAATCATTTCCAAAACACTTAACCGGCCTTTGACCAAGACTTTAAACAAAGTCTATGTTCGACTATCACACATATGGGCATTATTAGTTCAAAGTTTTAACAAGATTAATTTCTTTGATCTTAACCTAAATGACAACCCCCATTGTTCATCTAGATTTAGCATGAAACAAACACCAACCAAGAAAACAACACCCATGGCCGAGTATCATCTTCATCACATAGCAAGATTTAAACCATAGGCTAGGTAGAACTCAAACTAACATAAAAAATATGCATGAATCTCATGGAACAACATCAAACTTACCTTAACCTAGCTACAAGCATGGCCGAATCTCTTCAACATTTCCTCCTCCTAAACACCAACCAACCGAACATGAAGCAAGAAAATCCTCTTCTTCTTCCTTCTTCCTTAGAATTTTCGGCCAAAAGAAATGTTAAAGGATGAACACTTTTTTTTCTTTGTTTTCATCACGGCAATGGGGGGGGGACAATCACACACTTTTTTTTTGTTTTCATCATATTCCCTTTCATTATTTTATTCCCATGCTCCTTATTTTATCATACTTCCCATGAAACACTAACTTAACATGTTTATGACATGTTCTTGCCCATCACACTTGGTCTACCATACTTGTCATGGCCGGCCACTACTAATTAGGGGGGAAATTGACATGCAAGTCCCCCCTTTTTATTTCATGCACTAATAGATCCTTATGCTTTGACCTATCACATTTCAAAATTTTCTCACATAAGTCCTATTTACTAAAATTCACCTACAATTAAACAAAATTCAAATATGAAATTTTCACACATGCATATATACATATAATAAGCATCAAATATGACAGCTAATTATTTTTATGACTCGGTTTAGCGGTCCCGAAACCACTTCCCGACTAGGGTCACTTTAGGGGTGTCACAATCTTGGCATGAATGTTAATGTTTTAGATGGTTGTTTCATGATTGTATTGTGATTCCATTAAGGGCATATTGGTTAGGTTTAGATTGAATGTTTAATTAGCATGTTTTGGCATGTTTTAATGAGTTTTGAATTGGTATAAATAGATGTAAATGGTATAGCTTGATTTCTAAGAAAAGATGGACGACATTGTTTGTGTTTAAAGCTATTTTGGATACACACAGTCTGTCATACGGTCGTGTGCCCCACACAGTTCTGTACACAGTTGGTAACATGTCTATGTGCTTGGTTTAAATTTTGAAATTTTAGGTCTACACGGCATCAATCAGTTACATGGTTTGGAGACACGGCCGTGTATTTCCTTCCACACAGTCTAAGCTCTGTCACATGGTTTGGCCACACGTCCATCTCCTTACACCACATGGTCTTTACCCTGTCACATGACCTGGCCACATAGCCATGTGACCTTTATTTTCATTATTTACTTATATTTTTGTAAAAGTTTCAATTTAATTTAGAATTGATTCTGGTTTGTTTTAAATGTTCCTTAAGTTCGATTTAGGTCCTGCTATGATTGAATAACATGGTAATGGTTGTAATTTATTATGAATTGATCCTTTTGGCTTTGTTTGAGTGGTTGGTGACCATTGTTTTGTATTTTACATGTAATTTTGTAAATGTTTCAGATTGGTCTCGATTTAGTTCTGAACTTGTTCAAAGGTTTTCCTAAGTCAACTAAGACTCGTATTTGATTGTAATACATTTATTAATTATTGAGTAATATTGAATAAATTGCTTATGAATGTTTCGATTTATTAATGTAGCATCATATAGCTCGAGCCCGGCGACTGGACCAGGTATAGGGTGTTACAAATGGTACCAACACCGATTACCTTACAAGGTGAATTGTTCCATATAAACACAACTCTACCTTCAACTGGACTATATGTGGAGAAAAAGTCCTTGTTTGGACACATATTGAAAGAGCATCCAGAATCTAGAATCCACTCGGACGTAAGTTGAGACCTTTCGATTGTAGACACTAACAACCAATCATCACCCTTGTCCTCGACCACACTAGCATCGACTACATCAGCCTTTTGTTCTTTGTCACTCTCAATAGCTCTCTTGTTTTTATTTTCCAACTTATAACATTTTGCCTTTATGTGACCCAACTTTTGTAACATCCCGATTTCGACTCTAATCGGACATAGTGGTTTCGGGACCACAAGTCCGAGTCAAAAAATATTTTAATATTATTTTGTGTGTTTATTTTGTGTGCATTTGAATGTGTGAAATTTTCGTGTTTTAATTTCGTCGTTTAAGCGTCTGATTTAATAAAAGGGCTTAATCGCATAAAATGAAAATTTAGGGGTTAATTATAAAAGCACCTAATTGTTGATGTCTTTTTAAATGGGAGGATTTATGATGCAATAAGACCATAAAGTAGATAGTGGGTGGCATATGACATAATTGACCTTAATATATATGTTATATATATTTATTATAATAAGGTTAATTTAGTCAATTATTAAATTAAACATTATAATTAAAAATAAATGATGAAAAGATGAATGTTTTCATCTTTTCTTAGCCGAATGTTAAGCATGAAGAACCCAACAATGGCATTCTAAAATTCGGCACTTTCATAGCTTGATTGAGGTTAGTTTTGTTTCGTTTTTTTTATAATTTTTACGTTTTTGAGATCGTTGCTTTGTGTACTACAAGACCCATGCTTTAATTTTAGAATTTGATGGTGATTTTGAGATATGCCATTGATGAATGTTTGAGCTTTTCGATAGTTGATGATGAAATATGAAAGATGGGTGAAAGATTAAAATGTTTTGTCTTTGAATTTTTAGTGAAATTGAGTAAATAGGGATAAATTGTGAAATTAAATTTTTGGGGGACTAAAATGTGAAATAAATGAAATGTGTGGACTTTTATGAGAACCATGAATATTCGGCCCTTGTGTGGTATGGGCAAATTTTGTGTAAATTGTGTTTTATGCAATAGGGAGTAAATTGTAAAAAGTGTAAATATTAGGGGCAAAATAGTAATTTGCCAAATTATGTGTTTTTGGACTAAATTGAATGTGTTAATAAATAAATTATCTCATTTTGAATATATTTAGATCGAGAACCAAAGAAATTGGAGTTAGATCGGGGAAAAGCCAAATTAGTCGAATAATCGTCCGACTTCGATTTTCTATCGTCCGAGGTAAGTCTATTAGCAATTTAATGTTATTAAATCAGTATATATATATGTATATCTATTGTATATTTGATGAGCTATAATTAAAAATATATGAATTGAAATTAGTTAAGTATGAATGTTATATATATGCATAAATGAAGTTCGAATATATGTAAATATTTATGTATATCTATTGTATATTTGATGAGCTATAATTGAAAGTATATAAATTGAAATTAGTTAAGTATGAATGTTATATATATGCATAAATGAATTTCGAATATGTATATATGAATATGTATAAGATCTTGAGTTTAATTAAAGGTATGGATGATATATTTATATATATAAGGTTTGAATATATATATGTATATACATGTATAAGTTTTTGAATGGAATTAAAAGTATGAATTCTATATTTTCATGCATATGTGTAAGGTTTGAATATATAGTTATGTGTATATATATAAGTTTTTGAAATGAATGTAAAGTATGGACTTTACATATGCATGTGTGTGGTTCGAATAGATATAAATACATATACAAATACTTGAGTTTGATTAAAAGTATAATTTGTAAATGCTTGTATGCTTCGAACATGGATTACAAATTTTCTGGAGAAAAAGTTGAGGTTGTGAATTATACATAAATGTTATGAACATGTGTTGCTATTAAGAAATGTACGAGGAATCATCTTTGTATCTGTGAAATTGAAATTTTCAGGCTAAGCGCCTAGCAGGCTTAATGCCGGTGAATTTTTCGGACTTTACGTCTAGCAGGCTAAGTGTCAGTGATCTGAAACAGGCTATAAGTCTAGCAGGCTAAGTGCCGGTGATCTGAATCAGGTTATAAACCTAGCAGGCTAAGTGCCGGTGATCTGAATCAGGCTATAAGCTTAGCAGGTTAAGTGCCGGTGAATATGTTAAATTAAGTGATTATATGCATTTGATATATATAAATATGTAAATGATTTTGGGTTATATAATGGATAAGTATATGAACATTTATTTATATGTATTTGATGAGCATATAAATGTTTGGATCTATGTGTTTAGTGAATAGGCACATATATATTGGTTGTTATGAAGATTGTTGAATATACATGTAGGCATTCGGCACATGTGGATTAGAAGTATAAATGTGCATTTGGTTCATGAAGTTGATAAGTAAAAATATAAGCTTTTAACATATGTATTGAAAAGATCATAGAAATGCATTTGATGAAATCCAAATGATAAGTATATTAGAAATTAGTATATGCAATTAATGATTATGTCTGTAACTTGATTATAAGCATATAATGTTTATACATATGTTCGTTTATATGTATTTTTAATTTTCCATAAACTTACTAAGCTATAAAAGCTTACTTTGATTGTTTTTGTCCATTTGTTTTATAGATTTTGGAGTTGCGTTACGAGCTCGGGGATCATCAACATAGTCTATCACACTATCGACTTCTTTTGGTATTTTGTTAAGTTGATCTCGATTTTATGGCATGTATAGACTTGAGTTTGTTTTTGGTTAGTTTTGGATCATAAAATATAAATAGCCATGCGAAAATGGTTTAATTTCCATGTTTGTGATCAGTTTGGTTAAAAAAATGTTTTGTTCGTGATCATTTTGTTTAAATTGGGTTTTATATGTTTTCGAATGTGTGCTTTGTTTAGAAATGCCTCGTAACTCTAATCCGGGCGATGGACGCGGGTCAGGGTGTTACAAATTCTTGCAGTAGTTACATGTCTTGTCACGATTCATTGACTTCGATCTTGACCAATATTTGTTCTAATCTCAATCCTTAGATTGTTGCCTGCATCTAGCAACCAAACCCGAGGCTTGACTACCAGACTTACTACTTGAACCTAACTCATTATCGAGTTTTTCCTTTCTCAACAAGTTCCCCTTCACATCCTTAAATGAGAGTTTATCTCTACTATAAATCAAGGTCTCTTTGAAAGTTTTATACAAAGAGGGCAAATAGCACAATAATAGCATAGCCTGATCTTCATCATCTACATTGACCTCGACATTCTTTAGATAATTTAAGAGACTAACAAATTGACTGATGTGACCTCTAAGGTTCTGACCTTTATCCATACGGTACGTGTATAAGCGTTGTTTCAACACCAATCGATTCGCCAGAGACTTTGTCATATAAAGGGTTTCTAATTTTCTCCATAAGGCTATTGTCATTTTTTCTATAAGCACCTTTTGCAATACATTGTTCGTGAGACACAATTGTATTGTTGACAAGGCCTCTCATCAAACTCTTTCCATTTTGACTAGTCCAGATTTTAGGGCTTTTGCCCAGTAACAACCCTTTTTAAGTCGTTCTAAACTAGATTTGTCGTCATCCCAACTTGCCATAAACTGAAACTTGTGATCTCATCAGACTTCTTGATATTGAATCTCATTATTGCCATCCTGAACGAGCCGATTGTGAATTCCGTACCAAACTCTGATATCAGTTTGTTAGGGATCGACCAATATAAACAACGAAATAGAAAAACAAAGAAGATTGAACACACAAATTTTATGTGGAAAACTCCTCCGAAAAGGATAAAAACCACGGGCAAAGGAAGTTTTGACTTTTCACTAAATGAGTAAACAAACAAGAGTAAAATATGGAGAAAAAACCTACAAACCCAAACCTCGAAAAATAAAACTCTAACTCGGGAACAAAATTCTCCCCATAGCTACCATGATAACTCTCACCAAAACTCATCTACAACTACATCTTGTCGCCCCCAAAAGAAAAGCCCTATAGTACTACATCTTTATTTGCCTTTTAATTAGCCTTTCAAAATAGGGATACAAAGACCCTTTAAATAGGCTAATATTAAAGTCCTAATATGACTAAAATATTCCTAAATTAATTAGAGTTCAACTGGGAAAAGATAGCAGAGTTTAATTGGGAGAAAAGACCCGATTTATGTGGGAACATGTCGTCACGTCATTTATCGACTCATTGTGACGTCATCCAGGCGTCCTGACGTCCCAATGCTCCACATAATGATGTCGAGCCTGTTTTAGTCATTCTTTGATTGCTCATCGATTGTCTTTCTAAATACTTGCAAAGAGTCCAATAAATGTAAAATGCACCTTACAAAACGTTCACCAGTAATAAAACTTTATGAACATGAATTCATTATTTATGCACAAATAAATATTTGTATAAAAATTATAAATTCTAAAATAAAGACAAAGTTACGATAATCATATAAATATGGAAACTCCCATAAAGCAAAATTTTATGAAAAAATTTAAAGTAATACCTTAATATTGCGAACTATTATAAAAAAGATAGTTTAGAAAAAATTAATTAATTACCTGTGGGGCTTTGTCTTGGTTTTCATATAACTATATATTTAGTTTATAGTTACCAATATTTATCAATACATCATAATTCTCGATTGGATACATCAAAATTCTGTTCATTATTTTAAATTATTACCTTTAATTTAGATTTTATATAAATATGTGAAAATTCGTAATAAATATTTAATATTGGTAATCAATTGTAAAAGAAATAATTACCGATAGTATGAAAAAACATTAGATATTGATTAGTAATCAATAAAACAAATTCATTTTTACCAATAATATGAAAGTTTTAAAAGGTATAATTGATATATACATTAAAAAGTTATACTAACAAATTTATTGAAAAGTGCATTTTATTTACTTTGATTTAAAGTTATAACATTAATTAATTGATTTTAAGATAATTTAATTTCATTTCCATATTTTTTGAGCTAAATCAATTTTATATCAAAGGCTTAATTAGGGTGTTGGCAGGGGCTCGACCTCCTTAAAATAAAAAAAAAATTCATTTAAGTTCTTTAAATTTTTTAAAATTTTAAATTAATAAATTTAAAATTATACTTTACCCCTAAAAAAGATAAAAATTTTGATTTTATTCTTTAAAAATTATAAAGATATAAAATATAAAAATAATAAAATTATATTTTTACAATTGTAAAAATTATAATTTTCATTTTAATCCCTAAAAGAATTTTCTGACTTCACCCCTAAACACTAATAAGATTGTATATAACATTTAACAAACAATCCCAGTAAGAGTTATAAAACTGATTATAAACCTATACAAATATATATTATTTTTATAGTGATATGAAAGGTAAATATTATTTTTAGGAAGTATTATTACTTATATCCATTAGGAGTATTAAAATTGGTTTTAAAATGAACAAATTGGAATTAAGAAATCAATTATTTCTAATTAAGATTTCATAAATAATATTTAAAGAATAAAGATATATATAATTTAGATAAACAAAATAAAAAAAATTACAGCATTAATTGATAAATTTAAATTCATTCTCTAATTTCTTATTTAAGATACTTTAGTAAATTAAGAATATAATTTTTAGTAATAATAATATCTAAAATTTAGTGTGAATTTTACTAACTTTCGCTACAAAGAAACTTTAATGCAAATCTCTTAATAAAAAGCAAACATATATTAGTAGGAGATTGAAGGTCTCTATGACCTAGTATGGAGGAATTGTCTACACAACTACATGGCTCCTGTCTACATTTGGTATTCGCGATGTGTTCCTATGGCAGCTTTTGCAGAGCCAGAAGCTGATTTGGTACACTGTGTGGAGGAAATACTTGCAGAGGATACAACAATTGATGAGCAAAAGGTTTGGTCTACTCTGGAATCATATCTATGTGGTTGTAAGTCCAAAGTGATGCACTTCTATTTTGTTGCTCTAATCAAACCAAAGAAGAAGTTGACTGAAAGCTACAAGAGTTCGAGATGATTATCACCTCTACAATGGTGAAATTTGGTATTGGGTAAACTATCAAAATAGTCACTTTTATTTACTTCAGATTACATTTTAGTCACTTATATTTGAAATGTTATATTTTAGTAATTTATGTTTGAAATGTTATATTTTAGTCACTTACGTTACAGTATTGTAACATTTTAATCACCTAGCGTTAATTGCTGTTAACAGTGTAACGATAAGCTGATGCGACACGTTAAATCACCATTTCAAACGAAAATTTTAGGTCAAATTATACAATTGGTCCCTATAATTTTTTTCATTTTGTGCAATTTAATTTTTTTCTTTTATGTTTTTTGAACTTTCTTTTTTTTTTCTTTATTTTCCATTCTCTTCTCATTCTCCCTCTATTTTCCTCCCTTCTCCATTTATTTTAATGCAGTTTTTCTATGTTTTCTATTTGTTAAAAAAAGTCCTTATATTTTTATTTTTTTGAACAATTTAATTTTTTTCATTTTTTTCTTCTTCCCCTTTATTTTTCTCTCTTGTCACATTATTCATTGCAGAAACATAATCTTTGTCCACCAAATAAACCAAGTCCTTGTTTCTTTCACATGATTCCTAAATTAAATTTCACTCAAAACCGAATATCAATAATTCTTTATCAAATCTCGATTTGAGTATAACCTAATTTTGAAACTAAAATTGGATATAACTAATCAATATAAAAAACCACATCCTTAATCAAATCTAAACATAATTTGAATTCTTTATATTTAAAAAAAATTTTCCATTTTCAAATTTTTACAGAATTATGTAGATTATTCATTTGCTTTTCTTTTATTTTCTGATAAATAAAATTAAGCAAACGATAAAATTGATCTAAACCTTCTTGGATATCCCCAAGCAAACTTGGTTGAAAGCTAAGCATGGATGAATCGAAGAGAGAAAGGGAGCATGAAGCCAAACTGGTTTGGGTAAAGTTGAGGGTAAGTTTCGTATGATGGTCGTTTTAGTCATTGAAAGTGTAGAGCTCATTTTGAAGAATCCTTGAAATAACATAGTTTTGAGAGGTCAAGAATGTTGTAGGTAAGATAGATAAGGTGGCCGCGGAGGTTGGTTAGGAGGTCAAGGTAACGGGCTCGGGAAACTTTGTTGAGGGTGGATTGGCATAAGTCACGATTGGCAAGGTTTTCGAGTGATGCAAGCTTGTGGACTAGGTCATTGAGAGATCCAAATTGGTTTGTTAAAGTGATGACGGATGAAGAGGGTTTGTAATTGTGGGGTGAGAATATGCGAAGCAAGTTTTATTTTGGTTCCAGCTTTCACCTTTTCTTTTTTCATAAACATAAAAAAGTTTTAACAAATGGAAAATTTAAAAAAACTATATTAAAAGAGATGGAGAAATGAGAAAAACAGATGGAGAAGCACAAGAGAATGTAAAATAAAGAGGAAAAAAGTTAAAAGAATGTAAAAGAAAAAAATTAAATTGCTCAAAATGAAAAATATGAAGACCAATTGTATAATTTAACCTAAAATATTTTTTTAAAATGATGATTTAATATGCCACGTTAGCTTACGTTACACTGTTAACAATAATTAATGGGTCAGTGACTAAAATATTACACCACGTTAATGTAAAGACTAAAATGTAATATTTCAAACATACATGACTAAAATATAACCTGAAGCATACAAAAGTGACTATTTTGATAATTTACCTTTGTTATTTGGTTAAAAATAGAGTGAGATTTCGTTTGTAAAATAATGAATGTGTGATTGTATGATTTTTTTTCCAAAAAATCATTTATGAGCATAACGAAAATGGAATAATTACAAATTAAGAAAAAAATTATGAGTAAATTAAAAATATATAATAATTTCTATGTTTGACCAAAATATTTTCTATATAATACTATTTTAAAATGAATTTTGCATATAAAATAAAGTATATGAAGTTTTACCCATAACATAGTCCATAAATATTAAATGATTTTTGTTTAGAAAGAATAAAAATTATTTAATAAAATCAAATCAAACGAAAGAAGCTTATTGTAAGAAAAATGGCATTAAAACATTTTCACTAATTTAGATCTTTATATCCAATTTTTCTATAATAATAATTATTATTATTATGTATCTTTCAATTTTTTAGACATCCCTATGAAACGTGTCACTCAATAGCTATTACCACTTTTCAAAAAATCTGAAGCCACCTAAGCATGCTTTCTTATTTGTATAAATTGTTATATATATATGATATAATTCGGTCAATAGAAGGATTATTTCCTTGATTCCCAGGTAATTTAAATCTGTATAGAAGATATTATCTTTTGTAGAGAGTACAACTTTGAGAATTAAGTCCATTTTTTAGAGGTAAAGGATGGGTTAATTTCTGTAACTTAATTTTATATATAAGAATAAATTGTATAATTTTTATTTTCATTTCTTAGAATGTTTTCAATCTTGATTTTTAATGAAAGAAATTAAAATTTGACTGTCTCAGGCTAGAGTTTTTGTTTTTGTTAAAAGGATGACATCGTTGATTATAATAATTGTACAAAGATAAGGGATACAAAAGGTAAGCTCAGTGAAAATTACAATTAAAGACATATTCATTATAGAAAGAGCAAACAACGGTTCATGACAACCAAGATCCCAAACGGTCATCCCTCTGAAACTAGAAATGAGGAGTCATCACCATTCACATAAGTGCCAAATATTAATGAGAACATTATTGCGTATGATCCCCGTTATCGGGTGCCTCTATTTTCCAATTAAGACCTTGCTTACAAAGAGAGAGAGAAACAATGAAGCACGAGATAGAGCCAAGCATCCTCAATCATCCACCCGACACTGTAAGAGAGCAGAGGCTCGGAACCACCTAGATTGACTGAAATCAGCCATTGATGACACCTAAGCCAGAACAACACCCAAAAAATGACTAAATTGGCGAAGATCTTGGATCTGACAAAAACAGAAAAACAAGAAAAGTAGCATCTGGAGGCGTTTAGAACTGGCACCCATCCACCATCCGAGAGTTGCAACAAAACTCTCACAAAAAGCATAACACCACATCAGTTCTTCCTTAATAAAGGTTCGCTTGGGAGAAGAAAAAAGAACTAAGGAAGCTTAGACAAGGCCCCCAAAAGGGATTATTAAATCAAGAGGAGGGCATCAAAAAATAGAGCAGAACAAGGAGAAAGACGACTAACCATCGGCAGCATGTGGTTGGCCGTTTAAATCGAGAAACAAAAAGAAAGGGTTGGAAGCTAAGTGTGGTGCTAGAAAGTGTTGAAAATGATTTGATAAACAGAAGCATAGATTGGTTGGAAGACTTGGGCAAGAAGGAATTGAGAGATTTGTAATTACATTATCGGCGTTACAGGACTCAAGAAATGGGGATAAGTTTTGGAATATTAAAGACAACAGCAAGAATAGTGGAAAGGGCAACACGCACGCACAAGTGCATTCAAGGGAAGTTACACCCAAGGAACCGTACCTAAAGGCGAATTAGGATGAAAGTTTTGATTAAAACAACACATCAGGAGGAGATTTTGAATGCTTTGCTTTTGGGCTGCAATAAGGTAGACATTGAAATCGGCTCGAAGCATAAGTTTTGGTGTTTCAATTTCATGTTCATCATGCAAGCATTTAAACCTGTTTTACTTCTATTTATGAAATCCATTTCTAAACTCAATCCATAAACAAATATATTTAAACAAAACTCAGAACCTGGTATAGCAAAATTCAACGAAATTAATGGACTATACCATACTTATTATTTAAAAATCAAGGGAAACTAAAAATATAAAAACCAGATTAAATTAAACAGAAGTACGTATAAGAAAACAACTATAAGATGAGCCATAGTCTATAGTATGGCAAAATTGAACATGATTTTGATTTATTTATTTATTTTCCCAAACATTGATACAAAGGTGGAATTTAATTTTAATTAAGGTCGAAATTTGCAAAAAGTTTTGAGCTCTTCAGCAGGTTTATCCCCGGCAGGTTTGAGTCCAGCGTCGACCCAAGCTGAATAACCACCTTCCATGTTACTCACATTCTCATAGCCCTGTCTCCAACAATAAACATCCCTTCATTTACTTGTATTTTCTAAACCCATTTTAATCCAAATGTTGGACAACATAAATTATTATAATAAATATATAAACTCACAGCCTCGATAAGATCAACACAAGCACGGACACCTCGTCCTCCACTGTTGCAACCCTGCCAATTATTTTTACATCAACTCAATTTTCTAAAATATATGTAACTTTTACAAAATCATATTTATATTTTGGTTCAACTCTATTGAAGGTTATATATCATATGTTATTTCCTCCATTTAATCTCTTTATTATAATTTCATAATTTTTTTCATTAATTTTACTAAATACTTTGATTCGATTATTTTTTAAAATATATGACGATGAGATATATACATCTTGATATTATTGTAGTATTAGACAAATTGTTTGCACATTTGAAAAAGGCAAAAAAGAGAGAATGCATAATACTTTGTTCAATTATACGCCACATCTTAATTAAAAAAAATAAGACACGTCAAATTATTGACCTCAAAATTAAAAATACACATGTTGGATAAAAAAATAGAAAAACTCAAATGATCAGATCATAATCAAGGAATTAAATCTTATATTCATGCATTGATAACATATGTATATTCATACACAATCAATAAATTAAATGATATTATATTATTATAAATATTTAAAATAAATACTAAAAATTCTATCACATGCCTCTACGTGTATGAACTATGTATTTAGAATACAAAGATGTGATAATATAAAATAAATAATAAAACACATGGTTTGAAATTAATTAATAATAATACATGAAATATGTACAGTTACAATAAATTATACACATTAAAATAAAAATATATAAAAAAAATCAAAACGAAGTTTTGGTTAAGTGGTAAATTTAAAGTTATATTTATCTAATTGATGTGGGGTTCAAATTTCACTATATGCATATTATTATTATTATTATTATTTAAAAAAAGATTAAACCATTCTCAAATGAGATTAAATTGACTCCTAACACCCAATCAATAAAGGGCTTTATAAATAATAAGTACATATATACAACTGATAGGGATAATAAATTTTACATATTAAAATAAAAATGTATAAAATATATGAAAATGGAGCTTTGATTGAGTAGTGAATATAAGGTTTTATCTGTGCAATTAATGTGAGTTTAAATGTATACATATTTTTATTAATTTTTATTAAAATAAAAAAATTAAAGTACCCTCAGTTTAATTATAGAAAGATATTTGTATAACCTCTGTAATTAAATTGGTGGTAAATTGAACTCAATCAAAATTTAAATAATAGTATAAATAAACAAAATTTTAATGAAATAATATGATGAGCATATATAAATGATGAAACATAAAATATTATGTTACCACAATTATGTGATCATCCTTTTTCAAGATCAAGGAGACCTCCTTCAGGAACTCTGGATTTTTCACTCTACCTAAAGATGAATTAGATATATAAGTTTAGTAAAGGCAAATATGAAAGTCTTCAACATAATTTATTTATTGTTATTAATTTCATTCTGCATCTCTAGCTTTTCACATTTTCAAGACTTATACATGCTAACCATTTAAAACATGTGACATCAATGAATTGGATATTTGAGCTACCCATCCAAATAACTTGTATAAAAGTCAAACCAACAAATTATTGGTTTAAATTTAATTTAAATATCAACAACTGAGACCAGTACCAATTAAATAAACATCATCAGTTAATTAAATTATCTAAACCTCTTAAATATGCCATTGTTGAAGTCAACTCTTTTACTAATATAATAAACTTAATCTTTAATTTTCATTTCATTGTTTTTCGGATGAAAAAATTATAACAAATCAAAATAAATTCTAAGATTGATTCAATTATTTAAAATGGATGGATTGATTACCCCCCCAAAAAAAAAACTCCAACTTGAAATTGCCATTCTCTAATTAATAAAATAAATATTAGATAATCTAAATGAATTACCTTCTTGTGTGATGAACATGTAAGGAACATTGAAAGCATGGTGAATATGACTTTTACTGAACTCCTCGGGTGTCCTATTAACAAAAACAATATTTATTTTTTTAAGTAATGTTGTAGAAATTAATGATAAATTTCAAAAAGTAAGTAAGAAATTTATTTTTCAGGTAGCATTTAAATATATGAATAAAAAGTGTGGTCAAATATTTTCTTTGAATGAGGTTGAGGCATGCGAAAACAACCAAACTTCTTTCTTTTGCCATGCAAATACATACAAGTTAGCTTACTTTAATCACATCACTTCTTCAGAAATTAGAGAAAAGTAAGCATAGAAAAAGGAGAGACCTCACATCCAAATAGCAGTGGTTTGATCCAAGCAAATCTTTTGCAGCTATTACATTCACAGTGGCAACATCTTCAGGCGTACAACTATTACCAAAAACACTAGGTTAGGTGGTGGTTCAAAAACCACAGAATTATAAGCTTAGCTAGAAATAAAAGAATCACCTCTTAGGGGCATCCATGAAAAATGATAATGAATTTCTCTTCAGCTTTTGCAGATCCCAAGTCAATTCTCTGAGGGCTTTATATAACAAATCTCATCTGCTTTTCCCTTCTACTTGTTAACCATTGTGCACAGAGTTGACTTTATCATTTCTATCATTTTCTTACATAATAATTTATAGTATACATATGTAATCATGACTATTATATATATCACCCTTGAAATTGAAATTGTGTCTGACAAAAAGAATGATAATAAATTGCTAAAATTTTCCTATTGTATGGTGAATAAGTTGTAGGTTTAGTACTTATATTATAATTTAACCATTATCATTGAAATTAAGATTGAATTACAAAATTAAAAAAAATATATGAATTAAAAATGTTTAAATTGAAAAATAAAGACTAAACTCATAACTTCTACATAAAACGAGATTAATAATAGAATCTGAAGTAATGGATTTAACTGCTACCATTTTGATTAGGATTGAAATTTTTAAATTTTTTAAAAAAATACGAAAAATTAAAATTAATCAAATTAAAATAACATAGACTAAATCGGTATAGAGAATAATAGTAGAATTTTCACTAATAAATTTCTTTTCAACTTAGTAGATCTGCAACTGAATTTTCCGGCGGTTTTATATACAAATCTCATTTGGCAATATTTTGGTTGTTATTTACAGTGTATTCTTTTAATTAAAAAAAATTGTAATATACTCCTTTCTTTTTATATATTTACTTTATATCATAAAATCACATTTCACCCTCTCAATTTTTCTAGTAAAAAATTTAAGACCTATTTATAACCTTCCAAATGATTTTCCATCTTTTTGAAGGTACTGGAGTTTATAAAATTATGAAGGATATTTTATTTATGATATAATATTTTATAGTATGCATCATGCAATTTTTAATTTTCCCTTTTTATAATATAGATTTTAGTTTCTTGCTTAAGTTACGCTAAAGTCACTTCGCAAGTTCAATGTTGTTTTACATCGCTGGCCCTTAGACTTTAGTGCGTAGGCCTGAGGCACGTCTAATTTATAAGATTTGACTTTTTTTAACAAGTAAGATTTGACTTTTTAATTATGCTTTAACAATCAAGCAAGGTATAAAAAATCGAATTAAAAAATTTTAAGGTAGTTTTTGTGAACTTAAATCGTAAAATTTATATTTGGATTTTAAGAATAGGGTTAATTGAGTAATAACACATATAAAAATGTAGTATTTATGACTATATCTCAAATTCATAGATTTATTCTATGCCCATATAAAAGTGATATTTTGAAAATGGACCACTTATATTGGTGTAAAAATTAACATAGTTTTATTTAATAATTCGAGTTCAACTTTGGAGTTGCAATTATCTAATATGAGAGGGTAAATTGAACTTAAGCCAATAGTGTAACACTCCTAATTCGACCTAGATGTTATGATCGGATCCTGAGAGTTACACTGATTACTCAAAATAGATTATTTGCTTCCCAAAATGTTGCTTATTCTTGCATTAGTAATTTTGCAAAAAGTCGTTTTCATTTATTTCCTTAAAAAACTTAACTATTGTCAAATAAGTGTTTTCCAAAACATACATTATTTACCACCAAGTTAAATTAAAAGTTATAATATTAACTTATTTTATCTTCCTGAAAACTCAATTATTCATTTTGTTTTATAGCAAAAAAATCCATAACTAATTAAATTTTGAAAGCAAACTTCCTATTTAATCAACCGTCAAACATGCAATTTGTTTAAACTAATTTACTAAAACTAAAAAACGAAGAAGACAAAACCAAAAATAAAGTTCGAAAATTTATCTAACAGTCTAAAAATTCCATAACTTTCATTTAAAATTTTTCTTAAGAATTGTAAGAATATCCAATCCGAGCTTTCGCAATCCTAAGTCTGCGGATTACCTAAGATGATAAAATATTTGGGTGAACTAGAAGCCCAATGTGTGACTTAGCCCACATACATAACATATAGCATATTAATACAAAAATGCACATATCAGAACAAAATAATCAAATAACAAGAAATGCTTAAAAATGCAATGACGTACAAAATAATTCCTACCCCCAACTGCTACACACCATCTCCGTCTCACCCAACACACCAATTAGGATAATTAAGCACCCATCCAACCGTACACCAATTAGTGGTCATGTGCCACTAAAATAATATGTAGACAAGATGCCAGAAATAACGCGTGAGGCCGCCAGAAATAATTAATGCAATTTAACTGCCAGAATTAGACTTTGCGGGTAAATCGTCAAAATTGCAAATCAAAACTACCCGAACTTCCTCCATATCTTATTTATATCCCACCCCAATGCATATACGAAAACATACTACATGTTCAAAAATATACTCATTTTAAACATGCTACATATAAACACAACAGATTGGAAACATGACAACATTACATACGAGTTGATAGATCATAAGCATACTGATTAACTTGTTCAGAGTTCTATACAGAGACATGCTCACACAATTACACATACAAACAAGTCTATGAATTTACCAAATCTAACATGTTCACAAAATGTTTGAATCTAACGTCATGCATAACAGAATAATCTTATCAGACGTAATCACATAACCCATCACATAGTTTTGCTAACTCGCACATCTAACCCAACTAAACTGTTCGAAATGGGCCCACATGACTAGGCACACGCTCGTGTCTCTCACATGACCATGCACATACCCGTGTGGCATTGACTATCACTTTCGGTTTTGCACAGTTTCACTGATTTTCGGGTTAGAGTCACACACCTAATCATTTTTGGAATGTCGACACTACAGTAGCAACCAAATTCTACACACGTCATCCACAACTTAATCAATTATCAATCGTTCACATAAAATTGACCTAGGCATTCAACTACTTAGCCTTAGAAGTAAAGGTTTCTAAGGCACCTAATTCGCAGGGATGCAATGCGCTTCTTGATTCTCACCTAAACAAAAACACAACCTTTCCGCATGAAACCAAAACGAAACATTTATCCCTAGAGAAGTATAAAAAGTACTTATGAAAGGATGTAAACATAGTGTTAAAATACTTCCAATCATGTACGACCAGCACCAAATTAGAAAAAAAGACAACAGCATAGAAACAAATGAACGATAGCAAAACATAAGATTGAGACAACAAATGGAATAAACAGAAGGATGTTAATTTTGATATAATGGAAACAAACGAAAAAAAAGAGAAAAGAAGAGATAACTTGTAACACCTTATACTCGGCCCGGTCGTCGAGCCCGAATATTAAGATGTCACACCACCATCACACATCACATACATTATAAAAGGTATCATCATTAAGCAAACATCTTCCCTCTTAGATTTTGTAATAACTATAAGTCATACATGTTCCAATCATCAATAAAACATGCTAAGAATTCATCAAGCGAACTTCAAATGAGAATTAAACATGCATTAGAATTACATAGCAAAATTTTGAAACAAATCACGTAGGTATTGATACTGAATCAAAGGTATTGATATTTCCCTCAAATGGTATCGATATTGCTTGGAAAATCGATACCAAAACAACATTCTATTTCTCGTTTAAAATCAAAACCTTAAAAATTATAGGTACCTTTCATAAAGTATCGATTATTTTACCCCAAGTATCGATACTTGTGATGTGATATCGATACCAAATAATGTTATTGGCTTCCTTTACTTTTAAAAATCATGGAGGTGTCGTTTTTAAAACCCCGAATATTGATACCTTTACTCCAGACAACAAAAATTACAGCATTTTAAGGCATTTATTCCATTCTAACAAATAACTAATCAACATATTATTAATACCTCATCAAACCATCGTCAAAATGTACATAATAGTAGTTCCTAACATCGCAAATATGCTCAGGCAAACATTCAAAATACCAAGACCAATGTCCACAAAATGTAAAGCAATAAAGTCATGAAAACATTCTAAATATCATGACAAAACCAACAAAAATTCTACCACATTGCCTTTATTTCTCCAAAACATAAACGAATAAATAACGCCTACGAAATAATGATAAGGTCTTGCTTGGATCACTCCTTTGGAACCACATCGCTCACACCGGAACACAACTAATCTGCAATGGTTTAAAAAGGAGTGGGTGAGCTTTACAAGCTCAGTGAATGATCAGAATAACTACCACGCACACATGTCATCATGCCTTATTGAAACAACCATTTAGCACAATTACAACATTTCATACTTTAGTATTATTTTACTTATTCAACCATTATTTATTTACATAGTAACCACTTACTCATTTAAGCATATATCACATTATACATAATCACATCTATTGATAATTTGGCACTTGAGCTATGAAACATAGAAGTGGGTTCTATCACCACACATCGGATACACGGATCTCCAGCACACCAAATGACTCATAGAGTCGAACATATCCCAAAAAGTGTAGCATATAACTAATACTCTCCAACACACCAAACATGTCTTGGTAAATGGAGCTTATCTCACATTTCCTTATCTCTCCAAATCTGTCCCGGACCTTAATCTCCTAAAAACACAACATATATAAGTGAGTACATCACAATCCTATGGCATGCCAATATATCTAATGGTTTCAAAGTTCACAAGGCCAAAAATATCTGTAATTAACATACATAATGACTTACCGTTTTCTAAACTTTATCACTACATAGTCACATTATAAGCACAACATAATCACATAATAAAACAATAGTATGAGAAAGATTACACTCAAAATTTAGAGTAGGGTTTAGGCTACTTCTAAATTCCCAATTAATGCAATAAATCGTGTCCATAAGTAGCGATTCTAAAAACTCACTAATTACATTTTCCTCGAGACGCCGAAAGCTCAAACTAGGATTTCCTTAACTCGTAGAAGGTCCTAACGAATCTGAAGCTTCAACACAATAAATTTTACACCTTAAATCTTTTGGAGGTGTCGCGGTGGCTTTATGGAATCTAAATACCATCAATATTATCTTATCTTATATCCACCTTGATGTTCAAACACAGAAGTGTTCTCCCACCCTGCAAGACCCTAAGCTTCGCACATCACGGTTTGCTCCCAACAATCCCCAATGGCAGAATCTTAACAGAATTGTAATTTACTTTTTCCCTATTCCTCTGCCCATTCTTGCATTCGCCGTCCTATACATTTATGCTCGAACATCGTAGTGTCCCCTCTGTAAGGCCCAAAGGTTCGCGCATCACGGGTGCACTCAACAACATCGTATGGAGGTATCTAATAGAAATTCTCATTCTTATGTCCTAACTTTATTTATCCCGTCGGCAGTTCCCTTTCATGTTCCATTAACATATCATATCATATGATGCATGTATATCATAACTGAAATTCCATGGAGTCATAGCTAATTTATGCTTACAAAGCTAAAGTGGAGGATACTCATATACGTATACAACTTTATATGTACTTAGCATATTAAAGATAAAGTGTAGAAACTCACCTGAAGCTTCTTCACCTTATCACTTAGCTTTTCTGCACGTCTGAGCTCTCATTCTCCAAGAAGCGCTTACTGGATTCTCTATTTTTCTGACTTAAACCTCACGATCATTGCTCCATGCAAAGCTTTCCATAATCATCGCTTTCTCGGAGTAATTATGAAAAAAAGATGAGGAGAGCAAATGAAATAAACTTGAGAAAAAGTCTCCTCGGGAAGTCACTTCCTAATTATTTATAGCCCTTCTTGCACAGTCTTCAACCGTTTAGAAACCATTCATAGATAATCATTCTATCCCCAACTAAGGAACTAATTGATTCTAATCCAACCGAACCAGAAACAGATTTCAATCTTGTTTAATTTTGTTCCCAACTTTTTCTAACTTTTTAGTAGAGACCGCCAGTTTACGGTTTCTCAATCTAACCCCAAGTTTGTTCTTAATTTTCGGGTTTAAAAGAAATCGGGCATGACAAGCCACGCTTCCAACAACAAAATATACCTGCGAGATGACCCTCTACTTGTCGATTTGTAGCTTAACTCTTTGTGGTACTCTTACAGTTGGGACCTCTTTGGGATTAACCATATTGATCCTCTTAGTCGATTTGCTAGCTGAGAGACCAAGTTTACCCACGACTTTCTCTAATATGAATAGATTAGATACTCTCGTATCCATAAAAACATTTCTCATTCGGTCTGTGATGTTGATGTCCATAGATATCAACCTTTTCTACTTGAAATCCCTCTTTGCTTTAAAAGAATTGAGTATCATTAATTCAAGCCTTAATACCTTTTTCTCATCGGGCTCTACCTTGTATTCTTTATTAACTACAGATAACATGGATCGTTGTGGGCAGTCCAGCACTTTATGTGAACCACTACATAAAAAGCACTATAACGACTTATTTTTATTCTTTTTGACCCTCGAATGGTTTTTGGGTTTCCTCTTCCTATTAGGTGGTTTCCTATTAGCACCATTCTTACCGTTACTACTGTTGCCTTTCCTATCCAGTCCTTCCTTATAGTTTCCTCACCATTGCCTATCTCTTTGGGCTCAAAAGACTCGAACTTGTCTTTCCTCAAACCAAGATCGACAAATGATTCCTCCTCGACCATGGCTTTGGTAAGCTCTTGATCTCTAGTCGATGCAACTCTTGTTTTGCCCAAGGCTCCTTGAACTAATAGAATGCCTCATTCTCACTCAGATCAGGGATTTGGAGTAACAGCCTAGTGAACTCCCAAAGATAATCTTGGACAATGCCTTGTTGCGTAAGTTGGCGCAACTTAGCCCGAGCCTCCTCCTCAATATACTGTAGGAGCAATGAGATAAAATTGGATGATTACAAATAAAGGGCAAGACCTCTATTTATAGTTGAGCTCCCCCAAATCCAGTAGTACAGTTTACTTTACATTGACGGCTGAGATCAAAACCAATTTACAATTGAGATTCTGAAGAGATTTACATGATCCCTAAGATTACAAAATCAAATCTTATAAGATTAGTTTTCATATTTACCATGGTAGCCCTATTTTTTCCTTAAGTGCTTCATTTGGCCACCAAGGCTTCAAGTAGATGGACTTCTCTACATGTTTCACGAATTGAGCCAGTTCAAGTGGATTGAATGAGCCTTATTTAATCAATTAACCTCTATGGGACATTCTGTGCACATTCGTCACGAATTTTAATCCGCGACCTATGACACAAGTAGATAGAGCTTTATCTCGATTTTAAACATTGATTTTATCTAAATAAAATCTTTGATGAATAATCCCATGAATTGCACCAATTATTAGATTTCCAAAGAGGATACAAATACTTATCCAAAAAGGAATTTTATACTTTTTATGCTTCTCTTTTAAGTAAAACATGATGATGCTGATGGATTAAGAGTGTTTGGCTCTAAAGTTGAGTAGTTTGCTAGTTTATCAAGACATGCTCTCGACTCATACAAATCAAATATGCCAACTCACAAATTTTGATAGCAACACAACTGCCGTCCAATCACTTGTTCTAACAAGTTATAGAACAATGGAACAATCAAAACTCCAAAACTATCAATAAAAAGAATAATAAGTCGGCGAATTCCTTTGACCAGCCGTGAATTGATTACTTAAAGTTATTAAAATGCAGCATATTACTTTGGTCCCATCGTTTACGCCTTTGATTAAGTCTCACCTACCTTCTTAATAATTTGTAGAAAAGTAACTAAAAATACACTCTTACATGTTTTCTAATTAATTTCCTAGTTTCTTTTTTTTTTCTTTCAAAACATTATATCTTCTAATATTCAAAACATGACACATAATTAATAATTATTTGTTAATATGTAGGAATGAAAATAAATTAATGAGGGATGAGGTTTTCTGTTGTTGCAAGGTAGATGATAAGAAAGAAATAATTGACAGGACAACTAGAAATGTAAGGTTTACTAAAATAAAATGCATATGAAAACTAAACATTAAAATCTCAAATAAGAAGGTAGGTAGAAAAACTTTAAAGGCCATGAAAAAAAATATTAAATTCTCATTTATTATGTGTTAGGTATATTTATGAATTGGTCTAGTAAATGACCCTTAATTAGCTTCATGCAGCAACCGTTATAAAGTTCATCATTTGACGAAGTGTAGTTGAATGCAGTTTTCAAACATTTATATGATACAACCGTATTTTTGTACATCACTATCTTTTTTTATTTTATGATCTAACAAAGCCAAATGGACAACAGAAAATGAGTTTAATAAAGTAAAGTTAATTAAATAGTACATATATGCCTTAAAACCATTGGGAAATTGTTGAGCACTCAAAGCTTAATTGATTTTTCAATTAATGTTTTTAGACTTTATAGCATTTCTGTTGAGTTTCTTTCGTTTTCAGTTGGATCAGAATCCTTTAAGGGTATTAATTGTTTGCCAAGAACCCTATATTTTATGTTGCAAATATAATTAATTCAATATACAAAAATTAATTAGGACTTGCTATTGCTCAAAAATTCTAAACCCCATCAATCAAATTTTGTTTCATAACAAGGTTGAAATTTCGATTGTTTATAAGATTTTTTTTTTAAGATTTTATTTTGATTTATGTTTGACGATATTATTCAAATTCATATTTTGTTTACAAGTCCAGTTGTGTTTTTTTAAAGATTCAATTGTATTTTTTTATAATAATTAATTGTAATTGTAGTTATTCAAGTTGTAATTTTTGAATCTAAACTACTAAGATTAAAGCAATGTGATAATTATAATCGAGATTTAATCTTTCACAAATTCAATATAAAGTAAATATTGGAATTTGGATTGCATTGCCTAAATGATATATTTGAAGAGCGCGTGTGGTGTAGATTCCTTGATGTGTTGATAAAGTGCATTTAGGCTTTTCCGGAACTTATAGCAATTACACAATGAATTGATGTAAGATACACCTAACCTGGGCATTTCTAATTAAGTTTATTCCTTCTCAATTGATTTTTTTTTAAATTTTTTCAATGCAAGAAAGCTTAAAAGCTAATAAATCTTATAAACCAGGCCTTATAGGTTAGTTAGAAACATAATCCAAGGATACCATCATATGGAAAATCAGAAAAATTAAATTTTAAGCTAACATGGGATTTAAAATATATATATTAATACTACAATTAGTTTTAAAAGTGATATTAACGTAAATATAAAAATTGAATTTCAACATCTATATCTCTTACCATAAAGAAATGAGAAAAATTTCCAACTTCTTTTACCAATGAAACCCACCAATCTAAACGTTATATTTTTCCCTCTCGTCTTGTTGCTTTTGCCCATCCATTTTTCCATATACATATGCTCAATTTTTGGTAAGATCTAATTCATCTATCATTTACAAAATCATATAGTTAAGCATTGGATATTGAAGTCCCTCAAATTGATATATTGAGATCAATGCGAGGCTTCTTAGCAGCTGGCATAATAGGAACAAGGGTATTGCATCTAGGGCATTTAGGGTTATGTTTCATTATCAACACATAGGATAAGCAACCCGGGCAGCCTGCCGCAACCGGTGATGCAAACTTCTCTTTACTAAATTCACCTTTTTGTGAATCTTTGATTGAAGATGATGATGAAGAATAGGAGGGTGATAAGGATGATTTCCACAATGATGACGGTGATGTTCGCTTCTTTATCGGCTCTTTCTCAGCCCTTTCGAGCGCGGATTTTACTTTGTCAAGGGTGCACACGCTCTGGTAATTGCTTGATGATGGGACTAATTTCAATTCTAAGTTGCTCTCATCGAATAGATTTAGCAAAGGTTTACAAGGCAATGGGGATGTTGGGATATTTAAATCTTGAAGCTTTGCCACTGTTGGATTGGTTTGGTGCTTAGTCCCATCGGATGATGATGATGAATATGTTGAATTGCATCTTTGCAAGTACACTCTACCAGACTGCAACCATTAACAAAACCATAAATTAATGCATTATTTTTTGAATTAAACATATAAATAATAATTAAAGATAAGAGTGATATGAAGATTCAAAGAGAAGTTATAATAATTAATAAAAAAAGTAAAGAAGGCAGGTGGCCTTAGAAGTTGCAGAGCATTGAAGAGCATAATAAATTTCAAGGTAAATAAATGCAAATTTTAATGTTGTTGATTGCTCATTAAAATCAATCTATACAAGGGAATAAAATGTCAAAATAATGAATGGATTATATTTATTTAGAATTTGATTAGAAATAAATGGCTTATTTCAGTTGAAGTAAACAATGAATGAGCCAACCAAATTGTATTGAATTATTTAAGGAGAGAAAGCTGGGTTTAAATTGTAGAGGTAAATAATTTACATTTTGGAGACATTAAAGCTGATTTAATCCCCATTTTCTCATCATCCAAACAGAATTGAATTTAGCAAGAACCTTAACAATATAACTGAAATCAAATCAAATCAAATATTATCAAAACAATGAGGAAAGTTGAGAATTTGATTTCCTTTTAGTAGGGAAACAAAGAACAATAAAATTCCCATTGACTTAAAAACAGAGTATGAAATTGAAACCATCACTGAAAATATTCATATGATAAAATAAAAGAAAGAGAGAGTACCTTCAAGTCAAGGCGCTTTTCCCATCCGTTAGGGACATGAAGGTCAAGGTCAAGTTCTTGGGATTGATCATTTTTGGTATCGGTGAAGGCGGAGCCACCACCTCCGAAGCCAAGAAGGTCTCTAGTAATCAAAGCTGTTGATTTTGGTCCACCAGATTCATTCCCCACCGTTAGTTCATCCTTGTACCCGCTTAAAACTCTATGTAAAGAGCTAACGTCGGCAGCCATAGCCAAAGAGCTTCTTCTTGTTCGTCTGTCTTTGAGAGAGAGGAAGAGACTTTTTTTTTTCTGTTCTTTCTCTTGGAGTAAAGTAACAATAAATATGGAGCCATTTATAAGTGTTATAGCGAATATTAGTTACGTTAATAAATATTTTCTTAAAAAAAATGAAAGGTCATACTTGGTGGTATTAATTATTATTAACTTAAATTTTGATTTAAAAAGATAATTTATTTGTTGACAAAAGAGAAATTGTGTAAGGTTACTCTCTATATCAAAACTTTTCAATTTTGTCACAAATTATTATAAAATCAATTGTACATTTATTAACATATTTAAATAATAATCCTCTTTCCTAATTTAATTATTTTTTACAATTAATACATTTATTAACACCATACTTTTTTGGAATTAAAAATATTTAAGGGTGTGAAAAATCCTCAAATTTTTTCAAAATATAAAGTAATTAAGTCTTTTTTTTACATACTTAAACTTTCAAAATTCATCAAAAAGGCCCTCAAATTTTTTCAAAAAAAAGAGCAATGGCTCAATTGTTTTTTTTTCTCCACTCAATTGGGTATTTGAATTGCCAAGATGCATCAAAAAGGCCTTTTAACCGTTAATTTTAACTGTTGACCGTTAAAGCTAACTGCCTCTAATTTTTTTTCAGTTAAAGTCACCACGTGTCACAATCATGACGTAACATGTGAAAAAATTGATAAAAAGTAAAAATCAATAAAAGGTATAAAAAATATTTAATTTTAATAAAAAAATATTTAATTTTTATTAAAAATTAGAAAAAGATTATAAAAATTGTAAAAAATTATAAAATATGTAGAAATATAGAAATATATATATAATTTTATAAAGTCATAAGAAAATGATAAAAAAATGTTAAGAAATATAAAATTTGTAAAAGAATTATAAAAATTATCATACCAAAAGAAGCATTTATGATTTTTCTATAACTTTTATTGATTTTTATTTTTTTATCATTTTTCATCATATTTCATGTTGTGTTGCGACATGTGATGGCTTTAACAGAAAAAAAAACTAGGGATCGTTAACTTTAACAGTTAAAGGGTTTTTTGGTGCATTTTATAATTTTTTTTATGATTTTATATAATTTTATATTTCTTTTACGATTTTTATATATATAATTTTTTATATTTTTATTAAAGTTTAATAATTTTTATAATTTTATAGATTTTTATTTTTTATAATTTATTTGTCACATGTGACATAATTGTTGTGACACGGGATGGCTTTAATTGAAAAAAAAATTAGGGGCAGTTAACTTTAATGGTCAATTGTTAAAGTTTATGGTCAAATGGTCTTTTTGATGCATTTTGGCAATTGAGTGAAAAAATAAAAACAAGGGCTTAATTGCAATTTTTTAAATTTTGAGGGTCTTTTCGATGTATTTTAACTATTTAAGTACCCAATTGAGTGCAAAAAAAAAAGAAGAAAGAAAGGCTTTATTGCTTTTTATGAAACAAATTAAGGGCCTTTTTGATGTATTTTAAAAGTTTAAGTACCCAATTGAATAAAAAAATAAAAACTTAATTTACTTTTTTTAAATAGTTTGAGAACTTTTTACACCCTTAAACCAATTAAAATATATATTATATTTTCTTTTTATATAGCATGACCTTAACCTAAATTAATGACATTATACTTGAAATTAATATTTTTTAATATAAATTTAAGAAAGGCCATACCGGTTAACTAATAACATTTCCATGTATTTATGGTCAGAGGAAGAGTGAGAAAGGGAAAGGAATTCAAGGAAAACAAGAAAAGCATGCAAATAAATATCCATATTAATTGCTTGGAAATACAGTCACCTATTCATGAATATTGTACGAAATTTGAGAGGATATGATTAAAAATATTAAGTTCAAAAATTAAATTTGGATAAAAAAATTAGATCAGTTTGAAATATGAATCACGTTTGAATTTAAATATTCAAGGTTGGAACTTAATTTGGCTCTACTTGTTTTTCTATGTCTATAATATAATATATCATGTTGTTTTTATATATCATGCGTTTTATAACACATAAAAAACTAAATCTATAATTATATATAATACTATAATATAAATATTAAAAAATGTTAAGATGTTTATCTATAGAATTTTAATAAATGAAAAAAATATACAATATTATTAAATATAAAATAAAAAATAATATAAATATATTTTTAAAAATAATATAAACAGATCCAAAATTAGTTTGGTTCAGCCATTTACTGATTAAATGCTAAAATTACATATTTTATGTAATTAAATTGGTTAATTTATGAGAGTGCACCACTGATTTTTCCATTTTTATATTGAATTTTGTGTATGGATGCAATTTGGGGCGAAATAGAAGAAAAATGAAACAATTGGGCTAGATTGAAGAAATAAGTAAAGAAGGTGGGCCAAAGCAGAATTTTTCCAAGACGTAATTAGCTGAAATTTTATGTTGACTTAGTGGGAGATTATGTAGGGATTTTTATATCATGGAATATTTTATTTCCTTGATTTTCTATGACTAGTGACTCTTAATTTGGCAAAGCCACTAGTATAAATAGGAGGCTACTTTGTCCATTTAATCATCAAGTTTTTAATCAAACTTATATCTCTTGAATTCAATCTTTTTCTTTCCTTTTTGCAAATTTAGGGTCTGTTTGATTGCCAGTAAAATATTTTCCGTAAAATGATTTCGGGAAAATATTTTACTTTTCTGTAAAATGATTTACTGGAAAATATTTTTTTGGTGTTTGATTGAATCTGTGTAAAATATTTTCGACTGTTTGGCAGATTTCCTGGAAATATTTTTCGAAAAAATTATTTTTACATATATTGATATATATTAATAAATTTTTATATTTTAAATTATTTTTACATATATTGCAATGATTTATTTATAATAATACTCAATTATTAAGCTACAATATTAATCGTTATAAATTGAAAAAAATTAATATCAAATAAATTATTTGTAATTGTGTTAAAAAAACAAGTATTGAATAATTAAAAAAACAAGTTACTGGAAAATCGATAAACAGAAGCAATTTTCTACCGGAAATGAAGGAAGGAATGAAGGAGGCGATAGAGAGGTGAGCACGGAAAATGTCTTACGGAAATTGAAAGGGTAAGACATTTTCCCTAAAATGTAACCCATTTTCCCTTGTTTTGGAGTTCATTTTCCAAATGGAAAATGTTTTCCGCCAATCAAACGCTGGAAAAGTTGGAAATGATTTTCCGGAAAATCAATTCCTTCAATCAAACAGATCCTTAGTTGCTGACATTGATGCATTATATTTTTTCCATCTATTAGTTCCTAGCTTTGGCACCCAATCATTGCGTCACCCTCACCCACTTACTTCCATTTCTTTTTAATTTATTCAACCTTCTCTAACTATGCCCAATACCAACATGCCCCAAACCTTAGTCAACTAAATCCATTTTCAGCTTTAGGTCGGAGTTAGCCTCGTCAAGACCCATGAGTTATGAACCCGAGCAATTTAACTCCTAAATTCCAGTACTTATTATTTCTTTGGATTAAGAATATGATTTTGTCAACTCACAAAGTCAAATCAACACTAAGTAAAAAAAGACGTCGTTTGATTTACTGTGGTTAGACGTACAGTTGGAATTCCGAAAGGATCGATTGTCTAATCGGTTTTCTATGAACACATTGGCGTGCCAAGTTGGGATTGCTGTTTGGTTCCGTCAAGGGAAATAGTAACTAGATTTAAATGTCCCACGCGGTTAAGGACATTGGTTCGAGCTAGGCTCTTCTAGAACGCAAAGCTACCGGATTTCTAAATCACAAACGTTTCGTTGGTTGTTTGATCGGTAAGGGTTAGTTATAGGACGTTGCATAACTAATTTACACAAGGAAGAGTTGGTGTCCAAGGCGTCCTTGGTAGCTATAACTAGCTTATTGGAAAAGAGGAGTTCATTTAATTTCGAGGATCGGTTTAAAGATGAGAAAAACCCATGCCTAAAGCTGAGCTTAGTTTAATTAAATTTTCTTCAGATTTATTTAACTGTTTTATTATTTTATTTCCAGCTTTTACTTTTCACGCATTTTTTTCCCTGTTTATTTCAGGTTCCAGGTTTTCAAATTTTATCCCCCCAAATTTCTTGGGCACGACAACTGCCCAGGCACGAATCTGGTCAAGAGAGAAACAATTTTCAGTAAATCCAATCTCTGAGGGATCAACCCTACTCCCTATACTGCTTAAATTTCAAATTAGGCGTAGGTTTATTTTGGTGGACTCGACACCCATCAGTTTTGGCGCTGTTGTCAGGGACTGGCAACACTTACAATTGTTTAAATCGTCTTCATGACCAGAACTTCATCCGGAGATCTCGAATACGACCCAGAGATCTAGAAATCAGCATGAGCACGACGAAAAGAGACAGAAGCTCTTAAATGTGCAGAGGCAATTCAACATGGAAAACAAGTCGAAGTGGTTGAACTTGAGACTGAACCACTTTTTGAAACAAAAGACAACCTCGGTGAACCAGAAGGGATGGCAAACTGAACCATTCGTCAACTAGCCGCTGCCCCCAACGAGCAAACACCGTTTTGCATCAACTATCCAATTTTGGAGGAACCCCGTTCGAGTTAAAATCAAGACTGATTCACCTTTTGCCTATTTTTCGAGGCTTGAAGAACGAAAATCCACACACTCACTTGAAAGAATTCCACATGGTCTGCTCAAGCATGAAACCTCAAGGAGTAACCGAAGATGAAATCAAACTTCGAGCCTTTCCTTTTTCTTTAATTGATACAGCAAGAGAATGGTTATTTTACTTACCCCCGGTTCTATTACAACATGAGATAACTTATCTCGTGTATTTCTTGACAGATTCTTTCTAGCATCGCGAGCAGCTGAACTTAGGAGAGACATAGTGGGAATTCGCCAATTGGAGAATGAACGGCTCCATGACTATTGGGAGCGATACAAAAAATTATGTGCAAGTTGTCATCAACACGGTTTGACCGAACAATTACTTCTTCAATGTTTCTGTGAGGGTTTGCTCCCTATGGAAATGAAGATGATTGACGCTGCTAGTGAAGGGGCGCTTGTCGATATGACTCCTCAAAAGGTAAGAGATTTGATATCAACCATGGCGGAAAATTCTCAACAGTATCAGCCGAATTCAGAATCGATAAGAAGGGTTAACGGGGTAAATGTTTCATCCTTAGAAGATAAATTGGATAAGCTTACTAATATTGTTCAATCTATGCTTACAGAAAAGAAGAATCTGACCCAACTGTGTGGAATTTGTACTACGTCTGAACATCTGACGGATTTATGCCCAATCCTTAATGATAATTCAACGGCACATGTTGATGCTATCGAAAGTTTTCCAGGACCTTCGCAAAGACACTATGATCCTTTCTCCAACACTTACAATCCCGGGTGGAAGGATCATCCCAGCTTGAATTACGGAGCTAATCCCTGATATAATCCATCATACCAATCGAGACCTTTGCAACCACCACAACAACAACCCAAGCCGAGCATATCTTTAGAAGCTATTGTGGAAAGACTTGCTGTCGATGCTGCAAAATATCAACAGAGGACAGACGCATCGATACAAGAGTTAACTAATTAAGTTAGTAAATTATCGATGGCAGTTAAACGTTTGGAATCTCAAGGTAAATTACCGTCCCAGACAGAGCCGAATCCTAGGTAAAATGTAAGTGCAATAAATCTTCGTAGTGCAAAGGTTCTGGAAACAGTTCCAGACAAAAGTCATGGGCAAGACAAGGAACGGGAAAAACAAATCTCTGATCTAAAAGTCAGACCGGAATAAGAAATTTAGAAACCAGTCATGAGCCACCTCCTTTTCTAGGGAGGCTCACAAAGGATAAGAAAAAGAAGGAGGAAAAAGAAATCCTCGAAACATTCAGGAAGGTGGAGGTAAATATCCCTTTGCTCAACACTATCAAACAAATCCCTCGTTATGCAAAATTCCTCAAGGAATTGTGTACTAGCAAGAGGAGGTTAATAGGTAACAAAAAAGTAAATGTAGGAGAAAATGTCTCCACAATATTGCAAAAGAAAGTTCCGCCCAAATACAAGGACCAATGTGTGTTTGCTATTTCCTGTGAGATAGGTAATGTAGGTATTAAAAAATCCATGTGTGATTTAGGGGCTTCCATTAATGTTATGCCTTATTCTATTTATAAGTTGATTAACGCGGGTCCTTTGAAAAAGACAGGAGTAATAATCCAGTTGGCGGATAGGTCAGTCATCTATCCTGAAGGGTTGCTTGAAGACGTTCTTGTTAAAGATAACGAATTAGTTTTCCTTCCAGATTTCTACATTATTAATATGGAGGACGATAACTCAACTAATTCATCTGACATTTTGCTTGGAAGGCCGTTCCTAAGTACCGCAAGCGCAAAAATTGATGTTCAGAGCGGAACACTGACAATGGAGTTTGATGGTGAAATCATGAAATTCAACGTCTACAAAGCTATGAGTCATCCTAACTCACTGTCAAATATTTCTAGTATCGATATTATAGATTGTTTAACTCAATCTTATTCTGAATATCATGCATTTGATGAGTTGGAAACTGTCCTTTACAGAAGTATTAACATGGGTATTTTAAATTATCTCGAGGAATTATCAATTATAGAAGATCCATTACGAGAAATTGTCAAGCACTTGGAGACACAACCATCGTTGACAAATCGAGGTAACCAATTTGAACTATTACCTTCCCAAACTAAAAAGTTGCCTTCAGTTTTGCAGCCACCAACCTTGGAGCTTAAAGTATTACCGGACCATCTTAAGTACATCTTTTTGGGAGAAAACGACACTTTACCGGTGATAGTGTCAAACAAACTAACCAAAGACGAGGAGGAAAGTCTAGTTCAAGTTCTGGTGGATTATAAGGAAACTATTGGTTGGACAATAGCCGACATAAAAGGGCTAAGTCCATCCACTTGTATGCATAAAATTTCCATTGAAGATAACATGAAACCAAAGATAGATGCTCAAAGGCGTCTTAATCCACCCATGGTGGAGGTTGTAAAAAAGAAGATCCAGAAACTGTTAGATGCTGGAATGATATACTCGATTTCTGACAGTGATTGGGCTAGCTCGATTCATGTCGTGCCCAAGAAAACTGGCATGACAGTGGTGAAAAACTCGTTAGGAGAGATAGTTCCTACCAGAGTCCAGAATGGATAGAAGGTTGGCATCGATTACAGGAAGATAAATGCAACTACCTGAAAAGACCATTTTCCACTTCTCTTCATCGATTAAATGCTCGAGCGATTAGCTAGTAAGACCAATTATTGTTGTCTCGATGGGTACTCAGGATTTTTCCAAATTCCGGTGGCACCTGAGGATCAAGACAAAATAACTTTCATGTGCCCCTTCAGAACGTTTGCGTATAGACAAATACCGTTTGGACTCTGTAATGCTCCGGCCATTTCCCAAAGATGCATGGTGAGCATATTCTCCAGTTATGTCAAGAAAATCATTGAAGTCTTCATGGATGACTTTACGGTGTACGGTAACTCTTTTAACGAATGTCTTAATAATCTTGTTAAGATATTACAAAGATGCCTAGAATTTAGTCTTGTTTTACATTATGAAAAATGCCACTTCATGGTTGACAAAGGATTAATTTTGGGTCATATAGTTTCCTCGAAAGAAATTGAGGTCGATAACGCAAAAACGAATATTATTGACTCATTGCCTTACCCCACATTTGTGAGGGCAGTTCGTTCGTTTCTTGGCCATGCAGGATTTTACAGACAATTCATAAAAGGTTTCTCGAAGATCATGCAACCGCTTTGCAGTCTATTACAAAAGGATAAATAATTTGAATAACAGGTCGTCGAGCTAACGACGTTAAACAAAGCACTGTTGGGAGGCAACCCAAATTTTTCCTTTATGCAAATAAAATTTTTGGAAAGATAAAACGGAAAGTGAAAATACATGTCGAAGATCGGTTCTGTCTAAGGAAAGACTTGGTACTTAAGAATGTCCATTGTGACTCACCTCTCTTTCCTGGGAACTTACCTGGTGCATTTATCATGACTATTTTACTAAACCCCATAATCTTGGTTTTTAATAATTTATTTCTTGAATATTTAAGCATAGCATTAGCTAACTTATAAATTCGAGAAATAAAAATTGCACATTTTATTTTATTTTTCTTCCCTCTATTTTATTTTATTTTGTAGGTAGACCTTCCAAAACAAAATTTAGGCCCCCATCTCAGCCCACAAAATTCCTTCAATTTCAACCAAGGACCCACCATTTAACACCGTTGTAATGGCCAAAATTCAAGGTTATTGGAATAGTGGTTTCGTAACCATAAATCCGATTTAAAGAGAAATTTATTTTAATACTTTTGCATGAATATTGGTATAATAGGAAAATCATAAGAAAATATCGATAGAAAAATTTTACCGATTTAGTGGTTAGTTAAAAAAAGAAATTATTAAAAAAATTGGGTAAAAATAAGGTATTGAGACCTCAATCTCATAAAACCGAGTCAAAAATATTTTTATAAATATTTATGAAGTGTTAGCAATATGGTATTAAAATTTCGTTAGAAAATTTTAATGTTTGGGTAGTCAATTAAGTGAAAAGGACTAAATTAAAAAAGGTGTAAAAGTTACTAGAAGGATTAAATAGCTCAATTGTTAATTGAGGAGGGACATAAATTGAAAATAACCCCAAAAGGAGATATTTTGGGCGGCATAAGCTGAGAAAAATCAGGAGAATTGAAGAATTAAGGGTAAAATTGGAATATTGCAAAATTTGCTTTAAAAGTTAGGACTAAAGTGGAATTATCTAGATTTCTCTTTATTTTCTGCATTCTCATCAGCCAAAAATATCCTAAGGGTTTCTTCAAGCTGGTTTTTCATAATTTTTGCACCAAGTGAGTTAATCCTTGCATTTTTCTTGTAATTTTTGTGTTTCTAAGACTTTTACAACTAGGTCCTATAACTAAATTCATTAGTTATTGATTTTATGAATAAATTTAAAAGTTGCTATGAATATGTGCTGGAATTTTATGATGAAATAGCATGAAATTGAAGCTTAAATTTTTTTATGAGATGATTTTCTTAGGTAATTTCAATAGAAATTGATTTGTAGGACCTAATTGTGAAAAGTTTGGAATTAAAGTCTATTACTAAAATTATGATTTCCAAAGATTATAAAGTACTTTAAAGTGATGGGATAAAGTGTTAATTGAGAAAAAAATCAGCTCAATTGAGAGGTTAATTGAGCAGGGATGAAATTATCATTTATTGAAAGGTTAGGGAAAAATGGTAATTAACATCATACACTAAAACAGTTTTGGACAGCAGCAGTAGTCTAACTTTGAAAAATCACCAAAAATTGTATAAATCTAATTAGAGGATGAATAAAATATTAAATTAAATCTTATTGAGTCTAGTTTCTCATAGAAGAAACATTTTAATCAATGGAATTGTAAATCATGAGATATAATAGATTTTGTGAGATAAGGTCAGAATGAATTTGGGTTCCCCTGTTCTGACTTTGGAAAATCATTAAAAATTATAAAAAAATTATTATGAGTTATAATTTTAATGGTTAGAATCCTTAATGATTCTATTTTCAGAAGATACAAACAGAAACATCATCCAAATTCTGTACAATGAGATAATTAATTTTTAGTGAAGAGGGGTCGGAACTGTCAAATAATGAAACAAGGGAAACTTTAAAGAATAAACTGTACTTGTTGGCTAAACCAAAAATTCTGAAAATTTTATGGTAAGAAGATATGTGAGTCTAGTTTTAGGGAAAATTAACAAATCTTAATTTGGAGTTCCTAGCTCAAGATATAAATAATTTAGCGACTGTGACTCAGTGAGACAACTTTGAATGTACTATAAATAATAATGGAATTATAGAGAATGTTACATATGAACATGAAATGTATTAGATTAATGATTAAATTTATTTATTTAGATCTAGAAAATTCAAATACGAAGCTAGATCGAGGAAAAGAAAAAGTTCGGGATTAGTAGATTTTTGTTTACGAACAAGTGTCGAGGTAAGTTCGTGTAACTTAAATTATATTCATAAATGCTTGAAATGTTTGTTATTGATGTGAATATGATTTGGATGTTTATTGTATGATAATTGATGAAGTATTGATATTCTTGATGAAAAGAGGAAATAAATCCCGGTTGAATGAAAGGAAAATTCGATGGATCTCTGAAAAGGAATTGACGGTAAAAAGGATCTAGCCTGGACGGGTGATCCTATCCTGATACAGCCCTTCCGAAGAATATGTGGAAAATGGATTTAGCCCGGACGGGTAATCCAAATTAGGGTATGAATTTAGCCTGGACTAGTAATTTAGATCCAAGCTCATTAGAGTAATTGTCATTGCAGGGGATTTAGCCTGGACTGGTAATCCCGACAATACTCTATGAGTTTATATTACAGGGGATTTAGCCTGGACTGGTAATCCCACTGTAAGGATGAGGTTTGCGGGAGTATGCTCTCTAAAATGGAAATGTGCGCACATGAATATGAATTGACGGACCCAGATTTGTACACTTAGGTGTCCTTTTGAAAATCCATCGAAATTCTGAGAAATTCAACGGGATAAATATGGAAAAATAACAAGGGAATGGAAATTATGGAATTGATGAGCTCATCAATCATGATATATATTATTGATACATGGAAATTATTGGACTAATTTGAATGTCGAGTTTGTGCATGATAGGGGAATAATGTATTGAATGGATGTATGAATGTTTACTGCATTATATTGAAAATATTAGGTAAGTATAATTCTTGTTACATGAGCTTACTAAGCACAAAGTGCTTACCCTGTTTCGTTTTCCCCTGTTTTGTAGTGTTAAGAGCTCAGAAGTCAGATTTGGTCGGAGACGCATCACACTATCAACCTCAAGATCTCGGTATATAAAGAAACTTTATTTTGGAAATCAATGGCATGTATAAGCTAGTAAAGTAGATGTTAATGTGAAATGAATGTATGGTTAGCCATTGGTATGGCTAACAAATTTTGGTTTTGGTATGTGATGAGATTATCTTATGAATACGATAAATCTATCTTGAAAATATATTGAAATGGATTGGTTGTGTTGGATTGGTCTCGGTTTAAAATTTACAGGGAAGGTTATATTTTTATAAAGAAGTTATATTGAGTTTCTTTTTTTTTAAAATAAAATATATTTATTCGGTAAAATCTGGTAATGCCTCATACTCTATTTCAACGACGAATACGGGTAGGGGGTATTACAACCGTGGACACACCTACGAGGCCACCCTCCACGACGTTGAAATACATGGGAAGTTTCTTTTTCTATCTTTTTCCTACTTATCTTTACTTTTATTATTTAAATTACATTGGGACATTGGGACAATGTAAAATATGAACGTTAAGAGTGAAAATTGGGATTGTACACTGGACCGAGTAACCGGAATATAGTGCTTGGGTTGTCATCACATCTCGCGTAAAAAGGTTCGTGTGGCTGTCTAATTTCTTTGTACTCACTCCGCTAACTAGCTATCACGAGTAGGGCGAAATAACCCACTTAGAGACATCCGAATTGAGTAACCGAAACATGGCGCTTGGATTGTCATCATGAATCACGTCAAAAAATTTGAAAATGTCCTAAGTACAAAAATAATAAACTGAGGGGTAGGTCCTTCTTATTTCTTAGGCTAGGTTAATATGTAAGGACTAAATTGTTGAATTGTACAAACCATGGGGTTCAAATCCTATTATGGAGGAAAATTTCCCTTTTGCAGATACATACAAAATGCTCGAGGACTAGCATGAACTAAGTAGGGGGTTTGATTAAATACTAAAATTACATATTTTATGTAATTAAATTGGTTAATTTATGAGAGTGTACCACTGATTTTTCCATTTTTATATTGAATTTTGTGCAGGGATGCAATTTGGGGCTAAAAAGAAGAAAAATGAAACAATTGGATTAGATTAAAGAAATGAGAAAAGAAGGTGGGCTAAAGCAGAATTTTTCCAAGACGTAATTAGTTGAAATTTTATGTTGACTTAGTGGGAGATTATGTAGGTATTTTTATATCATGGAATATTTTATTTCCTTGATTTTCTATGGCTAGTGGCTCTTAATTTGGCAAAGCCACTAGTATAAATAGGGGGCTACTTTGTTCATTTAATCATCAAGTTTTTAATCAAACTTATATCTCTCGAATTCAATCTTTTTCTTTCCTTTTTGCAAATTTAGTTGCTGACATTGATGCCTTATATATTTTCCATCTATTAGTTCCTAGCTTTGGCACCCAATCCTTGCATCACCCTCACCCACTTACTTCCATTTCTTTTTTATTTATTCAACCTTCTCCAACTATGCCCAATACCAACATGCCCCAAACTTTAGTCAACTAAATCCATTTTCAGCTTTAGGTCAGAGTTAGCCTCGTCAAGTCCCATGAGTTATGAACTCGAGCAATTTAACTCCTAAATTCCAGTACTTATTATTTCTCCGGATTAAGAGTATGATTTTGTCAACTCACAAAGTCAAATCAACACTAAGTCAAAAAAGATATCGTTTGATTTAGTGTGGTTAGACGTACAGTTGAAATTCTGAAAGAATTGATTGTCTAATCGGTTGTCTGTGAACACATTGGCGTGCCAAGTTGGGATTGTTGTTTGGTTCTGTCAAGGGAAATAGTAACTGGATTTAAATGTCCCACGCGGTTGAGGACATTGGTTCGAGCTAGGCTCTTCTAGAACGCAAAGCTGCTGGAGGTCTAAATCACAAACATTTCATTGGTTGTTCGATCAGTAAAGGTTAGTTATAAGACGTTCCATAACTAATTTACACAAGGAAGAGTTGGTGTCCGAGGCGTCCTTGGTAGCTATAACTAGCTTATTGGAAAAGAGGAGTTCATCTAATTTCAAGGATCGGTTTAAAGACGAGAAAAACCAGTGCCTAAAGTTGAGCTTAGTTTAATTAAATTTTCTTCAGATTTATTTAACTGTTTTTATTATTTTATTTCTAGCTTTTACTTTTCACGCATTTTTTCCCTGTTTATTTCAGGTTCCAGGTTTTCAAATTTTATCCCCCCAAATTTCTTAGGCACGACAACTGCCCAGACACAAATCTGGTTGAGAGAGAAGCAATTTTCAGTAAATCTAGTCTCTGAGGGAACGACCCTACTCCCTATACTGCTTAAATTGCAAATTACGCGTAGGTTTATATTGGTGGACACGACACCCATCATTTACAAATATGGACGGGTTTAGACAAAATTTTAGGCCTATATTTCAAGGTTCCAAAAACTTGAGCAGTTATAAAATATGTTATTTTCATGCTTAAGCTCAGATCGATCCTGACTTGATCCGGCCCATAAACACTTCTAGTTAGAAGAAAACTTTGTATCTGACCACCCCATTTTTATTATTTTTCTTTTACCCTACTTGGTTTTATTTACTTTCAATTTAGTTTAGCAAAATTATCTAATACATTAGTAATGATGCTTTTATATTCTACCAACGAAATTAGAAGGCTGATTTGCTGATAGGTGCCCAAAGAGCACTTATTAAAGTTAATTAAGTTGATAACCTTCAAAATATATCCTTGGAGCTCTTGTTAGCAGAACTCATAAAAGTTTAAAACAAAATACAACAATATTTTTAGTCAACTTACGGAGGTTAAAGAATTAGGTTTTTTTATAGGAATACTGATTATTCTTTTTTTTAATGATTGTTGGTAAATTAAACTTCTATTTTTTTTACTTTAACTCATCATAATGATAAGGATAGCTTAAAATATTTAAAATAAAAAATTTTAATATTGTTATACCCCTTTGTTGCTTAGACAAATCTCAAAACTAAATACATTATTGATTTATGCATTAACTCCTTTTGAAGTAGTGCCTTCGCAGGTCATTCATCTTCAACCACCCATTCAACTCAAAAGAAGGCATCCACCTGTATTTAAGTGTGAACACTCTCCTAGTGTAAATGCACTTCCAAGACAATAAGGAGTCTATTTAGGCATAACAACCTTATACTGATAGAGACCCATGATATACGCTCATGATTATCTTTTACATATTTAACAAGACTAAATGTATATCTACCACGTCATATGATGGTTCTCGAGTTCACCAATATAAACCTACGCCTAATTTGCAATTTAAGCAGTATAGGGAGTAGAGTCGATCCCTTAAAGACTGGGCTCACGTAAAATTATTGCTCTTTCTCGACCAGATTCATGTCTGGGCAGTTGTCGTGCCCAAGAAATTTGGGGGGAGGATAAAAGTTGAAAACCTGAAATAAACATAAAAAATGCGTAAAACGTAAAAGCTAAAAACTAATAATAAAAACAGTTAAATAAATCTAAAGAAAGTTTAATTAAATTAGCTGAGCTTCAGGCATGGGTTTTTCCTCGTCTTTGAACCGATCCTCGAAATTAGATGAACTCATCTTTTCCAATAAGCTAGTTATGGCTACCAAGGACTCCTCGGACACCAACTCTTCCTTGTGTAAATTAGTTTTGGAACGTCCTATAACTAACCCTTACAGATCGAACAACCAAAGAAATGTTCATGATTTAGAACTCCGGTAGCTTTGCATTCTAGAAGAGCCTACCTCGAACCAATGTCCTCAACCGTGTGGGACATTTAAATTTGGTTACTATTTCCCTTGACGGAACCAAACAGCAATCCCCACTTGGCACGCCAATGTGTTCACAGAAAACCGATTAGACAATCGATCCTTTCGAAATTCCAACTGTACGTTTAACCACACTAAATCAAACGACGTCCTTTTTTGACTTAATGTTGATTTGACTTTGTAAGTTAAAAAAATCATACTCTTAATCCGGAGAAATAATAAGTACTGGAATTTAGGAGTTAAATTGCTCGGGTTCATAACTCACTGGTCTTGATGAGGCTAACTCCGACCTAAAGCTGAAAATGGATTTAGTTGACTAGGGTTTGGGGCATGTTGGTATTGAGCATAGTTGGAGAAGGTTGAATAAATGAAAAAGAAATAGAAGTAAGTGGGTGAGGGTGACTCAAGGATTGGGTGCCAAAGCTGGAAACTAACAGATGGAAAACATATAAGGCATCAATGTCAGCAACTAAATTTGCAAAAAGGAAAGAAAAAGATTGAATTCAAGAGATATAAGTTTGATTAAAAACTTGATGAAAAACTTTATGAAAAGCTTAAAAAGAACTTGAAGCAAAACTTAACAAAAAAAAACTTGGTAATTAAAAACTTGATTAATGACTTGATTGAAAACTTGATGATTAAATGAACAAAGTAGCCCCCTATATATACTAGTGGCTTTGCTAAATTAAGAGCCACTAGTCATAGAAAATCAAGGAAATAAAATATTCCATGATATAAAAATTCCTACATAATCTCCCACTAAGTCAACACAAAATTTCAGCTAATTACATCTTGGAAAAATTCTGCTTTGGCCCGCCTTCTTTGCTTCTTTCTTCAATCTAGCCCAATTGTTTCCTTTTTCTTCTATTTAGCACCAAATTGCGTCACCGCATAAAATTCAATATAAACATGGAAAAATCAGTGGTGCACTCTCATAAATTAACCAATTTAATTACATAAAATATGTAATTTTAGCATTTAATCAAATCCCCCTACTTGGCTTGTGCTAGTCTTCGAGCATTTTGTATGTATCTGCAAAAGGAAAATTTTCCTCCAAAATAGGACTCGACCCCCATGGTTTGAACAATTCAACAATTTAATCCTAGCACATTAACATCTCAAATAATCTAGCCTAAGAAATAAGAAAGAGTACCCCTCATTTTATTTATTTTTTACTTAGGACATTTTCGAATTTTTTTGACGCGAGACATGATGACAACCCAAGCACCATGTACCGGTTACTCGATTCAGATGTCTCTAAGCGAGTTATTTCGCCATACTCATGATAGCTTGTTAGCGGGGTGAGTACAAAGAAATTGGACAGCCAAACGAACCTTTTTACGCGAGATGTGATGACAACCCAAGCACCATATTCCGGTTACTTGGTCCGGTGTTCAACCCCAATTTTCACTCTTAACATTTTTATCAGAGAAGTACTATTTGTTCTTTTGTTTTGTTTTCTTTTTTCTTTTCTTCTATTTTTTTTCTGCTTTCCAAGCTATTGGAAAGGTTATACATAAAGATCTAAATAGCTAAGTATGCCAAACCATAAGTGGACTATCCCAATTTATCAAGGAAATTATTTACCTTCCACAAGAAACATGCAAAAAGCGACAACGGATAAGCAAATTAGAATCAATTTATGTTCTCCTCCCCCTACTTATTTTACATTGTACCAATGTAATTTAAAGAATAAAAAGTAAAGATAAGTAGGAAAAAGAGGGAAAAAGAAACTCCCCATGTATTTCAATATCATGGAGGATGACCTCGTAGGTGTGTCCATGGTGTTAAATGGTGTGTCCTTAGTTGAAATTGAAGGAATTTTGTGGGCTGACATGGGGGCCTAAATTTTTTCTTGGAAGGTCTACCTGCAAAATAAAATAAAATAGAAGGAAGAAGAAAAATAAAATAAAATAAAAAATAAAATGTGCAATTTTTATTTCTTGAATTTATAGCTTAGCTAATGCTATGCTTAAATATTCAAGAAATAAATTATTAAAAACCAAGATTATGAGATTTAGTAAAATAGTCCTTATAAATGCAACAGGTAAGTTCCCAGGAAAGAGAGGTGAGTCACAATGGACATTCTTAAGTACCCAGTTTTTCCTTAGACAGAACCGATCCTCGACATGCATTTTCACTTTCCGTTTTACCTTTCTAAAATTTTTATTTACATAAAAGAAAATTTTGAGTTGCCTCCCAACAGTGCTTTGTTTAATGCCGTTAGACCGACGACCTGTTATTCAAATTTTTTATCCTTTTGTAATAGACTGCAAAGCGGTTGCACGATCTTCGAGAAGTCTTTTATGAATTGTCTGTAAAATCCTGCATGGCCAAGCAACAAACGAACTACCCTCATAGATGTGGGGTAAGGTAATGAGTCAATAATATTCGTTTTTGCTTTATCGACCTCAATTCCTTTCGAGGAAACTATATGACCCAAAATTAATCCTTTGTTAATCATGAAGTGGCATTTTTCATAATTTAAAACAAGATTAAATTCTAAGCATCTTTGAAATATCTTAGCAAGATTATTAATACATCCGTTAAAGGAGTTACCATACACCGTGAAGTCATCCATGAAGACTTCAATGATTTTCTCGACATAATCGTAGAATATGCTCACCATGCATCTCTAGAAAGTGGCTGGAGCATTACAGAGTCCAAACGGTATTCGTCTATACGCAAACATTCTGAAGGGGCACGTGAAAGTTGTTTTGTCTTGATCCTCAGGTGCCACCTGAATTTGGAAAAATCCCGAGTACCCATTGGGACAACAATAATGGGTTTTAGTAGCTAATCGCTCGAGCATTTGATCGATGAAGGAAAGTGGAAAATGGTCTTTCCGGGTAACTACATTCAACTTTCTGTAATCGATGCAAACCTTCCATCCATTCTGGATTCGGGTAGGGACCAGCTCCCCTGACGAGTTTTTCACCACTGTCACGCCAGTTTTCTTGGGCACGACATGATCCAGGCTAACCCAATCACTGTTGGAGATCAGGTATATCATTTCGGCATCCAACAGTTTCTAGATTTCCTTCTTTACTTCCTTCATTATGGGTGGATTAAGGTGCCTCTAAGCATCTCTCTTTGGTTTCGTGTTATCTTCGATGGAAATTTTGTGAATACAAGTGGATGGACTTAGCCCTTTCATGTCAGCTATTGTCCAACCAATAGCTTCTTTATAATCCCTCAGAACTCGAACTAGACTTTCCTCATCATCTTTGGTTAGTTTGTTTGACACTATCACCGGTAAGGTGTCTTTCTCTCCTAAAAATATGTACTGAGGTGGTTTGGTAATGCTTTAAGCTCCAAGGTTGGTGGCTGCAAAATCGAAGGCAACATTTTAGTTTGGGAAGGTAATAGTTCAAATTTGTTACCTCGGTTTGTCAATGATGGTTGCGTCTCCTAGTGTTTGACAATTTCTTGCAAGGGATCCTCTATAATTGTTAATTCCTCAAGATGATTTAAAACATCCATGTCAATGCTTCTATAAAGGACAGTTTCCAACTCATCATAGTCATGATATTCGAAATAAGATTGAGTTAAACGATCTATACTATCGATGCTAGAAATATTTGATAGTGAGTTAGGATGACTCATAGCTTCGTAGACATTGAATTTCACGATTTCGCCATCAAACTCCATTGTTAGTGTTCCACACTGAACATCAATTTTTGCTCTTGCGGTACATAAGAAAGACCTTCCAAGCAAAATGTTAGATGAATTAGTTGAGTTATCGTCCTCCATATTAATTATTTAGAAATCTGCAGGGAAAACTAATTTGTTAACTTTAACAAGGACATTTTCAAGCAACCCTTCGGGATAGATGATTAACCTGTTCGCCAACTGGATTATTACTCTTATCTCTTTTAAAGGACCCGCGTTAATCAACTTATAAATTGGATAAGGCATAACATTAATGGAAGCCCCTAAATCACACATGGCTTTCTTAATGCCTACATACCTTGGTCCTTGTATTTGGGCGGAACTTTCTTTTGTAGTACTGCAGAGACATTTTCTCCTACATTTACTCTTTCGTTACCTATTAACCTCCTCTTGCTAGTACACAATTCCTTAAGGAATTTTTCATAGCGAGGTATTTGTTTGATAGTGTCGAGCAAAGGGATATTTACCTCCCCCTTCCAGAATGTTTCGAGGATTTCTTTTTCCTCCTTCTCTTTCTTATCCTTTGTGAGCCTCCCTGGAAAAAAGAGGTGGCATCACAACCGATTTCTGATTTTCTAATTCCGGTCTAGCTTTTGGATCATAGATCTACTTTTCTTGCTCCTTATCTTGCCCATGACTTTTGTCTGGAACTCTTTCCAAAACTTTTTCGCTAAGAAGAGTTATTGCACTTGCATTCTGCCGAGGACTCTGTCTAAGAAGGTAATTTACCTTGAGATTCCAAACGATTTACTGCCATCGAGAGTTTACTAACTTGATTAGTTAACTCTTGTATTGATGCGTCTGTCCTCTATTGGTGTTTTGCTGCATCGACGGCAAGTCTTTCCATAACCGCTTCTAGAGATGTGCTCGGCTTGGATGGCAGTTTTGGAGGTCTCGGTTGGTATGATGGATTATATCGGGGATTAGCTTTGTAATTAAAGTTGGGATGATCCTTCCACTCGGGATTGTAGGTGTTGGAGAAAGGATCATAGCGTCTTTATAGAGGTCCTAGAATTCTTCCGACAGCATCGACATGTGCCGTTGAATTATCGTTAATGATTGGGCTCAAATCCGTCGGATGTTCAGACGTAGTACATATTCCACACAGTTGGGTCGAATTTTTCTTTTCTGTAAGCATAGATTGAACAATATTAGTAAGCTTATCCAATTTATCTTCTAAGGATGAAACGTTTACCCCATTAACCCTTCTTGTGGGTTTTGAATTCGGTCGATACTGTTGAGAATTTGACGCAATGGTGGATATCAGTTCTCTTGCCCTTTAAGGAGTCATATTGACAAGCGCCCCTCCACTAGCAGCGTCAATCATCTTCATTTCCATAGGGAGCAAACCCTCGTAGAAATAATGAAGAAGTGATTGTTCGGTCAAACCGTGTTGAGGACAACTTGCTCACAGTTTTTTGTATCGCTCCTAATAGTCATAGAGTGATTCACTCTCCAATTGGCGAATTCCCACTATGTCTCTCCTAAGTTCAGCTGCTTGATACGCTGGAAAGAATCTGTCTAAAAATACACGAGATAAGTCATCCTATGTTGTAATAGAATCGGGGTGTAAGTAAAATAATCATTCTCTTGCTGTATCAACTAAAGAAAAAAGAAACGCCTGAAGTTTGATTTCATCTACGGTTACTCCCTGAGGTTTCATGCTTGAGCAGACCATGTGGAATTCTTTCAAGTGAGTGTGTAGATTTTTGTTCTTCAAGCCTTGAAAAGTGGGCAAAAGGTGAATTAGGCCTGATTTTAACTCGAACGAGGTTTATCCGTTGGATAGTTGATGCATAATGGTGTTTGCTCGTTGGGCGCAACAACTAGTTGACGAATGGTTCAGTTTCCATCCTTTCTGGTTCAGAGAGGTTGTCTTATGCTTCTTTCATTTCAAGAAGTGGTTTGGTCTCAGGTTCACCCAGTTCAACTTGTTTCCCACGTCAAACTACCCCTACACGAATTGTTTGGCTCAACTTTTCGACGTCGGATTCTAGGATCCCTTATCCTAGCTCAACTTCTGCTTTACTTGCACGTTTAAGAGCTTTTATCTATTTTCGTCGTGCTCGTGCTGACTTCTCGATCTCTGGGTCGTATTCGAGATCTCCGGATGAAGATCTGGTCATGGAGACGATTTAAACAATTGTGAGTGTTGCCAGTCCCCGACAACAGCGCCACAACTGATGGTTTTCGAGTCCACCAATATAAACGTACACCTAATTTGCAATTTAAGTAGTATAGGGAGTAGGGTCGATCCCTAAGAGACTGAGCTCACGTAAAATTGTTGCTCTTTCTCGACCATATTCGTGTCTGGGCAGTTGTCGTGCCCAAGAAATTTGAGGGGAGGATAAAATTGAAAACCTGAAATAAACAGAAAAAAATGCGAAAAACGTAAAACCTGAAAAAAAAATAAAAACAGTTAAATAAATCTGAATAAAGATTAATTAAACTTAGCACAGCTTCAGGTACTGGTTTTTCCTCATCTTTGAACCGATCCTCGAAATTAGATGAACTCCTCTTTTCCAATAAGTTAGTTATAGCTACCAAGGACGCCTCGGACACCAACTCTTTATTGTGTAAATTAGTTATGGAACGTCCTATAACTAACCCTTACAGATTGAGCAACCAACGAAACGTTCGTGATTTAGAACTTCGGCAGCTTTGCATTCTAGAAGAGCCTAGCTCGAACCAATGTCCTCAATCGCGTGGGACATTTAAATCCGGTTACTATTTCCCTTGACGGAACCAAAGAACAATCCCCACTTGGCACGCCAATGTGTTCACAGTAAACCGATTAGACAATTGATCCTTTCGAAATTCCAACTGTACGTCTAACCACACTAAATCAAACCGTGTCCTTTTTTTACTTAGTGTTGATTTGACTTTATGAGTTGACAAAATCATACTCTTAATCCGGAGAAATAATAAGTACTAGAATTTAGGAGTTAAATTGATGTGAGCTTGCCTACGAACCAAATGGAGAACGAACAAGAAGCCATCAAGCTACCCATTAGTCCAATAACACGAGCTAGAGCTAAACGATTCAAAGATGCTATTTTAGCAATGGTGGAACGGGTTGAGGAAAATGATAGCAAGGAGTTTAAAAACGAGCTGAACATATTCAACTTCTTTGAAGCTGAATTTCATTCTAGCTAATTAATTTGATGCTGGAATTTAGACCATTTAAATAAACATTTAAATAAGTTTCATTATAGCTTTTAAATATGTCTTAATTAATTTAAGTGTTTAATATGTCTTGATTTAGTTAAATTAAAGATGTCTTGATGTCATTTAGTTTGTCTAAATTATTACATGTTTTAAATTTGTCTAGCCGAATTTATGTGTTATTATTTGTTAATATTTAAGTTGTCTTAATGTTATTTAGGATGTTCACATTATACTTTAATTTAGTTCAGCTGAATTTGCTTGAAATTAATTAAGTTCATGTGTGTTTTTTGGTGCAGCCGAATTTGAAGGTGAATTGGACAGATTCATGCATGAAGATTCAATGGATGTAAAGATGCATGCATATTGGGTTCATGCACCTAACAATACATGCATGGAATGCATTAAAATTGGTGTGCTAATTTTTAAGTTTTTCTATGTGTCCATTCGGCCAAAAGAGATGATTGTTCATTATCCAAAGCTGCCATTTATTTCCTTCACATTGCTAGAAATCTTTTGGCCATTCGGTTCAAGGTGTTCACACTTTAAGGCTCTTCAAAACCGTCCATTCACACCTGATATGGCTGCTCAAGTACTCTCTTTATTATTGGTAATTTTTCAGCCAGAGTTGCCTCTTGAATGCTCATTTAAACCCATTAGCTGAATGTAGCTGCTACATGCATCTCCAAGATCCATTTGCTTAAGGTGGAAGCTTCATAGTTGGTCACAATTCAGCCGAATCTACATTGCCCCATATTCATGAAGTTAAGCTGAATTTTAGTTCAATGTTTGCTTAGAAATTAAGTCTTGAACTTGTCTATTCGGCTACTAGTTGAAAGTCTATAAATAGTTTCTATTTTTCTTGTAAAAGGACTTTTTGACAAATCTCTGAATGAAATATCATTTTAGTGAGGCAATTCACTCTCTTTATTCTTCAAAGCTCAATTGACTTATCTTTACGAGTGGCGTCAATCTGACTTTGTTTTGAACTTATCACCATAAGGTGTGGCGTTCCAACTATACCGAAGGTTCCTATTTTGCTAAATAGAGGGTCTCGGTTTTATCTACCATTTCTTTCCTTTTCTTTGAAACCTTTAAGCCCGGGTCCTTATTTGTTAATAAGGGTTCATTCTTGTTTCATTGGAAACCATTCATCCCCATTTTGCTTCCTAATTCATTTAAAACCAATATAACTCATCTTATTGAATTTTGAACTAAATCGACACTACCTAAATTCGATCGGGAACATAATACGATTCATCACATCATCCGAATCGAGCTCGTATCAGTTGGTATCAGAGCTGGTTAAATTAGGTACGTAAATTGTAGATTCAAAAAAAATCAAAAAAAAATCGAAAAAAAATTGAAAAAAAAATTTGAAAAAAAAATTGCATACGGTCTAGGTGCGGACGAAAAGAACGTGAAAGATCTTAAGCCTTTCTTAGTGAATTTTCACGCTATTAAAAAAAATTCCATTTTATACGCCACATCTTAAGCCTTTCTTTCTTTCGAGCCTACCCTAAACCATACGACTTTCCCTTGCAAAACCCCTTGAAGCCGACCCACAAGTGTGGATAAATCTAAGTAGCTTTTCAGAATATTGAGAGTTGGATTTGAGAGGTAAAAGGCAAGAGAGTACATCCAGATAAAAGCCGAAAATAGAGTGAAACACGAAAGGAGTGAATTCTTTTCTTGTGAGTGAATTGTGAGGTTTTTTTTTGTGAGGATATTTTCTTAATTTTAATCATCATGTCAAGGAGCCCGGAACGACGAGCAACAAGTGGAGGAGCCTCGAATGCCGCTGGTGGAGGAGTTAATCTTCAACCAAGGAGAAACGTTCCCGGAGGCGGAGTGCCCGATCTACAAGTTCAAGCAATCGTGCGAGAAATTTCTCGTTTGTTCCAACCTCAATTTGATTCCCTTTATGAACGAATGGAACAAATGGAGGAACGAAGCCAACGTGCGAACACCCCTCCTATTCCGAGAAGAGAGCGAGAACGTCCATGGCAACATGCAAATGATCTATATGAAGCAAGTGACGTTGAAAGTGATCGAGCTTCGCGACAAAGTGCAAGGCGACAAGGCCAACGAGCACGGGGACTAAGAGATCGAGAGAGGACCGATGATGATTTAAAAAACATTAAAATGGTGATTCCTGCTTTTCAAGGAAGGTCGGATCCCGAGGCCTATCTTGAATGGGAGAAGAAGGTGGAGTTAGTTTTCGAGTGCCACAATTACTCGGAAAGCAAGAAGGTAAAGTTAGCTGCTATAGAATTCTCCGAATACGCCATAATATGGTGGGATCAACTCATGATGAGCTGAAGACGCAATGGCGAACGTCCCGTGTCTACATGGGCAGAAATGAAAGCCATAATGAGAAAGCGATTCATTCCTGCTTACTATCACCGGGAGTTGTATCAAAAGCTCCAAAGCTTAACTCAAGGCCAATGAAGCGTGGAGGATTACTACAAGGAAATGGAAGTGGCCATGATCCGCGCCGATGTGGAGGAAGATCGAGAAGCCACCATGGCTCGATTTCTCACCGGCCTTAACCGAGATATTGCTAATATTGTGGAGCTACACCATTATGTCGAGGTCATTGATATGGTCCATATGGCCATAAAGGTTGAAAAACAATTAAAGAGAAAAGGTACGTTCCGTTTTTTCCCTAATACTTCTTCTACGACTAAGTGGGGGCAAGGGTCCAACAAACGAGACTTGCCGAGTCGAAATAAAGAAGTAAGTGGAGCTACCAAATTCAACAAACCGATTGCCGAATCGAGTAAAGGAAAGATGGATGCCCAACCAAATAGATCCCGAGACATCAAATGCTTCAAATGTCTTGGAAGGGGCCACATCGCAAGCCAATGCCCGAACCGAAATGCGATGTTTGTTCGAGATGATGGAGAAATTGAATCCGAAAGTGAACAAGAGAACGAGGCTGTTGAACAACTCGAAGAAGAGGAAGACATCGAACAAGCCGAGAATGGAGAAATCTTGGTTGTGAAAAGAAGGCTCACTTTGCAAGGTGCTGAAAATGATCAACAACGCGAAAACATCTTCCATACGCGATGTCAAGTGCAAGGTAAGATTTGTTGCGTGATAATCGATGGGGGAAGTTGTACAAATGTGGCTAGTACGTTGATGGTGGAGAAACTCGGATTGGCCACCACCAAACATCCCCATCCGTATAAACTCCAATGGCTTAACGATGGTGGAGAATTAAAGGTAACAAAACAAGTGCTCATTTCATTCACAATCGAAAAATATCAAGATGAAGTGATGTGCGACGTTGTACCGATGCATGCGGGACATCTTCTTTTGGGACGTCCATGGCAATTCGACAAGCGAGCAATTCATGATGGTTACACAAATCGATTCTCTTTCAAACATATGGGACGAATGGTGACTCTAGCTCCGTTATCACCGAAACAAGTGTACGAAGATCAACTCAAAATGAGGAGTTCGATTGAAAAATCAAAAGAAATCGAGAGAGAGCAAAAAAATGAAAAGAGTGAAGAAAAGAAGAAAAACAAAAAGATGAGTGATAAAAAAAGAGAGAGTGATTCGAAAGAAAAAGAAATGAGTAATGAGATTGAAAAAAAGAATTTCTTTGTAAAAGAGAGGGAAGTTCGAAAATCGATGCTATTGAAACAACCATTGTTGGTTCTTTTGTACAAGGAGAGCTTGCTTGGCACTAACGAATTTGATGACAAATTGCCTTCTTCTATTTTGTCTGTGTTGCAGGAATTTCAAGACATATTCCCGGAAGAAATCCCGAGTGGGTTACCACCTATTCGTGGAATTGAACACCAAATCGATCTTGTGCCGGGAGCCGCAATTCCAAACCGACCTGCTTACCGGAGCAATCCTGAAGAGACGAAAGAATTACAAAAGCAAGTAAATGAACTCCTTGAAAAGGGCTATGTGCGTGAAAGCCTTAGTCCATGCGCCGTGCCTGTTTTACTAGTTCCGAAGAAGGATGGAACGTGGAGGATGTGCGTGGACTGCCGTGCTATAAACAAATAACTATCAAGTATCGTCATCCTATACCACGATTGGATGATATGCTTGACGAGCTAAGTGGCGCGAGTTTATTTTCAAAAATCGACCTTAAGAGCGGTTATCACCAAATACGGATGCGTGAGGGAGATGAGTGGAAGACTGCGTTCAAAACGAAGCATGGGCTTTACGAATGGCTCGTTATGCCATTTGGCTTAACGAACGCCCCAAGCACATTCATGAGGCTTATGAATCACGTTTTAAGACCTTTTATTGGTAGATTTTGCGTAGTATACTTCGACGATATATTGATCTATAGTAAAAATTTGGATGAACATATTTTACATTTAAAATCTGTTTTGGAAGTATTGAGAAAAGAAACCTTGTATGCTAATTTGAAGAAATGTGATTTCTGCACTAACAAGGTTCTGTTTTTAGGTTTTGTTATCAGCTCGGAGGGTCTTGAAGTCGATCAAGAGAAGATTAAGGCGATCCAAGAATGGCCCCGTCCGACGAATGTCTCCCAAGTCCGAAGTTTCCATGGACTAGCAAGTTTTTACCGTCGATTCGTGCCAAATTTCAGCACCTTAGCCGCACCTTTAACCGGGGTTATTCGTAAGAATTCCAACTTCATTTGGGGAGAGGAACAAGAAAAATCCTTTTTGAAAATTAAAGATTGTTTAACTCATGCACCGTTATTAGCTTTGCCTAACTTTGATAAAACTTTCGAGTTAGAATGTGATGCATCAGGTTTAGGCATTGGAGCTGTGTTGATGCAAGATGGTCGTCCTATTGCCTATTTTAGCGAGAAACTGAATGGTGCTGTCTTAAACTATCCAACATATGACAAGGAGCTCTATTCGTTGATCCGAGCCTTAGAAACGTGGCAACACTATATTTGGCCCAAGGAATTCGTCATACACACCGATCATGAGTCCTTGAAGTATTTAAAGGGGCAACACAAGTTGAATAAGCGACACGCTAAGTGGGTAGAATTTCTCGAATCTTTTCCCTACGTTATTAAATATAAGAAAGGTAAGGAAAACGTAGTGGCTGATGCACTATCTCGAAGGTATGCGTTGCTAAATATTTTGGATGCTAAGTTAATGGGGTTTGTATTTCTTAAAGATTTATATGTCAACGATGCTGACTTTGGTGAATTCTTTAGATTATGTGCCAAGGGAGCCTATGAGAAGTACTATCGACATGATGGGTACTTATTCCGAGAAGGAAAGCTTTGTATACCCCAAGGTTCTGTACGAGAAGTGTTGATCGAAAGAAGCCCATAGCGGAGGATTAATGGGGCACTTTGGTGTTGCTAAGACATTAGCTACATTGCACGAACATTTCTTTTGGCCTAAGATGCGACGAGATGTCGAACGATTTTGTAATAGATGCATTGCGTGCAAACGGGCTAAGTCACGAATTAAGCCCCACGGTTTGTATAAACCATTACCTATTCCCGAAACCCCTTGGTCTGATATCTCCACGGATTTTGTGCTAGGTTTACCTAGGAGTAAGAATGGCCGAGATTCAATATTTGTGGTTGTAGATAGGTTCTCAAAAATGGCCCATTTTATAGCATGTCATAAAACTGATGATGCCGTTAATATTGCTAACTTATTTTTCAAAGAGGTGGTCAGGTTGCATGGTATGCCTAGAACGATCGTGTCCGACCGAGACGCAAAATTCCTTAGCCATTTTTGGAGGACACTATGGGGGCGACTTGGAACGAGTTGCTATTTTCAACCACTTGCCATCCGCAAACGGACGGCCAAACCGAAGTGGTCAACCGGATTCTGTCTACATTGCTTCGAGCTATTATTCGGAAGAATTTGAAGGCTTGGGAAGAATGCTTACCCCATGTGGAGTTTGCG